>NC_092708.1:7439916-8084916 GCF_047496885.1 Scyliorhinus torazame | reverse complement strand
AATCGCTCCTCATAGCTAATGCCCTCCATACCAGGCAACATTCTGGTAAATCTCTTCTGCACCCTCTCTAAAGCCTCCACATCCTTCTGGTAGTGTGGCGACCAGAATTGAACACTATACTCCAAGTGTGGCCCAACTAAGGTTCTATACAGCTGCAACATGACTTGCCAATTCTTATACTCAATGCCCCGGCCAATGAAGGCAAGCATGCCGTATGCCTTCTTGACTACCTTCTCCACCTGTGTTGCCCCTTTCAATGACCTGTGGACCTGTACTCCTAGATCTCTTTGACTTTCAATACTCTTGAGGGTTCTACCATTCACTGTATATTCTCTACCTGCATTAGACCTTCCAAAATGCATTACCTCACATTTGTCCGGATTAAACTCCATCTGCCATCTCTCCGCCCAAGTCTCCAGACAATCTAAATCCTGCTGTATCCTCCGACAGTCCTCATCGCTATCCGCAATTCCACCAACCTTTGTGTCGTCTGCAAACTTACTGATCAGACCAGTTACATTTTCCTCCAAATCATTTATATATACTACAAAGAGCAAAGGTCCCAGCACTGATCCCTGTGGAACACCACTGGTCACAGCCCTCCAATTAGAAAAGCATCCCTCCATTGCTACTCTCTGCCTTCTATGGCCTAGCCAGTTCTGTATCCACCTTGCCAGCTCACCCCTGATCCCGTGTGACTTCACCTTTTGTACTAGTCTACCATGAGGGACCTTGTCAAAGGCCTTACTGAAGTCCATATAGACAACATCCACTGCCCTACCTGCATCAATCATCTTAGTGACCTCCTCGAAAAACTCTATCAAGTTAGTGAGACACGACCTCCCCTTCACAAAACCGTGCTGCCTCTCACCTGGAGGTCCAGTCCATTGACAGGCGCTTGCTCCACGTGCACCTCAGTGGTTTTTCAGGATGGCAGCCGGTGACTAGTGGTGTGCCTCAGGGGTCGGTGCTGGGACCACAACTTTTCACAATATACATTAATGATCTGGAGGAAGGTACTGAAGGCACTGTTGCTAAGTTTGCAGATGATACAAAGATCTGTAGAGAGGCAGGTAGTATTGAGGAAGCAGGGGGGGGCTGCAGAAGGATTTGGACAAGCTAGGAGAGCGGGCAATGTAGTGGCAGATGGAATACAATGTGGAAAAGTGTGAGGTTACGCACTTTGGAAGGAGGAATTTAGGCATAGACTATTTTCTAAATGGGGAAATGCTGAGGAAATCAGAAGCACAAAGGGACTTGGGAGTTCTTGTTCACGATTCTCTTAAGGTTAACGTGCAGGTTCAGTCGGCAGTTAAGAAGGCAAATGCAATGTTTTGTGAAGACCACGAAGAATCCAGCACGAGTTGAAGGATAGAAAGAAATAACATTTATTTACAATAACCTATATATACAACATCAGCAGCAACTCCCTTGCTGCTCACTCCTCTCTAGCTGGTTCCAAACTGGCCAGCTTTATTTATGCAGGGAGTCTGCTAATGATTTCTCCGCCCCCCTCATTGGGGAAGCTCATACTCCCATAGGATTGTGGGATAGTCATTAGTCCCCAGCCAATCGTAAGCAGGCAGGTTATAACATCCCTCCCCCCCAAAGTCCAAGGAATCCACCGAAGACCCTGACGAAGGAGGGCGTCGGACTCGTTTTGCCGCAGGCCGGACACCATTTGCACGCGGCGCTGGATCAGGCGGCGTGGAACGAGACGGAGACCGGCGCTTCCGTGATGAACGGTGCAACGGTTGTGCATCCACGGCCCGTGGGCCCGAGGATTCCCCCTCTGATGCGTCCTGTATCTCCATCTCGGAGTCGGAGTCCGCTGCCTCCATCATCTCGGCGTCTCTATCTCCACACGGTTCTGTAACGACCTGCGCAGGCTTTGAGTGCGGCACCAGAGGAAGATTGTGAGGAATACTTTCCACTGTGTCTGGTCTCTGTGGCTGTAGAAATGAGCTCCGGGGGCGGGGAATCTTTGGAACAACTGGTCTTCTGGACCGAACGTGGTCTACATGCTTGCGTTGGAGACGACCCTGGGCTTGCACCTGGTAAGATATAGGGCCCGTTTGGCAAAAGATTATGCCAGGGACACACTGGGCACCACCAGCAAAATTTCGAATGAACACTGGGTCAGCGGGTGCAAACTGCCGAATCGGCCGATGCCGAGAAAATCCCTGTCCCTGCCGTTCTTGTGTGCGGCGTACTTTTGCACCAATGTCCGGGAAAACCATACTGTGATGAACGGTTACTGCCTTATCATCATGTAAGGTGATGTCCCCTTTAAGACCAGGCTTGGAACCCTGGGGACTCCGCCTCTGGCTCCGCCCATCTGGGAGCCATACATAAAGGCCTGCCTCATGGTCTGTATAGCAGTCAGCTCTCATCCAAATCTGTAGCATAGTTATTAGCCTAATAAAGCCTTCTTTACAGTTTAATCTCTAAGCATCATTATTGAGGGTACCTCAATTTATTAGACTAAACTAGATTCAGGATGGACGCAGGCCTAAAACCAGAGAAGCTCAATCTGGAAGCACGAACGCCGGAGGCAAAGGAAATTTTTAAATACTGGCTGCGGTGCTTCGAGGCCTACCTGGACTCCGCAGAGACTCCCATCCTGGGGCCACGCAAGCTGCGTCTACTCCACGCCCGGGTGAGTCACAGAATCTCCGCCACGCTCGAAAAGGCGACGATTTATGAGGAAGCGATTGAGTTGCTCCGCAAGCGGTTTGTCAAACCCGTCAATGAGGTGCACGCCCAGCATCTGCTCTCTACCTGCCGGCAGCGCTCGGGGGAATCGCTCGACGAGTTTGTTGAGAAACTCACCGCGCTGGCCAGGGACTGTGACCATCAGGATGTGACAGGGGAAGTCCATATGAACCTGCACATCAGAGATTCTTTCGTATCCGGCATCCGCTCGACCTACATCCGGCAGCGACTGCTCGAAAACGGGGCAAAAGACCTCCAGGAGACGCTAACGCTCGCCTCCTCGCTGGAGGTGGCCCGACATAACTTGGGTACGTACCCCGCGGACTCTGCCAGCCCCCCCCCGGACTTCCTCAGACTCGCCCGTATTACAGGCCTGCACCACGCGGCGACCCGCTCACCAGGGGGCACACCTTGCTACTTCTGCGGGCAGGGCCAGCACCCACGCCCACGCTGCCCAGCCCGCTCCGCGATCTGCAGCGACTGCGGGCAGAAAGGACACTTTGCGAGGGTCTGCCTGGCCAGACCCAGGGGCCAGAAAAACAAAGAACAGCCGGCCATAAAATCAGGCTCTCAGGCCCGCAGGCCTCGCAATGCTGCTGCGCACCGACCCGACACGTCCTCTTCTGACGCGTCATCAGCCTCGTGCGAATCATGGGAGCGGCCATCTGGTCGGCGGCCATCTTCTCGACCCGACACGTGCGACCAACGGCAGCGGCCATTTTACGACTCCGACTCGGCTGACGACTCCGACTACCCGCGACTGGGTGCGATCACCCTCGATCAAACTCGGCCAAAACACGTGCAGAACTCCATGATGCAGGTCCAGGTCAACGGGCACGACACTGCATGCCTCTTCGACTCCGGGAGCACGGAGAGATTTATCCACCCTGAAACGGTAAGGCGCTGCTCCCTACCACCCATCCCACATCCCAAACCATAGCCCTCGTATCTGGGTCCCACTCGGTACAAATCACGGGGTACTGTATGGCGGGTCTCTCGATCCAGGGTGCCAAATACACCCGTTTCAAATTTTATATCCTCCCTCACCTCTGTGCCCCCCTGCTGCTCGGACTGGATTTCCAGTGCAGCCACCGAAGCCTGACACTGAAGTTCGGCGGACCCTTGCCCCCCCTCACGGTGTGCTGCCTTGCGACACTGAAAGTCACACCCCCCTCACTATTCGCTAACCTCACTCCCGACTGTAAGCCCGTCGCCACCAGGAGCCGGCGCTACAGTGCCCAAGATATAGCTTTTATCAAGTCAGGGGTCCAGCGTTTACTGGGAGAGGGGGTCATCGAGGCTAGCAACAGCCCTTGGAGAGCGCAACTGGTGGTAGTCCGGTCCGGGGAGAAGAAACGGATGGTCGTGGATTATAGCCAGACCATAAACCGATTCACGCAGCTTGATGCGTACCCCTTCCTCGCATCGCGGAAATGGTAAATCGGATCGCCCAATACCGAGTCTTTTCCACGGTCGACCTCAAATCTGCCTACCACCAGCTCCCCATCCGACCAAAAGACCGCCTCTATACTGCCTTCGAAGCAGCCGGCCGGCTCTTCCACTTCCTCAGGGTCCCCTTTGGTGTCACAAATGGGGTCTCCGTCTTTCAAAGGGCGATGGACCAAATGGTGGACCAGTACGGTTTGCGGGCTACATACCCGTACTTGGACAATGTCACCATCTGCGGCCATGATCAGCAGGACCATGACGCTAACCTCAAAAAGTTCCTCCAGACCGCCCGAGCCCTTAACCTGACCTATAACGAGGGCAAATGCGTTTTCCACACCACCCGGCTGGCCATCCTCAGCTATGTCGTGGAAGACGGGGTCCTAGGTCCCGACCCCGACCGCATGCGCCCCCTTAAGGAACTCCCTCTCCCCCGCAGCCTCAAGGCCCTCAAACGGTGCTTGGGGCTTTTCTCCTATTCCGCCCAGTGGGTCCCCAAGTATGCGGACAAAGCCCGCCCACTCCTAAAGACCACCACTTTTCCCCTCTCGGCTGAGGCTCAATTGGCCTTCAACCGCATCAAGGCCGACATCATCAAGGCCGCCATGCACGCGGTGGACGAAACCATCCCTTTCCAGGTAGAGAGCGATGCATCAGACATCGCCCTTCCTGCTACCCTCAATCAAGGAGGCAGACCAATAGCGATCTTCTCCCGAACCCTCACCGCCTCCGAGATTCGACACTCTGCAGTCGAAATGGAGGCACAAGCCATTGTGGAGGCTGTGCGGTGCTGGAGACACTACCTCGCCGGTAGGAGGTTTACCCTCGTCACCGACCAACGGCCGGTCGCCTATATGTTCGATAACACGCAACGGGGCAAAATAAAAAACGATAAAATTTTGAGGTGGAGGATCGAACTCTCCACCTACTCGTACGATATCAAGTATCATCCAGGGGAGCTCAACGAGCCCCCAGATGCCCTGTCCCGCGGCACATGCGCCAACGCGCAGGAGGACCGCCTGCAAGCCATCCACAATGACCTCTGCCACCCGGGGGTTACCCGGCTCGTCCATTTCATCAAGTCCCGCAACCTACCTTACTCAACCAAGGAGGTCAAGGCCATGGTCAGGGCCTGCTAGGTCTGTGCGGAGTGCAAACCGCACTTCTATCGGCCAGACAAGGTTTGGCTCGTGAAGGCCTCGGGCCCCTTTGAGCGACTGAACGTGGACTTCAAGGGGCCCCTCCCGTCCACCAACCGTTATGCCTATTTCCTCACCGTGATCGATGAGTTCTCCCGTTTCCCATTCGCCATTCCCTGCACCGACATGACCTCAGCCACGGTGATTAAGGCACTGCACAGCATCTTCACCCTGTTCGGTTTCCCTGCTTATATCCACAGCGACCGGGGTACATCGTTCATGAGCGATGAACTGCGTCAGTATCTGCTCAGCAAAGGCATCGCCTCGAGCAGAACGACCAGCTATAACCCACGGGGAAACGGGCAGGTGGAGAGGGAGAACGCGACCGTGTGGAAGGCTGTCCTTCTGGCCCTGCGGTCGAGAAATCTCCCAACCACCCGCTGGCAGGAGGTCCTACCCGATGCCCTACACTCCATTAGGTCACTCCTCTGCACGGCCACAAATGAGACCCCTCACGACCGATTGTTTCTCTTCCCCAGGAGGTCTACCTCCGGGGTCTCGCTTCCACCTTGGCTGACGGCTCCGGGACCTGTTCTTCTCCGGAGGCATGCGAGGAGCCATAAAACGGACCCCCGAGTTGAAAAGGTCCGACTGCTCCACGCCAACCCCAGTTACGCCTACGTGGAGTACTCCGACGGCAGGCAAGATACGGTTTCCCTCCGGGATCTGGCGCCCGCTGGATCCTCCACCACAGACGCCCTTCCCGCGCCGCTCCCCTGCAGGACCCGTCACCCCCTACAACACACCCCCTTCCGGCCCTACCACCCGTTGGTGAGCTCCTACCGTGCCCTTGCGCCCCCCCCCCTTTACACACCCCGCCGGCGCCGGCTCCGCTACCCCCGGCCCTGCCTAGTTCCTCTGCCCCGACCCGGACCGAAGCTCCTACCGCTGTGCTCCCGGATGTGCCCTCAACCGGGACGTCCGTGCCCGCCGTACCACCGCCCGAATTGAGGAGATCGAGGAGGACGATCCGGCCGCTGAGACGGATGGACCTATGATGGCACTTCACCCCCGCCGGACTCCTTTTTAAACAGGGGGTGAATGTGATGAACGGTTACTGCCTTATCATCATGTAAGGTGATGTCCCCTTTAAGACCAGGCTTGGAACCCTGGGGACTCCGCCTCTGGCTCCGCCCATCTGGGAGCCATACATAAAGGCCTGCCTCATGGTCTGTATAGCAGTCAGCTCTCGTCCAAATCTGTAGCATAGTTATTAGCCTAATAAAGCCTTCTTTACAGTTTAATCTCTAAGCATCATTATTGAGGGTACCTCACATACTAAGGCGGGTGCGAAGTCTCCGGCCCATTAGGAGTTCCGCGGGAGCTACCCCAGTCACCGCATGTGGGGTGGTCCTGTATGAAAACAAAAATCGAGCCAGTCTCGTGTCCATAGACCCGGAAAACTGCTTCTTTAGGCCTCATTTGAATGTCTGGGTTGATCCCAGAGTTGAGGGGATTAGGTTATGACGAGATGTTGAGTAGACTGGGACTGTACTCGTTGGAATTGAGAAGGATGAGGGGGGATCTTATAGAAACATATAAGATTATGAAGGGAATAGATAGGATAGATGCGGGCAGGTTGTTTCCACTGGCGGGTGAAAGCAGAACTAGGGGGCATAGCCTCAAAATAAAGGGAAGTAGATTTAGGACTGAGTTTAGGAGGAACTTCTTCACCCAAAGGGTTGTGAATCTATGGAATTCCTTGCCCAGTGAAGCAGTTGAGGCTCCTTCATTAAATGTTTTTAAGATAAAGATAGATAGTTTTTTGAAGAATAAAGGGATTAAGGGTTATGGTGTTCGGGCCGGAAAGTGGAGCTGAGTCCACAAAAGATCAGCCATGATCTCATTGAATGGTGGAGCAGGCTCGAGGGGCCAGATGGCCGACTCCTGCTCCTCGTTCTTATGTTCTTATGTCTGCACTGCGCGCTCCGCCAACCCACTGGAAGCCGGGTGGTATGGAGCGATGCGGATATGGCGTATGTCGTTCATCTTCATGAACCTCGCAAACTCCTCACTTGTGAATGGAGTGCCGTTATCCGTGACCAGCACCTCGGGGACGCCATGTGTACTGAAAGACAAACGCATCTTCTCGATTGTTGCGCAGGACGATGTGCCTACCATCTTATGCACCTCTAACCATTAATCGATTAATAGAAGGAACACGGATCCTTGAAAAGGGCCTGCGAATTCTGCATGCAAGCGTGCCCAAGGCCGCCCTGGCCATTCCCAGTGATGTAGGGGCGCGGCCGGCGGAAGCTTCTGATGCTCCTGGCAAATGGAGCAGTTTTGGGCCACCTTCTCAATGTCGGTGTCGAGGCCTGGCCACCAGACATAACTCCGGGCCAACATTTTCATTTTGGTCACACCTGGATGCCCATTGTGCAAGTCTCTTAGTATCAGCTCCTGGCCTTTTTCCGGGACAATCACACGCGTCCCCCTCAAGAGGATGCCGTCTTCCACGCTGAATTTTGACAGCTTGGAGGAAAATGCCCGCAACTCGCCTGTGAGCTGTCTATGCTGCCCACCATACAGGACTATGTGTTGAACCTTTGACAGGACTGGCTCCGTCTGGGTCCACTCACGGATCTGTGATGCCGTGACAGGCAAGGTGTCCATAAAATTTAGGGTTGCAACCACCTCACCGGTCGTGGGGTTCGACATGGGGCCGGTCGATAAAGGCACTCGGCTCAGTGCGTCGGCATTCGCTATCTGCGTTCGTGGTTTGTGCTCCAGAGAATACTCGAAGACAGCAAGCAACAAAGCCCAGCGCTGGATCCATAGAACATAGAACATAGAACAGTACAGCACAGAACAGGCCCTTCGGCCCTCTATGTTGTGCCGAGCATTGCCCAAATCCAAGTTCAAGCTATCCCACTCCCTGTCATTCTGGTGTGCTCCACGTGCCTATCCAATAACCGCTTGAAAGTTCCTAAAGTGTCCGACTCCACCATCACAGCAGGCTGTCTATTCCGCACCCTAACCACTCTCTGAGTAAAGAACCTACCTCGGACATCCCTCCTATATCTCCCACCCCGAACCTTATAGTTATGCCCCCTTGTAACAGCTACATCCTCCCGAGGAAATAGTTTCTGAACGTCCACTCTAACTATCCCCCTCATCATCTTATAAACCTCTATTAAGTCGCCTCTCATCCTCCTACGCTCCAATGAGAAAAGCCCTAGCTCCCTCAACCTTTCCTCATAAGACCTATCCTGCAAACCAGGCAGCATCCTGGTAAATCTCCTTTGCTCCCTTTCCAATGCTTCCACACCCTTCCGAGAATGAGGTGACCAGAACTGCACACAATACTCCAAATGTGGTCTCACCAAGGTTATGTATAGTTGCAGCTTAACCCCACGGCTCTTAAACTCAAGTCCCCTGTTAATAAACGCTAACACACTATAGGCCTACTTCACGGCTCTATCCACTTGAGTGGCAACCTTCAGAGATCTGTGGGCATGAACCCCAAGATCTCTCTGTTCCTCCACATTCCTCAGAACCCTGCCGTTGACCCTGTAATCCACATTCAAATTTGTCCGACCAAAATGAATCACCTCACACTTATCAGGGTTAAACTCCATATCCTCTGAGAAAAGTCCCAGCAGAGGCTTATGGTCAGTCACGATAGTGAAGTGGCGGCCATACACATACTGGTGGGAGCGTTTCACCGCAAAGACCACCGCCAGGCCCTCCTTCTCGATCTGCACGTACTTTTTCTCCGCTGCAGTCAATGTGCGGGAGGCGAAAGCTATCGGCCGCTCGGCCCCGTTCTCCACCTTGTGGGACAGGACGGCCCCAATACCATACGGGGATGCATCACATGTGACGAGCAAAGGCTTTCCCGGATCATAGTGGGTTAGTAACCCAGACGACGACAATTGTTGCTTTACCTGCCGGAATGCGGTTTCTTGCGGCTGACCCCAAACCCAGGTGTGATTTTTCTTTAGCAGAAGGTGCAAAGGGGCCAGCGTAGTTGCCAGATTGGGGAGGAACTTCCCGTAATAGTTTACGAGACCGAGAAAAGAACGAAGATGCAAAGTGCCAGTCGGGGCGGGGGCCTGTTGAATCGCGCGCACCTTCTCTGCGACTGGGTGCAAACCTTCGCGGTCCACCCAATAACCTAGGTAGACTACTTCCTTTGCCTGAAAGACGCAAATGGACTCCAGCCTCCGAAAGGCGTCTAAGGACAGCCTCCACATTTTCCAAATGTTCCTGCTCCGACGTCCCTGTAATCAAAACGTTGTTTAAGTAGACAGCAACACGCGGTAAACCTCTCAAAATGACACGTTGAAAAATAGCGCAGGCTGCGGATACCCCAAAGGGCAAACGTGTATATTCATACAGGCCCCGGTGTGCATTAATCGTTACATATGGTCGGGAGGCAGGGTCCAGCTCCAACTGGAGGTAGGCGTGACTCATATCTAATTTTGTGAACGAGAGTCCGCATTCAAATTTTGCGTAGAGATCCTCTATGCGAGGTATTGGATATCAGTCGAGCCAGGATTCCGTATTCACTGTAAGTTTATAGTCGCCGCACAAGTGCACTGTGGCATCTGGCTTTATTACAGGTACAATTGGTGCTGCCCAGTCAGCGAAATGGACGGGCCTGATAATACCCAAGGACTCCAAATGAGTGAGCTCCCTTCTACCTTCTCGGGCAAGGCGTTAGGCACCGGGCGACGCCTCCTCTCCCCCTCGCCGACGCCTCCTCTCCCCCTCGCCGACGCCTCCTCTCCCCCTCGCCGACGCCTCCTCTCCCCCTCGCCGACGCCTCCTCTCCCCCTCGCCTCCTCTCCCCCTCGCCGACGCCTCCTCTCCCCCTCGCCGACGCCTCCTCTCCCCCTCGCCGACGCCTCCTCTCCCCCTCGCCGACGCCTCCTCTCCCCCTCGCCGACGCCTCCTCTCCCCCTCGCCGACGCCTCCTCTCCCCCTCTCCGACGCCTCCTCTCCCCCTCGCCGACGCCTCCTCTCCCCCTCGCCGACGCCTCCTCTCCCCCTCGCCGACGCCTCCTCTCCCCCTCGCCGACGCCTCCTCTCCCCCTCGCGTCATAGAACATAGAACATAGAACAATACAGCGCAGTACAGGCCCTTTGGCCCACGATGTTGCACCGAAACAAAAGCCATCTAACCTACACTATGCCATTATCATCCGTATGTTTATCCAATAAACTTTTAAATGCCCTCAATGTTGGCGAGTTCACTACTGTAGCACGTAGGGCATTCCACGGCCTCACTACTCTTTGCGTAAAGAACCTACCTCTGACCTCTGTCCTATATCTATTACCCCTCAGTTTAAAGTTATGCCCTCTCGTGCCAGCCATATCCATCCGCGGGAGAAGGCTCTCACTGTCCACCCTATCCAACCCCCTGATCATTTTGTATGCCTCTATTAAGTCTCCTCTTAACCTTCTTCTCTCCAACGAAAACAACCTCAAGTCCATCAGCCTTTCCTCATAAGATTTTCCCTCCATACCAGGCAACATCCTGGTAAATCTCCTCTGCACCCGCTCCAAAGCCTCCACGTTCTTCCTATAATGCGGTGACCAGAACTGTACGCAATACTCCAAATGCGGCCGTACCAGAGTTCTGTACAGCTGCAACATGACCTCCCGGCTCCGGAACTCAATCCCTCTACCAATAAAGGCCAACACTCCATAGGCCTTCTTCACAACCCTATCAACCTGGGTGGCAACTTTCAGGGATCTATGTACATGGACACCTAGATCCCTCTGCTCATCCACACTTTCAAGAACTTTACCATTAGCCAAATAAACAACAGGGGTCATCGTAGTTCCTGCAATGTCCAATGGTTCCCCCGTGTAGGTGGCCAACCTGGCCTGTGTGTCGGTTAATTTAAGGGTCTGTATACCCTGCTTGATGCGGTCGAATGTCCTCTGGGCGATCATGGAGACCGCTGCGCCAGTATCCAACTCCATCTCCAGCGGGTGACCATTGACCCGTACTGTCACCTTAATGGGGGCCACACGGGGAGCTGCCACACAATGCAGCTGCAGGCAGTCACCCTCCGTCTTCACGTCCTCAGGAGTAGTCGCCGCAGGTTCATCCAAATGGAAGGTACGGCCCCTGGGCTGGTCCCAGTTTCGGTCGGAATGACGGCGCCTCTGGCGCCCACAGGACCGGCGTCCGCGACGGGATCAGCGCCCACAAGTCCGACACGGACATGGCTCCTCATCCATTGGTTCTGGAGAAGGCTCCCTTCGGGGAGGAACATCCGGAGGCCACTAGCATCGATCCGGACGCTGCCCCACCCAAGGTACCGCAGGAGTGCGGGGGACGCTTTTGGAAAGAAGAGGTTGCGGCCAAGACGTGCACCTCCATTCCCTGTAGCTCCTGCACTCCTCGTTCTGCGCTCTCTCGGGACAATACTATTTGAATGGCCTTTTGAAAAGTCAATGTTGGCTCAGCTAACAACTTTATCTGGGTGGCCTCATTGTTAATACCGCAAACCAAATGATCGCGTAACATTTCTGACAATGTCTCACCATAGTCACAGTACTCCGCAATCCTGCGTAGCCTGGATAGAAACTCTGCAAAGGATTCTCCTGGTGTCCTCTCAGCGGTATTAAACCGGTAACGCTGGACTATCGTGGACGGGGTTGGGTTAAAATGTTGCACCACTAAGGTCACAAGTTCATCAAACGCCTTGGTGTCCGGCGCAGCTGGGTACGTAAGGCTCCTAATCACCCGGGCCGCAGGCGGTGAGCAAAATGAACACCTGGCGCTCATTTTCGGCGATGTTGTTTGCCCAGTAAATAGTAACGCATCCGTTGTGCGTACTGGTTCCAGCTTTCCAGCGCAGCATCAAAAACATCCAAACGTCCGTACGGAGGCATGGTATAATAGAAAACAACTTCCAACCTGCATCCAACAAAAATCCAGGGAGGTGGCTTCAGCAGTGTAGACAGCTATTCACTTTAACCCTCATCGCCAGTTTTGTGAGGGCCACGAAGAATCCAGCACGAGTTTTAAGGATACAAAGTAATAACATTTATTTACAATAACCTATATATACAACAGCAGCAGCAACTCCCTTGCTGCTCACTCCTCTCTAGCTGGTTCCAAACTGGCCAGCTTTATTTATGCAGGGAATCTGCTAATGATGTCTCCGCCCCCCTCATTGGGGATGTTCATACTCCCAAAGGACTGTGGGATTACCATTAGTCCCCAGCCAGTGGTAGGCAGGCAGGTTATAATACAATGTTAGCATTCATGTCGAGAGGGCTAGAATACAAGACCAGGGATGTACTTCTGAGGCTGTATTAGGCTCTGGTCAGACCCCATCTGGAGTATTGTGAGCAGTTTTGAGCCCCATATCTAAGGAAGGACGTGCTGGCCTTGGAAAGGGTCCAGAGGAGGTTCCCAAGAATGGTCCCTGGAATGAAGAGCTTGTGTATGAGGAACGGTTGAGGACTCTGGGTCTGTACTCGTTGGAGTTTAGAAGGACGAGGGGGGATCTTATTGAAACTTGCAGGATACTGCGAGGCCTGGATAGAGTGGATGTGGAAAAATGAAAATCACTTATTGTCACAAGTAGGCTTCAAATGAAGTTACTGTGAAAAGCCCCTAGTCGCCACATTCCGGCGCCAGTTCAGGGAGGCTCTTACGGGAATTGAACCATGCTGCTGGCCTGGTCTGCTTTCAAAGCCAGCGATTTAGCCCTGTGCTAAACAGCCCCTCAGACAGAGAGGATGTTTCCACTTGTGGGAAAAACTGGAACCAAAGGACACCATCTCAGACTAAAGGGACGAGATGAGGAGGAATTTCTTCAGCCAGAGGGTGGTGAATCTGTGGAACTCTTTGCCGCAGAAGGCTGTGGAGGCCAAATCACTGAGTGTCTTTAAGACAGAGATAGATAGATTCTTGATCAATAAGGGGATCAGGGTTATGGGGAGAAGGCAGGAGAATGGGGATGAGAAAAATATCAGCCATGATTGAATGGCGGAGCAGACTCGATGGGCCGAGTGGCCTAATTCTGCTCCTGTGTCTTATGGTCTTATGGACATTCCTCTCACATTCCAACTCGCGATCTATCATCGTTCAATAAGATCACCTCACATTCTTTCAAACTCCAATGGGTACAGGCCCAAACTGTCCAATAGTTTCTCATAAGTTAAGCTGCTCATCACAGGAATCAGCCGTGTAAATCTTCTCTGGTCTTCTCCTAGTTACATCCTTTGTTAAGTAAGGAGACTAAAACCGTGCACAGTGTTCCAGGATAGGTCCCAGTAGCTGCAGCAACACACCAGCTGCAACACTCTCATGTGAAAAGCACAACAGCAAATGAACTCGCCTACCCCCGGGCCAGGGGGCAGGGCAGAAGGAACATGCCAGACTGACGGACTGGAGGAATCTCTTCAGCACGGCCTTGCTGTGACATTTCAATCCCCAGCCAACTCTCAGGGTGTCCATTTTCCCGCGGTTGATCCTGCCTGAAATAAAGCTGCTGACGTCAGCTTCGAGTGCGCTGTGCTTTTGGTGGACGTTAATAGACCAACTCGTTCCGCAGCAGCCAGCCACCAACCACCAGAACAATCGGGTAGAACAGTCAAACCCACACCATGCGAGCCAAAACATTCTAATCAGAGCCACATGAAACCTCCCTGACTGTCACTGAGACATTGTCTCCTTTCCCACTCAGTCCAGACACTAATCTTCCAGTTTTGGATCTTCCAGTTCTTTTTATTTTCATTCACACAAGAAACTCTATTAGCTCCACTCATTGGGTTGTGTGGAATACTCGCCTGCCATAGACGCCTTGCCAACAATTATTGGCCTGTTATTTGTACCTTCCACTGTGAAGACCGACACAAAATACCTGTTCAATGCCTTGGCCATTTCCTCATTCCCCATTATTAAACCCCCTTTCTCATCCTCTAAAGGACCAATGTTTACTTGAGCGACTCCTTTCCGTTTCATATATTTGTAGAAACTTTTGCTTTCTGTTTTCATATTTTGAGCGAGTTTGGTCTCATAATCTATCTTACTTTTCTTTACAGCTTTTTCCGCGGCTTTCTGGTGACCTTTAAAGATTTCCCAATCCTCTAGTTTCCCACTAATCTTTACCACTTTGTATGCCTTTTCTTTCAATTTGATACCCTCCTTCATTTCCTTCGCTATCCATGGCTGATTATCTTTTTTCCGACAGTTCTTCCTTTTCACTGGTATATACTTTTTCTGAGTACTGTGAAAAATCTCTTTGAAAGATCTCCAATGTTCCTCAATTGTCCCACCACAAAGTCTTTGCTCCCAATCTACCCTAGCTAACCTTTATCCCATTGTAATCTCCTTTGTTTAAGCACAAAACACTAGTGTTTGATTTTAACTTCTCACCCTCCATCTGTATTTTAAATTCCACCATATTGTGATCGCTCCTTCCTGGAGGATCCCTAACTATGAGATCATTAATCAATCCTGTCTCATTACACAGGACCAGATCGAGGACCGCTTGTTCCCTCGTAGGTTCCATTACATACTGTTCTAGGAAACTATCGCGGATACATTCTATAAACTCCTCCTCAAGGCTGCCTTGACCAACCTGGTTTGACCAATCGACATATAGATTAATATCCTCCATCATATTTGCTGCACCCACTGTGATGTTGCTATTTGGTGGCCTATAGACCATGGCCATCAGTGACCTTTTCTCCTTACTATTTCTAATTTCCACCCAAATGGATCCAACCTTTTTCTCCATGGAACCAATATCATCTCTCACTAACACCCTGATGTCATCCTTAAATATCAGAGCTACACCACCTCCCTTATCTTCCTCTTTGTCTTTCTGAATAGCCTGATATCCTGGATATTTAACTCCCATTCGTGACTATTCTGCAACCATGGGCAGGTTCTCCGACCCCCCGCTGGGTCGGAGAATCGCTGGGGGGCGGCGTGAATCCCGCCCCGCCGCCCCAACGCAGGCTGCCGAATTCTCCAGCGTCGGGGATTTGGCGGGGGCAGGAATCACGCCGCGCCGGTCGGCGGCCACTGGCAGCGGCCCTCCCGGCGATTCTCCGCCCCGCGATGGGCCGAGCGGCCGCCCTTTACCGGCCGGTCCCGCCGGCGTAAATCAAACCAGGTCCGTACCGGCGGGTCCTGGCTCTACGGGTGGCCTGCGGAGTCCTCGGGAGGGGGTGGTGCGGGGAGATCTGGCCCCGGGGTAGGGGGGGGGGGGGGCACGGTGGCCTGGCCCGTGATCGGGGCCCACCGATCCACGGGCGGGCCTGTGCCGTGGGGGCACTCTTTCCCTCCGTGCCAGCTGCTTGCCGCCAAGCCCTTCCTCGCCGGCCCAGCCCCTGAAGGTGCGGAGCATTCCGCACCTTCCGGGCGGCCCTACGCCGGAGTGGTTCACGCCACTCCTCGGCGCCGGTACGCCCCACCGGGTAGGGGGAATCCCGCCCCATGTCTCTGTAATGGCCACTAAATCAGACTCATTCACGATGAGTTGTCCCGTCTACATATTTACCTTATTTCAAATACTACCAGCATTCGGGTAAAGTGCCCTTATGATAGCTTTTATATCATCTTTTTGAATCCTAACACCTCCATTAATAACATCTCCTAAGTTCTTCTTCCCTTTAACTTTTTCCATAATTTTCCATGTAGTTAAACCCACCTCCCAATGTGCCAACCTGCTGCTTTGCTTCCCATTAACCATTATACTTCCTGTAGTATCACCCATCCCTTCCCCCCACTTGCTCGTTTAAAGTCCTTGTGACCAGCTATTCATCCTTTCCACTAGAACACTGGTCCCAGATTGGATCAGGTGGAGACCGTCCCAACGGTACAGATCCCTTCTGTCCCAATACTGACGCCAGAGCTCCTTGAAATGGAATCCCTCTTTCCCGCACCACTCCTTTAGCCACGTGTTTACTTCCCTAATTTTCTCCTTCCCATGCCAATTCACACTTGGCTCGGTAGAAATCCAGAGATCCTCGGTGCCTCCCAGGGTCCTGCCGTTTATCCTGTATTCCCTTGTCTTATTTGTCCTGCCCAACTGCATCACCTCCGGATTATCCAGATTGGATTGTATTTGCCACTGATCAGCCCATCGACATCCTCCTCATTATTTACCAGCCCCCATTTTCATATAATCCACAAACTTACCAATTAACCCTCCTACATTCATATCTAAATCATTGATATAAACCACAAACAGCATGGTCCCCAACACCGATCCCTGTGGGACCCCACTGGACACAGGCTTCCAGTCAGAAAAACGCCCTTCGCCCATCACCCTCTGCTTCCTGCCACTCAGCCAATTCTGGATCCAATTTGCCAAATTTCCTTGGATCCCCTGGGCTCTTACCTTTGCTATCAGTCTCTCATGTGGCACCTTATCAAAAGCCTTGCTGAAGTCCAAGTAGACTACATCCAATGTATTTCCCTCATCAAGACACCTGGGGCGTCATTCTCCGCCGGCGGGAGTCTCCGTTTTGCCGGCGCCCGGAGGATTCCCGACGGCGTGGGGCTGCCCCACAATGGGAAACCCCATTGACCGTCGGTGTTACGGAGACTCCCGCCGGCCGGTCGGAGCAGAAATGTGGCGGGGCGGGTATGAGAATTTCGCCCCAGGTCACCTCTTCAAAAAATTCAATCAAGTTGGTCAGACGTGACCTCCCCTCAACAAATCCATGCTGACTGTTCCTGATTAATCCCTGAGTTTGCTGTTAAATATCAGGATGTGGGGATCACTGGTTCGGTCAGCATTTATTGCCCATCCCTAGTTGCCCTTCAGAAGGTGGCGAACAAACTTCTTGAACCGCCGCAGTCCCGGAGGTGCAGGTACACCCACTGTGCTGTTAGGGAAGGTGTTCCAGGATTTGTACAGTGAAGGAATGAGCGATATAGAATCACAGAATCCCACAATGCACGTGAAGCCTTTGGGCCGATCGAGTCTGCATCAACAGATTTGTAAGGCGGGTTACCATGAAGTGGCAGGAGCAGGTGGCGGTGCTTCCATCCACATGCTGCCCCCGTCCATCAAGATGGCAGGAGCCCTCTTGACAAAATCCTCGAGTGTCACTGCGGTGCATCTTGTAGATGGGACACACGGCTGTCACTGTACGTCGGTGGTGGAGAGTTTGAATGTTTGTGGAAGGGACGCCAATCAAGCGGGGCTGCTTTGTCCTGGATGGTGTTGAGGTTCTCGAGTGCTGTTGGAGCTGCGCTCACCCAGGCAAGTGGAGAGTATTCCATCACACTCCTGACCTGTGCCTTGTAGATGGTGGACAGACTTTGCGGGGGGGCGGGGGGGGGGGGGGGGGTTCCAGATCAGTACTGAGGGAGTGCTGCACTGTCAGGGGGTCAGTACTGAGGGAGTGCTGCACTGTCAGAGAGTCAGTACTTGGGGAGTGCGGCACTGCCAGAGGGTCAGTACTTGGGGAGTGCGGCACTGCCAGAGGGTCAGTACTGAGGGAGTGCTGCACTGTCAGAGTGTCAGTACTGAGAGAGTGCTGCACTGTCAGAGGGTCAGTACTGAGGGAGTGCTGCCCTGTCAGAGGGTCAGTACTGAGGGAGTGCTGCAGTGTCAGAGGGACAGTACTGAGGGAGTGCTGCACTGTCAGAGAGTCAGTACTGAGGGAGTGCTGCACTGTCAGACAGTCAGTACTGAGGGAGTGCTGCACTGTCAGAGAGTCAGTACTGAGGGAGTGCTGCACTGTCAGACAGTCAGTACTGAGGGAGTGCTGCACTGTCAGAGAGTCAGTACTGAGGGAGTGCTGCACTGTCAGACAGTCAGTACTGAGGGAGTGCTGAACTGTCAGAGGGTCAGTACTGAGGGAGTGCCGCACTGTCAGTGAGTCAGTACTTGGGGACTGCTGCACTGTCAGAGAGTCAGTACTGAGGGAGTGCTGCACTGTCAGAGGGTCAGTACTGAGACAGTGCTGCACTGTCAGAGGGTCAGTACTGAGGGAGTGCTGCACTATCAGAGGGTCAGTATTGAGGGAGTGCCGCACTGTCAGAGGGTCAGTGCTGAGGGAGTGCCGCACTGTCAGAGGGTCAGTACTGAGGGAGTGCCGCACTGTCAGAGGGGCAGTACTGAGGGAGTGCTGCACTGTCAGGGTCAGTACTGAGGGAGTGCCGCACTGTCAGAGGGTCAGTTTGAGGGAGTGCTGCACTGTCAGAGGGTCAGTACTGAGGGAGTGCTGCACTGTCAGAGGGTCAGTACTGAGGGAGTGCTGCACTGTCAGAGGATCAGTACTGAGGGAGTGCTGCACTGTCAGAGGGCCAATACTGAGGGAGTGCTGCACTATCAGAGGGTCTGTACTGAGGGAGTGCCGCACTGTCAGAGGGTCAGTACTGAGGGAGTGCCGCACTGTCAGAGGGTCAGTATTGAGGGAGTGCCGCACTGTCAGAGGGTCAGTACTGAGGGAGTGCCGCACTGTCAGAGGGTCCGTACTGAGGGAGTACCAGACTGTCAGAGGGTCAATACTGAGGGAGTGCTGCACTGTCAGAGGGTCAGTACTGAGGGAGTGCTGCACTGTCAGAGGGTCAGTACTGAGGGAACGCTGCACTGTCAGAGGGTCAGTACTGATGGAGTGCTGCACTGTCAGAGAGTCAGCAATGAGGGAGTGCTGCACTGTCAGAGAGTCAGTACTGAGGGAGTGACGCACTGTCAGAGGGTCAGTACTGAGGGAGTGCTGCACTGTCAGTGGGTCAGTACTGAGGGAGTGCCGCACTGTCAGAGGGTCAGTACTGAGGGAGTGCCGCACTGTCAGAGGGTCAGTACTGAGGGAGTGCCGCACTGTCAGTGAGTCAGTACTTGGGGACTGCTGCACTGTCAGAGAGTCAGTACTGAGGGAGTGCTGCACTGTCAGAGGGTCAGTACTGAGACAGTGCTGCACTGTCAGAGGGTCAGTACTGAGGGAGTGCCGCACTGTCAGAGGGTCAGTACTGAGGGAGTGCCGCACTGTCAGAGGGTCAGTACTGAGGGAGTGCTGCACTGTCAGAGGGTCAGTACTGAGGGAACGCTGCACTGTCAGAGGGTCAGTACTGATGGAGTGCTGCACTGTCAGAGAGTCAGTAATGAGGGAGTGCTGCACTGTCAGAGAGTCAGTACTGAGGGAGTGCCGCACTGTCAGAGGGTCAGTACTGAGGGAGTGCTGCACTGTCAGAGGGTCAGTACTGAGGAAGTGCTGCACTGTCAGAGGGTCAGTACTGAGGGAGTGCTGCACTGTCAGAGGGTCAGTACTGAGGGTGTGCTGCACTGTCAGAGGGTCAGTGCGGTTTGAGTGCTGCACTGTCAGAGGGTCAGTACTAAGGGAGTGCTGCACTACCAGAAGGTCAGTACTGAGGGAGTTCTGCACTGTCAGGGGGTCAGTACTGAGGGAGTGCCGCACTGTCAGAGGGTCAGTACTGAGGGAGTGCTGCACTGTCAGAGGGTCAGTACTGAGGGAGTGCTGCACTGTCAGAGGGTCAGTGCTGTTTGAGTGCTGCACTGTCAGAGGGTCAGTACTAAGGGAGTGCTGCACTTTCAGAGGGTCAGTACTGAGGGAGTGCTGCACTGCCAGAAGGTGAGTACTGAGGGAGTGCTGCACTGTCAGAGGGTCAGTACTGAGGGAGTGCTGCACTGTCAGAGGGTCAGTACTGAGGCAGTGCTGCACTGTCAGTGGGTCAGTACTAAGGCAGTGCTGCACTGTCAGAGTGTCAGTACTGAGGGTGTGCTGCACTGTCAGAGGGTCAGTGCGGTTTGAGTGCTGCACTGTCAGTGGGTCAGTACTGAGGGAGTGCTGCACTGTCAGAGGGTCAGTCCTGAGGGAGCGCTGCACTGTCAGAGGGTCAGTACTGAGGGAGTGCCGCACTGTCAGAGAGGGTCAGTATGGAGGGAGAGCCGTACTGTCAGAGGGTCAGTACTGAGGGAGTGCTGCACTGTCAGAGGGTCAGTACTGAGGGAGTGCTGCACTGTCAGAGGCTCAGTACTGAGGGAATGCTGCACTATGAGGAGGAACTCCATTCATCAGCTGATCTGCTGGAGGTGCTATCTTTCATAAAGAATCATAGAATTTACAGTGCAGATGGAGGCCATTCGGCCCATCGAGTCTGCACCGGCTCTTGGAAAAAGCACCCTACCCGAGCCCACGCATCCACCCTGTCCCTGTAACCCAGTAACCCCACTTAAACTTCTTGGACACTAAGTGCAATTTATCACGGCCAATCCACCTAATCTGCACATCTTTGGACTGTGGGAGGAAACCGGAGCACCCGGAGGAAACCCACGCACACACAGGGAGGATGTGCAGACTCCGCACAGACAGTGACCCAAGCCGGAATCGAACCTGGGACCCTGGAGCTGTGAAGCAATTGTGCTATCCCCAATGCTACCGTGACCATCTGACACTGCAGCACTCCCTCATATGAGGTGTTAAACCCTGGCTGTCACTGACTCCATTTTGAGTGTAAATGATGGCTCTGTTTTGGCGAAGAGCAGGGGATTCTCCGTGGTGTCATGACGCCAATGTTTAACCATGCAAAACCACATTGTCTGCTCATTAACACAATGAGTGTGTTGGATCATACTGTGCACAAAATGTTTGCTTTTCCTCTACGTTAAAAGATAAAATAAAATACGAAACTCTTCCTTGGAGTTCCATCCACTCTGGTTCTCTCTGTGACTCAGTCCTTCCCTATGTGGAACCACACTCTGTTTCCTCTGAAAACCCTCAGGGGAAACTGTGCAGGCAAGGATGAGCGATCAACTTGGCCTTGCCAACGCTCGCCACATCCTGAGAATCACTCCATTCAGCATTCCCTCTTGTCGTCCATGAACCGGTGGGCGATGTCGCTCTTTCACTCTCCTGCCTCAGATGCAGATCTGAATTGAGATGTTGCAGCCAATACTAACCCAGATTAACAACCATTTTGGCGGCAGCTTGGCACGTGGGCCGATCCTGGGAGATGCTGCAAATCCCTGTTCCGATCGGAAACAGTTCCAAATAAACCAGCGAACAAACATTTCCACACGTACGAGAGTTAATTCTCTCCCTGTGTCTCCCAATAAAATCCACTTGTACGCTCCAGGCAACGAGAACCATCGCATCAAAGATTCAAAACTCCAGCCTGGGAACAATTGAGGGTTTGATCTGAGGTTCAAGGATTGGTTTTGTGGGTAAGGCTTGATATGGGTGGGATGATGCCTCCATTCATTTCGAGGATACGGAAAGTTCTCATCATCGTTTGGGCTTTGTTGGTGGTTCACAAAATTCACAAATCCTTCGCCTGGCGGTAAGTTTGTTTATTTCAGAAAATAGCTCTTCAAATGTAATCACCTTTCTTCAACTTCACATCATCATGGCGAGCTGTTCCACTCCTTAACTGAGCGTTACAAACCTGCCATCCTCCAATTGAACGGCAGAGCGGGCTGGAGGGGTAGAATGTCCTCCTCCTGTCCCTAATGGAACAGGTTTGAGGGGCTGAGTGGACTCTCCTGTCCCTGTAACCTGCCCAACATTTACTCTGAGGCTGACATCACACTGACAGGTTAATCTCACAGAGGATTGGATAAAGTTTAAAACACAGCAATGGTCTATTCAGCTGAACACCTGATAGCAGTGATAGTGACTCGAGTCTCCTCTCCCTCTCATGTGAGACCTCTCTTTTGAGAGGTCGAATTTGAATGCTGAATACAGGGTTAAAGGCAGGATTCTTGGGAGTGTGGAGGAACAGAGGGATCTCGGGGTCCGCGTACATAGATCCCTCAAAGTTGCCACGCAGGTTGATAGGGTTGTTAAGAAGGCGTATGCTGTGTTGGCTTTCATTAACAGGGGGATTGAGTTTAAGAGCCACGAGGTTTTGCTGCAGCTTTATTAAACCCTAGTTAGACCATGTGATGAATGGTTACTGCACCTTTAATGTAATGATCCTTTTAAGACCGGGTTTGGAACCCTGGGGGACTCCGCCTCTGGCTCCACCCCCCCCAGGGAGCCATATATAAGGTAATGTCCAGTGGGCAGTGTGCAGTGAGCACACTTCTCGGTAGCCGACTGGTTCTCTGCTAATTAAAGCCTTTGTATTACCGACCATCTCTCTCGAGTTGTAATTGAGGGTATCTCAGACCACACTTGGAATATTGTGTCCAGTACTGGTCGCCTCATTATAGGAAGGATGTGGATGCTTTGGAGAGGGTGCAGAGGAGATTTACCAGGATACTACCTGGACTGGAGGGCATGTCTTATGAAGAAAGGTTGAGGGAGCGAGGGCTTTTCTCACTAGAGCGAAGAAGGCAGAGGGGTGACTTGATAGAGGTGTACAAGGTGATGAGAGGCATGGATAGAGTGGATAGCCAGAGACTTTTCCCCAGGGTGGAAATGGCTGTCACGAGGGGGCATAATTTTAAGGTGATTGGAGGAAGGTATAGGGGAGATGTCAGAGGTTCTTTACACAGAGAGTGGTGGGTGTGTGGAATGCACGGCCAGCAGAGGTGGTGGAGTCAGAGTCATTCGGGACATTGAAGCGACTCTTGGACAGGCACATGGACAGCAGTAAATTGAATGGGTGCCTTCTGGGAGGTGAGTAGTGAGTTTAAAAGCACTTACCTTTACAGGAGCAGCCCATTGGATTTCGGCGGCAGCGGTGCGCAGGGGCCTTCTTGGAGGTGAGTAGTGAGTTTAAAAACCTTACCTTTACAGGAGCAGCCCTTTGGATTTCGGCGGCAGCGGTGCGCAGGGGCCTTCTGGGAGGTGAGTAGTTAGTTTAAAAGCACTTACCTTTACAGGAGCAGCCCTTTGGATTTCGGCGGCAGCGGTGCGCAGGGGCCTTCTTGGAGGTGAGTAGTGAGTTTAAAAACCTTACCTTTACAGGAGCAGCCCTTTGGATTTCGGCGGCAGCGGTGCGCAGGGGCCTTCTTGGAGGTGAGTAGTGAGTTTAAAAACCTTACCTTTACAGGAGCAGCCCTTTGGATTTCGGCGGCAGCGGTGCGCAGGGGCCTTCTGGGAGGTGAGTAGTGAGTTTAAAAACCTTACCTTTACAGGAGCAGCCCTTTGGATTTCGGCGGGAACCGGAAGTTCGACCTCTGGCAAGTCTCCCCCCCCCCCCAATAAATTCTGGTGGAGAGGAAACCCGAGACACTACACGTGTAGTGTCTCCCACCCACCCTCCTCCTCTAACCTAATAATAAGACCCATTGGTGTAAGGTAAGTGCCATATTATATTATATATTATTAGCATTGTGCAGGCCAAGGATTGGAGGTGGAGGAGCAGTCTCTGTCAGCGAGAGAACCTGAGAACATCTCAGAAGGTAAGCAAGTGATTTTTACTTTTATACCTTTTTTCAAATTGTGTGTGTCGGGGGGGACAGAAAAGCTGTGACCTGAGTGGCTGGTTGGGATTCTAACCTAAATTTTTTTGACTATTTGGGAACTAATTAAACATAATAACTTAATTATAATTTAGAGGATATCTAAGCCAGAGATCGGAGGATATTATAGTTAGCTATCGCATTTCTATTAGAAATCTAGTGCTAGGAAACAGATAGTTGACAGTAACTTTGTAATTTAAAAAAAAAGTATTTATTAAAAAAAAAAAAGACAAATTTTAATTTTAATTAATTGACGCAATGTCAGTTAGAGGGGTGCTGTGCTCTGACTGTGAGATGTGGCAGGTCCGGGAGGCTTCCAGCGTCCTGGATGGCTTCATCTGCAGAAAGTGCACCCAACTGCAGCTCCTCACAGACCGCATGGTTCGGTTGGAGCAGCAATTGGATGCACTTAGGAGCATGCAGGTGGCGGAAAGCGTCATAGATCGCAGTTATGTAAGTGTGGTCACACCCAAGGTGCAGGCAGAGAAATGGGTGACCACCAGAAAGGGCAGGCAGTCAGTGCAGGAATCCCCTGTGGTTGTCCCCCTCTCGAACAGATATACCCCTTTGGATACTGTCGGGGGGGATAGCCTATCAGGGGAAAACAGCAGCAGCCAGAGCAGTGGCACCACGGCTGGCTCTGATGTTCAGAAGGGAGGGTCAAAGCGCAGAAGAGTAATAGTTATAGGGGACTCTATAGTCAGGGGAACAGATAGGCGCTTCTGTGGACGTGAAAGAGACTCCAGGATGGTATGTTGCCTCCCTGGTGCCAGGGTCCAGGATGTCTCCGAACGGGTAGAGGGAATCCTGAAGGGGGAGGGCAAACAGGTAGAGGTCGTTGTACATATTGGTACTAACGACACAGGCAGGAAGAGGCATGAGGTCCTGCAGCAGGAGTTCAGGGAGCTAGGCAGAAAGTTAAAAGACAGGACCTCGAGGGTTGTAATCTCGGGATTACTCCCTGTGCCACGTGCCAGTGAGGCTAGAAATAGGAAGATAGAGCAGACAAACACGTGGCTAAACAGCTGGTGTAGGAGGGAGGGTTTCGGTTATCTGGACCACTGGGAGCTCTTCCGGGGCAGGTGTGACCTGTATAAGATGGACGGGTTGCATCTAAACCGGAGAGGCATAAATATCCTGGCCGCGAGATTTGCTAGTGTCACACGGGAGGGTTTAAACTAGTATGGCAGGGGGGTGGGCACGGGAGCAATAGGTCAGAAGGTGAGAGCGTTGAGGGAGAACTAGGGAATATGGACAGTGTGGCTCTGAGGCAGAGCAGACGGGGAGAAGTTGCTGAACACAGCGGGTCTGGTGGCCTGAAGTGCATATGTTTTAATGCAAGGAGCATTACGGGTAAGGCAGATGAACTTAGAGCTTGGATTACTACTTGGAACTATGATGTTGTTGCCATTACAGAGACCTGGTTGAGGGAAGGGCAGGATTGGCAGCTAAACGTTCCAGGTTTTAGATGTTTCAGGCGGGATAGAGGGGGATGTAAAAGGGGAGGCGGAGTTGCGCTACTTGTTCAGGAGAGTATCACAGCTATACAGCGAGAGGACACCTCAGAGGGCAGTGAGGCTATATGGGTAGAGATCAGGAATAAGAAGGGTGCAGTCACAATGTTGGGGGTATACTACAGGCCTCCCAACAGCCAGCGGGAGATAGAGGAGCAGATAGGTAGACAGATTTTGGAAAAGAGTAAAAACAACAGGGTTGTGGTGATGGGAGACTTCAACTTCCCCAATATTGACTGGGACTCACTTAGTGCCAGGGGCTTAGACGGGGCAGAGTTTGTAAGGAGCATCCAGGAGGGCTTCTTAAAACAATATGTAAACAGTCCAACTAGGGAAGAGGCGGTACTGGACCTGGTATTGGGGAATGAGCCCGGCCAGGTGGTAGATGTTTCAGTAGGGGAGCATTTCGGTAACAGTGACCACAATTCAGTAAGTTTTAAAGTACTGGTGGACAAGGATAAGAGTGGTCCGAGGATGAATGTGCTAAATTGGGGGAAGGCTAATTATAACAATATTAGGCGGGAACTGAAGAGCATAGATTGGGGGCGGATGTTTGAGGGCAAATCAACATCTGACATGTGGGAGGCTTTCAAGTGTCAGTTGATAGGAATACAGGACAGGCATGTTCCTGTGAGGAAGAAAGACAAATACGGCAATTTTCGGGAACCTTGGATGACGAATGATATTGTAGGCCTCGTCAAAAAGAAAAAGGAGGCATTTGTCAGGGCTAAAAGGCTGGGAACAGACGAAGCCTGTGTGGCATATAAGGAAAGTAGGAAGGAACTTAAGCAGGGAGTCAGGAGGGCTAGAAGGGGTCATGAAAAGTCATTGGCAAATAGGGTTAAGGAAAATCCCAAGGCTTTTTACACTTACATAAAAAGCAAGAGGGTAGCCAGGGAAAGGGTTGGCCCACTGAAGGATAGGCAAGGGAATCTATGTGTGGAGCCAGAGGAAATGGGCGAGGTACTAAATGAATACTTTGCATCAGTATTCACCAAAGAGAAGGAATTGGTAGATGTTGAGTCTGGAGAAGGGGGTGTAGATAGCCTGGGTCACATTGTGATCCAAAAAGACGAGGTGTTGGGTGTCTTAAAAAATATTAAGGTAGATAAGTCCCCAGGGCCGGATGGGATCTACCCCAGAATACTGAAGGAGGCTGGAGAGGAAATTGCTGAGGCCTTGACAGAAATCTTTGGATCCTCGCTGTCTTCAGGGGATGTCCCGGAGGACTGGAGAATAGCCAATGTTGTTCCTCTGTTTAAGAAGGGTGGCAGGGATAATCCCGGGAACTACAGGCCGGTGAGCCTTACTTCAGTGGTAGGGAAATTACTGGAGAGAATTCTTCGAGACAGGATCTACTCCCATTTGGAAGCAAATGGACGTATTAGTGAGAGGCAGCACGGTTTTGTGAAGGGGAGGTCGTGTCTCACTAACTTGATCGAGTTTTTCGAGGAGGTCACTAAGATGATTGATGCAGGTAGGGCAGTAGATGTTGTCTATATGGACTTCAGTAAGGCCTTTGACAAGGTCCCTCATGGTAGACTAGTACAAAAGGTGAAGTCACACGGGATCAGGGGTGAACTGGCAAGGTGGATACAGAACTGGCTAGGCCATAGAAGGCAGAGGGTAGCAATGGAGGGATGCTTTTCTAATTGGAGGGCTGTGACCAGTGGTGTTCCACAGGGATCAGTGCTGGGACCTTTGCTCTTTGTAGTATATATAAATGATTTGGAGGAAAATGTAACTGGTCTGATTAGTAAGTTTGCAGACGACACAAAGGTTGGTGGAATTGCGGATAGCGATGAGGACTGTCTGAGGATACAGCAGGATTTAGATTGTCTGGAGACTTGGGCGGAGAGATGGCAGATGGAGTTTAACCTGGACAAATGTGAGGTAATGCATTTTGGAAGGGCTAATGCAGGTAGGGAATATACAGTGAATGGTAGAACCCTCAAGAGTATTGAAAGTCAAAGAGATCTAGGAGTACAGGTCCACAGATCACTGAAAGGGGCTACACAGGTGGAGAAGGTAGTCAAGAAGGCATACGGCATGCTTGCCTTCATTGGCCGGGGCATTGAGTATAAGAATTGGCAAGTCATGTTGCAGCTGTATAGAACCTTAGTTAGGCCACACTTGGAGTATAGTGTTCAATTCTGGTCGCCACACTACCAGAAGGATGTGGAGGCTTTAGAGAGGGTGCAGAAGAGATTTACCAGAATGTTGCCTGGTATGGAGGGCATAAGCTATGAGGAGCGATTGAATAAACTCGGTTTGTTCTCACTGGAACGAAGGAGGTTGAGGGGCGACCTGATAGAGGTATACAAAATTATGAGGGGCATAGACAGAGTGGATAGTCAGAGGCTTTTCCCCAGGGTAGAGGGGTCAATTACTAGGGGGCATAGGTTTAAGGTGAGAGGGGCAAAGTTTAGAGTAGATGTACGAGGCAAGTTTTTTACGCAGAGGGTAGTGGGTGCCTGGAACTCACTACCGGAGGAGGTAGTGGAGGCAGGGACGATAGGGACATTTAAGGGGCATCTTGACAAATATATGAATAGGATGGGAATAGAAGGATACGGACCCAGGAAGTGTAGAAGATTGTAGTTTAGTCGGGCAGTATGGTCGGCACGGGCTTGGAGGGCCGAAGGGCCTGTTCCTGTGCTGTACATTTCTTTGTTCTTTGTTCTTTGTTTGTGGGGGCACCCCTCGGGGCCAGATCGCCCCGTACCCCCCCCCTCCAGGACCCTGGTGCCCGCTCGCGGCGCCTGGTCCCGCCGGTAAGGGAGGTGGTTTGATCCTCGCCGGCGGGACCAGCATTACAGCAGCGGGACTTCGGCCCATTGCGGGCCGGAGAATCGCCGGGGCGGGCCCGCCGACCGGTGAGGCGGGATTCCCGCCCCCGCCGAATCTCTGGTGCCGGAGAATTTGGCGGCCGGCGGGGGTGGGATTCACGCCGCCCCCTGGCAATTCTCCAACCCGGCTGGGGGTCGGAGAATCCCGCCCCTGATGTCTTAGCCCTTGGCTGCCCAATAATTACACTCACCAGGTTTGTAAATGTAAAAACAATTACTGTTTATTTATAACAAGAACTATAATGAAATATAAGAATAATAATAATCTGTATTGTCACAAGTAGGCTTACATTAACACTGCAATGAAGTTACTGTGAAAAGCCCCGAGTCGCCACATTCCGGCGCCTGTTCGGGTACACAGAGGGAGAATTCAGAATGTCCAATTCACCGAACAGCACGTCTTTCTGGACTTGTGGGAGGAAACCGGAGCACCCGGAGGAAACCCACGCAGACACGGGGAGAACGTGCAGACTCCGCACAGACAGTGACCCAAGCCGGGAATCGAACCTGGGACCCTGGCTCTGTGAAGCAGCAGTGCTAACCACTGTGCCTCCGTGCCGCCCTACTTTTAGGGAACTGTGGACCTGCACGGCCAGATCCCTCTGTATGTTAATGTTCCTAAGGGTTCTGCCATTTACAGTATAATTCATACCTTGATTTGATCCTCCAAAATGCATCACCTCACATTTATCCGAATTAAGCTCCATCTGCCATTTCTGTGCCCAAGTCTCCAATCTATCTATATCCTGTTGTGTCCTCTGACAATCCTCGGCACTATCAGCAACCCCTGGCGCTGTGAAGCAACAGTGCTAACCAATGTGCTACCGTGCCTCCCAATTATGGACGGGCAACAAATATTGACCTTGGCAACGAGGCCCACATCCCGCAAAAGAAAGAGACACATTGGCTTTGGGCTTTGTCCAGGGGAGACGTCAGAACCTCAAGATGGAAGGATTATCTTCTCCAGTCTCTTGATCAGTGCATTAAGGATATAATTGCCTTTGTCCATTAAGGATCTGGGAGATGGTTTAGTAAATCTTCACACAGTGCCAGTCTCTGGCTAAGAGACCGAGTCAATGTTCCTCACTCTCAAGCATCAGCCATAGCTTTACTCTAATATTCTTGTGAGAGGGGCTCACTTGACATCAAGTCGCGACAACATAGAATCATAACAATGCAGAAGGAGCCACTCAGCCCATCGAGTCTGCTCCGGCCCTTGGAAAGAGCACCCTCCTTAAGCCCATGCCTCCACCCTATCAGAGAGGTGGTAAGGGCGTGGAATGACCTGCCTGCAACGGTAGTGGACTCGCCAACACTAAGGACATTCAAATGGTCATTGGATAGACATATGGATGATAAGGGAATAGTGTAGATAGGCTTTAGAGTGGTTTCACAGGTCGGCGCAACATCGAGGGCCGGAGGGCCTGTACTGCGCTGTAATGTTCTATGTTCTATATCCCCTTAACCCAGTAACCCCACCTAACCCTTTTTGGACACTAATGGCAATTTATCGCGGCCAATCCACCAAACCTGCACACCTTTGGACTGTGGGAGGAAACCGGAGCACCCGGAGGAAACCCACGCACACACAGGGAGAACATGCAGACTCCGCACAGACGGTGACCCAAACCGGGAATCAAACCTGGGACCCTGGCGCTGTGAAGCAACAGTGCGAACCACTGTGCTACCGTGCTGCCCATTCCCGTCTCCAACCCCCTCCCCTTCCCACCAAGTTGCCAGTGAGCACCATCATCCCTTCTTCAGCATCTTCGCCCTCTGACTGCCAAACTGTGAAGAATGGCAGGCGTTCACCGGGGCCCATCCGCAGCGTCAGTGAGGGATGCTGTCCTCAACCGCAGCGTAATTATTGACAATGTGCCACCAATCCTCCACATCAAACAGAGCGTTGGGTGAAATTCCTCACCATTGGCACCAGTTCAGTACTAATCTGTAAAAGGACACACCAGTTCGAGATTGCTTGCTCGCTGTATTTCCGTTATCCTAGTGCATCCCATAAAGCTTAACTGGGGTGACCCAGGCCATGAGTCTCTTCAATGGGATTGGAGAGTTTTACAAGGATTGCGCTGAAATCAATTGTTCCCAGCAGTCATCGTTAATACCTATGAATCATCCAGTTACAATTGACAGATAATGTGACCAGCCAGTCCCAAAGGGAAAAGATAACAACTGTTTTCACTTGTGCTGTTTTCTTAGACAATGTAATATCAGACAATTGAGCCAAGTTGTTGATGTAAATGGAACGTTCCCAGTGACTCATTCATGTAACCTTTCCAACTGACATTTCTCAAACTAATGGGAGTAACAATATTTATTCATGTTGGAAATATGTGGGTCACTTTCGCTCGGTGCTGGGCATTGAGGGGATTAGAGCTGTGATGTTTCCAGATGTGATCAAATCGACAGCTCCTAATTAATGAACCCGACCAATCAATAAGGCAGTTTGCAGGGATGATCCTTCTGCCCTGAGCCCCACAGGGCATTTCATGAGGACCTTGAACTGCTCATTATGAGAATGGTGCAAATAGGACGTGGGAGCAAGAATGACTGCCAGCGCCTTGAGGCTGCTCCTCCATTCAATATGATCTCGGTTGACCTGGTTGTGGAGTCAATTCCACTTTCCTGTCAGCCCCCATAACCCTTGGCTCCCTTGTCAATCAAAATTCTGCCGAACATGGCCTTGAATATATTCAATGGCCGAGCCCCTCCTGGGAGGGAGAATTCCCAAGACCCTCAGAGAGAAAAACAATCTTCTCATCTCCACCTTAAGTGATAAACCTCTTAATTTGGAAAAGGCTCATTTATTCCTCCACTTTGCATTTTGTCTGCCAACCAGTTTTCTAACTATCTTATTAAGATGCCGGGCCAGAGCCCAGTTTTGTTGGAATATTGGATGAGAACCCCAAGCAATTTTCCAACTTGTAAAACTGTGACAAAATGATACTTCACCCCAGGAGTGATAGCTCTGACCAATAAAACAAACTTTAATTTAAACACATTAACATCAAATAAATAGCTTTACAATTCACAGTTAAACAGTTCTGAAATAAAAGGAAACACTGTAACTTATGCCCTGTGCCTTCACTATAAATATTCCAACCAAGCATTGCCACACAGTTCAAATGCCACTTACAGGTTTACTTGCGCTCCTCGGTGTAACCCTTTCAAGAGCAGAACCAGTCAGAACCTTCTGCTCAACCTAACTTCATTTGGCAAAGCTGCAAACTACAGACAGACCTGGCTCCTCCCATTAATTACATCATCTGTATCCCACTAAGATGTCCCATCACCTGCTTAGCTAGGACTAAGCACCATCCTTCATAAATTATTTACTCTCCAAGGAATCTCCTGCAATCAAAACAATGTTCCATTAGCCATCTCTCTGCAAATAAGTCAATGGTTAAAATCAATGATTACCTTACCTTTTATGATACCTTATTCACAGCTTTAGCAGGCACACCACCTGTATGTATTTTAGACCATGGTTTTAATAACACTACTGCCACAAATATAGAATATAATATATAACAATTTCTACATCTATCACAATCTCAATACACTGCCCCCAATCCCATGCACTTTAATTTTTCACACTAATCTCCAACATGGGACTTTGTCAAAAGCCTTCTGAAAGTCCAAATATACCACATCCACTGGCTCCCCCTCGTCAACTCACTAGTTACATCCTCGAAGAATTCCAGTAGATTTGTCAAGGTGACCGGGCTGAATAGGGTTCCGGTGAAATATTATTAAAAAATCCAAAGATAAGCTGGTACTGCTGATGATGGGGATGTTTGAGGGGGCGATAGGGAAGGGGGTGTTACCACAAACTTTGGAGCAGGTATCGATTTCCCTGTTGCTTAAAAGAGATAAGGATCCGACGGAGTGTCGTAAAGGCCCATATCACTTTTAAACATGGACGAAGGTACTGGTGGGTAGGCTGGAGGAGTGCCTCCTGAAGGTGATAGGTAGATTAGACAGGGTTTGTGAGAGGGAGGCAGCTCTTTTCAAACGTTAGAAGGGTATTGAACGTGGTTATGGCACCGCCGGAGGGGAAGGAAACAGAGGTGGTTGTGGCATTGGACGCCGAGAAAGCGTTTGGCCGGATAGAATGGGGGTACTTGATGGCAGTTCTGGAGCGGTTTGGGATTGGACCAAGATTTGTGGACGGGGCAAAGCTCCTGTATAAGGAGCCGAGGGTGAGTGTCCGCACAAACATCAGCTCGAGATACTTTCCTCTCCATCGTGGGACTAGGCAGAGGTGTCCTATGTTCCCCCCAAACAGGTGCAGGAATGTGGTGACTAGGGGCTTTTCATAGTAACTTCACTGTAATCTTAATGCAAGACCACTTGTGACAATAATAAAGATTATTATTAAACATCAAAAATTGTTGAGCCCAAAAATATCAATGTCAAAGCAATAAGTTGATCATTTTTTTTTAAAAAAGAGTAATGAATAAAAATGACCAATGAAAAGTTCCAAACAGCCGAGTTAACCAACAAAACCTTGCCTGCCCTTTCCTGAAGAAGCAAAGCTAGAAAGAGATGGATGAGTCCAGATCACCAGGAAAGGGACAGGAGTTTGGGCTGAGCTAAGGAGTTGGGTTCAGCACAAACCCACTGACTGTGCACATTTCAAACTGGCTTTGGCGGAATTCATATCGAACTGTGGGTCAGACTGGGTTTTCCTGCTCTTCCACCCAGTGTGCGGATTGGTTTTTGGGGAGGGTGTGGCAGCAAATAATAATAATAATCTTTATTACTGTCACAAGTAGGCTTACATTAACGCTGCAATGAAGTTACTGTGAAAATCCCCTCGTCGCCACACTCCGGTGCCTGTTCGGGTACACAGAGGGATAATTCAGATAATGTGGGAGGAAACCGGAGCACCCGGAGGAAACCCACGCAGACACGGGGAGAACGTGCAGACTCCACACAGACAGTGACCCAAGCCGGGACCCTTGGGCTGTGAAGCAACAGTGCTATCCACTGCGCTACAGAAGCGGGAGGGTGTGTGTCTTCACACCAATACAGCGTATGTGTGTGTGTATGTGTCTGGTGTGTGTGCATGCTTGAGTGTACCTGTGCGTTAGGATGAGGGTGTACCTGTGCACATGCCTGAGTGTGTGTGCACATGTCTATTGTGCATGTGTGTGCATATATATGTATGTGCACCTGTGTATTAGTATAGAACATAGAACATTAAAGCGCAGTACAGACCCTTCGGCCCTCGATGTTGTGCTGACCTGTGAAACCACTCTAAAGCACATCTACACTATTCCCTTATCGTCCATATTTCTATCCAATGACCATTTGAATGCCCTTAGTGTTGGCGAGTCCACTACTGTTGCAGGCAGGGCATTCCATGCCCTTACTACTCTCTGAGTAAAGAACCTACCTCTGACATCTGTCCTATATCTATCTCCCCACAATTTAAAGCTATGTCCCCTCGTGCTAGACATCACCATCCGAGGAAAAAGGCTCTCACTGTCCACCCTATCCAATCCTCTGATCATCTTGTATGCCTCAATTAAGTCACCTCTTAACCTTCTTTACATATGTGTGCATATGTATGGGTGCACGTGTGTCCATGTGTATATGTGGACGTACGTGTGCATGTGTACATTTTTGCATGTATGTGTGCATGTGTATGTGTGCACGTGTGTTTGTCTGTGTGTGCATGTGTGTGTGTGGATGTATGTGAGCATGTGTATGTGTGCACGTGTGTGTTTGTGTGCATGTATGTGTGAGTGTATGAATGTGTGCGTGTGCATGTGTGATCGTGATCATTGGATTGGATTGGATTGGATTTGTTTATTGTCACGTGTACCGAGGTACGGTTAAAAGTATTTTTCTGCGAGCAGCTCAACAGATCATTGAATACATGAAAAGGAAATAAAAGAAAATACATAATAGGGCAACACAACATATACAATGTAACTACATAAGCACTGGCATCGGATGAAGCATAGAGGGTGTAGTGTTAATGAGGTCAGTCCATAAGAGGGTCATTTAGGAGTCTGGTGACAGTGGGGAAGAAGTTGTTTTTGAGTCTGTTCATGCGTGTTCTCAGACTTCTGTATCTCCTGCCCGATGGAAGAAGTTGGAAGAGTGAGTAAGCCGGGTGGGAGGGATCTTTGATTATACTGCCCGCTTTCCCCAGGCAGCGGGAGGTGTAGATGGAGTCAATGGATGGGAGGCAGGTTTGTGTGATGGACTGGGCGGTGTTCACGACTCTCTGATGTTTCTTGCGGTCCGGGTCCGAGCAGTTGCCATACCAGGCTGTGATGCAGCCCGATAGGATGCTTTCTATGGTGCATCTGTAAAAGTTGGTGACGGTTAATGTGGACATTCCGAATTTCCTTAGTTTCCTGAGGAAGTATAGGGCTGTTGTGCTTTCTTGGCGGTAATGTCAACGTGGGTGGACCAGGACTGATTTTTGAAACTGCTAACCATCTCCACCTCGGCCCCGTTGATGCTGACAGGGGTGTGTACAGTACTTTGCTTCCTGAAGTCAATGACCAGCTCTTTAGTTTTGCTGGCATTGAGGGAGAGATTGTTGTCGCTACACCACTGCACTAGGTTCTCTATCTCCCACCTGTATTCTAACTCGTCGTTATTCGAGATCCGTCCCACTATGGTCGTATCGTTAGCAAACCTGTAGAAAGAGTTGGAACCAAGTTTTGCCACGCAGTTGTGTGTGTACAGGGAGTAGAGTAGGGGGCTAGGTACGCAGCCTTGCGGGGCCCCGGTGTTCAGGACGATTGTGGAGGAGGTGTTGTTGTTCATTCTTACTGATTGTGGTCTGTTGGTCAGGAAATCGAGGATCCAGTTGCAGAGTGGGGAGCCAAGTCCTAGGTTTTGGAGCTTTGATATGAGCTTGGCTGGGATTATGGTGTTGAAGGCGGAGCTGTAGTCAATAAATAGGAGTCTGATGTAAGAGTCCTTGTTTGTGTGTGTGCGCCTGTATGTGTGCATGTGTGTTTGTGTGTGTGTGTGATTTTGTATGTGTGCATGTGTGTGTGTGTTTGTGTGTGCGCACATGTGTGTGCATGTGTGTGTGCATGTGTGCGTGCATGTGCGTGTGTGTGTGCATGTGTGCGCGCGTGCATGTGTGCGTGTGTGTGTGCGTGTGTGTGTGCGTGTGTGCATGTGTGTGTGCATGTGTGTGTGCGTGCGTGCGTGTGCGCGTGTGTGTGTGCGTGTGCGTGTGTGTGTGCACACATACAGATTAGGGAACATCCGAATTAGGAGCAGAGTCACCGTCGAGTTTGCTCTGCCAGTCAATAAGATCATGGCTGATCTGACTGTAACTTTAACCCCAGTCACGCCCACCCCGATAACCTTTCACCCCCGCCCACCCCTGATAACCTTTCACCCCCCGCCCACCCCTGATAACCTTTCACCGCCGCCCTCCCCTGATAACCTTTCACCGCCGCCCACCCCTGATAACCTTTCACCGCTGCCCTCCCCTGATAACCTTTCACCCCCCCCACCCTGGATAACCTTTCACCCCCGCCCACCCCGATAACCTTTCACCGCCGCCCACCCCTGATAACCTTTCACCCCCCCCACCCCGGATAACCTTTCACCTCCGCCCATCCCTGATTACCTTTCACCCCTACCCACCCCTGATAACCTTTCACCCCCCCACCCCGGATAACCTTTCACCCCCTGGTAGGACATCATTCTCTGAAGAATAGGATAACACTTTCGCAGCGTTGATGTCTGCATTTCTGGGGAGCACGGTGTAGGTTGCTGGATGACTGAACTGGAAGGCCAACGAGGAAGTTTCAATAAAAGGCTGATCCATGAGGGAAGACTGAAGGGAATCAACCTATGGGCCCTCTAGGACTAGAGAAGAACTCAGCACTTTCTGAGGAACTTGCTGCTCCAGCAAAACACACAGGGAAAAAGTTTCAAAAGAGGAATGATCTTCAACACCAGGGAAGACTGTTACAGCTGTATCATCGACTGCTAGATCCAAGACTGAAAAAACATTGAAGATTCTGAGATTGCAACAAATTCAGACAATGATGGAAAAATGACCACTTTCCTGTACAACACAGGAAAGGAAGAACAGGTGATTTTCCAGTGGTATTTCGAGAGGACTGTTTACTTTCTCGAGGCAGTGGTGAGAGAGAGACGTACTTCTCCCTGCACGAGGTTTCTCCTCTCTGGACAATGGGAGAATTGTGGAGCATATGGAGACAAGACAGCCACACCTTCTGTAATCAGAGGAATTACCTGCAGACAATCAACTTCAGGACAAGTTTTCTCCACAGGATTCTGCAACTTCTCAAAAAAAGACTGCAGATTGTTGCATTTCAATAATGAGCATCAGTTGGTTTTCCGGTGTTCGTGGAAATCTGCCAACATCACCACTCAATAAGGAATCAACAATTAATAGAAAGCAAAGAGTGGGGATTAATGGGTGTTTCTCTGGTTGGCAATCAGTAGCTAGTGGTGTCCCTCGGGGATCAGTGTTGGGCCCACAACTGTTCACAATTTACATAGATGATTTGGAGTTGGGGACCAAGTGCAATGTGTCCAGGTTTGCAGACGACACTAAGATAAGTGGTAAAGCAAAAAGTGCAGAGGATGCTGGAAGTCTGCAGAGGGATTTGGAAGGGTTAAGTGAATGGACTAGGGTCTGGCAGATGGAATATAATGTTGACAAATGTGAGGTTATCCATTTTGGTAGGAATAATAGCAAAAGGGATTATTACTTAAATGATAAAATATTAAAACATGCTGCTGCGCAGAGAGACCTGGGTGTGCTAGTGCATGAGTCGCAAAAAGTTGGTTTACAGGTGCAACAGATGATTAAGAAGGCAAATGGAGTTTTGTCCTTCATTGCTAGACGGATGGAGTTTAAGACTAGGGAGGTTATGTTGCAATTGTATAAGGTGTTAGTGAGGCCACACCTGGAGTATTGTGTTCAGTTTTGGTCTCCTTACCTGAGAAAGGACATACTGGCACTGGAGGGTGTGCAGAGGAGATTCACTAGGCTAATCCCAGAGCTGAAGGGGTTGGATTATGAGGAGAGGTTGAGTAGACTGGGACTGTACTCGTTGGAATTTAGAAGGATGCGGGGGGATCTTATAGAAGCATATAAAATTCTGAAGGGAATAGATAGGATAGATGCGGGCAGGTTGTTTCCACTGGTGGGTGAAAGCAGAACTAGAGGGCATAGCCTCAAAATAAGGGGAAGTAGATTTAGGACTGAGTTTAGGAGGAACGTCTTCACCCAAAGGGTTGCGAATCTATGGAATTCCTTGCCCAGTGAAGCAGTAGAGGCTCCTTCATTAAATGTTTTTAAGATAAAGATAGATAGTTTTTTGAAGAATAAAGGGATTAAGGGTTCTGGTGTTCAGGCCGGAAAGTGGAGCTGAGTCCACAAAAGATCAGCCATGATCTCATTGAATGGTGGAGCAGGCTCGAGGGGCCAGATGGCCGACTCCTGCTCCTAGTTCTTATGTTCTAATCTGTTGCCTCTCATAACTAGGAAGAGCAATGATGCTGCCTTTGATTGGAAGGTCTATGCCAAATGGACCTTGTAACATGATATTAAAAAAGAATCTGGAATTAAATGTCTAGTGATAACCATGAAAACATCTTTGATTGTCGTAAAACCCTTTCTGGTTCAGAATATCTTTCAGGGAAGGAAATCTGCCATCCTTACCTGGTCTGGCCTACATGTGTCTTCACACTGAGGATACCCTCCCTCGTGCGGTGTTCTTTGTGTTGCTGATTCAGGATGGTTGGCGTAGTGTTCCACAAAGACCACAGCTGAGCTTTAACTTACACAAGCTATGATTGTATTTACACTATTTACACTACTATTTACACTACTATTTACACTATTTATTTACACTACTAAACTGTGTTCGACGCGTAGTCCTTTTAGAATACAGAATTGATCAAGAACATCTAACTACACTCACTTACTGCTAATCTCACTACTGGTATGAACTATAATCTAACCTTACTCACACTAACAGCTCTTCTGACCTTCACTAGCTGTCTCCTGCATACAATCCTCCCCTAAGGTCTGGCATCACTGTCTTATATAGTTGTATCTATAGCTCCCTCTAGAGGCTACTCTCGACACTACATTAACCCTTGCAGTGCTGATAGTTACGGTAATACCACATCTTGTGTCGTGTGGCTCTCCCACCGTGTTAAATGGGATAGATTCAGAACAGATGCGGCGACTCCAGACTGGGCATCCACGAGGCGCTGTGAGCCATCAGCAGCAGCTGAATTGTATCAACCACAATCTGCAACCTCCTGGCCCAGGATATCCCCCACTCCCCCATTACCCCCCAGCCAGGGGATGCACCTCATTCAATGAAGAGTGCAGGCGTCTATGTTTCAGAAGTGCATGCTTTGGCAATTGCATTGTTAAGGTAAATTACTTTATGAAAGACAGGTGATGATTATTGGCTCAACTTCCAAGGAATGTGTATTGACACAGGAGCTACATTTGGTGAGGGAGAACCATAGAATCATAGAATTTACAGTGCAGAAGGAGGCCATTTGGCCAATCGAGTCTGCACTGGCCCTTGGAAAGAGCGCCCCACTTAAGCCTCAAACCTCCACCCTATCCATGTAACCCAGTAACCCCACCAAACCTTTTTGGACACGAATGGCAATTTAGCATGGCCAATGCACCTAACCTGCGCATCTTTGGACTGTGGGTGGAAACCGGAGCACCCGGAGGAAACCCACGCACACACAGGGAGGACGGGCAGACTCTGCACAGACAGTGACCCAGTGGGGAATCGAACCCGGGACCCTGGAGCTGGGAAGCAACTGTGCTAACCATTAGGAGTTTGTATCTTTACTGAGCTGTTTATAGAATAATCTTGCTGAAGGTAAAGGTTAGGCTGATATATTATTCCCCCATCATATACTATTAGTGGAATTAACACAAGAGACCATGCCAGGAGCACCACTGGGCATCACTAAAATTGAGGTGTCAAGCTGCTGAAGCCACAACTCGGACCTCCAGCCATGTCTGAAGGAAGAAGAGTGAAGATTGAGGAAGCAGTGCCAATATGGCCCAAGGAACTCCACGAGGAGGGATTGGGGAATCTCGCATATTGTTCAGAGCAACAACAATCATTGGCAGATTAGTCTGGTCATCAGTTATGGGCATTCACCAGATTGGCTCCTTTGGACACTGACCATCCAGATGGACAAGCTACTTGGCCAGTCAGCTGGGCCTGTTGCGAGATGATTAGCAGTGTGTGCTCCACCTCTCCTGGGCCCTGGGATGAGAGCAGAAGTACAGAACATGGCGCAGAAAAACTCGGGGGCCCAGTCAACCATATAGGATGGAGAGGCCCTGACTGAGGAATAAAGATACATCAGAAGTGTTGGTATGAAAGATTGAATTGTCAGAACAGCTGAGGCAGCGATGGAAATGCTGACTAAATGGAATGGAGTCTTTACAAGAAACAGGATGTGAGGTCGTTGTGGTGGTTTAAGTGGGTTTGACTGACAAACCATCTCGAAAAATGAAGAGACAGAAGGAGAGAGGGGGAACATAGAAAATACAGCACAGAACAGGCCCTTGGGCCCACGATGTTGTGCCGAACCTTTGTCCTAGATTAATCATAGATTATCATTGAATTTACAGTGCAGAAGGAGGCCATTCGGCCCCCTGAGTCAGAAATAGAAATGAAATGAAAATCACTTATTGTCACAAGTCGGCTTCAAATGAAGTTCCTGTGAAAAGCCCCTAGTCGCCACATTCCAGCACCTGTTACGGGGAGGCTGTTACCGGAATTGAACCGTGCTGCTGACCTGCCTTGGTCTACTTTCAAAGCCAGCGATTTAGCCCAGTGTGCTAAACAGCTAACTAGACCCAAAGTATTGGACATTTTCTACTTAAGGGTGAGAGCAGGAAATTTGGATGCAGTGCAAAATATTGTTTCTTGCATGCTGTACAAACAATGCACACCGTACATAGGGAAGGAAGGAGAGACTGCAGAATATAACGTTACAGTTATAGCAAAGTGTTGAGAAAAGATCAACTTAATACGAGGTAGGTCCATTCAAAAGTCTGATGACAGTCGGGAAGAAGCTGTTCTTGAGTCGGTTGGTACGTGACCTCAAACTTTGGTACCTTTTCCCTGACGGAAGAAGGTGGAAGAGAGTATGTCCGGGGTGCGTGGGGTCCTTAATTACGCTGGCTGCCTTTCCGAGGCAGCGGGAATTGTAGACAGAGTCAATGGATGGGAGGCTGGTTTGCGAGGTGGACTGGGCTACATTCACAACCTTTGATTGAAATGTGATTGATACAGTCACCAACGTACCAGAAAAGGAGCCGCCGGAGAGCAGCTGGGTACAATTCAGCTCGGACCATACTGACTCCCATAGCAACAGCTCGGACCATACTGACTCCCATAGCAACAGCTCGGACCATACTGACTCCCATAGCAACAGCTCGGACCATACTGACTCCCATATCAACAGCTCGGACCATACTGACTCCCATAGCAACAGCTCGGACCATACTGACTCCCATAGCAACAGCTCGGACCATACTGACTCCCATAGCAACAGCTCGGACCATACTGACTCCCATAGCAACAGCTCGGACCATACTGACTCCCATAGCAACAGCTCGGACCAATACTGACTCCCATAGCAACAGCTCGGACCATACTGACTCCCATAGCAACAGCTCGGACCATACTGACTCCCATAGCAACAGCTCGGACCATACTGACTCCCATAGCAACAGCTCGGACCATACTGACTCCCATAGCAACAGCTCGGACCATACTGACTCCCATAGCAACAGCTCGGACCATACTGATTCCCATAGCAACAGCTCGGACCATACTGACTCCCATAGCAACAGCTCGGACCATACTGATTCCCATAGCAACAGCTCGGACCATACTGACTCCCATAGCAACAGCTCGGACCATACTGACTCCCATAGCAACAGCTCAGACCATACTGACTCCCATAGCAACAGCTCGGACCATACTGACTCCCATAGCAACAGCTCGGACCATACTGATTCCCATAGCAACAGCTCGGACCAATACTGACTCCCATAGCAACAGCTCGGACCAATACTGACTCCCATAGCAACAGCTCGGACCATACTGACTCCCATAGCAACAGCTCGGACCATACTGACTCCCATAGCAACAGCTCGGACCAATACTGACTCCCATAGCAACAGCTCGGACCAATACTGACTCCCATAGCAACAGCTCGGACCAATACCGATTCCCATAGCAACAGCTCGGACCATACTGACTCCCATAGCAACAGCTCGGACCATACTGACTCCCATAGCAACAGCTCGGACCAATACTGACTCCCATAGCAACAGCTCGGACCAATACTGACTCCCATAGCAACAGCTCGGACCATACTGACTCCCATAGCAACAGCTCGGACCATACAGATTCCCATAGCAACAGCTCAGACCAATACTGACTCCCATAGCAACAGCTCGGACCATACTGACTCCCATAGCAACAGCTCGGACCATACTGACTCCCATAGCAACAGCTCGGACCATACTGATTCCCATAGCAACAGCTCGGACCATACTGACTCCCATAGCAACAGCTCAGACCAATACTGACTCCCATATCAACAGCTCGGACCAATACTGACTCCCATAGCAACAGCTCGGACCATACTGACTCCCATAGCAACAGCTCGGACCAATACTGATTCCCATAGCAACAGCTCGGACCATACTGACTCCCATAGCAACAGCTCGGACCATACTGACTCCCATAGCAACAGCTCGGACCAATACTGACTCCCAAAAGCAACTGCTCGGACCAATACTGATTCCCATAGCAACAGCTCGGACCAATACAGATTCCCATAGCAACAGCTCGGACCATACAGATTCCCATAGCAACAGCTCGGACCATACAGATTCCCATAGCAACAGCTCGGACCAATACTGATTCCCATAGCAACAGCTCGGACCAATACCGATTCCCACAGCAACAGCTCGGACCATACTGACTCCCATAGCAACAGCTCGGACCCATACTGACTCCCATAGCAACAGCTCGGACCAATACTGATTCCCATAGCAACAGCTCGGACCAATACTGATTCCCATAGCAACAGCTCGGACCAATACTGAATCCCATAGCAACAGCTCAAAGAACAAAGAACAAAGAAAATTACAGCACAGGAACAGGCCCTTCGGCCCTCCCAGCCTGCGCCGATCCAGATCCTTTATCGAAACCTGTCTCCTATTTTCCAAGGATCTACTTCCCTCTGTTCCCCGCCCGTTCATATATCTGTCTAGATGCATCTTAAATTATGCTATCGTGCCCGCCTCTACCACCTCCGCTGGCAAAGCGTTCCAGGCACCCGCCACCCTCTGCGTAAAAAACTTTCCACGTACATCTCCCTTAAACTTTCCCCCTCTCACCTTGAAATCGTGACCCCTTGTAATTGACACCCCCACTCTTGGAAAAAGCTTGTTGCTATCCACCCTGTCCATACCTCTCATAATTTTGTAGACCTCAATCAGGTCCCCCCTCAACCTCCGTCTTTCCAACGAAAACAATCCTAATCTACTCAACCTTTCTTCATAGCTAGAACCCTCCATACCAGGCAACATCCTGGTGAACCTCCTCTGCACCCTCTCTAAAGCATCCACATCCTTCTGGTAATGTGGCGACCAGAACTGCACGCAGTATTCCAAATGTGGCCTAACCAAAGTCCTATACAACTGTAACATGACCTGCCGACTCTTGCACTCAATACCCCGTCCAATGAAGGCAAGCATGCTGTATGCCTTCTTGACCACTCTATCGACCTGCGTTGCCACCTTCAGGGTACAATGGACCTGAACTCCCAGATCTCTCTGTACATCAATTTTCCCCAGGACTCCTCCATTGACCGTATAGTCCGCTCTTGAATTAGATCTTCCAAAATGCATCACCTTGCATTTGCCTGGATTGAACTCCATCTGCCATTTCTCTGCCCAACTCTCCAATCTATTTATATTTTGCTGTATTCTCTGACAACCCTCCTCGCTATCAGCAACTCCACCAATCTTAGTATCATCTGCACACTTGCTAATCAGACCACCTATACCTTCGTCCAGATCATTTATGTATATCACAAACAACAGTGGTCCGAGCACGGATCCCTGTGGAACACCACTAGTCACCTTTCTCCATTTTGAGACACTCCCTTCCACCACTACTCTCTGTCTCCTGTTGCCCAGCCAGTTCTTTATCCATCTAGCTAGTACACCCTGAACCCCATACGACTTCACTTTTTCCATCAACCTGCCTTGGGAAACTTTATCAAACGCCTTACTGAAGTCCATGTATATGACATCTACAGCCCTGCCCTCATCAATTAACTTTGTCACTTCCTCAAAGAATTCTATTAGATTTGTAAGACATGACCTTCCCTGCACAAAACCATGCTGCCGATCACTGATATGTCTATTTTCTTCCAAATGTGAATAGATCCTATCCCTCAGTATCTTCTCCAACAGTTTGCCTACCACTGACGTCAAGCTCACAGGTCTATAATTCCCTGGATTATCCCTGCTACCCTTCTTAAACAAAGGGACAACATTAGCAATTCTCCAGTCCTCCGGGACCTCACCCGTGCTCAAGGATGCTGCAAAGATATCTGTTAAGGCCCCAGCTATTTCTTCCTTCGCTTCCCTCAGAACCTGGGATAGATCCCATCCGGACCTGGGGATTTGTCCACCTTAATGCCTTTTAGAATACCCAAAATTTCCCCCTTCCTTATGCCGACTTGACCTAGAGTATTTAAACATCTATCTTTAGCCTCAACATCCGTCATGTCCCTCTCCTTGGTGAATACCGATGCAAAGTACTCATTAAGAATCTCACCCATTTCCTCTGACTCCACGCATAAATTTCCTCTTTTGTCTTTGAGTGGGCCAATCCTTTCTCTAGTTACCCTCTTGAAATGAAACAAAATGAAAATCGCTTATTGTCACAAGTAGGCTTCAAATGAAGTTACTGTGAAAAGCCCCCAGTCGCCACATTCCGGCGCCTGTTCGGGGAGGCTGCTCCTTATATACGAATAAAAGACTTTGGGATTTTCCTTTACCCTGTTAGCCAAAGATATTTCATGACCCCTTTTAGCCCTCTTTATTGCGCATTTGAGATTTGTTCTACTTTCCCGATATTCCTCCAACGCTTCATCAGTTTTAAGTCGCCTCAATCTTATGTATGCTTCGTTTTTCATCTTAGCTAGTCTCACAATTCCAGCCGTCATCCATGGTTCCCTAATCTCGCCATTTCTATCTCTCATTTTCACAGGGACATGTCTGTCCTGCACTCTAATCAACCTTTCCTTAAAAGACTCCCACATTTGAAATGTGGATTTACCCTTAAACAGCTGCTCCCAATCCACATTCCCTAGCTCCTACCGAATTTTGTTATACTTGGCCTTTCCCCAATTTAGCACTCTTTCTTTAGGACCACTCTCGTCTTTGTCCATGAGTATTCTAAAACTTACGGAATTGTGATCGCTATTCCCAAAGTAATCACCGACTGAAACTTTAACCACCTGGCCGGGATCATTCCCCAATACCAGGTCCAGTATAGCCCCTTCCCAAGTTGGACTATTTACATACTGCTCTAAAAAACTCTCCTGGATGCTCCTTACAAATTCTGCCCCATCTACGCCTCCAACACTACATGAGTCCCATTCAATGCTGGGGAAGTTAAAATCCCCCATCACGACCACCCTATTGCTCCTACATTTTTCTATAATCTGTCTACATATTTGTACCTCTACTTCAAGCTCGCTTTTGGGAGGCCTGTAGTAAAGTCCCAAAAATGTTACTGCACCCTTCCTATTTCGTAGCTCTACCCATATTGCCTCAGTGCTCGAATCCTCCATCGTGCCCTCCTTAATCACAGCTGTGATATCATCTCTGACCAGGAATGCAACTGCTCCACCCCTTTTACCTCCCTCTCTATCCCTCCTGAAGCATCTATGCCCTGGGATATTTAGTTGCCAGTCTTGCCCATCCCTCAACCAAGTCTCCGTAATACCAATAACATCATATTGCCAGTTACTAATCCAAGCCCTAAGTTCATCTGCCTTACCTGCTACACTTCTCGCATTGAAACAAATGCACCTCAGACCATCTGTCCCTTTGCGTTCATCATCTCTTCCCTGTCTACTCTTCCCCTTAGTCACATTGAGTTTATTATCTAGTACCTTACTGGCTTTAGTTGCTGCCTCTTTGCTGACCTCTAACTTCCTAATCTGGTTCCCATCCCCCTACCACATTAGTTTAAAACCTCCCCAACAGTGTTAGCAAAAGCACCCCCTAGGACATTAGTTCCAGTCCTGCCCAGGTGTAGACCATCCGATTGGTAATGGTCCCACCGCCCCCAGAACCGGTTCCAATGTCCCAAAAATCTGAACCCCTCTCGCCTGCACCATCTCTCAAGCCACGTATTAATTCTGACTATTCTTGAATTCCTACTCTGGCTGTCTCGTGGCACTGGTAGCAATCCTGAGATTACTACCTTTGAGGTCCTACTTTTTAACTTATCTCCTAACTCCCTAAATTCTGATTGTTGGACCTCATCCCGTTTTTCACCTATATCGTTGGTGCCTGTATGCACCATGACAACTGGCTGTTTACCCTCCCCCTTCAGTATGTCCTGCAGCCGATCTGAGACATCCCTGATCCGTGCACCTGGGAGGCAACATACCATTCGGGAGTCTCGTTTTCGACCACAGAAACGCCTGTCTACTGCCCTTACGATTGAATCCCCTATGACTATAGCCCTGCCAGTCTTTTTCCCGCCCTTCTGTGCATCAGAGCCAGCCACGGTGCCATGAGCCTGGCTACTACTGCCTTCCCCTGGTGAGTCATCTCCCCCAACAGTATCCAAAACGGTATACCTGTTTTGGAGGGAGATTAACGCAGGGGACATCTGCACTGCCTTCCTGCTCTTTCTCTGCCTTTTGGTCACCCATTCCCTGTCTCCCTCACCAATCCTAATCTGCGGTATGACCAACTCACTGAACGTGCTATCCACGACCTCCTCAGCATCGCGGATGCTCCAAAGTGAGTCCATCCGCAGCTCCAGAGCCATCATGCGGTCGAACAGGAGCTGCAGCTGGACACACTTCCCGCACATGAAGGAGTCAGGGGCATCGGCCGCGTCCCTGAACTCCCACATTGAGCACGAGGAACATAACACGGGTCTGGGATCTCCTGCCATTTTTACACTTTACCTTAACTGATTACAAATATAATATCAAATAATGAATAAGTGAAAGGAATAAGGATTTTACTTACCAATCACATTACTTATCCAACCCACGAAGAGTTAAATTTCTCCCAGCTACTTACCTTCCCGACAGACCCCTGGCCACTGCTCCCGCCGAAAATCTGAAGGCCGCTTCTCCTGCAAGGTAAGTTTTTAAAGGGTAAACTTACCTTCCCGACAGACCCCTGGCCACTGCTCCCACCGAAAGTCTGAAGCTATAACTTGCGGATAAAAGAAAAAGAAAAGAGAGAGCTTACCTGATATTCACTCACCCCTTTAGGTTAGAGGAGGTGCAAGGGTGGGAGACACTACAAGTGTAGTGTCTCGGGTTTAGCAACCGCCCAACTTAAATAGAGGTAAAAATCAAACACTTAAGCACCTACCTGATTCCCAAGCTGCACTCCGGCTCCCTCTCTCTCTCCCGCTCCCGGAAATGAAGGCCGCTGGAACCTGGGGGCAAGTTTAAGCACCTACCTGAATCCCAAGCTGCACTCGCTGCGCTCCGGCTCCCTCTCTCTCTCCCGCTCCTGGAAATGAAGGCCGCTGGAACCTGGGGGCAAGTTTCAACACGTACCTGAATCCCAAGCTGCACTCGCTGCGCTCCAGCTCCCTCTCTCTCTCTCCCGCTCCCGGAAATGAAGGCCGCTGGAACCTGGGGGCAAGTTTAAACACCTACCTGAATCCCAAGCTGCACTCGCTGCACCCCGGCTCCCACTCTCTCTCCTGCTCCCGAAAATGAAGGCCGCTGGAACCTGGGGGCATGTTTAAACACCTACCTGAATCCCAAGCTGCACTCGCTGTGCTCTGGCTCCATCTCACTCTCCCACTCCCGAAAATGAAGGCCGCTGGAATCTGGGAGAAAGTTTAAACACGTACCTGAATCGCAAGCTGCACTCGCTGCACTCCGGCTCCCTCTCTCCCTCTAGCTCCCGAAAATGAAGGCCGCTGGAACCTGGGGGCAAGTTTAAACACCTACCTGAATCCCAAGCTGCACTTGCTGCGCTCTGGCTCCCTCTCTCTCCCCCGCTCCCGCTCGGACCAATACTGATTCCCATTGCAACAGCTCGGACCAATATTGATTCCCATAGCAACACCTAGGATCCATGTCCTAGCAATCTAGATTGGGAGCGACTATTTGAGGTAAATCGACATCTGACACGTGGGAGGCTTTCAAACATCAACTGATTAGAATTGAGAACCGCATGTTCCTGTGAGGGTGAAGGATAAGTATGGCAAGTTTTGGGAACCTTGAATAACGTGGGATATTGTGAGCCGAGTCAAAAAGGAAAAGGAAGCAGTCATAAGGTCTAGAAGGCTAAGAACAGATGAAGCCCTTGAACAGGAGAAAAAGAGCAGGAAGGAATTTAAACAAGGAGTTAGGATGGCTAAAAGGGGTAATGAAATGGCATTGGCAACCAGAATTAAGGAGAATCCTAAGGCATTTTATACCATAAGACCATAAGACATAGGAGCAGAATTAGGCCACTCGGCCCATCGAGTCTGCTCCGCCATTCAATCATGGCTGATATTTTCTCATCCCCATTCTCCTGTCTTCTCCCCATAGCCCCTGACCCCCTTATTAATCAAGAACCGATCTATCTCCGTCTTAAAGACACTCAGTGATTTGGCCTCCACAGCCTTCTGCGGCAAAGAGTTCCACAGATTCACCACCCTCTGGCTGAAGAAATTCCTCCTCATCTCTGTTTTAAAGGATCGTCCCTTTAGTCTGAGATGGTGCCCTCTGCTTCTAGTTTTTCCTACAAGTGGAAACATCCTCTCCACGTTCACTCTCTCCAGGCCTCGCAGTATCCTGTAAGTTTCAATAAGGTCCCCCCTCATTCTTCTAAACTCCAACGAGTACAGACCCAGAGTCATCAACCGTTCCTCATACGACAAGTTCTTCATTCCAGGGATCATTCTTGTGAACCTCCTCTGGACTCTTTCCAAGGCCAGCACATCCTTCCTTAGATACGGGGCCCAAACTGCTCACAATACTCCAAATGGGGGCTGACCAGAGCCTTATACAGCCTCAGAAGTACACCCCTGGTCTTGTATTCTAGCCCTCTCGACATGAATGCTAACATTGCATTTGCCTTCCTAACTGCCGACTGAACCTGCACATTAACCTTAAGAGAATCGTGAACAAGGACTCCCAAGTCCCTTTGTGCTTCTGCTTTCCGAAGCATTTCCCCATTTAGAAAATAGTCTATGCCTTCATTTCTCCTTCCAAAGTGCATAACCTCACACCTTTCCACATTGTATACCATCTGCCACTTCATTGCCCGCTCTCCTAGCCTGTCCAAGTCCTTCTGCAGCCCGCCTGCTTCCTCAATACTATCTGCCCCTCTACAGATCTTTGAATCATCTGCAAATTTAGCAACAGTGCCTTCAGTTCCTTCTTCCAGATCATTAATGTATATTGTGAAAGACCCCTTTATCCCCACTCTCTGCCTTCTGCCAGTCAGCCAATCCTCTATCCATGCCAGGATCTTACCCTGAACACCATGGGCTCTAAACATATTTAACAGTCACCTGTTAGATTTTAAATAATGACTTATCTAAAATATATATATTACTCTTGAATCCACCAGGATGATAACATGACCAATAGTCTTCTTGTTGAAAGAAGAACGCTTTAATGAGTAATAAAATAATCAACTGTGAGTCCTTTTACTCAATACTTAACTAACTACCAAGAAATAAAGTAACATACATAGAACATACAGTGCAGAAGGAGGCCATTCGGCCCATCGAGTCTGCACCGACCCACTTAAGCTCTCACTTCCACCCTATCCCCGTGACCCAATAACCCCTCCTAGCCTTTTTTTGGTCACTAAGGGCAATTTATCACGGCCAATACACCTAACCTTACAGATAACTATATAACTATAGACTATTATAACAAATGAGTTCTAACTTCTCTCACTCTAGCTATTCTATGTCTTGCTTGTTCACTGTTCGGGGCTGGCGGACGAGGTGGTTGAGGAGTGTGAGAGAGGTGCGACGGCAGAGTCTCTCAGCGAAGTCTGTGTTGTAGGTCGACCAAGGAACACATCCGCCAACTTAACAGACTGATCAAGACCTTGGATCCAGATCTTCAGAGCACCCTACGTGCTCTCATCCCACGTACTTCCCGCATTGGAGATCTCTACTGCCTCCCGAAAATACATAAGGCCAACACACCAGGCCGCCCTATCGTTTCAGGCAATGGGACCCTGTGTGAGAACCTCTCTGGCTACATCGAGGGCATCTTGAAACCCATCGTACAAGGTACACCCAGCTTCTGTCGCGACACGACGGACTTCCTACAGAAACTCAGCACCCATGGACCAGTTGAACCAGGAACATTCCTCGTCACAATGGACGTCTCGGCACTCTACACCAGCATCCCCCATGACGACGGCATTGCTGCAATAGCCTCAGTACTCAACACCGACAACTGCCAATCTCCAGGCGCAATTCTGCAACTCATCCGCTTCATTCTAGATCACAACGTCTTCACCTTCGACAACAAGTTCTTCATCCAGACGGACGGAACAGCCATGGGGACCACATTTGCACCTCAATACGCCAACATCTTCATGCACAAGTTTGAACAGGACCTACTCACCGCACAGGAACTTCAACCGATGTTATACACCAGATACATCGATGACATTTTTTTCCTTTGGACCCACGGCGAAGAATCACTGCAACGACTACACGATGACATTAATAAGTTCCATCCAACCATCAGACTCACCATGGACTACTCTCCCAAATCAGTTGCATTCTTGGACACACTCGTCTCCATCAAGGACGGTCACCTCAGCACTTCGCTTTACCGCAAACCCACGGATAACCTCATGATGCTCCACTTCTCCAGCTTCCACCCTAAACACATTAAAGAAGCCATCCCCTATGGACAAGCGCTCCGTATACACAGGATCTGCTCAGACGAGGAGGAGCGTAACAGACAACTACAGACGTTGAAAGATGCCCTCGTACGAACGGGATATGGCACTCAACTCATCGATCGACAGTTCCAACGCGCCACAGCAAAAAACCGGACCGACCTCCTCAGAAGACAAACATGGGACACAACCGACAGAATACCCTTCGTCGTCCAGTACTTCCCCGGAGCGGAGAAACTACGTCATCTTCTTCACAGCCTTCAACACGTCATTGATGACGATGAACATCTTGCCAAGGTCATCCCCACACCCCCACTACTTGCCTTCAAACAACCGCGCAACCTCAAACAAACCATTGTTTGCAGCAAACTACCCAGTCTTCAGAACAGTGACCACGACACCACACAACCCTGTCATGGCAATCTCTGCAAGACGTGCCAGATCATCGACATGGATACCACTATTACACGTGAGAACACCACCCACCAGGTACGCGGTACATACTCGTGCGACTCGGCCAACGTTGTCTACCTCATACGCTGCAGGAAAGGATGTCCCGAAGTGTGGTACATTGGCGAGACCATGCAGACGCTGCGACAACGAATGAACGGACATCGCGCAACAATCACCAGGCAGGAATGTTCCCTTCCAGTCGGGGAACACTTCAGCAGTCAAGGGCATTCAGCCTCTGATCTCCGGGTAAGCGTTCTCCAAGGCAGCCTTTAGGACCCGCGACAACGCAGAATCGCCGAGCAGAAACGTATAGCCAAGTTCCGCACACATGAGTGCAGCCTCAACCGGGACCTGGGATTCATGTCGCATTACATTCACCCCCCACCATCTGGCCTGCGAAATCCTACCAACTGTCCTGGCTTGACACAATTCACACCTCTTTAACCTGGGGTTACCCCATCTCTGGATCTGTAAAGATTTAATCACCTGCTAATGCTCGTATTCCAAGCATCGTCTGGCATCTTTGACTCTGTCTATATATATGTTTCTGGAACAGACCTCTTCATTCACCTGAGGAAGGAGCAGCGCTCCGAAAGCTAGTGACATCGAAACAAACCTGTTGGACTTTAACCTGGTGTTGTAAGACCTCTTACTGTGCTCACCCCAGTCCAACGCCGGCATCTCCACATCATATATATATATGTTATTGTAAATAAATTGTATTACTTTGTATCCTTGAAACTCGTGCTGGATTCTTCGTGGCCCTCACAAAAGAACAGAAAGCAGCGATTGCAGCTCTGCAATCTGCTTCCGGCACTTTGCGTGGTCTAATGTGCTTTGTCTTTGTTCTGTGGTGGCAGCATGGAGTGCTCTTAATGCTGCCTTGAGGTCACTACACTGTTTCTGTAATGCCTCTACCTGTTTTTCCGTTTCCTCTCGTACCAGGACTGCACGTTGCGTGTCCTGATAGGCCTTTTCGTATTGAGACTGGAAGCTGCTTAAGTGCGCCAGACAAGACTGGTGAGCCCTTTTGGCGTCATCCACTTCTCCAGCTTTTGCTGCCAATTTCCTTCTCAAGTCTAAATTCTCCTTTTCTACCTCACTTACATCGACCTTACTCATCCGATGTATGCCTTCTACTTCTTTCTGGAGCGTCCTAACGACCTCCTCTGTGCCTCGCAATTGTGCCAAGCAGGACACGATTGCCATCGGCTTGCGAGCTTTCCCTAAGCTCTTTTTGTGGATCTCGCTCAGGTTCTCCCACCAACTATGTCCTATACTCCCGGGACCTGATTCCTCGTTATCACAGAATTCATTCCAAAGGGTCCTTCCCCTTTGAGATATTTCCTGATCTCTTCCTCCCAAATGGGACATTGTCCCACTCTACTGCTGCTGGTCGCTGCGACCGCAAGTTCCTCGGGGTTCATGAGGCGCTGCATTGCCTGCATTGCCATCTTTCCTATCCGAATGCTTCTTTTAAATTTGGAACAGGGGAGCTAAGGCTGTGCTGTAAATACGGGTACGGCTGTCGCTACTTTCCGATATACAAACTTCCGACAGTTTTGACGCAACAAAAATCTATCAGTTTTACCTTATCGCCCTGTTAGTTACGCATGCATACACACACTTCCGAATTATGACTATTGATCAGAACTGCTTGAACACTTGTGGTTTTCTGTTTCCAATTGGATCTCTAATTCAAATTCTGGGTTCTCCCGGAGTGGTTTTCCACTTCTAGATCGGGTCCCGTCAGGATGTCGCCAAATAATGTTGCTAACTTTTGCCTTAGTTTAATTGCTCTGTTTTATCACCTTTGCTCTTGAGTCGGCAGGTATCTTTATGATACCGCCACGTGGTTCAAGTCCGAGTAATGATCAATAATCCAACACACCGCTTAGTAAGATTTAAATCAAAGCACATTTATTATACACAGTAATCACTACTCATGTAAAAATTCTACGTCTAAGCTACTTCTACGACTAACAGGCCAATACTTAACTTGGAACTGACCCACCAGGTCAGGGAAACGAATGGCCTTTCGTTCGGGTTCTGAGCCTGCGGGATTCGAAGTTGGTACAGATTGGTAGCTAGGAGCGCCTATCTCGTAGCGAGCGTTGAAGTAAGACTTACTGGATATTGGCGGTGGCTGAACCGGTCACTGTCAAGGGTTGGTTCGCGTTGCTGAGTGACCCGGTCAAGAAGAGCAATTTGAACTTGGGCTTGATTCTTATAGTCCCCAGGGGCTTCCCGCCTTTCGGGGCGGACACTGTACCTGGTCCCAAGTGATTGGACTTTGTCCCAATCGCTTGGTTCGGTTTTCTCCAATGCTGGAGCGGTTCCCTGATCGATGGGCGGTCCTGAGGTGGTCGTTCACCTCCCATTGTGTAGGCTCCTGCTGGCGCCACAGAGTCTGGTTTGGCTTTATGGGTCTAAATGTTGCTTATTGTTCCCGGGGATTGCTCATTAGTATGCAGATGGCTGGTGTTTTGTTATGCAGATGGTTGCCGGTATCGATCTTGTCTGGCCTTTCCAGAGGTAAATACACAGTCAACCTGCAGCTGCTCGTTTGTGTCCTGTTGGCTGACTTTCCCATCAGCCTTTGCCGTTCGCAATTTAAATCGTGAGTTGGCCATTTTAAATCGGGAGTTAGCAATTTTAACTGGCTACACAGTGTAGAGGGAGCTTTACTCTGTATCTAACCCAGTGCTGTACCTGTCCTGGGAGTGTTTGATGGGGACAGTGTAGAGGGAGCGTTACTCTATATCTAACCCCGTGCTGTACTTGTCCTGGGAGTGTTTGATGGGGACAGTGTAGTGGGAGCTTTACTCTGTATCTAACCCCGTGCTGTACCTGAACTGGGAGTGTTTGATGGGGACAGTGTAGAGGGAGCTTTACTCTGTATCTAACCCCGTGCTGTACCTGTCCTGGGAGAGTTTGATGGGGACAGTGTAGAGGGAGCTTTACTCTGTATCTAACCCCGTGCTGTACCTGTCCTGGGAGTGTTTGATGGGGACAGTGTAGAGGGAGCGTTACTCTATATCTAACCCCGTGCTGTACTTGTCCTGGGAGTGTTTGATGGGGACAGTGTAGTGGGAGCTTTACTCTGTATCTAACCCCGTGCTGTACCTGAACTGGGAGTGTTTGATGGGGACAGTGTAGAGGGAGCTTTACTCTGTATCTAACCCCGTGCTGTACCTGTCCTGGGAGAGTTTGATGGGGACAGTGTAGAGGGAGCTTTACTCTGCATCTAACCCCGTGCTGTACCTGTCCTGGGAGTGTTTGGTGGGGACAGTGCAGAGAGAGCTTTACTCTGTATCTAACCCCGTGCTGTACCTGTTCTGGGAGTGTTTGATGGGGACAGTGTAGAGGGAGCTTTACTCTGTATTTAACCCCGTGCTGTACCTGTCCTGGGAGTGTTTGGTGGGGACAGTGCAGAGAGAGCTTTACTCTGTATCTAACCCCGTGCTGTACCTGTTCTGGGAGTGTTTGATGGGGCCAGTGCAGAGGGAGCTTTACTCTGTATTTAACCCCGTGCTGTACCTGTCCTGGGAGTGATTGATGGGGACAGTGTAGAGGGAGCTTTACTCTGTATCTAACCCCGTGCTGTACCTGTCCTGGGAGTGTTTGATGGGGACAGTGTAGAGGGAGCTTTACTCTGTATCTATCCCCGTGCTGTATCTGTCCTGGGAGTGTTTGATGGGGACAGTGTAGCGGGAGCTTTACTCCGTATCTAACCCCGTGCTGTACCTGTCCTGGGAGTGTTTGATGGGGACAGTGTAGCAGAAGCTTTACTCCGTATCTAACCCCGTGCTGTACCTGTCCTGGGAGTGTTTGGTGGGGACAGTGCAGAGAGAGCTTTACTCTGTATCTAACCCCGTGCTGCACCTGTTCTGGGAGTGTTTGATGGGGCCAGTGCAGAGGGAGCTTTACTCTGTATCTAACCCCGTGCTGTACCTGTTCTGGGAGTGTTTGATGGGGACAGTGTAGAGGGAGCTTTACTCTGTATTTAACCCCGTGCTGTACCTGTCCTGGGAGTGTTTGGTGGGGACAGTGCAGAGAGAGCTTTACTCTGTATCTAACCCCGTGCTGTACCTGTTCTGGGAGTGTTTGATGGGGCCAGTGCAGAGGGAGCTTTACTCTGTATTTAACCCCGTGCTGTACCTGTCCTGGGAGTGATTGATGGGGACAGTGTAGAGGGAGCTTTACTCTGTATCTAACCCCGTGCTGTACCTGTCCTGGGAGTGTTTGATGGGGACAGTGTAGAGGGAGCTTTACTCTGTATCTATCCCCGTGCTGTATCTGTCCTGGGAGTGTTTGATGGGGACAGTGTAGCGGGAGCTTTACTCCGTATCTAACCCCGTGCTGTACCTGTCCTGGGAGTGTTTGATGGGGACAGTGTAGCAGAAGCTTTACTCCGTATCTAACCCCGTGCTGTACCTGTCCTGGGAGTGTTTGGTGGGGACAGTGCAGAGAGAGCTTTACTCTGTATCTAACCCCGTGCTGCACCTGTTCTGGGAGTGTTTGATGGGGCCAGTGCAGAGGGAGCTTTACTCTGTATTTAACCCCGTGCTGTACCTGTTCTGGGAGTGTTTGATGGGGCCAGTGCAGAGGGAGCTTTACTCTGTATTTAACCCCGTGCTGTACCTGTTCTGGGAGTGTTTGATGGGGACAGTGCAGAGGGAGCTTTACTCTGTATTTAACCCCGTGCTGTACCTGTCCTGGGAGTGTTTGATGGGGACAGTGTAGAGGGAGCTTTACTCTGTATCTAACCCCGTGCTGTACCTGTCCTGGGAGTGTTTGATGGGGACAGTGTATAGGGAGCTTTACTCTGTATCTAACCCTGTGCTGTACCTGTCCTGGGAGTGTTTGGTGTGGACAGTGCAGAGAGAGCTTTACTCTGTATCTAACCCCGTGCTGTACCTGTTCTGGGAGTGTTTGATGGGGCCAGTGCAGAGGGAGCTTTACTCTGTATTTAACCCCGTGCTGTACCTGTCCTGGGAGTGATTGATGGGGACAGTGTAGAGGGAGCTTTACTCTGTATCTAACCCCGTGCTGTACCTGTCCTGGGAGTGTTTGATGGGGACAGTGTAGAGGGAGCTTTACTCTGTATCTATCCCCGTGCTGTATCTGTCCTGGGAGTGTTTGATGGGGACAGTGTAGCGGGAGCTTTACTCCGTATCTAACCCCGTGCTGTACCTGTCCTGGGAGTGTTTGATGGGGACAGTGTAGCAGAAGCTTTACTCCGTATCTAACCCTGTGCTGTACCTGTCCTGGGAGTGTTTGGTGGGGACAGTGCAGAGAGAGCTTTACTCTGTATCTAACCCCGTGCTGCACCTGTTCTGGGAGTGTTTGATGGGGCCAGTGCAGAGGGAGCTTTACTCTGTATTTAACCCCGTGCTGTACCTGTTCTGGGAGTGTTTGATGGGGCCAGTGCAGAGGGAGCTTTACTCTGTATTTAACCCCGTGCTGTACCTGTTCTGGGAGTGTTTGATGGGGAAAGTGCAGAGGGAGCTTTACTCTGTATTTAACCCCGTGCTGTACCTGTCCTGGGAGTGTTTGATGCGGACAGTGTAGAGGGAGCTTTACTCTGTATCTAACCCCGTGCTGTACCTGTCCTGGGAGTGTTTGATGGGGACAGTGTATAGGGAGCTTTACTCTGTATCTAACCCTGTGCTGTACCTGCCCTGGGAGTGTTTGGTGTGGACAGTGCAGAGAGAGCTTTACTCTGTATCTAACCCCGTGCTGTACCTGTTCTGGGAGTGTTTGATGGGGCCAGTGCAGAGGGAGCTTTACTCTGTATTTAACCCCGTGCTGTACCTGTCCTGGGAGTGATTGATGGGGACAGTGTAGAGGGAGCTTTACTCTGTATCTAACCCCGTGCTGTACCTGTCCTGGGAGTGTTTGATGGGGACAGTGTCGAGGGAGCTTTACTCTGTATCTATCCCCGTGCTGTATCTGTCCTGGGAGTGTTTGATGGGGACAGTGTAGCGGGAGCTTTACTCCGTATCTAACCCCGTGCTGTACCTGTCCTGGGAGTGTTTGATGGGGACAGTGTAGCGGGAGCTTTACTCCGTATCTAACCCCGTGCTGTACCTGTCCTGGGAGTGTTTGGTGGGGACAGTGCAGAGAGAGCTTTACTCTGTATCTAACCCCGTGCTGTACCTGTCCTGGGAGTGTTTGATGGGGCCAGTGCAGAGGGAGCTTTACTCTGTATTTAACCCCGTGCTGTACCTGTTCTGGGAGTGTTTGATGGGGCCAGTGCAGAGGGAGCTTTACTCTGTATTTAACCCCGTGCTGTACCTGTCCTGGGAGTGTTTGATGGGGACAGTGTAGAGGGAGCTTTACTCTGTATCTAACCCCGTGCTGCACCTGTTCTGGGAGTGTTTGATGGGGCCAGTGCAGAGGGAGCTTTACTCTGTATTTAACCCCGTGCTGTACCTGTCCTGGGAGTGTTTGATGGAGACAGTGTAGAGGGAGCTTTACTCTGTATTTAACCCCGTGCTGTACCTGTCCTGGGAGTGTTTGATGGGGACAGTGTAGAGGGAGCTTTACTCTGTATCTAACCCCGTGCTGTACCTGTCCTGGGAGTGTTTGATGGGGACAGTGCAGAGGGAGTTTTACTCTGTATCTAACCTCGTGCTGTACTTGTCCTGGGAGGGTTTGATGGGGACAGTATGGAAGGAGCTTTACTCTGTATCGAACCCCGTACTGTACCTGTCCTGGGAGTGTTTGATGGGGTCAGTGTAGAGGGAGCTTTACTCTGTATCTAACCCCGTGCTGTACCTGTCCTGGGAGTGTTTGATGGGAGCAGTGCAGAGGGAGCTTTACTCTGTATCTAACCACGTGCTGTACCTGTCCTGGGAGTGTTTGATGGGGGCAGTGTAGAGGGAGCTTTACTCTGTATCTAACCCCGTGCCGTACCTGACCTGGGAGTGTTTGATGGGGACAGTGTAGAGGGAGCTTTACTCTGTATCTAACCCCGTGCTGTACCTGTCCTGGGAGAGTTTGATGGGGGCAGTGTAGAGGGAGCTTAACTCTGTATCTAACCCCGTGCTGTACCTGTCCTGGGAGTGTTTGATGGGGACAGTGTAGAGGGAGCTTTACTCTGTATCTAACCCCGTGCTGTACCTGTCCTGGGAGTGTTTGATGGGGGCAGAGTAGAGGGAACTTTATTCTGTATCTAACCCCCTGCTGTACCTGTTCTGGGAGTGTTTGATGGGGGCAGTGTAGAGGGAGCTTTACTCTGTATCTAACCCCGTGCTGTACCTGTTCTGGGAGTGTTTGATGGGGGCAGTGTAGAGGGAGCTTTACTCTGTATCTAACCCCGTGCTGTACCTGTCCTGGGAGTGTTTGATGGGGACAGTGTATAGGGAGCTTTACTCTGTATCTAACCCTGTGCTGTACCTGTCCTGGGAGTGTTTGGTGGGGACAGTGCAGAGAGAGCTTTACTCTCTATCTAACCCCGTGCTGTACCTGTTCTGGGAGTGTTTGATGGGGCCAGTGCAGAGGTAGCTTTACTCTGTATTTAACCCCGTGCTGTACCTGTCCTGGGAGTGATTGATGGGGACAGTGTAGAGGGAGCTTTACTCTGTATCTAACCCCGTGCTGTACCTGTCCTGGGAGTGTTTGATGGGGACAGTGTAGAGGGAGCTTTACTCTGTATCTATCCCCGTGCTGTATCTGTCCTGGGAGTGTTTGATGGGGACAGTGTAGCGGGAGCTTTACTCCGTATCTAACCCCGTGCTGTACCTGTCCTGGGAGTGTTTGATGGGGACAGTGTAGCGGGAGCTTTACTCCGTATCTAACCCCGTGCTGTACCTGTCCTGGGAGTGTTTGGTGGGGACAGTGCAGAGAGAGCTTTACTCTGTATCTAACCCCGTGCTGCACCTGTTCTGGGAGTGTTTGATGGGGCCAGTGCAGAGGGAGCTTTACTCTGTATCTAACCCCGTGCTGTACCTGTTCTGGGAGTGTTTGATGGGGACAGTGTAGAGGGAGCTTTACTCTGTATTTAACCCCGTGCTGTACCTGTCCTGGGAGTGTTTGGTGGGGACAGTGCAGAGAGAGCTTTACTCTGTATCTAACCCCGTGCTGTACCTGTTCTGGGAGTGTTTGATGGGGCCAGTGCAGAGGGAGCTTTACTCTGTATTTAACCCCGTGCTGTACCTGTCCTGGGAGTGATTGATGGGGACAGTGTAGAGGGAGCTTTACTCTGTATCTAACCCCGTGCTGTACCTGTCCTGGGAGTGTTTGATGGGGACAGTGTAGAGGGAGCTTTACTCTGTATCTATCCCCGTGCTGTATCTGTCCTGGGAGTGTTTGATGGGGACAGTGTAGCGGGAGCTTTACTCCGTATCTAACCCCGTGCTGTACCTGTCCTGGGAGTGTTTGATGGGGACAGTGTAGCAGAAGCTTTACTCCGTATCTAACCCCGTGCTGTACCTGTCCTGGGAGTGTTTGGTGGGGACAGTGCAGAGAGAGCTTTACTCTGTATCTAACCCCGTGCTGCACCTGTTCTGGGAGTGTTTGATGGGGCCAGTGCAGAGGGAGCTTTACTCTGTATTTAACCCCGTGCTGTACCTGTTCTGGGAGTGTTTGATGGGGCCAGTGCAGAGGGAGCTTTACTCTGTATTTAACCCCGTGCTGTACCTGTTCTGGGAGTGTTTGATGGGGACAGTGCAGAGGGAGCTTTACTCTGTATTTAACCCCGTGCTGTACCTGTCCTGGGAGTGTTTGATGGGGACAGTGTAGAGGGAGCTTTACTCTGTATCTAACCCCGTGCTGTACCTGTCCTGGGAGTGTTTGATGGGGACAGTGTATAGGGAGCTTTACTCTGTATCTAACCCTGTGCTGTACCTGTCCTGGGAGTGTTTGGTGTGGACAGTGCAGAGAGAGCTTTACTCTGTATCTAACCCCGTGCTGTACCTGTTCTGGGAGTGTTTGATGGGGCCAGTGCAGAGGGAGCTTTACTCTGTATTTAACCCCGTGCTGTACCTGTCCTGGGAGTGATTGATGGGGACAGTGTAGAGGGAGCTTTACTCTGTATCTAACCCCGTGCTGTACCTGTCCTGGGAGTGTTTGATGGGGACAGTGTAGAGGGAGCTTTACTCTGTATCTATCCCCGTGCTGTATCTGTCCTGGGAGTGTTTGATGGGGACAGTGTAGCGGGAGCTTTACTCCGTATCTAACCCCGTGCTGTACCTGTCCTGGGAGTGTTTGATGGGGACAGTGTAGCAGAAGCTTTACTCCGTATCTAACCCTGTGCTGTACCTGTCCTGGGAGTGTTTGGTGGGGACAGTGCAGAGAGAGCTTTACTCTGTATCTAACCCCGTGCTGCACCTGTTCTGGGAGTGTTTGATGGGGCCAGTGCAGAGGGAGCTTTACTCTGTATTTAACCCCGTGCTGTACCTGTTCTGGGAGTGTTTGATGGGGCCAGTGCAGAGGGAGCTTTACTCTGTATTTAACACCGTGCTGTACCTGTTCTGGGAGTGTTTGATGGGGAAAGTGCAGAGGGAGCTTTACTCTGTATTTAACCCCGTGCTGTACCTGTCCTGGGAGTGTTTGATGCGGACAGTGTAGAGGGAGCTTTACTCTGTATCTAACCCCGTGCTGTACCTGTCCTGGGAGTGTTTGATGGGGACAGTGTATAGGGAGCTTTACTCTGTATCTAACCCTGTGCTGTACCTGCCCTGGGAGTGTTTGGTGTGGACAGTGCAGAGAGAGCTTTACTCTGTATCTAACCCCGTGCTGTACCTGTTCTGGGAGTGTTTGATGGGGCCAGTGCAGAGGGAGCTTTACTCTGTATTTAACCCCGTGCTGTACCTGTCCTGGGAGTGATTGATGGGGACAGTGTAGAGGGAGCTTTACTCTGTATCTAACCCCGTGCTGTACCTGTCCTGGGAGTGTTTGATGGGGACAGTGTAGAGGGAGCTTTACTCTGTATCTATCCCCGTGCTGTATCTGTCCTGGGAGTGTTTGATGGGGACAGTGTAGCGGGAGCTTTACTCCGTATCTAACCCCGTGCTGTACCTGTCCTGGGAGTGTTTGGTGGGGACAGTGCAGAGAGAGCTTTACTCTGTATCTAACCCCGTGCTGTACCTGTCCTGGGAGTGTTTGATGGGGCCAGTGCAGAGGGAGCTTTACTCTGTATTTAACCCCGTGCTGTACCTGTTCTGGGAGTGTTTGATGGGGCCAGTGCAGAGGGAGCTTTACTCTGTATTTAACCCCGTGCTGTACCTGTCCTGGGAGTGTTTGATGGGGACAGTGTAGAGGGAGCTTTACTCTGTATCTAACCCCGTGCTGCACCTGTTCTGGGAGTGTTTGATGGGGCCAGTGCAGAGGGAGCTTTACTCTGTATTTAACCCCGTGCTGTACCTGTCCTGGGAGTGTTTGATGGAGACAGTGTAGAGGGAGCTTTACTCTGTATTTAACCCCGTGCTGTACCTGTCCTGGGAGTGTTTGATGGGGACAGTGTAGAGGGAGCTTTACTCTGTATCTAACCCCGTGCTGTACCTGTCCTGGGAGTGTTTGATGGGGACAGTGCAGAGGGAGTTTTACTCTGTATCTAACCTCGTGCTGTACTTGTCCTGGGAGGGTTTGATGGGGACAGTATGGAAGGAGCTTTACTCTGTATCGAACCCCGTACTGTACCTGTCCTGGGAGTGTTTGATGGGGTCAGTGTAGAGGGAGCTTTACTCTGTATCTAACCCCGTGCTGTACCTGTCCTGGGAGTGTTTGATGGGAGCAGTGCAGAGGGAGCTTTACTCTGTATCTAACCACGTGCTGTACCTGTCCTGGGAGTGTTTGATGGGGGCAGTGTAGAGGGAGCTTTACTCTGTATCTAACCCCGTGCCGTACCTGACCTGGGAGTGTTTGATGGGGACAGTGTAGAGGGAGCTTTACTCTGTATCTAACCCCGTGCTGTACCTGTCCTGGGAGAGTTTGATGGGGGCAGTGTAGAGGGAGCTTAACTCTGTATCTAACCCCGTGCTGTACCTGTCCTGGGAGTGTTTGATGGGGACAGTGTAGAGGGAGCTTTACTCTGTATCTAACCCCGTGCTGTACCTGTCCTGGGAGTGTTTGATGGGGGCAGAGTAGAGGGAACTTTATTCTGTATCTAACCCCCTGCTGTACCTGTTCTGGGAGTGTTTGATGGGGGCAGTGTAGAGGGAGCTTTACTCTGTATCTAACCCCGTGCTGTACCTGTTCTGGGAGTGTTTGATGGGGGCAGTGTAGAGGGAGCTTTACTCTGTATCTAACCCCGTGCTGTACCTGTCCTGGGAGTGTTTGATGGGGACAGTGTATAGGGAGCTTTACTCTGTATCTAACCCTGTGCTGTACCTGTCCTGGGAGTGTTTGGTGGGGACAGTGCAGAGAGAGCTTTACTCTCTATCTAACCCCGTGCTGTACCTGTTCTGGGAGTGTTTGATGGGGCCAGTGCAGAGGTAGCTTTACTCTGTATTTAACCCCGTGCTGTACCTGTCCTGGGAGTGATTGATGGGGACAGTGTAGAGGGAGCTTTACTCTGTATCTAACCCCGTGCTGTACCTGTCCTGGGAGTGTTTGATGGGGACAGTGTAGAGGGAGCTTTACTCTGTATCTATCCCCGTGCTGTATCTGTCCTGGGAGTGTTTGATGGGGACAGTGTAGCGGGAGCTTTACTCCGTATCTAACCCCGTGCTGTACCTGTCCTGGGAGTGTTTGATGGGGACAGTGTAGCGGGAGCTTTACTCCGTATCTAACCCCGTGCTGTACCTGTCCTGGGAGTGTTTGGTGGGGACAGTGCAGAGAGAGCTTTACTCTGTATCTAACCCCGTGCTGTACCTGTTCTGGGAGTGTTTGATGGGGCCAGTGCAGAGGGAGCTTTACTCTGTATTTAACCCCGTGCTGTACCTGTTCTGGGAGTGTTTGATGGGGCCAGTGCAGAGGGAGCTTTACTCTGTATTTAACCCCGTGCTGTACCTGTTCTGGGAGTGTTTGATGGGGCCAGTGCAGAGGGAGCTTTACTCTGTATTTAACTCCGTGCTGTACCTGTCCTGGGAGTGTTTGGCGGGGACAGTGCAGAGGGAGCTTTACTCTGTATCTAACCCCGTGCTGTACCTGTCCTGGGAGTGTTTGATGGGGACAGTGTAGAGGGAGCTTTACTCTGTATCTAACCCCGTGCTGCACCTGTTCTGGGAGTGTTTGATGGGGCCAGTGCAGAGGGAGCTTTACTCTGTATTTAACCCCGTGCTGTACCTGTCCTGGGAGTGTTTGATGGAGACAGTGTAGAGGGAGCTTTACTCTGTATTTAACCCCGTGCTGTACCTGTCCTGGGAGTGTTTGATGGGGACAGTGTAGAGGGAGCTTTACTCTGTATCTAACCCCGTGCTGTACCTGTCCTGGGAGTGTTTGATGGGGACAGTGCAGAGGGAGTTTTACTCTGTATCTAACCTCGTGCTGTACTTGTCCTGGGAGGGTTTGATGGGGACAGTATGGAAGGAGCTTTACTCTGTATCGAACCCCGTACTGTACCTGTCCTGGGAGTGTTTGATGGGGTCAGTGTAGAGGGAGCTTTACTCTGTATCTAACCCCGTGCTGTACCTGTCCTGGGAGTGTTTGATGGGAGCAGTGCAGAGGGAGCTTTACTCTGTATCTAACCACGTGCTGTACCTGTCCTGGGAGTGTTTGATGGGGGCAGTGTAGAGGGAGCTTTACTCTGTATCTAACCCCGTGCCGTACCTGACCTGGGAGTGTTTGATGGGGACAGTGTAGAGGGAGCTTTACTCTGTATCTAACCCCGTGCTGTACCTGTCCTGGGAGAGTTTGATGGGGGCAGTGTAGAGGGAGCTTAACTCTGTATCTAACCCCGTGCTGTACCTGTCCTGGGAGTGTTTGATGGGGACAGTGTAGAGGGAGCTTTACTCTGTATCTAACCCCGTGCTGTACCTGTCCTGGGAGTGTTTGATGGGGGCAGAGTAGAGGGAACTTTATTCTGTATCTAACCCCCTGCTGTACCTGTTCTGGGAGTGTTTGATGGGGGCAGTGTAGAGGGAGCTTTACTCTGTATCTAACCCCGTGCTGTACCTGTTCTGGGAGTGTTTGATGGGGGCAGTGTAGAGGGAGCTTTACTCTGTATCTAACCCCGTGCTGTACCTGTCCTGGGAGTGTTTGATGGGGACAGTGTATAGGGAGCTTTACTCTGTATCTAACCCTGTGCTGTACCTGTCCTGGGAGTGTTTGGTGGGGACAGTGCAGAGAGAGCTTTACTCTCTATCTAACCCCGTGCTGTACCTGTTCTGGGAGTGTTTGATGGGGCCAGTGCAGAGGTAGCTTTACTCTGTATTTAACCCCGTGCTGTACCTGTCCTGGGAGTGATTGATGGGGACAGTGTAGAGGGAGCTTTACTCTGTATCTAACCCCGTGCTGTACCTGTCCTGGGAGTGTTTGATGGGGACAGTGTAGAGGGAGCTTTACTCTGTATCTATCCCCGTGCTGTATCTGTCCTGGGAGTGTTTGATGGGGACAGTGTAGCGGGAGCTTTACTCCGTATCTAACCCCGTGCTGTACCTGTCCTGGGAGTGTTTGATGGGGACAGTGTAGCGGGAGCTTTACTCCGTATCTAACCCCGTGCTGTACCTGTCCTGGGAGTGTTTGGTGGGGACAGTGCAGAGAGAGCTTTACTCTGTATCTAACCCCGTGCTGTACCTGTTCTGGGAGTGTTTGATGGGGCCAGTGCAGAGGGAGCTTTACTCTGTATTTAACCCCGTGCTGTACCTGTTCTGGGAGTGTTTGATGGGGCCAGTGCAGAGGGAGCTTTACTCTGTATTTAACCCCGTGCTGTACCTGTTCTGGGAGTGTTTGATGGGGCCAGTGCAGAGGGAGCTTTACTCTGTATTTAACTCCGTGCTGTACCTGTCCTGGGAGTGTTTGGCGGGGACAGTGCAGAGGGAGCTTTACTCTGTATCTAACCCCGTGCTGTACCTGTTCTGGGAGTGTTTGATGGGGACAGTGCAGAGGGAGCTTTACTCTGTATTTAACCCCGTGCTGTACCTGTCCTGGAAGTGTTTGATGGGGACAGTGTAGAGGGAGCTTTACTCTGTATCTAACCCCGTGCTGTACCTGTTCTGGGAGTGTTTGATGGGGGCAGTGTAGAGGGAGCTTTACTCTGTATCTAACCCCGTGCTGTACCTGTCCTGGGAGTGTTTGATGGGGACAGTGTATAGGGAGCTTTACTCTGTATCTAACCCTGTGCTGTACCTGTCCTGGGAGTGTTTGGTGGGGACAGTGCAGAGAGAGCTTTACTCTGTATCTAACCCCGTGCTGTACCTGTTCTGGGAGTGTTTGGCGGGGACAGTGCAGAGGGAGCTTTACTCTGTATCTAACCCCGTGCTGTACCTGTTCTGGGAGTGTTTGATGGGGGCAGTGTAGAGGGAGCTTTACTCTGTATCTAACCCCGTGCTGTACCTGTCCTGGGAGTGTTTGATGGGGACAGTGTATAGGGAGCTTTACTCTGTATCTAACCCTGTGCTGTACCTGTCCTGGGAGTGTTTGGTGGGGACAGTGCAGAGAGAGCTTTACTCTCTATCTAACCCCGTGCTGTACCTGTTCTGGGAGTGTTTGATGGGGCCAGTGCAGAGGGAGCTTTACTCTGTATTTAACCCCTTGCTGTACCTGTCCTGGGAGTGATTGATGGGGACAGTGTACTGGGAGCTTTACTCTGTATCTAACCCCGTGCTGTACCTGTCCTGGGAGTGTTTGATGGGGACAGTGTAGAGGGAGCTTTACTCTGTATCTATCCCCGTGCTGTATCTGTCCTGGGAGTGTTTGATGGGGACAGTGTAGCGGGAGCTTTACTCCGTATCTAACCCCGTGCTGTACCTGTCCTGGGAGTGTTTGATGGGGACAGTGTAGCGGGAGCTTTACTCCGTATCTAACCCCGTGCTGTACCTGTCCTGGGAGTGTTTGGTGGGGACAGTGCAGAGAGAGCTTTACTCTGTATCTAACCCCGTGCTGTACCTGTTCTGGGAGTGTTTGATGGGGCCAGTGCAGAGGGAGCTTTACTCTGTATTTAACCCCGTGCTGTACCTGTTCTGGGAGTGTTTGATGGGGCCAGTGCAGAGGGAGCTTTACTCTGTATTTAACCCCGTGCTGTACCTGTTCTGGGAGTGTTTGATGGGGCCAGTGCAGAGGGAGCTTTACTCTGTATTTAACCCCGTGCTGTACCTGTCCTGGGAGTGTTTGGCGGGGACAGTGCAGAGGGAGCTTTACTCTGTATCTAACCCCGTGCTGTACCTGTTCTGGGAGTGTTTGATGGGGACAGTGCAGAGGGAGCTTTACTCTGTATTTAACCCCGTGCTGTACCTGTCCTGGGAGTGTTTGATGGGGACAGTGTAGAGGGAGCTTTACTCTGTATCTAACCCCGTGCTGTACCTGTTCTGGGAGTGTTTGATGGGGGCAGTGTAGAGGGAGCTTTACTCTGTATCTAACCCCGTGCTGTACCTGTCCTGGGAGTGTTTGATGGGGACAGTGTATAGGGAGCTTTACTCTGTATCTAACCCTGTGCTGTACCTGTCCTGGGAGTGTTTGGTGGGGACAGTGCAGAGAGAGCTTTACTCTGTATCTAACCCCGTGCTGTACCTGTTCTGGGAGTGTTTGATGGGGCCAGTGCAGAGGGAGCTTTACTCTGTATTTAACCCCGTGCTGTACCTGTCCTGGGAGTGATTGATGGGGACAGTGTAGAGGGAGCTTTACTCTGTATCTAACCCCGTGCTGTACCTGTCCTGGGAGTGTTTGATGGGGACAGTGTAGAGGGAGCTTTACTCTGTATCTATCCCCGTGCTGTATCTGTTAGGGAGTGTTTGATGGGGACAGTGTAGCGGGAGCTTTACTCCGTATCTAACCCCGTGCTGTACCTGTCCTGGGAGTGTTTGATGGGGACAGTGTAGCGGGAGCTTTACTCCGTATCTAACCCCGTGCTGTACCTGTCCTGGGAGTGTTTGGTGGGGACAGTGCAGAGAGAGCTTTACTCTGTATCTAACCCCGTGCTGTACCTGTTCTGGGAGTGTTTGATGGGGCCAGTGCAGAGGGAGCTTTACTCTGTATTTAACCCCGTGCTGTACCTGTTCTGGGCATTGTTTGATGGGGCCAGTGCAGAGGGAGCTTTACTCTGTATTTAACCCCGTGCTGTACCTGTCCTGGGAGTGTTTGATGGGGACAGTGTAGAGGGAGCTTTACTCTGTATCTAACCCCGTGCTGCACCTGTTCTGGGAGTGTTTGATGGGGCCAGTGCAGAGGGAGCTTTACTCTGTATTTAACCCCGTGCTGTACCTGTCCTGGGAGTGTTTGATGGAGACAGTGTAGAGGGAGCTTTACTCTGTATTTAACCCCGTGCTGTACCTGTCCTGGGAGTGTTTGATGGGGACAGTGTAGAGGGAGCTTTACTCTGTATCTAACCCCGTGCTGTACCTGTCCTGGGAGTGTTTGATGGGGACAGTGCAGAGGGAGCTTTACTCTGTATTTAACCCCGTGCTGTACCTGTCCTGGGAGTGTTTGATGGAGACAGTGTAGAGGGAGCTTTACTCTGTATTTAACCCCGTGCTGTACCTGTCCTGGGAGTGTTTGATGGGGACAGTGTAGAGGGAGCTTTACTCTGTATCTAACCCCGTGCTGTACCTGTGCTGGGAGTGTTTGATGGGGACAGTGTAGAGGGAGCTTTACTCTGTATCTAACCCCGTGCTGTACATGTCCTGGGAGTGTTTGATGGGGGAGGTGTAGAGGGAATGAGGAAGGGAGAAATAATTATATTTAACTAAAACTATGTGTCCAATGAGACAGAGAGAGAGTTTCAATTTCTCAGAGATTTTGAGCATCTGAATGTTGGAAGATCAGGAGTAAGCTCAGCGAAAACTCGGAAACTCCCAGGATATCGGAAGGAGGAATTGCAGGGTCATCGCCCTCCCAGGGAAATTGTCGGATGGCTATGAGCCTGGGATTGGTCACTCTACCCCGCTCTCACCAACAACATATCATTGTTGGAGGATTAAAACAATTCTTTAAAAAAACTGGACATAAGCCTCAAGGGCATGTGCTTGATTGGATGATGGTAATGCATGAGAAAATAATCTGCAAGAAAAAACAGTACTATTTACATTTAAATCTCACAGCGTCAACATATCATTATGAAGGTATCATTTTCTGCCGCTTGAAATTGTTATGATCAAGTTTCTGAATGAGATAGGAACAGGACATGGCCGTGTTAAAGAAAAACAGGAGGAGCCCATTCAGCCCCTCGAGCCTGTTACGCAGGAATAGGAGGAGGCCCATTCAGCCCCTCGAGCCTGTTACACAGGAACAGGAGGAGGCCCATTCAGCCCCTCGAGCCTGTTACAAAGAACAAAGAACAAAGAACAAAGAAATGTACAGCACAGGAACAGGCCCTTCGGCCCTCCAAGCCCGTGCCGACCATACTGCCCGACTAAACTACAATCTTCTACACTTCCTGGATCCGTATCCTTCTATTCCCATCCTATTCATATATTTGTCAAGATGCCCCTTAAATGTCCCTATCGTCCCTGCTTCCACCACCTCCTCAGGTAGTGAGTTCCAGGTACCCACTACCCTCTGCGTAAAAAACTTGCCTCGTACATCTCCTCTAAACCTTGCCCCTCTCACCTTAAACCTATGCCCCCTAGTAATTGACCCCTCTACCCTGGGGAAAAGCCTCTGACTATCCACTCTGTCTATGCCCCTCATAATTTTGTATACCTCTATCAGGTCGCCCCTCAACCTCCTTCGTTCCTGTGAGAACAAACCGAGTTTATTCAACCGCTCCTCATAGCTAATGCCCTCCATACCAGGCAACATTCTGGTAAATCTCTTCTGCACCCTCTCTAAAGCCTCCACATCCTTCTGGTAGTGTGGCGACCAGAATTGAACACTATACTCCAAGTGTGGCCTAACTAAGGTTCTATACAGCTGCTACACAGGAACAGGAGGAGGGCCATTCAGCCCCTCTCCAGCCTGTTACACGGGAACAGGAGGAGCCCATTCAGCCCCTCGAGCCTGTTACACAGGAACAGGAGGAGCCCACTCAGCCCCTGGAGCCTGTTACACAGGAACAGGAGGAGCCCATTCAGCCCATCGAGCCTGTTACACAGGAACAGGAGGAGCCCACTCAGCCCCTGGAGCCTGTTACACTGGAACAGGAGGAGACCATTCAGCCCCTCGAGCATGTTACACAGGAACAGGAGGAGCCCACTCAGCCCCTGGAGCCTGTTACACTGGAACAGGAGGAGCCCACTCAGCCCCTGGAGCCTGTTACACTGGAACAGGAGGAGGCCATTCAGCCCCTCGAGCCTGTCACACAGGAACAGGAAAAGCCCATTCAGCCCCTCTCCAGCCTGTTACACAGGAACAGGAGGAGCCCATTCAGCCCCTCTAGCCTATTACATAGGAACAGGAGGAGCCCACTCAGCCCCTCGAGCCTGTTACACAGGAACAGGAGGAGCCCATTCAGCCCCTCGAGTCTGTTACACAGGAACAGGAAAAGCCCATTCAGCCCCTCTCCAGCCTGTTACACAGGAACAGGAGGAGCCCATTCAGCCCCTCGAGTCTGTTACACAGGAACAGGAGGAGCCCATTCAGCCCCTCGAGCCTATTACATAGGAACAGGAGGAGCCCACTCAGCCCCTCGAGCCTGTTACACAGGAATAGGAGGAGGTCATTCAGCCCCTCGAGCCTGTTACACAGGAACAGGAGGAGGCCCATTCCGCCCCTCAAGCCTGTTACACAGGAACAGGAGGAGCCCATTCAGCCCCTCTCCAGCCTGTTACACAGGAACAGGAGGAGCCCATTCAGCCCCTCGAGCCTGTTACACAGGAATCGGAGGAGCCCACTCAGCCCCTCGAGCCTGTTACACAGGAACAGGAGGAGCCCACTCAGCCCCTCGAGCCTGTTACACAGGAACAGGAGGAGGCCATTCAGCCCCGCGAGCCTGTTACACAGGAACAGGAGGAGGGCCATTCAGCCCCGCGAGCCTGTTACACAGGAATAGGAGGAGCCCATTCCGCCCCTCGAGCCTGTTACACAGGAACAGGAGGAGCCCACTCAGCCCCTCGAGCCTGTTACACAGGAACAGGAGGAGGCCCATTCAGCCCCTCTCCAGCCTGTTACACAGGAACAGGTGGAGCCCATTCAGCCCCTCGAGCCTGTTACACAGGAACAGGAGGAGCCCATTCAGCCCCTCGAGCCTGTTACACAGGAACAGGAGGAGCCCATTCAGCCCCTCTCCAGCCTGTTACACAGGAATAGGAGGAGCCCACTCAGCCCCTCGAGCCTGTTACACAGGAATAGGAGGAGGTCATTCAGCCCCTCGAGCCTGTTACACAAGAATAGGAGGAGGTCATTCAGCCCCTCGAGCCTGTTACACAGGAACAGGAGGAGGGCCATTCAGCCCCTCGAGCCTGTTACACGGGAACAGGAGGAGCCCATTCAGCCCCTCGAGCCTGTTACACAGGAACAGGAGGAGGGCCATTCAGCCCCTCGAGCCTGTTACACAGGAATCGGAGGAGCCCACTCAGCCCCTCGAGCCTGTTACACAGGAACAGGAGGAGCCCACTCAGCCCCTCGAGCCTGTTGCACAAGAATAGGAGGAGGTCATTCAGCCCCTCGAGTCTGTTTCATCATTCAATTAGATGATGCTCGAATTGTATCTCAGATGAGTTTCCTTCATGTTCTCCATGTACCCGACCCAAAGATCACTATTGCTTCCAGTGTTGAAAGTTTCATTTGACTTGCAGCCTCAAGCCCGTTTTGTAGGCGAGTGGGTTCCAGATTTCCACTCCACTTTCCACGAAGTAAAGCTTCCTAACATCAGCCCTGAATGGCCTGGCTGGAGTTTTATACCCCGTTAGTCCCATTCTCCAGGCTTGCCTCTCCACACAGCTCCAGCAGACACTTTTGTGACCACTCTGTGCCGGCCATGTGTTCCCTCTGTGTGGACAGCACTATACCCAGTCCCACAATAACCCTTGGTGTGCCAGACGTTTATACCACACTTTATCCAACTTATTTCCAAGTTATCAAAGTTTTACCCGGATATCACATCATTACTACTGCCCCAGCCCCACGCCCCACCACACTGAGTCTCTGACATTGTAGGTTCAGACAGTCTGGGGACCTTACAACCTTCCCTATCTCGTTCCCATTATAGTCGGGGAGTGATAGGCTCGGTGCAGCAGGTAAACGTTGTTGAGTTGAAGGTTGTTCTGGGGTTAGGGTGTCTTTTCATCACCTTTATCCAATCCTTGGCATTGAATTGCTCATTGTCGATTCCCCAATTGTAGTACCAACTAGTAGTTAGTTTATATCCAGTCGTTGGTTTATATCCGGTGGTTGGTTTATATCCGGTGGTTGGTTTATCCGGTGGTTGGTTTATATCCGGTGGTTGGTTTATCCGGTGGTTGGTTTATATCCGGTGGTTGGTTTATATCCGGTGGTTGGTTTATCCGGTGGTTGGTTTATATCCGGTGGTTGGTTTATCCGGTGGTTGGTTTATCCGGTGGTTGGTTTATATCCGGTGGTTGGTTTATATCCGGTGGTTGGTTTATCCGGTGGTTGGTTTATCCGGTGGTTGGTTTATCCGGTGGTTGGTTTATATCCGGTGGTTGGTTTATCCGGTGGTTGGTTTATATCCGGTGGTTGGTTTATCCGGTGGTTGGTTTATATCCGGTGGTTGGTTTATATCCGGTGGTTGGTTTATCCGGTGGTTGGTTTATATCCGGTGGTTGGTTTATCCGGTGGTTGGTTTATCCGGTGGTTGGTTTATATCCGGTGGTTGGTTTATATACGGTGGTTGGTTTATCCGGTGGTTGGTTTATATCCGGTGGTTGGTTTATATCCGGTGATTGGTTTATCCGGTGGTTGGTTTATATCCGGTGGTTGGTTTATATCCGGTGATTGGTTTATCCGGTGGTTGGTTTATATCCGGTGGTTGGTTTATATCCGGTGATTGGTTTATCCGGTGGTTGGTTTATATCCGGTGGTTGGTTTATATCCGGTGGTTGGTTTATCCGGTGGTTGGTTTATCCGGTGGTTGGTTTATATCCGGTGATTGGTTTATATCCGGTGGTTGGTTTATATCCGGTGGTTGGTTTATCCGGTGGTTGGTTTATATCCGGTGATTGGTTTATCCGGTGGTTGGTTTATCTGGTGGTTGGTTTATATCTGGTGGTTGGTTTATCCGGTGGTTGGTTTATATCCGGTGGTTGGTTTATATCCGGTGGTTGGTTTATCCGGTGGTTGGTTTATCCGGTGGTTGGTTTATATCCGGTGATTGGTTTATCCGGTGGTTGGTTTATATCCGGTGGTTGGTTTATCCGGTGGTTGTTTTATATCCGGTGGTTGGTTTATATCCGGTGGTTGGTTTATCCGGTGGTTGGTTTATATCCGGTGGTTGGTTTATATACGGTGGTTGGTTTAACCGCTGGTTGGTTTATATCCGGTGGTTGGTTTATATCCGGTGGTTGGTTTATCCGGTGGTTGGTTTAGTTCTGGTGGTTGGTTTTTATCCGGTGGTTGGTTAATATCCAAAGAACAAAGAACAAAGAAATGTACAGCACAGGAACAGGCCCTTCGGCCCTCCAAGCCCGTGCCGACCATGCTGCCCGACTAAACTACAATCTTCTACACTTCCTGGGTCCGTATCCCTCTATTCCCATCCCAGTCGTTGGTTTATCCGGTGGTTAGTTGACTAGGCCCTTAGGGGTAGATGAACTCTGGGTTTGTCTCTATTGTGTATTTTTCTCTTCTTCCTTTGTGCATGTTGCTCACTCACTCTGACATTGGGATGGGTAAAGACCTCCTGTTGTGACTTGCTGGTCATCTCCCCTCTGTGTTTGGCTGCGTGGTGCGCTGTTGTCAATGGATGCCTGTTACTCCATTTCAGCATTGTTTGTGGACCCGTCACGCTGGCGGGGAGTGCTGTCCGGTTGATCTCTTCAACTGCCATCAACACCGATGGTTGAGGATTTGTTTGTTGCTGGTTCCTCTCATGACTATCATCAGCTCGAGGTGTCATCCCATCTGTGGGGTGGCTGGTGCGACCAGCCAGAGGCTTCTGGGCCTGAGACAAAAGTGGACAAAACTGTTTGGTACACAGAGAGGACATTTCCCGGCAGAAGTCCCAGTCAGGAGAATCTTCTTGTTGGAATTCTCGGAAGCTGCAGTTCTGTATAATTTACCACAGAGGTTGACTTGACATCTTCTCCCATTTTGAGAAGCTACAGGGCAGCACAGGTATCTCTGCTGAAGAGAGAGGAAGACTGTTTCTGGATGGCACAGATCTGCTCGAAGATTTAATTGTCGCCTTCTTAATGTTTCCAGACTCATGCCAGTGACCGGCTGTCAGATTCTCCTCTGGGCCTATGGAGTCGGCTGACTATTATTTGTAGCCGGAGGTCTCTTAGCGACGTAGCTGTTTGTTGAATTGGATTGCAGCATTGGGTCATGTGTCTAATTTAAGATTAAATCCCTGTAACTCCTTCAATACCGACACACCAGCAACACCTTCAATACCAACACACCTGTAACTCCTTCAATATCAACACACCTGTAACTCCTTCAATATCAACACACCTGTAACTCCTTCAATATCGACACACCTGTAACTCCTTCAATACCAACACACCTGTAACTCCTTCAATACCAACACACCTGTAACTCCTTCAATATCAACACACCTGTAACTCCTTCAATATCAACACACCAGTAACTCCTTCAATACCAACACACCTGTAACTCCTTCACTATCAACACACCTGTAACACCTTCAATACCGAGACACCAGCAACACCTTCAATACCAACACACCTGTAACTCCTTCAATCCCAACACACCTGTAACTCCTTCAATATCGACACACCTGTAACTACTTCAATATCGACACACCTGTAACTCCTTCAATATCGACACACCTGTAACTCCTTCAATACCGACACACCTGTAACTCCTTCAATACCAACACACCTGTAACTCCTTCAATATCAACACACCTGTAACTCCTTCAATATCGACACACCTGTAACTCCTTCAATATCAACACACCTGTAACGCCTTCAATACTGACCCATCTGTAACTCCTTCAATATCAACACACCTGTAACGCCTTCAATACTGACCCATCTGTAACTCCTTCAATATCAACACACCTGTAACTCCTTCAATATCAACACACCTGTAATTCGTTCAATACCGACAGACCTGTAACCCCTTCAATACAGACATACCTGTAACTCCTTCAATACCGACACACCTGTAACTCCTTCAATATCAACATACCTGTAACTCGTTCAATATCAACACACCTATAACCCCTTCAATACCGACATACCAGCAACACCTTCAATACCAACACACCTGTAACTCCTTCAATACCAACACACCTGTAACTCCTTCAATATCGACACACCTGTAACTCCTTAAATATCAACACACCTGTAACTCCTTCAATATCGACACACCTGTAACACCTTCAATACCGACACACCTGTAACTCCTTCAATACCAACACACCTGTAACTCCTTCAATATCAACACACCTGTAACTTCTTCAATATCGACACACCTGTAACTCCTTCAATATCAACACACCTGTAACGCCTTCAATACTGACCCATCTGTAACTCCTTCAATATCAACACACCTGTAACGCCTTCAATACTGACCCATCTGTAACTCCTTCAATATCAACACACCTGTAACTCCTTCAATATCAACACACATGTAACTCGTTCAATATCAACACACCTGTAACTCCTTCAATATCAACACACCTGTAATTCATTCAATACCGACAGACCTGTAACCCCTTCAATACAGACACACCTGTAATTCCTTCAATACCGACACACCTGTAACTCCTTCAATATCAACACACCTGTAACTCGTTCATATCAACACACCTGTAACTCCTTCAATACCGACACACCTGTAACCCCTTCAATACAGACACACCTGTAACTCCTTCAATACCGACACACCTGTAACTCCTTCAATATCAACACACCTGTAACTCCTTCAATATCAACACACATGTAACTCGTACAATATCAACACACATGTAACTCCTTCAATATCTACACACCTGTAACTCCTTCAATATCAACACACCTGTAACCCCTTCAATACCGACACACCTGTAACTCCTTCAATACCGACACACCTGTAACTCCTTCAATACCGACACACCTGTAACTCCTTCAATATCAACACACCTGTAACTCCTTCAATATCAGCACACATGTAACTCGTTCAATATCAACACACATGTAACTCCTTCAATATCTACACACCTGTAACTCCTTCAATATCAACACACCTGTAACCCCTTCAATACCGACACACCTGTAACTCCTTCAATATCAACACACCTGTAACTCCTTCAATACCGACACACCTGTAACTCCTTCAATATCAACACACCTGTAACTCCTTCAATATCTACACAACTGTAACTCCTTCAATATCAATACACCTGTAACTCCTTCAATACCGACACACCTGTAACTCCTTCAATATCAACACACCTGTAACTCGTTCAATATCAACACACCTGTAACCCCTTCAATACCGACACACCTGTAACTCCTTCAAAATCGACACACCTGTAACTCCGTCAATATCAACACACCTGTAACTCGTTCAATATCAACACACCTGTAACTCGTTCAATATCAACACACCTGTAACCCCTTCAATACCGACACACCTGTAACTCCGTTAATATCAACACACCTGTAACTCCTTCAATACCGACACACCTGTAACCCCTTCAACATTGACACACCTGTAACCCCTTCAATACCGACACACCTGTAACTCCTTCAATACCGACACACCTGTAACTCCTTCAATACTGACACACCTGTAACCCCTTCAATACTGACCCACCTGTAACTCCTTCAATACTGATACACCTGTAACCCCTTCAATACCGACACACCTATAACCCCTTCAATACCGACCCACCTGTAACTCCTTCAATACCGACACACCTGTAACTCCTTCAGTACCGACGCACCTGGAACTCCTTAAATATCGACATACCTGTAACTCCTTCAATTCTGACACACCTGTAACCCCTTCAATACCGACACACCTGTAACTCCTACAATACCGACACACCTTGAACTCCTTCAATACTGACACACCTGTAACCCCTTCAATACTGACCCACCTGTAACTCCTTCACTACTGATACACCTCTAACCCTTTCAAAACCGACACACCTGTAACTCCTTCAATACCGACACACCTGTAACTCCTTCAATACCGACACACCTGTAACTCCTTCAATATCAACACACCTGTAACTCCTTCAATATCAGCACACATGTAACTCGTTCAATATCAACACACATGTAACTCCTTCAATATCTACACACCTGTAACTCCTTCAATATCAACACACCTGTAACCCCTTCAATACCGACACACCTGTAACTCCTTCAATATCAACACACCTGTAACTCCTTCAATACCGACACACCTGTAACTCCTTCAATATCAACACACCTGTAACTCCTTCAATATCTACACAACTGTAACTCCTTCAATATCAATACACCTGTAACTCCTTCAATATCAACACACATGTAACTCGTTCAATATCAACACACCTGTAACGCCTTCAATATCAACACACCTGTAACTCGTTCAATATCAACACACCTGTAACGCTTTCAATACCGACACACCTGTAACTCCTTCAATACCGACACACCTGTAACTCCTTCAATATCAACACACCTGTAACTCGTTCAATATCAACACACCTGTAACCCCTTCAATACCGACACACCTGTAACTCCTTCAAAATCGACACACCTGTAACTCCGTCAATATCAACACACCTGTAACTCGTTCAATATCAACACACCTGTAACTCGTTCAATATCAACACACCTGTAACCCCTTCAATACCGACACACCTGTAACTCCGTTAATATCAACACACCTGTAACTCCTTCAATACCGACACACCTGTAACCCCTTCAACATTGACACACCTGTAACCCCTTCAATACCGACACACCTGTAACCCCTTCAATACCGACACACCTATAACCCCTTCAATACCGACCCACCTGTAACTCCTTCAATACCGACACACCTGTAACTCCTTCAGTACCGACGCACCTGGAACTCCTTAAATATCGACATACCTGTAACTCCCTCAATTCTGACACACCTGTAACCCCTTCAATACCGACACACCTGTAACTCCTACAATACCGACACACCTTGAACTCCTTCAATACTGACACACCTGTAACCCCTTCAATACTGACCCACCTGTAACTCCTTCACTACTGATACACCTGTAACCCTTTCAAAACCGACACACCTATAACTCCTTCAGTACCGACGCACCTGGAACTCCTTAAATATCGACATATCTGTAACTCCTTCAATTCTGACACACCTGTAACCCCTTCAATACCAAAATACCTGTAACTCCTTCAATACCGACACACCTGTAACCCCTTCAATACTGACGCACCTGTAACCCCTTCAATACCGACCCACCTGTAACTCCTTCAATATCGACTCAACTGTAACCCCTTCAATACTGACCCACCTGTAACTCCTTCAATACTGATACACCTGTAACCCCCTTCAATACCGACACACCTATAACTCCTTCAGCACCGACGCACCTGGAACTCCTTAAATATCGACATACCTGTAACTCCTTCAATTCTGACACACCTGTAACCCCTTCAATACCAAAATACCTGTAACTCCTTCAATACTGACACAACTGTCACTCCTTACTTAATGACACACCTGTCACCCCTTCAAAACTGACACACCTGTAACCCCTTCAATACCAAAATACCTGTAACCCCTTCAACACTGACGCACCTGTAACTCCTTCAATACTGACACACCTGTAACCCCTTCAATACTGACCCACCTGTAACGCCTTCAATACTGATACACCTGTAACCCCTTCAATACCGACACACCTATAACTCCTTCAGTACCGACGCACCTGGAACTCCTTAAATATCGACATACCTGTAACTCCTTCAATACTTACGCACCTGTAACTCCTTCAATTCTGACACACCTGTAACCCCTTCAATACCAAAATACCTGTAATTCCTTCAATACTGACACACCTGTAACTCCTTTAATAACGACACACCTGTAACTCAAAGAACAAAGAAATATACAGCACAGGAACAGGCCCTTCGGCCCTCCAAGCCCGTGCCGACAATGCTGCCCTTCTAAACTAAAATCATCTACACTTCCGGGGTCCGTATCCCTCTATTCCCATCCGATTCATGAATTTGTCAAGATGCCCCTTAAACGTCACTATTGTCCCTGCTTCCACCACCTCCTCTGGCAGCGGGTTCCAGGCACCCACTACCCTCTGTGTAAAAAACTTGCCTCGTACATCTCCTCTAAACCTTCCCCCGCGCACCTTAAAACTATGCCCCTTAGTAATTGACCCCTCTACCTTGGGGAAAAGCCTCTGACTATCCACTCTGTCTATGCCCCTTATAATTTTGTAGACCTCGATCAGGTCTCCCCTCAAACTTCTTTGTTCCAGTGAGAACAAACCAGGTTTATTCAACCTCTCCTCATAGCTAATGCCTTCCATACCAGGCAACATCCTGGTAAATCTCTTCTGCGCCCTCTCTAAAGCCTCCACATCCTTCTGGTAGTGTGGCAACCTGAATTGAACACTATACTCCAAGATGTGGCCTAACTAAGGTTCTATATGCATTACCAAACATTTGTCCGGATTAAACTCCATCTGCCATCTCTCCGCCCAAGTCTCCAAACAATCTAAATCCTGCTGTATCCTCTGACAGTCCTCATCGCTATCCACAATTCTATCAACCTTTGTGTCGTCCGCAAACTTACTAATCAGACCAGTTACATTTTCCTCCAAATCATTTATATATGCTAAGAACAGCAAAGGTCACAGCACTGATCCCTGCGGAACACCACTAGTCACAGCCCTCCAATTAGAAAAGCACGCTTCCATTGCTACTCTCTGCCTTCTATGACCTAGCCAGTTCTGTATCCATCTTGCCAGCGCGCACCTGATCCCGTGTGACTTCACCTTTTGTACCAGTCTGCCATGAGGGACCTTGTCAAAGGCCTTACTGAAGTCCATATAGACAGCATCCACTGCCCGAACTGAATCAATCATCTTTGTGACCTCCTCAAGTTAGTGAGACACGACCTCCCCTTCACAAAACCGTGCTGCCTCTCACTAATACGACCACATACTTCCAAATAGGAGTAGATCCTGTCTCGGAGAATTCACTCCAGTAATTTCCCTACCACTGAAGTAAGGCTCACCGGCCTGTAGTTCCCGGGAATTTCCTTGCTACCCTTCTTAAACAAAGGAACAACATTGGCTATTCTCCAGTCCTCCGGGACATCACCTGAAGACAGTGAGGATCTAAATATTTCTGTCAATTTCCTCTCTAGCCTCCTTCAGTATTCTGGGGTAGATCCCATCTGGCCCTGGGGACATATCGACCTTAATAATTTTTAAGACGCCCAAAACCTTGTCTTTTTGGATCTCAATGTGACCCAGGCTATCTACACACCCTTCTCCAAACTCAACATCTACCAATTCCTTCTCTTTGGTGAATACTGATGCAAAGTATTCATTTAGTACCTCGCCCATTTCCTCTGGCTCCACACATAGACTTCCTCCCCTGTCCTTCAGTGGTCCAACACTTTCCCTGGCTACCCTCTTGCTTTTTATGTACATGTAAAAAGCCTTGGGATTTTCCTTAACCCTATTTGCCAATGAATTTTTGTGACCCCTTCTAGCCCTCCTGACTCCTTGCTTAGGTTCCTTTCTATTTTCCTTATATTCCACACAGGCTTCGTCTGTTCCCAGCATTCTAGCCCTGACAAATGCCTGCTTTTTCTTTTTGATGAGGCCTACAATATCTCTCGTTAGCCATGGATTGTGAAATTTGCCATATTTATCCTTCTTCCTCACAGGAACATGCCGGTCCTGAATTCCTTTCAACTGACACTTGAAAGCCTCCCACACGTCAGATGTTGATTTACCCTCAAACATCCACCCCCAATCTAGGTTCTTCAGTTCCCGCCTAATATTGTTATAATTTGCCTTCCCCCAATTTAGCACATTCACCGAGGACCACTCTTATCCTTGTCCACCATCACTTTAAAACGTACTGAATTGTGGTCACTGTTCCCGAAATGCTCCCCTACTGAAACTTCTACCACCTGGCCGGGCTCATTCCCCAATACCAGGTCCAGTACCGCCCCTTCCCTAGTTGGACTGTCTACATATTGTTTTAAGAAGCCCTCCTGGATGGTCCTTACAAACTCTGCCCCATCCAAGTCCCCAGTACTAAGTGAGTCCCAGTCAATATTGGGGAAGTTGAAGTCTCCCAACACAACAATTCTGTTGCTTTTACTCTTTTCCAAAATCTGTCTACCTATCTGCTCCTCTATCTCCCGCTGGCGGTTGGGAGGCCTGTAGTAAACCCCCAACATTGTGACTGCACCCTTCTTATTCCTGATCTCTACCCTTATAGCCTCACTGCCCTCTGAGGTGTCCTCCCGCTGTACAGCTGTGATATTCTCCCTAACCAGTAGCACAACTCCTCCACCCCTTTTACATCCCCCTCTATCCCGCCTGAAACATCTAAATCCTGGAATGTTTAGCTGCAAATCCTGCCCTTCCCTCAACCAGGTCTCTGTAATGGCAACAACATCATAGTTCCAAGTACTAATCCAAGCTCTAAGTTCATCTGCCTTACCCGTAATACTTCTTGCATTAAAACATATGCACTTCAGGCCATCAGACCCGCTGTGTTCAGCAACTTCACCCTGTCTGCTCTGCCTCAGAGCCACACTGTCCCTATTCCCTAGTTCTCCTTCAATGTTCTCACCTTCTGACCAATTGCTCCCGTGCCCACCCTCCTGCCATACTAGTTTAAACCCTCCCGTGTGACACTAGCAAATCTCGTGGCCAGGATATTTATGCCTCTCCAGTTTAGATGCAACCCGTCCTTCTTATATAGATCACACCTGCCCCGGAAGAGTTCCCAGTGGTCCAGATAATGGAAACCCTCCCTCCTACACCAGCTGTTTAGCCACGTGTTTAGCTGCTCTATCTTCCTATTTCTAGCCTCACTGGCACGTGGCACAGGGAGTAATCCCGAGATTACAATCCTAGAGGTCCTGTCTTTTAACTTTCTGCCTAGCTCCCTGAACTCCTGCTGCAGGACCTCATGCCCCTTCCTGCCTATGTCATTAGTACCAATATGCACCACGAGATCTACCTGTTTGCCCTCCCCCTTCAGGATGCCCGCTACCCATTCTGAGACATCCTGGACCCTGGCACCAGGGAGGCAACATACCATCCTGGAGTCTCTTTCATGTCCACAGAAGCGCCTATCTGTGCCCCTGACTATAGAGTCCCCTATTACTATTGCTCTTCTGCGCTTTAACCCTCCCTTCTGAACATCAGAGCCAGCCGTGGTGCCACTGCTCTGACTGCTGCTGTTTTCCCCTGTTAGGATATTCCCCCCGCCAGTATCCAAAGGGGTATACCTGTTCAAGAGGGAGACAACCACAGGGGATTCCTGCACTGACTGCCTGCCCTTTCTGGTGGGCACCCATTTCTCTGCCTGCACCTTGGGTGTGACCACATTTATATAACTGCGATCTATGACGCTTTCCGCCACCTGCATGCTCCTAAGTGCACCCAATTGCTGCTCCAACCGAACCATGCGGTCTGCGAGGAGCTCCAGTTGGGTGCACTTTCTTCAGATGAAGCCATCCGGGACGGTGGAAGCCTCCCGGACCTGCCACATCTCACAGTCAGAGCACTGCACCCCTCTAATTGACATTGTTAATTAATTAGTAAATTAAATTTCAAATTTTTTCATAAAAAGTTACTGTTAACTATCTGTTTCCTAGCACTAGATTTCTACTATAAATGTAAAAGCTAAATACAGTACTCTCCGATCTCTGATACCCCTCTAAATTATGATTGAATAATTAATTAATTATGTTTAATTAGTTTAACAATGTTTAATTTTTAAATTTAGTGCAGATTCCCTATCAACCGCTCAGGTCACAGCTTTCCTGTGACATCACTTTTCAGATCCCCCTCCCCCAGTCAGATCACTCGGAATAGCGGAACATCTATCACTTATCTGTTCCCAATTTGCTCCCCGGCTCTATCTCTCTCGCTCCCGAAAATGAAGGCTCCTGGAACATGGGGGTAAGATTTTACATCACTTACCTTCCCAGGGTGCTCCCTGGTTTTGTCTCTGCTTCCCGGAATGCACTCTGGGTCTCTCCCTGCTGATTAGCAGTTACAAAGCAAATGAAGGAAACAGAACAAAAGGGGAAACAGCACCTCTTCCCACTCCGTGCCGAATTACCACACGACCCAAATTACCAAGTTCCAATTCCCACTCTGGCTGTGTCTCACTCACTCAGGCTGTGTCTCCTTCGCATGCACAAAACTCCTTCAATGTTGACACACTTGTAATTCCTTCAACATCAACACCCCTGTAACACCTACAATATCGACACACCTGTGACCCCTTCAATATCGACACATCTGTAATGCCTTCAAAACCAACACACCTGTAACCCCTTCAATATCGACACACCTGTAACTCTTCCAATACCGACACACCTGTAACCCCTTCAATACAGACACACCTGTAACTCCTTCACTACCAAAATACCTGTAACTCCTTCAATACCATCACACCTGTAACTCCTTCAAAACTGACCCAGCTGTAACTCCTTTGATACAGACACACCTGTAACTTCATCAATACTGACACATCTGTAACTATTTCAATATCGACACTCCTGTAGCCCCTTCAATATCGACACACCTGAAATTGAAAATGAAAATCGCTTTTTGTCACAAGTAGGCTTCAAATGAAGTTACTGTGAAAAGCCCCTAGTCACCACATTCCGGCGCCTGTCTGGGGAGGCTGGTACGGGAATTGAACCATGCTGCTGGCCTGTCTAGGTCTGCTTTGAAAGCCAGGTATGTAGCCCAGTGTGCTAAACCAGCCCCTGTAACCCCTTCAATATCGACACACTTGTAACCCCTTCAATATGGACACACCTGTAACACCTTCAATACCAACACACCGGTAACCCCTTCAATACCGACACACCTGTAACTCCTTCGATACCAACACACCTGTAATCCTTCAATACTGACACACCTGTAACTCCTTCAATATTGACGCACCTGTAACCCCTTCAAAATTGGCACACCTGAAACCCCTTCAATATCGACACAGTTGTAATCCCTTCAATACTGACCCACCTGTAACTCCATCAATACCGACACACCTGTAACCCCTTCAATACTGACCCACCTGTAACTCCTTCAATATCAACACACCTGTAACCCCTTCAAAATCGACACACCCGTAACTCCTTCAATACCAAAATACCTATAACTCCTTCAATACCATCACACCTGTAACCCCTTCAATATGTTTGTTTCGATGTCACTAGCTTTTGGAGCTCTGCTCCTTCCTCAGGTGAATGAAGAGGTATGTTCCAGAAACATATATATATGAATGTAATGCGACATGAATCCCAGGTCCCGGTTGAGGCCGCACTCATGTGTGCGGAACTTGGCGAGAAGTTTCTGCTCGGCGATTCTGCGTTGTCGCGCGTCCTGAAGGCTGCCTTGGAGAACGTTTACCCGGAGATCAGAGGCTGAATGCCCTTGACTGCTGAAGTGCTCCCCGACTGGAAGGGAACATTCCTGTCTGGTGATTGTTGCGCGAAGTCCGTTCATTCGTTGTCGCAGCGTCTGCATGGTCTCGCCAATGTACCACGCTTCGGGACATCCTTTCCTGCAGCGTATGAGGTAGACAACGTTGGCCGAGTCGCACGAGTATGTGCCGCGTACCTGGTGGGTGGTGTTCTCACGTGTAATAGTGGTATCCATGTCGATGATCTGGCATGTCTTGCAGAGATTGCCATGACAGGGTTGTGTGGTGTCGTGGTCACTGTTCTGAAGACTGGGTAGTTTGCTGCAAACAATGGTTTGTTTGAGGTTGCGCGGTTGTTTGAAGGCAAGTAGTGGGGTTGTGGGGATGACCTTGGCAAGATGTTCATCATCATCAATGACGTGTTGAAGGCTGTGAAGAAGATGACGTAGTTTCTCCGCTCCGGGGAAGTACTGGACGACGAAGGGTATTCTGTTGGTTGTGTCCCATGTTTGTCTTCTGAGGAGGTCGGTGCGGTTTTTCGCTGTGGCGCGTTGGAACTGTCGATCGATGAGTCGAGTGCCATATCCCGTTCGTACGAGGGCATCTTTCAACGTCTGTAGATGTCTGTTACGCTCCTCCTCGTCTGAGCAGATCCTGTGTATACGGAGCGCTTGTCCATAGGGGATGGCTTCTTTAATGTGTTTAGGGTGGAAGCTGGAGAAGTGGAGCATCGTGAGGTTATCTGTGGGTTTGCGGTAAAGTGAAGTGCTGAGGTGACCGTCCTTGATGGAGACGAGTGTGTCCAAGAATGCAACTGATTTGGGAGAGTAGTCCATGGTGAGTCTGATGGTTGGATGGAACTTATTAATGTCATCGTGTAGTCGTTTCAGTGATTCTTCGCCGTGGGTCCAAAGGAAAAAAATGTCATCGATGTATCTGGTGTATAACGTCGGTTGACGGTCCTGTGCGGTGAGTAGGTCCTGTTCAAACTTGTGCATGAAGATGTTGGCGTATTGGGGTGCGAATTTGGTCCCCATGGCTGTTCCGTGCGTCTGGATGAAGAACTTGTTGTCGAACGTGAAGACGTTGTGATCTAGAATGAAGCGGATGAGTTGCAGAATTGCGTCTGGAGATTGGCAGTTGTCGGTGTTGAGTACTGAGGCTATTGCAGCAATGCCGTCGTCATGGGGGATGCTGGTGTAGAGTGCCGAGACGTCCATTGTGACGAGGAATGTTCCTGGTTCAACTGGTCCATGGGTGCTGAGTTTCTGTAGGAAGTCCGTCGTGTCGCGACAGAAGCTGGGCGTACCTTGTACGATGGGTTCAAGATGCCCTCGATGTAGCCAGAGAGGTTCTCACACAAGGTCCCATTGCCTGAAACGATAGGGCGGCCTGGTGTGTTGGCCTTATGTATTTTCGGGAGGCAGTAGAGATCTCCAATGCGGGGAGTACATGGGATGAGAGCACGTAGGGTGCTCTGAAGATCTGGATCCAAGGACTTGATCAGTCTGTTAAGTTGGAAGGAGCAGTGCTCCGAAAGCTAGTGACATCGAAACAAACCTGTTGGACTTTAACCTGGTATTGTAAGACTTCGTACTGTGCTTACCCCAGTCCAATGCCGGCATCTCCACATCATGCCCTTCAATATCGACACACTTGTAATCCCTTCAATACAGACACCACCTGTACCCCTTCAATATCGACCCACCTGTAACCCCTTCAATACTAACACACCTGTACCCCTTCAAAATCGACACACTTGTAATCCCTTCAATACTAACACACCTGTAACACCTTCAATGTCGACACACCTGTAACCCCTTCAATATCAACACACCTGTAATTCGTTCAATACCGACACCTGTAACTCCTTCAATATCGACACACCTGTGACTCCTTCAATACCGACACACCTGTAACAACTTCAAAATCGGCACACCTGGAACTCCTTCAATATCGACATACCTGTAACAACTTCAAAACCGACACACCTGTAACTCCTTCAATACCGAAACACCTGTAACTCCTTCAATACTGACACACCGTAAACCCCTTCAATACTGACACAACTGTAACTCCTTCAATACCGACACACCTGTAACAACTTCAATATCGACACACCTGTAACTCCTTCAATATCGATACACCTGTAATTCCTTCAATACCGACACACCTGTAACCCCTTCAATATCAACACACCTGTAACTCCTTCAATATCAACACACCTGTAACTCCTTCAATACTGACACACCTGGAACCCGTTCAATATCGACCCACCTGTAACCCCTTCAATACCGACACACCTGTCACTCCTTCAATACCGACACACCTGTAACCCCTTCAGTACTGACTCATCTGTAACTCCTTCAATATCAACACACCTGTAACCCCTTCAAAATCGACACAACTGTAACTCCTTCAATACCGACACACCTGTAACTCCTTCAATATCGACACACCTGTAACTCCTTCAATACTGACACACCTGCAACCTCTTCAATACTGACACACCTGTAATTCCTTCAACATCAACACACCTGTAACTCCTTCAATACCGACACACCTGTAACTGTTTCAATATCGACACACCTGTAACTCCTTCAATACCGACACACCTGTAACCTCCTCAATACTGACCCATCTGTAACTCCTTCAATATCGACACACCTGTAACTCATTCAATATCGACACACCTGTAACTCCTTCAATATCGACACACCTGTAACTCCTTCAATACCGACACACCTGTAACCTCTTCAATACTGACCCATCTGTAACTCCTTCAACATCAACACACCTGTAACCCCTTCAATATCGGCACACCTGTAACTCCTTCCATCCAAAAACACCTGTAACTCCTTCAATACCGTACAAAGTCTTACACCACCAGGTTAAAGTCCAACAGGTTTGTTTCAATGTCACTCGCTTTCGGACCGCTGCTCCTTCCTCAGGTGAATGAAGAGGTATGTTCCAGAAACATATATATAGACAAATTGAAAGATGCAAAACAATGCTTGGAATGCGACCATGCGATCAATTTTCCCAGGACTCTTCCATTGACCGTATAGTCCACTCTTAATACCCTCTTCAATACCATCACACCCGTAACTTCTTCAATACTGACCCACCCGTAACTCCTTTGATACCGACATACCTGTAACTCCTTCAATACTGAAACACCTGTAACTCCATCAATATAAAGAACAAAGAAAATTACAGCACAGGACAGGCCCTTCAGCCCTTCCAGCCTGCGTCGATCCAGATCTTTTACCTAAACCTGTCTTCTATTTTCCAAGGGTCTACTTCCCTCTGTTCCCCCCCCATTCATATATCTGTCTAGATGCATCTTAAATGATGCTATCGTGCCCACCTCTTCCACCTCCGCTGGCAAAGCGTTCCAAGCACCCACCACCCTCTGCGTAAAAAGCTTTCCACGCACATCTCCCTTAAACTTTCCCCCTCTCACCTTGAAATCGTGACCCCTTGTAATTGACACCTCCACTCTTGGAAAAAGCTTGTTGCTATCCACCCTGTCCATACCTCTCATAATTTTGTAGACCTCAATCAGGTCCCCCCTCAACCTCCGTCTTTCCAACGAAAACAATCCTAATCTACTCAACCTTTCTTCATAGCTAGCACCCTCCATACCAGGCAACATCCTGGTGAACCTCCTCTGCACCCTCTCTAAAGCATCCACACCCTTCTGGTAATGTGGCGACCAGAAATGAACGCAGCATTCCAAATGTGGCCTAACCAAAGTCCTATACAACTGTAACATGACCTGCCGACTTTTGTACTCAATACCCCATCCGATGAAGGCAAGCATGCTGTATGCCTTCTTGACCACTCTATCGACCTGTGTTGCCACCTTCAGGGTACAATGGGCCTGAACTCCCAGATCTCGCTGGACATCAATTTTCCCCAGGACTCTTCCATTGACCGTATAGTCCGCTCTTGAATTAGATCTTCCAAAATGCATCACCTCACATTTGCCTGGATTGAACTCCATCTGCCATTTCTCTGCCCAACTCTTCAATCTATCTATATTTTGCTGCATTCTCTGACAGTCCTCCTCGCTATCTACAACTCCACCAATCTTAGTATCATCTGCAAACTTGCTAATCAGACCACCTATACCTTCGTCCAGAACATTTATGGATATCACAAAAAACAGTGGTCCGAGCACGGATCCCTGTGGAACACCACTAGTCACCTTTCTCCATTTTGAGACACTCCCTTCCACCACTACTCTATGTCTCCTGTTGCCCAGCCAGTTCTTTATCCATCTAGCTAGTACACCCTGAACCCCATACGACTTCACTTTTTCCATCAACCTGCCATGGGAAACTTTATCAAACGCCTTACTGAAGTCCATGTATATGACATCTACAGCCCTTCCCTCATCAATTAACGTTGTCACTTCCTCAAAGAATTCTATTAGGTTTGTAAGACATGACCTTCACTGCACAAAACCATGCTGCATATCACTGGTAAGTCTATTTTCTTCCAAATGTGAATAGATCCTATCCCTCAGTATCTTCTCCAACAGTTTGCCTACCACTGACATCAAGCTCACAGGTCTATAATTCCCTGGATTATCCCTGCTACCCTTCTTAAACAAAGGGACAACATCAGCAATTCTCCAATCCTCCGGGACCTCACCCGTGCTCAAGGATGCTGCAAAGATATCTGTTAAGGACCCAGCCATTTCTTCCCTCGCTTCCCTCAGAACCTGGGATAGATCCCATCCGGACCTGGAGACTTGTCCACCTTAATGCCTTTTAAAATACCCAAAACTTCCACCTTCCTGATGCCGACTTGACCTAGAATATTTAAACATCCATCCCTAGCCTCAACATCCGTCATGTCCCTCTCCTTGGTGAATACCGATGCAAAGTACTCATTAAGAATCTCATCCATTTCCACTGACTCCACACATAAATTCCCTCTTTTGCCTTTGAGTGGGCCAATCCTTTCTCTAGTTACCCTCTTGCTCCTTATATACGAATAAAGGCTTTGGGATTTTCCTTAACCCTGTTAGCCAAAGATATTTCATGACCCCTTTTAGCCCTCTTTATTGCGCGTTTGAGATTTGTCCTACTTTCCCGATATTCCTCCAAAGCTTCATCAGATTTAAGTCGCTTAGATCTTATGTATACTTCCTTTTTCATCTTAGCTAGTCTCACAATTCCACCCGTCATCCATGGTTCCCTAATCTTGCCATTTCTATCCATCATTTTCACAGGAACATGTCTGCCCTGCACTCTAATCAACCTTTCCTTAAAAGACTCCCACATTTAAAATGTGGATTTACCCTTAAACAGCTGCTCCCAATCCACATTCCCTCGCTCCTGCCGAATTTTGTTATACTTGGCCTTTCCCCAATTTAGCACTCTTCCTTTTTGACCACTCTCGTCTTTGTCCATGAGTATTCAAAAACTTACGGAATTATGATCGCTATTCCCAAAGTAATCACCGACTGAAACTTCAACCACCTGGCCGGGATCATTCCCCAATACCAGGTCCATTATGGCCCCTTCCCGAGTTGGACTATTTACATACTGCTCTAAAAAACTCTCCTGGATGCTCCTTACAAATTCTGCCCCATCTACGCCTCCAACACTACATGAGTCCCATTCAATGCTGGGGAAGTTAAAATCTCCCATCACGACCACCCTATTGCTCCTACATTTTTCTATAATCTGTCTACATATTTGTACCTCTACTTCACACTCGCTTGTGGGAGGCCTGTAGTAAAGTCTCAACAATGTTACTGCACCCTTCCTATTGCTTAGCTCTACCCATATTGCCTCAGTGCTCGAATCCTCCATCGTGCCCTCCTTAATCATAGCTGTGATATCATCTCTGACCAGGAATCCAACTCCTCCACCCCTTTTACCTCCCTCTCTATCCCTCCTGAAGCATCTATACCCTGGGATATTTAGTTGCCAGTCTTGCCCTTCCCTCAACCAAGTCTCAGTAGTACCAATACCATCATATTCCCAGGTACTAATCCAAGCCCTAAGTTCATCTGCCTTACCTGCTACACTTCTCGCATTGAAACAAATGCACCTCAGACCACCTGTCCCTTTGCGTTCATCATCTCTTCCCTGTCTACTCTTCCCCTTAGTCACATTGAGTTTATTATCTAGTATCTTACTGGCTTTAGTTGCTGCCTCTTTACCGACCTCGAACTTCCTAATCAGGGGCGGGATTCTCCGCAATCGGCGCGACGTCTGCCGACAGGCCCCAAAAACGGCGCGAATCAGTCCGGCATTGCGCCGCCCCAAAGGTGCGGAATCCTCCGCATCTTGAGGGGCCGAGCCGTAACCTTGAGGGGCTAGGCCCGCGCCGGACTGATTTCCGCCCCGCCAGCTGACGGGAAAGGCCTTTGGTGCCCCGCCAGCTTGCGTGAAACTGACTTTGCCGTGCGGCGCATGCGCAGGAGCGTCAGCGGCCGCTCACGGCATCCCCGCACATGCGCAGTGGAGGGGGTCTCTTCCGCATCCACCATAGTGGAGACCATGGCAAAGGCGGAAGAAAAAGAGTGCCCCCACGGCACAGACCCGCCCGCGGATCGATGGGCCCCGATCGCGGGCCAGGCCACCGTGGGGGCACCCCCCAGGGCCAGATCACCCCGCGCCCCCCCCCCAGGACCCTGGAGCCCGCCCGCGCCCCCTTGTCCCGCCGGTAAGAGAGGTGGTTTGATTCGCGCCGGTGGGACAGGCATTCCAGCAGCGGGACTTCGGCCCATCGCGGGACGGAGAATCGCCGGGGGGGGGAGCCCGCCAACCGGCGTGACGCGATTCCCACCCCTGCCGAATATCCGGTGCCGGAGAATTCGGCAACCGGCGGGGGCGGGATTCACGCCAGCCCCCGGCGATTCTTCGACCCGGCGGGGGGGTCGGAGAATCCCGCCCCTGGTTCCCATCCCCCTGCAACATTAGTTTAAAACCTCCCCTATGGACACACCTGTAACCCCTTCAATATAGACACACCTGTAACTTCTTCAATGTTGACACACCTGTAACCATAAGACCATAAGACATAGGTACGGAAGTAAGGCCATTCGGCCCATCGAGTCCACTCCACCATTCAATCATGGCTGATTTCAACTCCATTTACCCGCTCTCTCTCCATAGCCCTTAATTCCTCGAGAAATCAAGAATTTATCAACTTCTGTCTTAAAGACACTCAACGTCCCGGCCTCCACCGCCCTCTGTGGCAATGAATTCCACAGACCCACCACTCTCTGGCTGAAGAAATTTCTCCTCATCTCTGTTCTAAATTGACTCCCTTTTATTCTAAGGCTGTGCCCCCGGGTCCTAGTCTCCCCTGCTAATGGAAACAACTTCCCTACATCCACCCTATCTAAGCCATTCATTATCTTGTAAGTTTCTATTAGATCTCCCCTCAACCTCCTGAACTCCAATGAATATAATCCCAGGATCCTCAGACATTCATCGTATGTTAGGCCTAACATTCCTGGGATCATCCGTGTGAATCTCCGCTGGACCCGCTCCAGTGCCAGTATGTCCTTCCTGAGGTGTGGGGCCCAAAATTGCTCACAGTATTTGAAATGGGGCCTAACTAATGCTTTATAAAGCTTCAGAAGTACATCCCTGCTTTTATATTCCAAGCCTCTTGAGATGAATGACCACATTGCATTTGCTTTCTTAATTACGGACTGAACCTGCAAGTTTACCTTTAGAGAATCCTGGACTAGGACTCCCAAGTCCCTTTGCACTTCAGCATTATGAATTTTGTCACCGTTTAGAAAATAGTCCATGCCTCTATTCTTTTTTCCTAAGTGCAATACCTCACACTTGCCCACGTTGAATTTCATCAGCCATTTCTTGGACCACTCTCCTAAACTGTCTAAATCTTTCTGCAGCCTCCCCACCTCCTCCATACTACCTGCCCCTCCACCTATCTTTGTACCATCGGCAAACTTAGCCAGAATGCCCCCAGTCCCGTCATCTAGATCGTTAATATATAAAGAGAACAGCTGTGGCCCCAACACTGACCCCTGCGGCGGTTGCCATTCCGAAAAAGAACCTTTTATCCCAACTCTCTGCCTTCTGCCTGACAGCCAATCGTCAATCCATGTTAGTACCGTGCCTCGAATACCATGGGCCCTTATTTTACTCAGCAGTCTCCCGTGAGGCACCTTATCAAAGGCCTTTTGGAAGTCAAGATAACATCCATTGGCTCTCCTTGGTCTAACCTATTTGTTATCTCTTCAAAGAACTCTAACAGGTTATTTAACGGTAACACCTTTACATCTGATTCTACCTTCTTTCTTTCAAATTGGAGATTGAATTCTACCATATTATGATCACTGCCTCCTTAGTGCTCCCTTACTTTAAGATCTTTAATCAAGTCTGGCTCATTACATAACACTAAGTCCAGAATGGCCTGTTCCCTCATGGGCTCCATCACAAGCTGTTCCAAAAAGCCCTCCTGTAAACATTCAATGAATTCTCTTTCCTTGGGTCCACTGGCAGCATTATTTACCCAGTTCACCTGCATATTGAAGTCCCCCATGATCACTGTGACCTTGCCTTTCTCTTCAACCTCTATTGTAACCTCTTCAATATCGACACACCTGTAACTCCTTCAATACCGACACACCTGTAACTCCTTCAATACCGACACACCTGTAACACCTTCAATACCGACACACCTGTAACTCCTTCAATACCGACACACCTGTAACTCCTTCAATACCGACACACCTGTAACTCCTTCAATACTGACACACCTGTCGCTCCTTTAATACTGACACACCTGTAACTCCTTCAATACTGACCCACCTGTAACTCCTTCAATACCGACACACCTGTAACACCTTCAATATCAACACACCTGTAACTCCTTCAATACCGACACACCTGTAACTCCTTCAATACCGACACACCTGTAACGCCTTCAATACCGACACACCTGTAACTCCTTCACTACTGACACACCTGTAACTCCTTCAATACTGACCCACCTGTAACTCCTTCAATACCGACACACCTGTAACACCTTCAATATCAACACACCTGTAACTCCTTCAATACCGACACACCTGTAACTCCTTCAATACCGACACACCTGTAACTCCTTCAATATCAACACACCTGTAACCCCTTCAATACCGACACACCTGTAACCCCTTCAATAACGACACACATGTAACGCCTTCAATATCAACACACCTGTAACCCCTTCAATAATCACACACCTGTAACCCCTTCAATAATGACACACCTGTAACTCCTTCAATACCGACACACCTGTAACTCCTTCAATATCGACACACCTGTAACCCCTTCAATAATGACACACCTGTAACTCCTTCAATACCGACACACCTGTAACTCCTTCAATATCGACACACCTGTAACCCCTTCAATAACGACACACCTGTAACTCCTTCAATACCGACACACCTGTAACTCCTTCAATATCGGCACACCTGTAACTCCTTCAATACCGACACACCTGTAACTCCTTCAATACCGACACACCTGTAACTCCTTCAATACCGACACACCTGTAACTCCTTCAATACCGACACACCTGTAACCCCTTCAATACCGACACACCTGTAACCCCTTCAATAACGACACACCTGTAATCCCTTCAATAACGACACACCTGTAACTCCTTCAATACCGACACACCTGTAACTCCTTCAATACCGACACACCTGTAACTCCTTCAATACCGACACACCTGTAACCCCTTCAATATCGGCACACCTGTAACTCCTTCAATAACGACACACCTGTAACCCCTTCAATAACGACACACCTGTAACTCCTTCAATATCAGCACACCTGTAACCCCTTCAATAATCACACACCTGTAACCCCTTCAATAATGACACACCTGTAACTCCTTCAATACCAACACACCTGTAACTCCTTCAATATCGACACACCTGTAACCCCTTCAATAATGACACACCTGTAACTCCTTCAATACCGACACACCTGTAGCTCCTTCAATATCGACACACCTGTAACCCCTTCAATAATGACACACCTGTAACCCCTTCAATAACGACACACCTGTAACTCCTTCAATACCGACACACCTGTAACTCCTTCAATATCGGCACACCTGTAACTCCTTCAATACCGACACACCTGTAACCCCTTCAATAACGACACACCTGTAACCCCTTCAATACCGACACACCTGTAACTCCTTCAATACCGACACACCTGTAACCCCTTCAATAACGACACACCTGTAACCCCTTCAATAACGACACACCTGTGACTCCTTCAATACCGACACACCTGTAACTCCTTCAATACCGACACACCTGTAACACCTTCAATACCGACACACCTGTAACTCCTTCAATATCGACACACCTGTAACTCCTTCAATATCGGCACACCTGTAACTCCTTCAATACCGACACACCTGTAACCCCTTCAATACAGACACACCTGTAACCCCTTCAATACCGACACACCTGTAACTCCTTCAATACCGACACACCTGTAACCCCTTCAATAACGACACACCTGTAACCCCTTCAATAACGACACACCTGTAACTCCTTCAATACCGACACACCTGTAACTCCTTCAATACCGACACACCTGTAACACCTTCAATACCGACACACCTGTAACCCCTTCAATATCGACACACCTGTAACTCCTTCAATATCGGCACACCTGTAACTCCTTCAATACCGACACACCTGTAACTCCTTCAATACCGACACACCTGTAACTCCTTCAATATCGGCACACCTGTCACTCCTTCAATAACGACACACCTGTAACCCTTCAATACTGACACACCTGTCGCTCCTTTAATACTGACACATTTGTAACCTGTCCAAATTGTCTCCTCTGTAACACTTGGAACGACGGGTTCTTGCTCTGTTGCTGGGAAATCTGGTTGCCCTAAGTGTCTTTGGGAAACGTTTGAGAAGTTGTGGTCCTCACATCATCACGATTAAATTAGCCAGGATAAAATGGAACTAAAGGGTGACAGAGAAGCTTTGCCGCAATATTGGGTGAGGTTTAAGGAGGAGACCCTCAGGGACAGTCTGCGTAATGGAAATAAGAACAGTGTAAAGCTGCAGTGGTCCTGCTGTCCTGAACTAGCGGAGCAGTAAGTTCACTGAATGACAAAAAAACACAGCGCAAAAGATGCCCTTCGGCCCATCGAGTCTGCACCAACACATTAAAGACACCTGACCTACCTACCGAAACCCATTGGCCAACACTTGGTCCATTGCCTCGAACGTTGTGACGGCCAAGTGTGCATCCAGGTACTTTTTAAAGTATGTGAGGCAACCCCCCCTCCCCCCCTCCCAGGCAGCATGTTCCAGACGCGCCTCTCCCCCCCCCCCTCCCAGGCAGCGTGTTCCAGACGCGCCTCTCCCCCCCCCACTCCCAGGCAGCGTGTTCCAGACCCGCCTCTCCCCCCCCCCTCCCAGGCAGAGCGTTCCAGAACCGCCTCTCCCCCCCCTCCCAGGCAGCGCGTTCCAGACCCGCCTCTCCCCCCCTCCAAGACAGAGCGTTCCAGACCCGCCTCTCCCGACCTCCCAGGCAGAGCGTTCCAGACCCGCCTCTCCCGACCTTCCAGGCAGCGCGTTCCAGACCCTCACCACCCTCTGGGCAAAAAGGTTTTCCCTCAAATCCCCCTAAACCTCCTGCCCCTCAACTTAACTTGTGTCCCCTTCGTAACTGACCCTTCAACTAAGGGGAACAGCTGCTCCCTCTCCCCCCTGTCCAGGCCCCCCAGAATCTTGTCCACCTCGATCAGGCCGCCCCTCAGTCTTCTCTGCTCCAGAGAAAACAACCCAAGCCCCAACCTCTCTTCAGAATTGAAATGCTCCACCCCAGACAACATCCTGGTGAATCTCCTCTGCCCCCCCTCCAGTCCAATCACATCCTTCCTATAATGTGGCGACCAGAACTGCACACAGTGCTCCAGCTGTGGTCACCAAAGTTCTCCAACTCCAACATGACCTCCCTGCTTTTGTAATCTGTGCCTCGATTGATAAAAGCGAGTGTCCCCATTGCCTTTTTCACCCCCCTATTAACCGGCCCGTCTGCCTTCAGAGGTCTGTGGACAACACACCAAGGTCCCTTTGTTCCTCGAAACTTCCCAGTGTCAGGCCGTTCATTGAATATTTCCTTGTCACATTGCTCCTTCCAAAGTGTATCACCTCTCACTTTTCAGGGTTAAATTCTAGCTGCCACTTATCCGCCCGGTTGATCATCCTGTCTATGGGCACGATTCTCTGCTCCCCCCCCCGCCGGGCCAGAGAATCCCCGGAGGGTGGCACGAATCCAGCCCCGCTGCCCGAACGCCGGCTGCCGTATTATCTGGCGTCGGTTTTCGGGCGGGGACGGGGTTCATGCCACGCCAGTCGCGGCCGTTGGCAGCGGCCCCCCCGGCAATTCTCCGGGCCCCGATGGGCCGAGCGGCCGTCCATTCTTGGCCAGTCCGGCCGGCGTGGATTCGACATGGCCCCACACCGCGGGACCTGGCAGGCAAGTCGGCTGGGGTGGTTCTCGGGGGGCGTGGGGGGGGATCCGACCCCGACAGGTCCCACACGGTGGCCTGACCCGCGATCAGTGCCCACCGATCTGCGGGCGGGCCTGTGCCGTGGGGGCACTCCTTCCTTCCGCGCCGGCCCCTGTAGGGCTCCGACATGTCCGGCATGGAGAAGAGAACCCCCCACGCATGCGGCAAAATACCACGGCCAGTCTGCGCATGCACGGAACCACGCCGGCGGTTCCACGCATACGCGAGATCACTCCGGCCCTTCGCCGCATGCGCGAACCCGCACAGTCCCTTCGCCGTCAGCTGGAGCGGCGCTGGAGCGGCGCCAACCCCTCCGGAGTCCACCTAGTCCCCGGAAGTGCGGAGAGTTCCTCACTTTCGGGGGCTGTTGACGCCGGAGTGGTTGGTGCCGGTTCTCCCACCGGCGTGGGGACTTAGTCCCCAGAAGGAAGAATCACGCTCTTTATCGTCCTGTTTATCATCCTTAACCCAAGACACTCAACCTCACTGTTAACCACCCAGTCAATCTTTGTGCCATCTGCAAACTCACTGATCCTATCCCCACATAGACATCAAAATAATTTACATAAATGACAAACAATCGGTCTTTTGACTAAGAAGAGCGTGGGATCAGGTGTAATGCCTGGATCTGGTATGTCTCTCTTGTGGGGACCATGAATTGGATTCAATTTGAATTGGTTTTTGGAGCAGGCAGGGAGCTGGATTCGGGGTTCGCCCCTGTCCACACTCTGAGCCCTGGCTTTGTAACTCTGATAAAGTAATTTAAAAAAATAATGAATAAATAAATAAATGGCAAACAATAGGGGGCCCAGCACGGATCCCTGTGGTACGTCACTGCTCACTGGCTTCCAGACACTAAAGCAGCCGTCTGTCATCACCCACTGTCTCCTACAGCTCAGCCAGCTCTGAATCCACCTTCTCATGTTCCCCTGTAACCCAGGTGCATTTACCTTCTTTATAAATCTCCCATGTGGGACCTTGTCAAAGGCTTTGCTGAAATCCATGTAAACTACATCAACTGCACAACCCTCATCTACACACCTGGTCACATGCTCAAAAAATTCAATAACATTTGTTAGGCCTGACCTCCCTCTGACAAAGCCATGCTGACTATTCCTGATCAAACCTTGCCTCTCCAAGTGGAGATAGACTCTCTCCTTCAGAATCTTCTCCAGTAGTTTCCCACCACTGACATGAGACTCACTGGTCTGTAGTTCCCTGGCCTGTCTCTACAACCTTTCTTAAATAGTGGGACCACATTAGCTGTTCTCCAGTCCTCTGGCCCCTCCCCCGTGGCCAGGGAGCAATTTAAAATTTGGGTCAGAGCCCCGGCAATCCCCTCCCTCGCCTCCCACAGCATCCTGGGACACAATTCATCCGGACCTGGAGATTTGTCCACTTTTAGGCCTGTCAACGCTCCAATACCTTGTCCCTCCCTATGGCAACTTGCTCAAGAACCTCACAGTCTCTCTCCCCGAGTTCCATACCTACCTCCTCATTCTCTTGGGTGAAGACAGATGTGAAATATTTGTTCAACATCCTACCAATGTCCTCTGGCTCCACCCACAGATTCCCCCCTGGATCGCTAAATGGGCCCAACCCTTTCCCTGGTTATCCCTCTTCCCAGTGATATGCTTAGAGAATATCTTGGGATTTTCCCTACTTTTATCAGCCAGAGCTTTCCCACATCCTCTCTTTGCTCTCCTAATTGATTTCTTAAACTCCATCCTGCACTTTCTGTATTCCACCAATGCCTCTGCAGACTTGCTCCCCTTGTACTTGTTAACAGCCTCTCTTTTCCTTCTCATTGTATCCTGAATATCTCTGGTCATCCATGGTTCTCTGGGATTGTTACTCCTTCCTATATAGAGGGACCATGTTGGGTCTGTAACCTCCCCATTTCCTTTTTAAATGCCTTCTGTAGATTTCCTCAGAAGTAATTCTTCCCAGGACACCTTGGCCAGGTCCTGTCTTATTTTACTAAAATCCACACTCCCCCAAAACATTTTTTGGGACCTTTGTCCATAACAAATTTAAATTGAACCATGTTGTGGTGGCTATCACCAAATGCTCCCCCACCAACATACCAACCCCCTGTCTGGCTTCATTCCCCAGAATTCGGTCCAGCACTACACCATCTTTGGAATTAAGTAATGAACTAGCACAATTAGCCAATATTGAGACCGAGTTTAAGATAATTGTTCCACCCTTGGAGTCAACTCAATAGGATACAGTCTTTATCTTGGTGGTGACAGCTAACCAGGAACAAACTGTTAAGGTTGAAGAATGTGACCATACCTAAAAACAAGAGCAAAACACGTGCAGGGAAATGGTCTTGGACTATGCAATTGCACAGCAAGTGCCGATCTATCATGTGGAAGGATCTTAAACATGACTTTTACAGGTTGAAGGTTTAAAGTGCATAGGTTTTGTCCCTGATCTCCTTCAGCATAATGCAGATAAGAAAATACTCCGTCCCATTTACCAAGATCTGGAGAAACATATGGAGCTGTTTAATGTGTTTTAAAACAAATGCTTCAAAAAAAAGTTTAGTGCATTTTAAAATGCTTTTAATATCGTAAAGGTGTATCTGCCCCAACAGAGTCTCTCTCTATCCAATTTGATAGGTACAGCTGTACAAAGCAGACAAGTGTTGAGGAAAATGACGGGCCTCCAGCTAATGGCACCCCAGATGGTGTGCTGTTGCAAGCGGAGTGAGACTGACGTAAGAAAAGTCAGCATCACCAACCCGGGCGACAGAAAGCTGATTTTGTTAATTGTTTGAACTGAACCATAAGCAGCGTCAGGACAATACAAGATACCAATATGTTAGTTATGTACCCCAAAATGTATTTTATATTTACAAATAGTACTACATATCCTTAGAGAAGGGGAAGGTAGGGAATGATTATTACAAACACTTCAATTAACCCATGCAAGCCTTCAGCTAGTAAAACAGTTCTTGGGCATAAATAAAATAATTTGTGCGGCTCTTTCTGATGGACAGTCTAATGCCTCCACTAGCATACAATTGTAGAATACACTGATGTGCATGCAATAGCGCGAGGGTCCCAGGTTCGATTCCCCGCCGGGTCACAGTCTGTGCGGAGTCTGCACGTTCTCCCCATGTCTGCGTGGGTTTCCTCCGGGTGCTCCGGTTTCCTCCCACAGTCCAAAGACCTGCAGGTTAGGTGGATTGGCCAATGATAAATTGCCCTTAATGACCAAAAAGATTAGGAGGAGTTATTGGGTTACGGGGATAGGGTGGAAGTGAGGGCTTAAGTGGGTCGGTGCAGACTCGATGGACCAAATGGCCTCCTTCTGCACTATACGTTCTATGTTTAATCCCTTGTTGGACCCTCTACAAAATTGACCTAAAATGTTCTCCTATATACATTTTAAGAACTCCACTCCATCTAAGCCCTCAATACTATTACTAATACCAATAAACGTTAGAAAAGTTGAAACCACCTGGGTTTTTCAAATTCAGGGTCGCGAGCTGCGGGTGGGTCACGGGCAGGTGTCAGGACGGACACGGAGTGATCGGTTGTGGCATTTCCAATCATGGGAAGAAGTCCCCAATGTCTGTGGGCAGTACCGGATTGGTTGCGGCACATTGAGGGGGCGGGGCAGCACGAGGCTGGGCTTTGTGCTGGTCACCGCACACAGGGGGGGGGACAGGGGCTGACGGGCGTCCAAGTGGGCGTGTAATGCTAACAGTGGCGGCCCCAGCTTGGAGCTCCGCTCTGGCGCTCATTACCTGCGCCCTGCTCGCTTCGCACCCGTCACCGATCGACAGTAAGTGACCTGCGGCTCCGTGGTCAAGCTGTTCAACGGCCGGCGTAACGTCCACTTGCACTCCCACCACGAGAAGTACTCACAGAATCATAGAATCCTACAGTGCAGAAATAGACCATTCGGCCCATCGAGTCTGCACCGGAACTTCTGTTCAATCTCCCACCCTATTCCTACAACCCCACCCCGAGGGACAATTTATCGTGGCCAATCCATCTAACCTGCACATCTTTGGACTGTGGGAGGAAACGGAGCACCCGGAGGAAACCCACGCAGACACGGGGAGAAAGTGCAAACTCCGCACAGACAGTGACCCAGCGGGGAATCGAAGCCGGGACCCTGGAGCTGTGAGGCAGCAGTGCTAACCACTGTGCCACCATGGTCGGGGAGTGGTCAGCAGCCTGTGACTGGAGTGGATGCAGCGACTGGACATTGAGAGAGGAATCAGGCCAGGTTTGTCAGCCAGGAATACCGATCAAATGAGGCCAGTCAATACGGGTGACACATATCATCACTGATGTGGAGGTGCCAGCGTTGGACTGGGGTGAGCACAGTAAGAAGTCTTATAACACCAGGTTAAAGCCCAACAGGTTTGTTTCGATATCACTAGCTTTCGGAGCACTGCTCCTTCACCTGAGTGATATCGAAACAAACCTGTTGGACTTTAACCTGGTGTTGTAAGACTTCTTACATATCAACACAGGAAGCAACCTCCGTTTATCACTTGGTGTCGACACTCTCTGGAAGGCAGGAGGTAAGTGCTTTTGGTGAGAATGGAGCAGGGGTTGACTTGGATGTTAGGACAGTGCAATGTGTAAGGTTTTCGGGCAATTCGGCCCTTTTTGGACTGCCCAAGAATAAAACCCAGAGACTGTAAACTGACTTTTCAGCCAAGAGAACGTAACCAGATTTCCCAGCAGGCTTGGTCCGCTGAGCTGAGTAGGGGCATAGGTATTTACAAACCCCCCCCTAGGAGCTACAAGGAAGAAGGAGCCAGACAACTAGATGAGATTAAAACACAGACAAAGGGGCATGGTAATGCTGTAAGGGGCCTGCCTGCAAGCAGGACAATGGGATGGTCATAGCCCCATGCAGATGTAAATGACTTGGCCTCCACCAGAGCAGAATCCAATCAACACCCCATCAACATAGCAGCGATCTCCAGAGCAGATGGAAGACTTTGAAAATCTTCAAGGGAGCTCAACCTCGTTATCTCAAAAAGCAGACTGGAGGCGGACCTAGGGGAGGTACTCCTATCTTGACAGGTCTGACCGGCTCAAAGGGGGCAGGACCAGCGGGAACTTTAAACCTTATGGATTCAATGCAAAAGGGGCTGGCCGAACACAGGAAAAAGCCAGGTAAAACGGATATAAAAGGGGCTGTGTTTCGATTGAGGGTCTCTTGGCTCGACCTCTCCACCTTTGACTTGACCTCTGCAGCCTGTGACTGTAAGTACCCTGCAGCAGCTTGCGAAACTCCCTTGACCTTGATAGTGGTTGAGGCTTTGGGGAAGGGGACTTGATTTGTGTTCTGTGTCATTGCTAAAACTGTGTAACAATAAGATTTTTCGTTGTGTCCGTTATAGTACTTTCTGAATAGACTCAGTTTGTGTTAGAGTTTAAGATTTTATTATAATTTCTTCTGTTTGATGATTTTGACCTGGGTTTTGCAATAAACCTTGATTTGCTGATAATTGGAGTCGTTTAAATTCTTCAATCTCTCACCAGCGATCTCTGACCAAGTCATTGTTAAAATATTCCTCACCTTAATTCCGGGTTCAAGAATCTAGGGTCATCTTGAGCGATTCACTCAGGACAGGCTGCTGGTTAGGTAATAAACAGCAGTGTCCTATTCTCTCTCTTGGGAAAGCTACTCCAGCGAAGTAGGAACCGGGTGGGTGTTGCACCACCGGCAAGAGAGAGAATCACCTGGGCATTGGTGGGGGTCTGGATATCTGTGTGATATAAGCCTCAGGCTTCCGGTTAGGGATAAACGGCAGGCTTGATTCAGTGCTCTCTTCCGTGGAGGTGTCCCAGTGCGGCATCCCCTGGCCTCTGAAGTTTCAGTGCCAGCTGGAGAGAGACACACACAGATACTCAAACCCCAGATATCGGCCCAGTAGTGGAGTAGCAGAGATGGCACCCTCTACAAATGCAGGGGAACCAATAAGAAATATTGTGATTTTGTGTGTGTTTGAAAAGTTACTTCATCTCGTCTAAAGTCATAGTTTGTAAAGTAATAACAAGATTGAACATTTTGTTCTCCTTGTTTAAATTTCTAAAGAAATGGGAATATATTTAAAGCAAAGTCTGTGTGTCACTGTGAAGGTGCGCATGTTCAACTGAAATTGTTCTAATTTTCAGAAGTGAAAAGTCATAAATTTGGAAAAATCAGGTATTGGAAATAAAGTTTCAAAGTTAAAAAAAGAATGCCATCCTTTCAATATGAACAATGGAGTCTTTCCGCCAGAGAGAGAGGCAGAGAGAAGGTCACATGCCCAGCACGTACACTCATGCCACGCGCCCTGTACGTTCGTGCATTGGGTGCGAAATCACGGAGGGGAGATTCCTCCATTGAAGCTGCCAGCAAGTAAGCAACAGGACTGTGAGACGAACTGAAGATGGATTATTTTGTAATAAGGAAGAGAGGGCCAGAGACACAAACAGGCCAGGATCTCACAACTGAATCTGCTGGAGAGAGCTGCCCAGGAGAGTCCACGTCAGGACAAAGCAGTGCTGGTGTGGGATGTACCCAGAGCTCCAGGTGAACAACACATCAAGAAAAAACTGAAATCGAGAACAAAGTAGTAGAAAGATGGTTTCTTGAGGTCTGGATTTAATTGTGCCAATGCAAATCAGGATGCAAAGCCCATGTGCGTTATATGCAGGGAAGTACTGGCAAATGAAAGTTTAAAACCCTCAAAACTTCAAAGGCACCTGAAGACTAATTATAGCGAGGACGAGGACAACCTCTTGATTTTTTTCAAAGGATGCAGCTAAGGTCGGTCGGCATGGATCGCGAATGTTGGCCGGCGTGGGTCGCGAAGCAATACTGACCAAATAAAGAACAAAAAGAACAAAGAGCAATACAGCACAGGAACAGGCCTTTCGGCCCTGCAAGACCTGATACCACCTCTGGCCAAAACCCTCAGCCCTTCCTTGTGCCGTACCCCTCTATACCCGTCCTATCCATGTGTTTGTCGAGATGCCTTTTGAACACCGTTAATGTATCTGCTTCCACAACCTCCCCTGGCAACGCGTTCCAGGCACTCACCACCCTCTGCGTAAAAAACCTGCCTCGCACATCTCCTCTAAACTTTGCTCCACGGACCTTAAACCTATGCCCCCTGGTGACTGACCCCTCCACCCTGGGAAAGAGTGCCTGCCCATCCACTCTATCCATGCCCCTCATAATCCTGTAGACCTCTATCAGGTCGCCCCTCAACCTCCCTCCTTCTAATCAAAACAGTCCAAATCTATTCAGCCTCTCCGCATAGCTGACACCCTCCATACCAGGCAACATCCTGGTAAACCTCCTCTGCAAATCCTCCACGTCCTTCTGGTAGTGTGGTGACCAGAATTGTGCGCAATACATCAAGTGCAATCTTACTAAGGTTCTATACAACTTGATGTGTTACGTACTCTGGGATAACACAGGCTGCAACTGGATGCAGCTTTAACCAAAAGATACTCCAGACCTTGAAGTTAGTTCAATCTGATTTATTGAAGCAGGAGCACAGTTAGCACAGTTCTCTATGAGTTTGAGGCTCTGCTAACCTAAATGTGGTTACTCTGTCTGACTGAACCAGACTAGCTCTTAGCCACGTGCTGGAGGTGTGATACTGTACATACACCCTGACTCACTCTGTAGATATTCATCAGTGGAAGAGACGGAGTGAGTGCCTCATGCCTTTTATAGTGAGATACCACCCCTGAGTATCCTTCCTGCTCATTGGTCATGTCCTGTTCACTGTCTCTCATTATCTGCATGTCTGCATATCATGACACAACTGCAGCATGACTTGCCAGTTTTTATACTCGATGCCCCGTCCAATGAAGGCAAGCATTCCGTGTGCTTGCTTGACCCCCTTCTCCACCTGTGTTGCCACCTTCAAAGATCTGTGGACCTGCACGCCCAGATCGCTCTGACTTTCTATATTCCTAAGGTTTCGCCATTTACGGTATATTTCACCTCTATGTTGGACCTACCAAAATGCATTACCTCACATTTGTCCGGATTAAACTCCATTTGCCATTTCTCTGCCCAAGTCTCCAACCTATCTATGTCCTGCTGTATCCTCTGACAATCCTCAACACTATCTGCCACTCCACCAACCTTGGTGTCATTCGCAAACTTACTAATAGTATATATACTATAGTATATATAAATGATTTGGAAGAAAATGCAACTGGTCTGATTAGTAAGTTTGCGGACGACACAAAGGTCGGTGGAATTGCGGATAGCGATGAGGACTGTCAGAGGATACAGCAGGATTTAGATCGTTTGGAGACTTGGGCGGAGAGATGGCAGATGAAGTTTAATCTGGACAAATGTGAGGTAATGCATTTTGGAAGGTCTAATGCAGGTAGGGAATATACAGTGAATGGTAGAACCCTCAAGAGTATTGAAAGTCAAAGAGATCTAGGAGTACATGTCCACAGGTCACTGAAAGGGGCAACACAGGTGGAGAAGGTAGTCAAGAAGGCATACGGCATGCTTGCCTTCATTGGCCGGGGCATTGAGTATAAAAATTGGCAAGTCATGTTGCAGCTGTATAGAACCTTAGTTAGGCCACACTTGGAGTATAGTGTTCAATTCTGGTAGCCACACTACCAGAAGGATTGGAGGCTTTAGAGAGGGTGCAGAAGAGATTTGCCAGGATGTTGCTTGGTATGGAGGGCATTAGCTATGAGGAGCGGTTGAATAAACTCGGTTTGTTCTCACTGGAACGACGGAGGTTGAGGGGCGACCTGATAGAGGTCTACAAAATTATGAGGGGCATAGACAGAGTGGATAGTCAAAGAAAAAACAAAGAACAAAGAAAATTACAGCACATGAACAGGCCCTTCGGCCCTCCCAGCCTGCGTCGATCCAGATCCTTTATCTAAACCTGTCTTCTATTTTCCAAGGATCTACTTCCCTCTGTTCCCCGCCCGTTCATATATCTGTCTAAATGCAACTTAAATGATGCTATCGTGCCCGCCTCTACCACCTCCGCTGGCAAAGCGTTCCAGGCACCCACCACCCTCTGCGTAAAAAACTTTCCACGCACATCTCCCTTAAACTTTCCCCCTCTCACCTTGTAATTGACACTCCCACTCTTGGAAAAAGCTTGTTGCTATCCACCCTGTCCATACCTCTCATAATTTTGTAGACCTCAATCAGGTTCCCCCTCAACCTCCGTCTTTCCAACGAAAACAATCCTAATCTACTCAACCTTCCTTCATAGCTAGAACCCTCCATACCAGGCAACATCCTGGTGAACCTCCTCTGCACCCTCTCTAAAGCATCCACATCCTTCTGGTAATGTGGCGACCAGAACTGCACGCAGTATTCCAAATGTGGCCTAACCAAAGTCCTATACAACTGTAAAATGACGTGCTGACTCTTGTACTCAATACCCCGTCCGATGAAGGCAAGCATGCTGTATGCCTTCTTGACCACTCTATCGACCTGCGATGAAACCTTCAGGGTACAAGGGACCTGAACTCCCAGATCTCACTGTACATCAATTTTCTCCAGGACTCAAGGAAAAATAGCGAGGCATCTGGATGGAAATTGACCCATTGGGCAGACACGGCATGGGTTCATCAAGGGCAGGTCGTGCCTAACTAATGTAGTGGAATTTTTTGAGGACATTACCCGTGCGGTAGATAACGGGGAGCCAATGGATGTGGTATATCTGGATTTCCAGAAAGCCTTTGACAAGGTGCCACACAAAAGGTTGCTGCATAAGATAAAGATGCATGGCATTAAGGGGAAAATAGTAGCATGGATAGAGGATTGGTTAATTAATAGAAAGCAAGGAGTGGGGATTAATGGGTGTTTCTCTGGTTGGCAATCAGTAGCTAGTGGTGTCCCTCAGGGATCAGTGTTGGGCCCACAACTGTTCACAATTTACATAGATGATTTGGAGTTGGGGACCAAGGGCAATGTGTCCAAGTTTGCAGATGACACTAAGATGAGTGGTAAAGCAAAAAGTGCAGAGGATACTGGAAGTCTGCAGAGGGATTTGGATCGGCTAAGTGAATGGGCTTGGGTCTGGCAGATGGAATACAATGTTGACAAATGTGAGGTTATCCATTTTGGTAGAAATAACAGCAAAAGGGAGTATTATTTAAATGATAAAATATTAAAACATGCTGCTGTGCAGAGAGACCTGGGTGTGCTGGTGCATGAGTCGCAAAAAGTTGGTTTTCAGGTGCAACAGGTGATTAAGAAGGCAAATGGAATTTTGTCCTTCATTGCTAGAGGGATGGAGTTTAAGACTAGGGAGGTTATGCAGCAATTGTATACGGTGTTAGTGAGGCCACACCTGGGGTATTGTGTTCAGTTTTGGTCTCCTTACTTGAGAAAGGACGTACTGGCACTGGAGGGTGTGCAGAGGAGATTCACTAGGTTAATTCCAGAGCTGAAGGGGTTGGATTACGAGGAGAGGTTGAGTAGACTGGGACTGTACTCGTTGGAATTTTGAAGGATGAGGGGGGATCTTAGAGAAACATATAAAATTATGAAGGGAATAGATAGGACAGATGCGGACAGGTTGTTTCCACTGGCGGGTGAAAGCAGAACTAGGGGGCATAGCCTCAAAATAAGGGGAAGTAGATTTAGGACTGAGTTTAGGAGGAACGTCTTCACCCAAAGGGTTGTGAATCTCTGGAATTTCTTGCCCAGTGAAGCAGTAGAGGCTCCTTCATTAAATGTTTTTAAGATAAAGATGGATAGTGTTTTGAAGAATAAAGGGATTAAGGGTTATGGTGTTCGGGCTGGAAAGTGGAGCTGAGTCCACAAAAGATCAGCCATGATCTCATTGAATGGCGGAGCAGGCTCGAGGGGCCAGATGGCCTACTCCTGCTCCTAGTTCTTATGTTCTTATGACTCTTCCATTGACCGTATAGTCCGCTCTTGAATTAGATCTTCCAAAATGCATCACCTCGCATTTGCCTGGATTGAACTCCATCTGCCATTTCTCTGCCCAACTCTCCAATCTATCTATCTTTTGCTGTATTCTCTGACAGTCCTCCTCGCTATCTGCAACTCCACCAATCTTAGTATCATCTGCAAACTTGCTAATCAGACCACCTATACGGTTGTCCAGATCATTTATGTATATCACAAACAACAGTGGTCCGAGCACGGATCCCTGTGGAACACCGCTAGTCACCTTTCTCCATTTTGAGACACTCCCTTCCACCACTACTCTGTCTCCTGTTGCCCAGCCAGTTCTTTATCCATCTAGCTAGTACACCCTGAACCCCATACGACTTCACTTTTTCCATCAACCTGCCTTGGGAAACTTTATCAAACGCCTTACTGAAGTCCATGTATATGACATCTACAGCCCTTCCCTCATCAATTAACTTTGTCACTTCCTCAAAGAATTCTATTAGATTTGTAAGACATGACCTTCCCTGCACAAAACCATGCTGCCTATCACTGATATTCCTGATGTAGTGAAAACTCATGTGGAAGAACAGAGGGCTAAAACTGCGGGATTAGCAGCGGAAATGGCAGATGATTATGAATTAGTTCATAAATCAAAGATTGGTTTCCGACATCAGTTTCAGCCGGTGAGGGATAGAAACTAGGGACATGAGAAATACTCAAATGGTGAAGGTAAAGGTGATCTGATGGGAGACAATAAAGAGAGTGTACCTCAGATTAAAAAATAAATCCTGGAGGGTGGAAAAGAAATGAAAAGTTTCAAATGTTTTCACTGTAATAAACTAGGCCATGTAAAGTCACAGTGTTGGTGGTTGAAGAAAAGCACTGGGAAGGCTGATGTGGTAAAACTGGATAAGACAGTGGGGTTTGTTAGAGTGGTAAAGGAAAGCCCAAGGGAAGCGAAGGAGGTGCAAACGATTGTACAGCCTGTTCAAGAAGTAATTGTTAAAAAGGTGCCAGATGTATTTAAAGAATTTACTTGTGTGAGTAAAGTTTACTCATGTGTATCAGGAGGAGCTGGTCAAGAGGTCACAATTTGAAGAGATACAGGGGCTAGTCAATCTTTAATGATAAGAGATGAGGAATTATGTAATTTGGGAAGAATGTTGCCAGAAAAGGTGGTGATATGTAGAATTCAAGGTGAGAGGAGTAGCGTTCCATTGTATAAGGTAGGTTGGAAAGTCCAGTAAAGAGTGGTGAAGTGGTAGTAGGAGTAATAGATAAACTAGCTTGTCCAGGAATACAGTTTATCTTGGGTAATGACATAGCTGGATCGCAGGTGGAAGTGATGCCTACTGTGGTTGATAAGCCAGTGGAAAATCAGTCAACTGAAGTGTTGAAGGATGAATATCCTGGAATTTTTCCGGATTGTGTAGTAACAAGGTCGCAAAGTCACAAGTTAAGACAAGAGGAGAAATCAAAGAGTGAAGATGAAGTTGAAGTGCAATTATCAGAAACGATTTTTGATCAGATGGTTGAAAAAGAACAAGAACAGGTGGAGGATGAGGCAGATATTTTTAGTTCAGGAAAATTGGCGGAGTTACAACAGAGAGATGTAGAAATAAAACGGATATATCAGAAAGCATATACGGAAGAGGAACCTGAGAGTATACCAGAGTGTTATTACCGTAAAAATGATGTCTTGATGAGAAAATGGAGACCTGTACATAGGCAGGCGGATGAAAAGTGGGCAGCAGTTTATCATAGAATTTACAGTGCAGAAGGCGGCCATTCAGCCCATCGAACCTGCACCGGCTCTTGGAAAGAGCACCCTACCCAAGCCCACACCTCCACCCTACCCCATAACCCAGTAACCCCACCCAACACTAAGGGCAATTTAGCATGGCCAATCCACCTAACCTGCACATCTTTGGACTGTGGGAGGAAACCGTAGCACCCGGAGGAAACCCACGACCACACGGGGAGAATGTGCAAACTCCACACAGGTAGTGACCCAAGCTGGGAATCGAACCTGGGACCCTGGAGCTGTGAAGCAATTGTGCTAACCAGTATGCTACCGTGCTGCCCGTTCATCAAGTAGTATTGCCGGTAGGGTATAGAAAGGAGGTGTTGCGAGTTGCACATGAGGTACCAGTGGGAGGTCATCTGGGAATAAGGAAAACTCAAGCTAAAATCCAGAAACATTTTTATTGGCCTGGACTACATAAAGATGTAGTTAAATTTTGTCAATCATGTCACACATGTCAAGTGATAGGGAAACCTCAAGCAGTGATAAAACCAGTGCCCTTAATACCCATTCCAGCATTTGAGGAACCTTTTACAAGGGTCCTAATTGATTGCGTAGGACCTAAAAACAAAAAGTGCTTCCTGAAACAAAAAGTGGGAATCAATATCTTTTGACTATAATGGATGTGCCGACTAGGTTTCCAGAGGCCATTCCAGTACGCAATATTACAGCTAAAGGGGTTGTGGAGGAGTTACTTAAATTCTTTACTAGATATGGACTACCCACAGAAATACAATCGGATCAAGGATCAAATTTTACTTCAAAGTTATTCAAAGAAGTTATGGATAGCTTAGGAATAAAACAATTTAAATCAACTGCGTACCATCCAGAATCGCAGGGAGCATCAGAAAGGTGGCATCAGACATTAAAGACAATGTTGAGGGTGTATTGTCAAGATTATCCAGAGGATTGGGATAAAGGAATTCCATTCGTATTGTTTGCAATTAGGGATGCACCTAATGAGTCTACCAAATTTAGTCCTTTTGAACAAATTTTTGGTCATGAGGTAAGAGGACCACTTAAATTGATTAAGGAGAAATTGGTGGGTGAGAAATCGGAAATTACATTATTGGATTACGTGTCAAATTTTAGGGAATGATTAAATAGAGCAGGTGAATTGGCTAGAGAACATTTAAATGTTGCACAAAATGTGATGAAACGGGTAGCGGAAAAGAAATCCAAAGTTCGTAGTTTTGCCAGTGGGGATAACGTTTTAGTGTTGTTACCAGTGGTAGGGGAGCCTTTAAAAGCTGGGTTTTGTGGACCTTATCAGATTGAAAGAAAATTAAGTGAGGTGAATTATGTGGTAAAAACGCCAGATAGAAGGAAAACTCACCGAGTGTGTCATGTGAATATGCTTAAACGGTACTTTGAAAGGGAAGGAGAGAAAAAGGAGGTTTTAATGATTCTAACTCAAAGTGATGAACCAAATCCAGATGACTGTGAATTTGACATACCTCAAATTAAATTGGAAAATGAGGATGTTCTTAAAAATTGGGATGAATTGTTAAGTTACCTTCCAGAGGAAAAATGAACTGACCTGAAAGAGTTATTGATATCACATGGGCAAGTTTGTAGAGATAAATTGGGAAGTACTAAAATGGCTATACATGATGTAGATGTGGGAAATGCTGTTCCTATCAAACAACATCCATATAGACATAATACTTTAAAATTGGCACAGGTTAACAGAGAGATTGAGAGTATGCTGAAGAATGGCATAATTGAAGTGGGTTGCAGCCAATGGAGCTCACTCATAGTGATGGTACCTAAACCAGATGGTACCCAACGGTTGTGTGTGGACTATAGCAAGGTGAATGCAGTTACAAGAACGGACCTTTATCCGATCCCACGTTTGAAAGATTGCATTGCGAAAGTGGGACAATCTGCTTTTATTTGCAATGTACAGACATGGAAAGAACATTTAAAACATAGTATGGAGTTCCTCAATGAACTTCAGGAGGCGGGTTTGGTGATGAACCTAGCCGAAAGTGAATTTGGAGAAGCCCGAATCACTTTCCTTGAGGAGTTTCCGATACCCTCAAGACGAAGGGAGGCAATGCGATCTCTTAACATGAATGAATTTGATCGAACCTTTGTGCAAAGGTTTTGTGGCGTGATTACTCCACTGATGGAATTGCTAAAGAAACGTAAAAAATTTCAATGGACAGCGGATTTTCAACAGGCATTTGACTGCCTGAAAGCTGTGATCACCAATGCTCCTGTATTGGAGAATTGCAAGGGACTCTGTGGTCAGATTGAACTGAACTATCTGATTCTAAAGAGAAATGCCGAGGAGTAGAGGAATGGATGGATCGTGCAGAGACTTTGTTCAAAGAGACTCAATCGAGAAAGATTTCGGTTGGAGGAAGAAGAGCAAAGAAAAATGAACTATATTATTCTGCCTATTTGCGTGTATTGCTTTTTTTTAAAAACAAAAAGGTATATTTACTGTGTACATTTCTTAGTGGATGGTGCAAAAGTGAAAAATGAAACTATCTTGAAGTTGATGGGTTTTTTTTCTTGGGGGGATGTGTCATGTGAGAGTACCTTTAAGAACTGGATGTTTAAGCAATGTACCTTTAAGAAAACAGTGATTTTATTTTATAGAATTTACAGTGCAGAAGGAGGCCATTCGGCCCATCGAGTCTGCACCGGCTCTTGGAAAGAGCACCCTACCCAAGGTCCACACCTCCACCCTATCCCCATAACCCAGTAACCCCACCCTACACTAAGGGCAATTTTGGACACTATGGGCAATTTAGCATGGCCAATCCACCTAACCCGCACATCTTTGGACTGTGGGAGGAAACCGGAGCACCCGGAGGAAACCCACGCACACACGGGGAGGATGTGCAGACTCCGCACAGACAGTGACCCAAGCCGGAATCGAACCTGGGACCCTGGAGCTGTGAAGCATTTGTGCTATCCACAATGCTACCGTGTCAGAGAGTGGGTGGAGCTTAGCTCAGTTCAGCCATTTTTGAAGTTTCAGTTTTGAAAAGTGCCTGGCTGGTTTTGCTGAGAGCAGTTTAAAAGTGTCTGGCTGTTTTGCTGTGAGCTGATTGAAAGCCAGTTTGAGACAGCAGCTTGAGAAGTTCTGGTTTGCTGTGAGTTGCTTGAAGGGAGAAAGCCAGTTTGAAAAAGCAGCTTGGGTGTGTCTGTGTGTTTCCAGAGAGCTGCAGGAAGAAAGCAAGGTGCTGGAGCTGAAGTCAATCAAGCTAATATATCTCTGCCATTCTACAGAAAATATCTATATTCTGTGACCTGGTGTGTTACTGTTTTGAAGGTTTGAAGCCTTTTGGATGTTTGAAGGGACATTTTGAGGGATTATTTAGTGGTGTATTATTTTCGGGATTATCTTTGAAGTAAGGGGTGTTAAGGGATCCAATGTTTATTTAAAAGGTTAAGTTGAGTTCACAGAAAAAAACATTGTTTTTGTGTTTAAAAACCACGGGTCCATAATTGTAATCCCACACCTGGGGAACAAGCCGTGTGCTCGGAAAAGCAACAAATCCATTAAAGGGAGAGTTTGGTTGAACTCCATGATACATTTTGGGGTTCTGAAAACGCCTCACCCAGCATACCTTTGAGGTCCTACTTTTTAACTTATCTCCTAACCCCCTAAATTCTGATTCTAGGACCTCATCCCGTTTTTCACTTATATTGTTGGTGCCTATATGCACCACGACAACTGGCTGTTCATCCTCCCCCTTCAGTATGTCCTGCAGCCGATCTGAGACATCCCTGACCCGTGCGCCTGGGAGGCAACATACCATTCGGGAGTCTCGATTTCGACCACAGAAACGCCTATCTACTGCCCTTACGATTGAATCCCCTATGACTATAGCCCTGCCAGTCTTTTTCCCGCCCTTCTGTGCAGCAGAGCCAGCCACGGTGCCATGAGCCCGGCTACTACTGCCTTCCCCTGGTGAGTCATCTCCCCCAACAGTATCCAAAACGGTATACCTGTTTTGGAGGGAGATGACAGCAGGGTACACCTGCACTGCCTTCCTGCTCTTTCTCTGCCTTTTGGTCACCCATTCCCTGTCTCCCTCACCAACCCTAATCTGCGGTGTGACCAACTCACTGAACGTGCTATCCACGACTTCCTCAGCATGGTGGATGCTCCAAAGTGAGTCCATCCGCGGCTCCAGAGCCGTCATGCGGTCTAACAGGAGCTGCAGCTGGACACACTTCCCGCACATGAAGGAGTCAGGGGCATCGGCCGCGTCCCTGAACTCCCACATTGAGCACGAGGAGCATAACACGGGTCTGGGATCTCCTGCCATTTTTACACTTTACCTTAACTGATCACAAATATAATATCAAATAATGAATAAGTGAAAGGAATAAAGACTTTACTTACAAATCACAATACTTACCAACACACGAAGAGTTAAATTTCTCCCAACTACGGCTAATTGGAGCACTTTCCTTACCAGCCAATCAGGTCACTGCTCTGCTGTGATGTCACTCTTCAAGGTAAGTTTTTAAAGTTTTTAAAGAGGAAAACTTACCTTCCCGTCAGCTCCCGCCGAAAATCTGAAGGCCGCTTCTCCGGCAGCTGTGTCCCCGCCGCTCTCCTCGTGCTCTTTTATCCTGTGTCCCCTCCACTCTCCTCGCGCTCTTTTATCCTGTGTCCCCGCCCCTCTCCTCGCGCTCTTTTATCCTGTGTCCCCGCCACTCTCCTCGAGCTCTTTCACTGAGTTTCCGCCACTCTCCTCACGCTCTTTCACTGAGTCCCCACCGCTCTTTCACCAGCAGCCACTCTGTCCTCACTCCAACCGGATTCAGCTGGAAACTGCAGGCTGTGACGTCACGGTTCAACTTCTTTCTACTGCTACCTGCCGTCGAGTCTCCCTCTTGATCTTTACCCAGCTGGGATCCTCACAGTGATTGTCTTTTTTTTTTGGTTAGAGGAGGAGGTAGGGAGGGAAACACTGAAGAAGTGTTTCCGGTTTAACTGTCACTTGGCAACAGCTCCTCCACAAACCACCTTCAAGTTCCGGTGACCGCAATGCACTGATGCAAATTTTCCCCGCAACAGCCAATCAGCAGCTCCGCTCTACTGCCCTCTGCTGGATCAGAGACTTTTTCCCATTTTAGAGGGGTCAATTACTAGAGGACATAGGTTTAAAGTGTGAGGGGTAAGGTTCAGAGGAGATGTACGAGGCAAGTTTTTTACACAGAGGGTAGTGGGTGCCTGGAACTCGCTACCGGAGGAGGTGGTGGAAGCAGGGACGACAGTGACATTTAAGGGGCATCTTAACAAATAGATGAATAGGATGGGAATAGAGGGATACGGACTGAGGAAGTGTAGAAGATTTTAGTTTAGATGGGCAGCATGGTCGGCACAGGCTTGGAGGGCCGAAGGGCCTGTTCCTGTGCTGTACATTTCTTTGTTCTTTGTTCTTTAATCAGACTGGCTACATTTTCCTCCAAATCGTTTATGTACACTACAAACAACAGAGCCCCAAGCTCTTTAAAGTGTTATGGGCCAGGGTTTCAGAAAACTCCAAAGTATATCTTGGAGTTCACCTAACGTACAACTGTTTATTGATTTTGGTTACAATGTGCACAAGGGCCTACGTTTCAGGTGTTATTCAACACAGGCCTTAAGCACTTTAATCAAAAACAACATTTATTCCACAAATTTAGTTAACATTTTTATAAACACACAGTAAGCATTTTTATCAACTACCAACATAAATACCCCACACAGCTACAGTACTCTATGTATAACCCTTGATAAATACCCTCTTTAAGCTGTTCCAATTTAATAACAGAATCCCAGAAACCAGAAAACCCTTTTCAACGGCGTGGCCCAGCACACGGCCCTCAGACCTGCTATACACTCTTGTTTCCTTTTCAAAACAGCAGGTTTGAATACCTTCCAGAAAGCGGTTACCAGTGGCGTACCGCAGGGATCAGTTCTGGGTCCTCTGCTGTTTGTGATTTTCATTAATGACTTGGATGAGGGAGTTGAAGCGTGGGTCAGTAAATTTGCAGACGATACGAAGATTGGTGGAGTTGTGGATAGTGAGGAGGGCTGTTGTCGGCTGCAAAGAGACATAGATAGGATGCAGAACTGGGCTGAGAAGTGGCAGATGGAGTTTAACCCTGAAAAGTGTGAGGTTGTCCATTTTGGAAGGACAAATATGAATGCGGAATACAGGGTTAACGGTAGAGTTCTTGGCAATGTGGAGGAGCAGAGAGGTCTTGGGGTCTATGTTCATACATCTTTGAAAGTTGCCACTCAAGTGGATAGAGCTGTGAAGAAGGCCTATGGTGTGCTAGCGTTCATGAACAGAGGGATTGAATTTAAGAGCCGTGAGGTGATGATGCAGTTGTACAAAACTTTGGTAAGGCCACATTTGGAGTGCTGTGTACAGTTCTGGTCGCCTCATTTTAGGAAGGATGTGGAAGCTTTGGAAAAGGTGCAAAGGAGATTTACCAGGATGTTGCCTGGAATGGAGAGTAGGTCTTACGAGGAAAGGTTGAGGGTGCTAGGCCTTTTCTCATTAGAACGGAGAAGGGTGAGGGGTGACTTGATAGAGGTTTATAAGATGATCAGGGGAATAGATAGAGTAGACAGTCAGAGACTTTTTCCCCGGGTGGAACAAACCATTACAAGGGGACATAAATTTAAGGTGAAAGGAGTAAGATATAGGGGGGATGTCAGAGGTAGGTTCTTTACCCAGAGAGCAGTGGGGGCATGGAATGCACTGCCTGTGGAAGTAGTTGAGTCGGAAACATTAGGGACCTTCAAGCAGCTATTGGATAGGTACATGGATTATGGTAAAATGATATAATGTAGATTAATTTGTTCTTAAGGGCAGCACGGTAGCATTGTGGATAGCACAATTGCTTCACAGCTCCAGAGTCCCAGGTTCGATTCCGGCTTGGGTCACTGTCTGTGCGGAGTCTGCACATCCTCCCCGTGTGTGAGTGGGTTTCCTCCGGGTGCTCCGGTTTCCTCCCACAGTCCAAAGATGTGCAGGTTCGGTGGATTGGCCATGATAAATTGCCCTTAGTGTCCAAATTGCCCTTGGTGTTGGGTGGAGGTGTTGACTTTGGGTAGGGTGCTCTTTCCAAGGGCCGGTGTGGACTCGATGGGCCGAATGGCCTCCTTCTGCACTGTACATTCAATGATAATCTATGATCAATCTAGGACAAAGGTTCAGCACAACATCGGGGGCCGAAGGGCCTGTTCTGTGCTGTATTTTCTATGTTCCATGTTCTATCCACTGTGCTACCGTGCTGCCCATATTGCCATATCGCTGCCGTGATAACAAGCCTGGAGGTGTAGTAAACATTGAGGATGATTCTAATTGACTGTAACTGGACACAGACAGACTAGCAGGGCTGGTTTAGCTCAGTGGGCTACACAGCTGATTTGTGATGCAGAACAAGGCCAGCAGCGCGGGTTCAATTCCCGTACCACGTGACAATTCTGTATTCTCCCTCTGTGTGCCCGAACAGGCGCCGGAATGTGGCAACTAGGGGCTTTCCACGGTAATATCATTGCAGTGTTAATGTAAGCCTACTTGTGACAATAAAGGTTATTTTATGATTAGCAGAATGGGCAGGCAAGTGGCAGATAGAATTTAATACAGGGAAATGTGAGATGATACACATTGCCAGAAAAGTTGGGAGAGGAAATGTAAACTTAACGACACAGTGCGAAAGAATGCTCAGGAACAGAGTGAGCATCATATGTATCGATCTTTGAAATGGACATATTGGCAGGACGTGTTGAGAGTGATTAATAAATTATGTGTCTCTTCATAAATAGAGGTTTTGAGTACAAAAGCAGGGAGGTTACGCTGAAACATTTGTCATGGGACTGTCTCTTCAAGAAACGTTTCGCCTTGTCACATGGCTTCAGTGATGTCACTGTGTGGGTGGAGCTGGGCTGTGGCTCTGAGTTTTAATGGTGTTTTGGTTTGGGGTTGTTTTGCTTTCATTTTCACATTTGGCTGCGGTATTGATAACTTGAAAAGAAATAACCGCTTTCTGGAAGGTATTCAAACCTGCTGTTTTGAAAAGGAAACGAGAGTGTATAGCAGGTCTGAGGGCCGTGTACTGGGCCACGCCTTTGAAAAGGGTTTTCTGGTTTCTGGGATTTTGTTATTAAATTGGAACAGCTTAAAGAGGGTATTTATTAAGGGTTATACATAGAGTACTGTAGCTGTGTGGGGTATTTATGTTGGTAGTTGATAAAAATGCTTACTGTGTGTGTTTATAAAAATGTTAACTAAATTTGTGGAATAAATGTTGTTTTTGATTAAAGTGCTTAAGGCCTGTGTTGAATAACACCAGAAACGTAGGCCCTTGTGCACGTTGTAACCAAAATCAATAAACAGTTGTACGTCAGGTGAACTCCAAGATATACTTTGGAGTTTTCTGAAACCCTGGCCCATAACACTTTAAAGAGCTCTGGTAAGGCAACAACTTGAATTTTACATTCAAATCTGGTCATCCCACTTTCACACAAAGGATACTTATTTTTAATTATTTTACTGGATGTGGGTTTCACTGGCAAGACCAGCATTTGCTGCCCATCCCTAATTGCCCTTGAACTGAGTAAAAGTCAACTACATCACTGTGGGTCTGGAGTCAGAGGTAGGCCAGACCAGGTAAGGGCGGCAGATTTCCTTCCCCAAACGACATTAGTGAACCAGATGGGTTTTTACGACTATGGTTTAATGGTCATTGGAGTGGATTGGATTGGATTTGGATTTGTTTATTGTCACGTGTACCGAGGGACAATGAAAAGTATTTTTCTGCGAGCAGCTCAACAGATCATTAAGTACATGGGAAGAAAAGGGAATAAAAGAAAATACATAATAGGGCAACACATCATATACAATGTAACTACACAAGCACTGTCATCGGGTGAAGCATACCGGGTGTAGTGTTAATGAGGTCAGTCCATAAGGGGGTCATTTAGGAGTCTGGTAACAGTGGGGAAGAAGCTGTTTTTGAGTCTGTTCGTGCGTGTTCTCAGACTTCTGTATCTCCTGCCCAATGGAAGAAGTTGGAAGAGTGAGTAAGCCGGGTGGGAGGGATCTTTGATTATGCTGCCCGCTTTCCCCAGGCAGCGGGAGGTGTAGATGGAGTCAATGGATGGGAGGCAGGTTCGTGTGATGGACTGGGCGGTGTTCACGACTCTCTGAAGTTTCTTGCGGTCCTGGGCCGAGCAGTTGCCATACCAGGCTGTGATGCAGCCCGATAGGATGCTTTCTATGGTGCATCTGTAAAAGTTGGTAAGGGTTAATGTGGACATGCCAAATTTCCTTAGTTCCCTGACGAAGTATAGGCGCTGTTGTGCTTTCTTGGTGGTAGCGTCATCATGGGTGGACCAGGACAGATTTTTGGAGATGTGCACCCCTAGGAATTTGAAACTGCTAACCATCTCCACCTCGGCCCCGTTGATGCTGACAGGGGTGTGTACAGTACTTTGCTTCTTGAAGTCAATGACCAGCTCTTTAGTTTTGCTGGCATTGAGGGAGAGATTGTTGTCGCTACATCATTAGTCTTTTAATTTCAGATGTTAATGAATTCAAACTTCACCTGATTTGAACCTGGGTCTCCAGAGGACTACTCTGGGCCTTTAGATTACTCGTCCAGTAACAACGCTACTCAATAATTTCTCTTTTAATTTGTCTCACTTCCTTCAAATAAAGGGTTTTGCTGTGGGTAATTCTTTGAAGATGTAGTGAATACAGTCGACAAGGGGGAGCCAGTCGATGTGGTATATTTGGACTTTCAGAAGGCGTTTGACAAAGTCCCGCATGAGAGATTATGGTGCAAAATTAAAGCGCATGGGATTGGGGGAAATGTATTGAGGTGGATAGAAAACTGGTTGGCAGAGAGGAAACAAAGAGTAGGGATTAATGGGTCCTTTTCAAATTGGCAGACAGTAACCAGTCGTTACCACAGGGCTTGGTGTGGGACCCCAGCTATTCACAATATATATTAATGATTTGGATGAGGGAACAAAATGTAACATCTCAAAGTTTGCAGATGACACCAAGTTGGTGGGAGGGTGAATTGTGACGAGGATGCAGGGATCCTACAGCAAGATCTGGACAGGTTGGGCGAGTGGGCAAATCAATGGCAGATGCAGTATAATTTGGATAAGTGTGAGGTTATTCACTTTGGAAGCAAAAACAGGAAGACAGATTATTACCTGAATGGTTGTAAATTGGGAGAGGGGAGTGTGCAGCGGGACCTGGGTGTCCTTGTGCACCAGTCGCTGAAGGTAAGCTTGCAGGTGCAGCAGGCGGTAAAGAAGGCTAATGGTATGTTGGCCTTCATTGCGAGAGGTTTCGAGTACAGGAGCAGGGATGTGTTGCTGCCATTGTACAGGGCCTTGGTGAGGCCACACCTGGAGTATTGTGGGCAGTTTTGGTTTCCTTCTCTGAGGAAGGATGTTCTTGCTCTCGAGGGAGAGCAGCGAAGGTTTACCAGACTGATTCCAGGGATGGCGGGACTGATGTATGAGGAGAGATTGACTCGGTTGGGTTTGTTCTCGCTGGAGTTCAGAAGAATGAGGGGGGATCTCATAGAGACTTATAAAATTCTAACAGGACTGGACAGGGTAGATGCAGGGAAGATGTTACCAATGATGGGTGTGTCCAGAACCAGGGGTCACAGCCTGAGGATTCAGGGTAAACCATTTCGGACAGAGATAAGGAGACATTTCTTCACACAGAGAGTGGTGAGCTTGTGGAATTCATTCCCACAGGAAGTAGTTGATGCTAAAACTTTGAATATATTCAAGAGGCGGCTGGATATAGCACTTGGGGAGAACGGGATCAAAGGCTATGGGGAGAAAGCAGGATTAGGCTATTGAGTTGGATGATCAGCCACGATGGTGATGAATGGCGGAGCAGGCTCGAAGGGCCAAAAGGCCTCCTCCTGCTCCTATCTTCTATGTATCTATGTAATAATAATAATAATCGCTTATTGTCACAAGTAGGCTTCAATGAAGTTACTGTGAAAAGCCCCTCGTCGCCACATTCCGGCACCTGTTGGGGGAGGCTGGTACGGGAATTGAACCGTGCTGCTGGCATTGTTCTGCATTACTAGGAGTGTAGGGGCTGGTTTAGCACACTGGGTTAATCGCTGGCTTTGAAAGCAGACCAAGGCAGGCCAACAGCACGGTTCGATTCCCGTACCAGCCTCCCCGAACAGGTGCCGGAATGTGGCGACTAGGGGCTTTTCACAGTAACTTCATTTGAAGCCTACTTGTGACAATAAGCGATTTTCATTTCACAAGCCAGCTGTTTAGCCCACTGTGCTAAACCAGCCCCAGTGTTGTATCTATGTACCCTCTATGTACCCGCATGGGCCCCAGTGTTGCCTGTTTTTTTGTGGTTATGGGAAACATTTCTTGTTCCAGGCCCACTTGAGGTTCCTCCCACACCTCTCCCAGTGCATCAATGGCCGTGTTGGTGACGCTTCTTGTTCTTGTCACGACCTGTAAAGATTCATCGAGTTTGCTTCCAGTTTTCACGTGTCTCTCACCTTCACCTGGTCCTTCTCTCCCTTGGCGTCTCTGTCTCCATTTCTGGTGATAGACTGTCCATCAATATTCATTCCAAACCCGCCGACTCCCACAGTTACCTCGACTACAGCTCCTCACACCCTGCTCCCTGTAAGGACTCCATCCCATTTTGCTAATTTCTCCGACTCGGTCGAATTTGCTCCGATGACGCTAGCTTACAAAGCAGTGCTTCTGACAGGTCAACCCTTTTCTCAACCAAGGCTGCCCCCTACCTCGCCCCCCCCCCCCCCCCCACCCCCCAGCCCTGTGGTTGACAGGGACTCAACCGAGTCCAACCCGTCTCCCACATGTCTGCCCTCACCCCTCCCCCTCCCTCCCAGAACCATGACAGGGTTCCCATTGTCCTCACTTTACATCCCACCAGCCTCTGTGTTCAAAGAATCATCCACTGCCATTGCCACCACCAAACACATCCTCCCCTCACTCCCCCCCCCCCCCCCCCATCAGCATTCCGCAGGGTCCACACCCTCCGTGACACTCTGGTCCACTCTTCCAACACCCCGATCTCCCCAGCCCCCTCCCCACGGTGCCTTCCTTTACACTCGCAGAAGGTGTAACACCTGCCCCTTAACCTCCTCACTGTCCAAGGCCCCAAACATGCCGATCAGATGAAGCAGCTTTTCACTTGCGCATCCTGTGGTGGTATGTATTGGGGGTCATGTGGGACTGTGAAGCCGAGATGCTATTGGCTGACAGATCCCGGGTCCTGGTTGGCTGCCGACTCCTGGCTCCGCCCTGAAGGTGGAGTATAAGAACCCGAGCTTCTCCCCGCAGCTTCATTCTGTTGCTGAGCTGCTGGGGACAAGCATCGCTTAATAAAGCCTGGATCGACTTCATCTCTATTCGTCTCTCGGGAGTCTTTGTGCGCTACAATTTATTAAGCGAGCTTAAAAGACTATGGAGCTCAGGATCGCCCCGGAATGCCTGCGGATCAGCCCCCACGCAGCGAACTCGGCAGCAGGATTCAAACACTGGCAAGCATGCTTTGAAGGCTACCTCTGAACGGCCCCCGGCCGGATCACAGAAGACCAGAAAATGCAGGTCCTGCGCTCGAGGGTAAGCCCGGAAATTTACCCTCTCATAGAAGATGCAGAGGATTTCCCAACGGTGCTCGCATTGCTGAAGAGCATCTACGTTCGGCCCGTTAACCAGGTCTACGCACGCCACCAACTCGCGACGAGACGGCAAAGTCCCGGAGAATCGCTAGAGGAATTCTACGCCGCACTGCTAATTTTGGGACGGGGCTGCAGCTGCCCGCCGGTGAACGCGATCGAACACACGGACCTGCTAATTCGCGATGCATTTGTGGCAGGTATGAACTCTCCCCAAATCCGCCAAAGACTTTTAGAAAGAGAGTCGCTAGGACTCTCAGAGGCACGGGTCCTTGCAGCCTCACTAGATGTGGCCGCGCGAAACGCCCGCGCCGACGGCCCCGACTGCGCGGCGGCCCCTTGGGCTCCATGGACCCCCGTCGCGACAAACTACCCCCCACCTCGCAAGCTTGCGCGGTTAAAGCGCCAGACCATCCCGGGGGGGCCCACTGCTATTTTTGCGGGCAAACGAAACACCCCCGGCAGCGCTGCCGGCCCGCGCAGCTATTTGTAAAAGCTGCGGCAAGAAGGGCCATTACGCGGCTGTGTGCCGGTCCCGGGGGGGTCGCCGCAATCCCCGGAGAAGAACGAGCCCAGCACATCCCAAACGCTCCCCAACCCCCCCAGCGCCCCATGTGCGACCCGCGGGCACCGCCATTTTGGGTCCCGGGTACCACGAGGGGAGGATGGGCGCCGCCATCTTGTGACCCCCCAGCCACGTGCGATCCATGGGGGTGGTCATTTTGTCCACCCCCGACCACGTGCGATTCATGGAAGCCACCATCTTGGATAACAACAAAGGACCCCAGCATCGACGGCTCCACGGGGTCCGAAGAAGACGCTGCGACACTACTACCACGACTGGCTTCGGTGACTCTGGATCAATCGCGGCCCCGGACGCTCCAGACGACGACAACAACGGTGCTGATCAACGGACACGAGACGCCATGCCTGATCGACTCCGGGAGCACCAAAAGTTTCATTCACCCCGACACGGTAAGACGCTGTTTTCTGACCATCCATCCAAGCACGCAAAAGATTTCCCTAGCTGCAGGAACCCACTCCTTAGAGATCAAAGGGTTCTGCATCGCGAACCTAACGGTGCAAGGGAGGGAGATTAAAAACTACAGGCTCTACGTCCTTCCCCAACTCTGTGCGCCCACATTACTGGGATTAGATTTCCAGTGTAACCTGCAGAGCCTAACGTTTCAATTCGGCGGCCCAATACCCCCACTCACTATCTGCGGCCTCGCAACTCTCAAGGTTGAACCGCCGTCCTTGTTTGCAAACCTCACCCCGGATTTCAAACCTGTTGCCACTAGGAGCAGACGGTACAGCGCCCAGGACCGGACATTTATTCGGTCTGAAGTCCAGCGGTTGCTGAAGGAAGGCATAATCCAGGCCAGCAATAGTCCCTGGAGAGCACAGGTGGTAGTATTAAAGACCGGGGAGAAGCAAAGGATGGTCGTAGACTACAGTCAGACCATCAACAGGTACACGCAGCTAGATGCGTACCCTCTCCCCCGCATATCCGATATGGTCAATCGGATTGCCCAGTATAAGGTCTTCTCCACCGTGGACCTCAAGTCCGCCTACCATCAGCTCCCCATCCGCCCAGGTGACCGCAAGTACACAGCCTTCGAGGCAGACGGGCGTCTATACCACTTCCTAAGGGTCCCATTTGGCGTCACAAACGGGGTCTCGGTCTTCCAACGGGAGATGGACCGAATGGTTGATCAACACGGGTTGCAGGCCACGTTCCCGTATCTCGACAATGTAACCATCTGCGGCCACGATCAGCAGGACCACGACGCCAACCTCCAAAAGTTCCTCCAGACCGCTAACGCCTTGAACCCCACATACAACGAGGAAAAGTGCGTGTTTAGCACAAACCGGTTGGCCATCCTGGGCTACGTAGTGCGCAATGGAATAATAGGCCCCGACCCCGAACGCATGCGCCCCCTTATGGAATTCCCCCTCCCCCACTGCTCCAAAGCCCTGAAACGTTGCCTGGGTTTCTTTTCATATTACGCCCAGTGGGTCCCCCAGTATGCAGACAAGGCCCGCCCGCTAATACAGTCCACTACCTTCCCCCTGTCGACAGAGGCTCGCCAGGCCTTCAGCCGCATCAAAGCGGATATCGCAAAGGCCACGATGCGTGCCATCGACAAGTCTCTCCCCTTCCAGGTCGAGAGCGACACATCCGACGTAGCTCTGGCGGCCACCCTTAACCAAGCGGGCAGATCCGTGGACTTTTTCTTCCGGACCCTCCACGCCTCAGAAATCCGCCACTCCTCAGTGGAAAAGGAAGCCCAAGCCATAGTGGAAGCTGTGCGACATTGGAGGCATTACCTGGCCGGCAGGAGATTCACTCTCCTCACCGACCAACGGTCGGTAGCCTTCATGTTCGATAATGCACAGCGGGGCAAAATTAAAAATGACAAGATCTTAAGGTGGAGGATCGAGCTCTCCACCTTCAACTATGAGATCTTGTATCGTCCCGGAAAGCTGAACGAGCCGTCCGATGCCCTATCCCGCGGCACATGTGCCAACGCACAAATAGACCGCCTCCAAGCCCTCCACGAGGACCTCTGCCACCCGGGGGTCACTCGATTCTACCATTTCATAAAATCCCGCAACCTCCCCTACTCTGTGGAGGAGGTCCGTACAGTCACCAGGAACTGCCACATCTGCACAGAGTGCAAACCGCACTTTTTCAGGCCGGATAGAGCGCACCTGATCAAGGCTTCCTGCCCCTTTGAACGCCTCAGTTTGGATTTCAAAGGGCCCCTCCCCTGCACTGACCGCAACGCATACTTCCTGAACGTGGTGGACGAGTACTCTCGTTTCCCTTTCGCCATCCCCTGCCCCGACATGACAGCGGCCACAGTCATTAAAGCCCTTGGCGCCATATTCACACTGTTCGGTTGCCCCGCGTATATCCATAGTGACAGGGGGTCCTCCTTCATGAGTGACGAGCTGCGCCAGTTCCTGCTCAGCAAGGGCATAGTCTCGAGCAGGACAACCAGCTACAACCCCCGGGGGAACGGGCAAGTAGAGAGGGAGAACGGCACGGTCTGGAAGACCGTTCTACTGGCCCTACGGTCCAGGGATCTCCCAGTTTCCCGGTGGCAGGAGGTCCTCCCGGATGCTCTCCACTCTATCCGGTCGCTGCTGTGTACCACCACTAACCAAACGCCTCACGAGCGCCTCCTTGTCTTCCCCAGGAAGTCCTCCTCCGGAACGTCGCTGCCGACCTGGCTGGCGGCCCCAGGACCCATCTTGCTCCGGAAACATGTGCGGGCGCACAAATCGGACCCGTTGGTCGAGAGGGTTCACCTTCTCCACGCGAACCCGCAGTACGCCTACGTGGCGTACCCCGACGGCCGACAGGACACGGTCTCCCTGCGGGACCTGGCGCCCGCCGGCAGCACACACACCCCCCCGACACCGATCATCCCCTCCCTGCCACCGGCGCACCCCGCGACCGCCCCCTTCCCGGGGGGATCGGTCCTCCTCCCGTGCCCGCCCAGGAGTAAAACAGGAACAAACACCGAAACGCTCCCGGAGACGACAACGCCTGAACAAGCACCTGCACCACCACCGGGGCTGAGGCGATCGACGAGGAAGACCAGACCGCCCGCTCGACTCGTGGAATCCGCGTGACACCAAGAATGTTGTTGTAACAAAAAAAAATTTTTTTACGAATATTGTAAATAGTTCTCACAAACTTGTACATGGCCCAGTGTAGGGCTAAAACTGTAGTAACACTGTCCGAAATTTTCCTTCCAGGGCCAGCCTTGTAAACCCCTACCACCATGTGAACCACCACCCCACCGGGTTCATTTTTAACAAGGGGTGAATGTGGTGGTATGTATTGGGGGTCATGTGGGACTGTGAAGCCGAGATGCTATTGGCTGACAGATCCCGTGTCCTGGTTGGCTGCCGACTCCTGGCTCCGCCCTGAAGGCGGAGTATAAGAACCCGAGCTTCTCCCCGCAGCTTCATTCTGTTGCTGAGCTGCTGGGGACAAGCATCGCTTAATAAAGCCTGGGTCGACTTCATCACTTCTCGTCTCTCGTAAGTCATTGTGCGCTACACATCCTTCAATCTAGTCTCCTGTATTTGCTGCTCCCAGTGTGTTCTCCACATTGAGGAGAGTAAACGCAGTCTGGGTGACCACTTTGTGGATCAGCTCCACTCAGTCCACAAGCAGGGCCCAGATCTTCCTGTCTCTGCCAATTCAGTTCACCGCCCTGCTCTCACGCCCACATGTCCGTCCTTGGCCGGCTGCAATGTTCCAGTGAAGCTCAACGCAAGCTGGAGGAACAGCATCTCATCTTCCGGTCAGGCACGCTACAGCCTTCCGGACTTCACATTGAGTTCAACAACTTCAGACTGTGAACTCTCTCCTCCACCTTCACCCCATTTTCTATCCCTTCTTTCTTCCCTCTCCTTAGTTCTGAAGGACAGTCGGACTGGAAAGGTTGGGCGGGATTCTCCAACCTCCCGCCGTGGGGGGCGGCGTGAATCCCGCCCCTCTGCTCCGACACCAGCTGCTGAATTCTCCGGTGCCAGTTTTCGGGCGGGGATCGCGCCGAGCCGGTCGGGGGCCATTGGCAGCGCCCCCCCCCCGGCAATCCTCCGGGCCCCGATGGGGCGAGCAGCCGCCCTTTTTCAGCCAGTCCCGCCGGCGTGAAATGGACATGGTCCATCCAGGCGAGACCTGGCTTGGCTGGCAGCTTGCGGAGTCCTCGTTGGGGGCGCAGGGGAGGATCCGTGGGCCCCCACGGTGGCCTGGCCCGCGGTTGGGGCCCACCGGTCTGCGGGCGGGCCTGTGCCGTGGGGGCACTCTTTCCCTCCGCGCCGGCCTCTGTAAGGCTCCGCCATGGCCGGCGAGGAGAATAAACCCCCTGCGCTTGCGCCAACTCGAGTTGGCCTGCACCGGCCCTTTGGCGCGGTTGGCGCGACGCCAACACCTCCAGCGCCGACCTAGCCCCCGGAAGTGCGGAGGATTCCGGAGGACGCCAGAGTGGTTTGCGCCGGTCTTGCCATGATATACATCAGCATATCATGGTGCAATCACACACACACTGACACACTGATGGACATACAGTGGGACCAATCAGCATACAACATCGCAGCCAATCACCAGTGAGAGCACACGCACTATAAAACAGGGGACACTGCAGATCCCGCTCATTCTAGCAGCAGCCAGCTCAGAGCACCGAGCTCAGAGCCTGCCACCCAGACATTCACCATGTGCTGAGTGCCTCACCCAGATAGTGACAGGACAGGGTCCACAGATTAGCTGGTGATGCACGTACCCAAAGTTACAGTATGTTATTACAGTTGAGTTGTTAATAAAATAGTTATACCATCTCCAGCCGTGTTGGCCTGATTGTAGACCAGGACACCCAACACGATAGTTCTTGGCGTCGGTAAAGGCCGCCCCGCCAATTGCAGGAGAATCCCACCTTTTAACTAGGTTTCCCTCTCCATATCTGCTATCCGCACTCGCGCGACGCCAGAAAAGACTTTACTCATTGGCTGGCATGTTTCGAGGCCTACATCAACGCTGCGGACCCCGCGCCAACGGAGGCTCAGAAGATAAGCGTCCTGTACTCCAGACTGAGCTCCAGCGTGTTCCCGTTGATCCAAGACGCCTCGAATTACGCAAAAGCAATGGAACTCCTTGAGGAACACTACGCGCAGAAGGCGAACACACTCTTCGCCAGGCATGTACTCGCCACCCGCTCGCAACTACCTGGTGAGTCCATCGAACTTCTGGCGGGCCCGAATTCCACTCGTCCGGGACTGTGACTGTCAGGCCGATACGGGCGCTGAACATGCAAACCTCCTCATTCGCGATGCTTTCTAGATGGGGATTGCGTCGGACCGCATCCGAGAACGATTACTGGAAGGGGCCACGCTCGAACTGGTGGAGACGAAAACCTTGGCGCTCTCCATGACGGTCGCATCCCGTAATGTGCAATCTTACCCCTCCCGCCGCACTGCCACCCTTCTACCCCTTTCTACCCCTCCTGGACCCCGCCGACGACCCCCTCAGCCGGGGCCCTGCCTTCCCAATACACCTGCGCCGCACGCCGATCCACGAACCCCAGGGGTCCCCGCTGCTACTTCTGCGGTCAGCAGAAGCACCCCCGCCAACACTGCCCGGCCCGCACTGCAGTTTGTAACGCCTGCAGTAAAAAGGGCAACTTCACGGCTGTGTGCCAGGCCCGCGCAGTTGCTGCGATCGCGCCCGCCATCGCCCCCTCCCCCAAGCCAGACGCACAATGGGAGCCGCCATCTTCTCCTCCCGGGTCCATGTGCGACCAATGGGCGCCGCCATCTTGTCCCGACCCCGCAATGTGCGCACCATGGGCGCCGCCATCGTGTCCCCCTTCGGCCACGTGCGCACCATGGGCGCCGCCATCTTGTCCCGCCCCGCAATGTGCGCACCATGGGCGCCGCCATCTTGTCCCCCACAGGGTCTCCGGACATCCCGACATCGGAACCGCACACGCTCGCCACCCGAAGCATCCGATGGCTACCCGCAGCTCCCTTCGATGACGCTGGACCAATCTCGCCCGCACAACCTGGCCACGGCATCGACGACGGTTAAAATCAACGGCCACGCGACCTCGTGCCTGCTGGACTCCGGGAGCAACGAAAGCTTTGTTCACCCAGATACGGTAAGGTGCTGATCCCTCGCCATTCAAAGGATCTCCCTAGCATCCGGATCCCACTCCGTCCCGATCCGAGGCTTCTGTACAGTCTCCCTCACTGTCCAGGGCGTAGAATTTAGTAACTTCCGCCTCTATGTCCTTCCTAAACTCTGCGCTGCACTCCTGTTGGGCCTGGACTTCCAGTGCAACCTCCAGAGCCTCACCCTCAAATTCGGCGGGCCCTTACCCCCCCTTACCGTTTGCGGCCTCGCGACCCTCAAGGTCGACCCCCCCTCCCTCTTTGCCAATCTAACTGCGGATTGCAAGCCCGTTGCCACCAGGAGCTGACGGTACAGCACCCAGGACAAAACCTTCATCAGGTCCGAAGTCCAGCAGCTGCTTAAGGAGGGTATTATCGAGGCCAGCAACAGCATTGGAGAGCCCAAGTGGTAGTGGTTAAAACTGGGGAGAAACACAGGATGGTCGTGGACGACAGCCAGACCATCAATCGGTACACGCAGCTCGACGCGTACCCCCTCCCACGCATATCTGTTATGGTCAATCAGATTGCGCAGTACCGGGTCTTCTCAACAATTGACCTGAAATCCGCCTACCACCAGCTCCCCATCCGGAAGTCGGACCGGCCATACACGGCCTTCGAGGCGGACGGTCGCCTCTACCACTTCCTTAGGGTCCCTTTCGGCGTCACAAATGGGGTCTCGGTTTTCCAAAGGGAGATGGGCCGAATGGTCGACCAGTACGGGTTGTGGGCCACCTTTCCGTACTTAGATAATGTCACCATCTGCTGCCATGACCAGCAGGACCACGATGCCAACCTCGATAAATTCCTCCGCACTGCCACTCTGCTCAACCTGACCTACAACAAAGAGAAGTGTGTGTTCAGCACGACCCAGTTAGCCATTCTCGGCTATGTAGCCCAAAACGGACTTCTCGGGCCCGACCCCGAGCGCATGGAACTTCCATGGGAGGGGGTACTGCGCCCCCTCATGGAGCTTCCCTCCCCCACTGCCCCAAAGACCTCAAACGCTGCCTGGAGTTCTTTTCCTACTATGCTCAGTGGGTCCCAAACTATGCGGACAAGGCCCGCCCACTCATCCAGTCCACCCAATTCCCCCTCGCGGCCGAGGCACAACACGCTTTCGCCCGCATCAGAGCAGACATCGCCAAGGCCGGGATGCGCGCAGTGGACGAGTCACTGCCTTTCCAAGTAGAAAGTGACGCTTCAGACGTCGCCCTTGCCGCCACTCTAAACCAGGCAGGCAGGCCCGTGGCATTCTTTCCCCGCACCCTTCATGCCTCTGAAATTCGACACTCACCCGTCGAGCAGGAGGCCCAAGCTATCGTTGAAGCTGTGCGGCATTGGAGGCATTACCTGGCCGGTAAGAGATTCACTCTCCTCACTGACCAACGGTCGGTAGCCTTCATGTTCAATAACACACTGCGGGGCAAGATCAAAAACGATAAAATCTTGCGGTGGAGAATCGAGCTCTCCACCTATAATTACGAGATCTTGTATCGCCCCGTTGAACGCAACGAGCCCCCAGACACCCTCTCCCGAGGTACATGTGCCAGCGCACAAGTGGACCAACTCCGGGCCCTACACGACAGCCTTTGTCACCTGGGAGTCACTCGATTGTACCATCTGGTCAAAGCTCGCAATCTACCCTACTCCGTCGAGGAAGTAAGGACAGTCACCAGGGACTGCCAGGTCTGTGCGGAATGCAAGCTGCACTTCTAACGGCCGGACCGTGCGCGCCTGGTGAAGGCTTCCCGCCCCTTTGAACGCCTCAGCATGGATTTCAAAGGGCCCCTCCCCTCCACCGACCGTAACATGTACATTCTCAGTGTGGTCGATGAGTACTCCAGATTCCCCTTCGCCATCCCATGCCCCGATATGACGTCTGCCACCGTCATCAAGGCCATCAACACCATCGTCGCTCTGTTCGGTTTCCCCGCCTACATCCACAGTGACAGGGGATCCTCATCCATGAGCGATGATCTGCGTCAGTTCCTGCTCAGCAAGGGTATAGCCTCCAGCAGGACGACCAGCTACAACCCCCGGGGAAACGGGCAAGTAGAACGGGAGAATGGGACGATTTGGAGGGCCGTCCAGCTGACCCTATGGTCCAGGAACCTCCCAGCCTCTCGCTGGCAGGAGGTCCTCCCTGACGCTCTGCTCTCCATCCGGTCACTATTGTGCACTCTGTAATAAAGCCACACACCCCATGAACGTGTTTTTGCCTTCCCCAGGAAGTCCACATCCGGGGTGTCGCTCCCGACTTGGTTCGCTGCTCCAGGACCGGTCCTTCTCCGTAGGCACGTCCGACTCCACAAGGCGGACCCCTTGGTGGACAGGGTTCACCTGCTCCACGCCAACCCCCAATATGCCTACGTTGAGTTCCCTGACGGCCGCCAAGATACTGTCTCACTCAGGAACCTGGCACCATCAGGTTCCACCCCAACACCCCCCCCCCACCAATGCGGCCCCACCCCCCCACCTCCCACCGCGCCGCCAATATTGACCCCACCAGGTCACCCCCCCTCTTTTCGCACAAGAGGACGAAGAGGACTTTGGCACGCTCCCGGAGTTCCCCGATGACTGGCCAGCATCAGCACCGCCACCACCGCCATCGGTGCCACCTCCACCACCGCCAGCACCGACTTCACCGCCACCGTTACGCCGCTCCCAACGAAGCACCAAAGCACCGGACCGGCTGAACTTTTTACGGACTCCGGACCGTCAACATGGACTTTTTTCTTTTTCTTCTTACCACTGTACATAATTGCACTATTTGTATATAGTTTCACATCACCCCCGCCGGACTCATTTTTAACAGGGGGTGAATGTGGTGAACACTGTAATAGGAGATGTAAGATAGGACCCGCACTACAGGTTCGCCGGTATCTCCTGCCGGCTGGCTCCGCCCATAGAGAACTGTATAAATATGTATGCCCTCCAGTGCCCTGCCATTTCGCCAGCTGCAGCAGGAGGCCACGCATCTGACTGTAATAAAGCCACAGTTGTACCCAATCTACGTCTTTGTGCAATTGATTGCGCATCAGACATTCTAGCTGGGGCTAGCCAGGGTGTTGGCTGCAGGAGGCCCTGGTGTGTTGTGTGTGGCACCTCCCGGCTTATAAACAAAAACTGAAGCGGGAGAATCCGTCAAAGAAAGTCATGCATTGTTGGTCTGAGGAATTGGATGATCTCCTACGGGACTGCTTAGAGTATTTGGACTGGTCAGTGTTTAAAAACTCTGCGACCAGCCTGAACGAGTACGCCACTACAGTAACTGACTTCATTAGTAAGTGTGAAGGAGACTGTGTGCCAAATCCACGTGTTTCCCAACCGGAAACCCTGGATGAACAGGGATATCCACTGCTTGCTGAAGTCTCGGTCTGAGACGTTCAAGTCAGGCAACCCTGACCTCTACAAGAAAGCCAGATATGATCTGAAGAAATCGATCAAAGATGCCAAAAGACAGAACCGGACCAAGCTCGAGTCCCAGGCTAGTTACATGGGACCCTCGCTGACTATGTCAAGATCTGCAAGACATAACGGGCTGAAAGGTGTAGGCATGTAAAATCGCCGGCTCCAACGCACCCCTCCCTGATCAGCTCAACGCATTCTATGCCCGCTTCGAGCAAGAGGTCAGCGAGAGCGAGCCCTCCACCCCAGAAGCCTCGGATGAACTTGTATCTGAGATCACCATTGCAGACTCAGAGCAGCCTCCTCGAAGGTCAACCCACAGAAAGCCACTGGCCTGGATGGGGTACCCGGACGAGCACTCAGGTCTTGCGCGGAACAGCTGGCGGGGGTATTCGCAGACATCTTCAACCTCTCTTTACAACAATCTGAGGTCCCGATCTGCTTCAAGAAGACGACCATCATCTCTGTACCAAAAAAAAGCCAAGCAGTGTGCCTTAATGGCTATCGCCCAGTGGTTCTGACATCCATCATCATGAAGTGCTTCGAAAGGTTAGACATGGCACGAATCAACTCCAGCCTCCCGGATTGCCTTGACCCACTACAGTTCGCCTACCGCTGCAACAGGTCCACAGCAGACGCCATCTCCATGGCCCTGCACTCTACCCTGGAACACCTAGATAACAAAGACACCTATGTCAGACTCCTATTTATCGACTACAGCTCAGCCTTCAACACCATCATTCCTATGAAACTCATCTCCAAACTCCGTGGCCTTGGCCTCGGCTCCTCCCTCTGCGACTGGATCCTGAACTTTCTAACCCACAGGCCACAATCAGTAAAGATAGGCAACAACACCTCCTCCACGATCCTCCTCAACACCGGTGCCCCACAAGGCTGTGTCCTCAGCCCCCTACTATACTCCTTATACACCTATGACTGTGTGGCTAAATTCCCCTCCAACTCGATCTTCAAATTTGCTGATGACATCACTGTAGTGGGTCGGATTTCGAACAATGACGAGACAGAGTACAGGAATGAGATCGAGAATCTGGTGAACTGGTGCGACGACAATAATCTCTCCCTCAATGTCAACAAAACGAAGGAGATTGTCATCGACTTCAGGAAGCGTAGAGGAGAACATGCCCCTGTCTACATCAATGGGAACGAAGTAGAAAGGGTCGAGAGCTTCAAGATTTTAGGTGTCCAGATCACCAACAGCCTGTCCTGGTCCCCCCATGCCGACACTATAGTTAAGAAAAACCCACCAAAGACTCTACTTTCTCAGAAGACGAAGGAAATTTGGCATGTCACCTACGACCCTCACAAACTTCTACAGATGCACCATTGAAAGCATTCTTTCTGGTTGTATCACAGCTCGGTATGGAGCCTGCTCTGCCCAAGACCGCAGGAAACTACAAAAGGTCGTGAATGTAGCCCAGTCCATCACGCAAACCGGCCTCCCATCCATCAACTCTGTCTACAATTCCCGCTGCCTCGGAAAGGCAGCCAGCGTAATTAAGGACCCCACGCACCCCGGACATTCTCTCTTCCACCTTCTTCCGTCAGGGAAAAGATACCAAAGTTTGAGGTCACGTACCAACCGACTCAAGAACAGCTTCTTCCCGACTGCCATCAGACTTTTGAATGGACCTACCTCGTATTAAGTTGATCTTTTCTCTACACCTTGCTGTAACTGTAACGTTATATTCTGCAGTCTCTCCTTCCTTCCCTATGTACGGTATGCATTGTTTGTACAGCGTGCAAGAAACAATACTTTGCACTGTATACTGATACATGTGACAATAATAAATCAAACCAGGCAAGGTGGTTTTTCCTGTGTCACATATTTGAAAGGACACTTTCTCTGCTGTTCACCTACGCGTTCAGACAGACTCGACGGGAGGGAATTGAGAACAGTGTTGTGACCTTCATACCCTCAGGGCAGTAAACATTCATCCAATATTAAACATCAAAAAAAACATTGAGCTTGTTGAGTAAAACCTTTGCATCTTGAAAACCTCACATAATGCAGGAGTTTCGTTCAACCTGATTTCTTCACTATTAAACATAACGCATAACATGCAGCAGCTTGTTTAGCCCAGAGATCAGCAGAAACTCAAACAGAAATAACATTTCTGTGCACAGAGCCCTAACCACCCTCTCCTGCTGATTGACAAACTGCTGGGCTGTCAGAGAACTCAGCCACAAACCCCAAACCCCACTCCTATTTCTTGATTCACTCTGTGACACTATATTTTAACATAACCATGCTACTTAATTATGTATGTGTGCGACAAGTCTCACCCAGCTGTGATGGCTAACCGTGTCTGGTTTGGAAGTAATACACTTGGTTTGTGTGTCTTGAGGTTTTAGACCGAATGTGAAAGGGGACGTTGGTCCTGTGTTCCCGTATTGACTTTCTCAAGAGTGAGTTTTGGGTTCAGTAGCATCAAACCGGTGGTAATGGTCTTGGATTTGGAAGGTGGAGTCTAGGGAACCTTAGTGGGTTCCAGCAGTGCATCTTGTAGATGGGAGACACGGCTGCTACTGTGCTTCGGTGGTGGGGGGTTTGAATGTTTGTGGAAGGGGAGCAATCAAGCGGGGCTGCTTTGTCCTGGGTGGCGTCGAGCTTCTTGAGTGTTGTTGGAGTTGCACTCATCCAGACAAGTGGAGAGTGATATACCTGCAATTCAGCGAGAGGCAGAGAGAGCGAGTGAACATTAGGCTTTATTAATCATGAGCTTGCCTAGCCAGAGTCGGTTGTACAGATGAACGCCGCCCACAGGCGGCCAGTCGATATATGGCCCCGGTGAGGGCGGAGCCAGAGGCGGAGCCTACCGGGGTTACAGTACAGTACCTGGAAGCAGCTCGTATCACCACTTCCAGGTCATAGGTCACAGGTCACAGTATCACACATGCATTAGGCGAATACATTCACCACAGAGAGTATTCCATCACACCCCTGACTTGTGCCTTGTAGATGTTGGACAGGCTTTGGGGAGTTGTGCAGGTTAGGTGTGGTTACGGTGATAGGGCTGGGGAGTGGGTTTAGGTAGGCTGAGCATCGGTGCAGACTCGATGGGCCAAATGGCCTCAATCTACGCTGTAGGAAATCTATGGACCGCTTTGGACTGAAAAGATGATGATGCCATTCCTTATCGAATGTCCCAATTGAACCGCCACACCCACACTCTCGAGCATTCCACATCCAGAACCACTTGTGCACAAAGAAACTTCCACTCAAGTTACTTTTGCTTTTGTTGCCAATTAACTTAAATCTGTGTCCTCTGATTCTCAATCCTCCCACTAATGCTTGATTGATTGATTGATATTTATTGTCACATGTACCGAAGTATAGTGAAAAGTATTTGTCTGCGACCGAGGGAACGTACACAATACGTACATAGTAGACAAAAGAATAATCAACAGAGATCATTGACAAATGGTACATCGACAAACAGAGATTGGTTACAGTGCGGAACAAGGGGCCAAACAAGAGCAGCATAGGGAGTGGTGAATAGTGTTCTTACAGGGAACAGATCAGTCCCAGGGGGAGTCGTTGAGGAGTCTAGTAGCTGTGGGGAAGAAGCTGTTCCTATGTCTGGATGTGCGGGTCTTCAGACTTCTGTACCTTCTGCCTGATGGAAGGGTTTGGGAGAAGGCAATACCTGGGTGGGAGGGGTCTCTGATAATGCTGTCTGCCTTCCTGAGGCAGCGGGAGGTGCAGACAGAATCAATGTGGGGGTGGGGAGCTTGTGTGATGTATTGGGCTGAGTTCACCACACTCTGCAGTTTCTTGCCATCTCGGGCCGAGCAGTTGCCGTACCAGGCTGTGCTGCAGCCGGACAGGATGGGACAGTTGAGAACAGTTTCTCTCTCTCTACCCTGCCCAGCCCCAAGATGATTTCCCAAGGAGAACAGTCCCAACTTCTTCTGAAGGTATTTTGATTCCAGATCAGAATAAGGATTTATGAGAAGGTTGGTGATGGTGAGGTTTCAAAGGTATTGAGGGAGATTCAGATAAATTATAACTAGGTTGGAAATAAAGCTCAGATCCTGCTGCCACATGACAACATTGCTTCCTCCACAATGTTTATGATGTTAATGTTAAATTTTATCAGAGACATTTTAGAGAGCAGGAATCGACTGGAGACAGGCACATTGCACAGACTGTCAGAGTCCTGCCAAATCAGGCCGTCCATTTCTCGCACACTTGGTTTCGCTCACTGCCAGTCTGATGCAGTTTTCATTCAAATAAAAGACTGGAAAACATCAATCTTCCGTCTTGTGATAGATTGGATGAGGGCCTCACACCTCACACTGCCAGGATTCTCGCTTAAAACCTGGCTCCCTCCCTAACCACCTCCCCTTCGTTGATGCCGAGCTCTAGCCCAAGAAAAATAGCACGGAGCATTAACTGTAAAATCCAGAGAGACGTTTTATTCTGAATCACAAGTCAGCATAAACTCGCTTGCCCTCTCCTCTCCACACACACACTCTCCATTATTATTGTTTCAATTCTTTTTCAGAGGCAGAGGGAAAGCAGCCACAGAAAGGAGGAGAGACATAGGCAGGATGAGAGAGGCAGGCAAAGCAATGAGAGAGACAGCAGAGGGAGAGAGAGAGACAAAAAACAGAGTGAGACAAAGAGAGAAAGAGAGAAAGAGTTAGAGAGAAAGAGACAGAGAGAGACGGACAGACAAAGAGAGAGAGTGAAGAAGAGAGACAAGAGTGAGTGAGAGCAGGAATTACAATGAGCTTGGGCAGTGCAGACACTGGAGAGTGTCAGAGAGAAAGGTCTGGATGGGAGAAAGCCAGAGACGAGCTCAGCTGGAGAAATGGCGTGCACTTGGTTCTTGCAGAGACAATCCGTACTGTGGAGCTCTGCTCTTTACAACTGTGAACAACTGGGTTAGAATCCCAGACACCACTCACTTCTGCTGAATGTTCTTCCATTGTCCTTTCAGGCAGCACCTTCCCTCACGCCAGTCCTGCGTCTTCTGCCAATTACCTCTGGTTAACGACCTACCTATTGGAAATAGTTCCTCCTCATATACTCCATCTAAACCCTTCCTGGTTTTGAACACCTGATTAAATCTCCCTGTTGTACCATCAAGTCACTGCAAGACGATGAGAATGAATGAACAGAGGCTTTATTAACCGAGAACTTGCCTGCCTGTGAGTTCAGTAACAATGAGTGCTGCCCACAGGTGGCCAGGTCTATATACAGCCCCGGGGGGGGGGGGGGGGGGCGGAGCCCACCGGGGCTCCTGTACAATACATGGTGGTAAATCGTATTACCATTTCCTGGCCATAGGCCACAGTACTAAACAGACAGTTTATACTATGGTAAATACATTCACCCCCTGTTAAAAAAAATGAAGTCCGGCGAGGGTGAAGTGATGTCATCATATATTCAGTCTGTCTGGAGGCCGGATTGTTCGTTTGGACCTCCTCCGCTATGGCGGTGCGGCGGGTGCGGGCGTTGCAGTTGGTGACTCCGAGAGCGTGTTGTCTGGAGCTTCAGTCCGGCGTGCCGCCGTCAGTTGAGGGGTGGGGGTAGGCAGGGGAGTGGTGGATGGCGGCAGTGCAGGCGCGGGACAGTACAAGCGCCTCAGGGGGGCGTTAGGGATTCAGGGGTGGCGGTAGGAGGGGGCGCATTGGCAGGGGATCCAGCAGGGGCCAGGTCCCGTAGGGAGACCGTATCTTGCCATCCGTCTTGGTGCGCGACGTAGGCGTGCTGGGGGTTAGAATGCAGCAGCTGGACCCTCTCGACCAGGGGGTCGGTCTTATGGCTCCTCGTGTGCTTCCGGAGAAGGACAGGTCCCGGAGTTGTCAGCCAGGATGGAAGCGAGACCCCGGAGATGGACTACCTAGGGAACACAAACGGTCGTGAGGGGTCTCATTCGTGGCTGTGCAGAGGAGCGATCTAATGGAGTGGAGCGCGTCGGGGAGGACCTCCTTCCAGCGGGGAATCGGGAGACTTCTAGATCAGAGGGCAAGAAGAATGGCCTTCCATACCGTCGCGTTCTCCCTCTCCACCTTCCCTTTTCCCTGCGGGTTATAGCTCGTAGTCCTGCTCGAGGCGATGCCCTTACTGAGCAGGTACTGACGCAGCTCATCGCTCATAACCGATGTGCCCCGGTCGCTGTGGAAACCGAACAGGTGAAGATGCTGTGCAGTGCCTTTATTACAGTGGCCGAGGTCATGTCGGGACAAGGGACAGCGAAGGGGAAGCGGGAGTACTCCTCAATGACGGTCAGGAAGTATATATTGCGGTTGGTGGATGGGAGGGGCCCTTTGAAGTCAATACTGAGGCGCTCAATGGGCCGGGAGGCCTTTACCAGGTGGGCCTTGTCTAACTACCGACACCAGCCCCCTAACTACCGACGACAGCTCCCGGATCGCCTTGCCCAGTCCCCGGAGCTCCCGACCCGACCCCTGACGGCAAGACCCGGCCCAACGCGACCCCCAGAGACCCGCCCAGCGACCCGACCCGGAGAGGCCCACCCAGCGACCCGACCTACCTGGTGATGGAAGAAAGAAAAATCCACGTGGAGGCGTGACTGGGCCTACTTCAAGATCCGACCCCAGGAGCGCCCAGGGAGGGAACAGACCACGGGACCCAGCCCAACCTGCCTCAGGAAGCCCCTGCCCACGACCCAGGACCCCCGAAACGGCGGAGACCGCGCACGAGGACCCGAACGCGCTGCAAGGTATTCCCGTGCCCGCAGAACGCCGGGACCCATCCAGATCGCAAACATGCCCCCCTAGCAACCCCTCTACCTCAACCAGCGCCCGGGACCCTGCCAGACGCGACCCCAGATACGTAGACAGTGCCCTGGTCCCCGCCAGCGCCCTGGACCCCGCCAGACGCGACCACCTACCTTCCACAAGAGCTGACGTCAGCCATCGGATCCCAGGATCATCCAGCAGCAGCCGCCGACCGAGGAAGCGAGGGAAACGCGGCGGTCTGCAGGTTAGACTGAAGCAACGCGGTTTCAAGACCCCTCTCCCCAGCATACTCCTGGCAAACGTCCAAGCGATCGAAAACAAGCTGGATGAACTTAACGCCAGACTTACCTCTCAGAGGGAAGTAAGAGACCGCTGTGTGCTCTGTTTCACAGAGACATGGCTGACCCCTGCCTCACCGGACTGTGCCATACAACCTGAAGGCTTCTCAATTCACCGGGCGGACCGCACGGCATCATCAGGCAAAGCGAAGGGTGGAGGGGTTTGCCTCCTCATCAACTCCTCCTGGTGCCTGGATGTGGCGACTCTGGCGACCTACTGCTCCCCAGACCTGGAATACCTGACCGTGAAGTGCCGCCCATATTATCTTCCACGTGAGTTCACTTCAGCCATTATCACAGCGGTCTACATCCCACCCCAGGCAGTAGTGAGGAAGGCGCTGGACGAACTGTACACAGTAATAAACAACTACGAAACAGAACACCCGGAGGCCTTGTTCATCGTGGCCGGAGACTTCAACAAGGCCAACCTCAAGAGTGTACTGCCAAAATTCCACCAGATCATCTCCTGTCCCACCAGAGGCGACAACACTCTTGACCACTGCTACTCAAAAATCAAGGGCGCCTACCGTTCCATCCCCCGACCGCACTTTGGTAAATCAGACCATAAGACGGTGCTCCTTCTCCCGGCATACAAGCAGAAACTCAAGCGGGAGAATCCAGCTAAGAAGGTTGTGCAGTGCTGGTCCGAGGAGACAGAAGAGCTCTTACGTGACTGCTTAGAGACAGTGGACTGGTCCATATTTAAGAACTCAGTGACCAACTTAAATGAGTATGCCACCACCTCACAGACTTCATCAGCAAATGTGTGGACGACTGCGTGCCAAAGAAAGCAGTACGTGCGTTCCCCAACCGGAAACCATGGCTCAATCGCGAGATTGACTCCCTACTGAAGGACAGATCTGAGGCGTTCAAGGCAGACGACCCTGACCTATACAAGAAATCCAGGTACGACCTCCGCAAAGTCATCCGCGATGCCAAGAGAGAATATCAAACCAAGCTAGAGTCACAGACAGACTCCCGGCGGTTGTGGCAAGGACTAAACAACATAACGGGCTACAAAGCGAAGCCGAACAGTGGGCGAAATTCTCCGGAAACGGCGTGATGTCCGCCGACCGGCGCCCAAAACGGCGGAAATCAGACGGGCATCGTGCCGCCCCAAAGGTTTGGAATGCTCCGCATCTTTGGGGGCCGAGCCCCAACATTGAGGGGCTAGGCCGGCGCCGGAGGGATTTCTGCCCCGCCAGCTGGCGGAAACGGCCTTTGTTGCCCCGCCAGCTGGCGCGGAAATGACATCTCTGGGCGGCGCATGCGCGGGAGCGTTAGCGGCCGCTGACAGCAGTTTCCCGTGCATGCGCAGTGGAGGGAGTCTCTTCCGCCTCCGCCATGGTGGAGACCGTGGCGGAGGCGGAAGGGAAAGAGTGCCCCCACGGCACAGGCCCGCCCGCGGATCGGTGGGCCCCGATCGCGGGCCAGGCCACCGTGGGGGCACCCCCCCGGGGCCAGATCGCCCCGCGCCCCCCCCCCCCAGGACCCCGGAGCCCGCCCACGCCGCCTTGTCCTGCCGGTAAGGTAGGTGGTTTAATTTACGCCGGCGGGACAGGCATTTTAGCGGCGGGACTTCGGCCCATTCGGGCCGGAGAATCGAGCGGGGGGGCCCGCCAACCGGCGCGGCCCGATTCCCGCCCCCGCCGAAAATCCGGTGCCGGAGACTTCGGCAACCGGCGGGGTCGGAATTCACGCCAGCCCCCGGCGATTCTCCGATGCGGTGGGGGGTCAGAGAATCTCGCCCAGTATCTCTGGCAGCAGCTCACCCCTCCCCGATGAACTCAATGCATTCTATGCTCGGTTCGAGTAGGTAACCAACAATCCGCTGGCGAGTGCCCCAGCAGCCCATAATTCACCCATACCCACCATCACAGCTTCTGAAGTCAGATTGGCCTTCCTGAAAGTGGACCCTCGGAAGGCGACGGGCCCAGACGGGATCCCTGGTCGTGCACTCAGAGCCTGCGCGGACCAGCTGGCAGAGGTATTCACGGACATCTTTAACCTGTCCCTACTCCACTCCGAGGTCCCCACCTGCTTCAAGAAGACCACCATCATACCGGTACCAAAGAAGAACCAGGCAACGTGCCTCAATGACTACCGTCCAGTGGCCCTGACTTCAGTCGTAATGAAGTGCTTCGAGAGGTTGATCATGAAGCGCATCACCTCCATACTCCCAGAACGCCTTGATCCACTGCAATTCGCATACCGCTGCAACCGGTCCAAATCAGACACCATTTCTCTGGCCCTACACTCATCCCTAGAGCATATCGAAAAGAAGGACTCCTACATTAGACTCCTATTTATTGACTACAGCTCCGCCTTCAACACCATAATCCCAGCCAAGCTCATATCAAAGCTCCAAAACCTAGGACTTGGCTCCTCACTCTGCAACTGGATCCTCGATTTCCTGACCCACAGACAACAATCAGTAAGAATGAACAACAACACCTCCTCCACAATAGTCCTCAACACCGGGGCCCCGCAAGGCTGCGTACTTATCCCCCTACTCTACTCCCTGTACACACACGACTGCGTGGCAAAACTTGGTTCCAACTCCATCTACAAGTTTGCTGACAATACGACCATTGTGGGCCGGATCTCGAATATCGATGAGTCCGAATACAGGAGGGAGATAGAGAACCTAGTGGAGTGGTGTAGCGACAACAATCTCTCCCTCAATGCCAGCAAAACTAAAGAGCTGGTCATTGACTTCAGGAAGCAAAGTACTGTACACACCCCTGTCAGCATCAACGGGGCCGAGGTGGAGATGGTTAGCAGTTTCAAATTCCTAGGGGTGCACATCTCCAAAAATCTGTCCTGGTCCACCCACGTCGACGCTACCACCAAGAAAGCACAACAGCGCCTATACTTCCTCAGAAAACTAAGGAAATTCGGCATGTCCACATTGACTATTCCCAACTTTTACAGATGCACCATAGAAAGCATCCTATCGGGCTGCATCACAGCCTGGTATGGCAACTGCTCGGCCCAGGACCGCAAAAAACTTCAGAGAGTCGTGAACACCGCCCAGTCCATCACACAAACCTGCCTCCCATCCATTGACTCCATCTACACCTCCCGCTGCCTGGGGAAAGCGGGCAGCATAATCAAAGATCCCCCCGGCTTACTCACTTGAGCTTCCTTCTCGACAGAGGAGTGTCGGATCTCGGAGGCGTTGAGGGTTCAGGAAAAGAAGGCTACTGGCCTGCCCGCCTGGTTGAGGGTGGCGGCCAGGGAGACGCATCACTCTCGACCTGGAAGGGGACGGGACTTGTCCACTGCGTGCATTGCGGCCTTAGTGATATCGGCCTTGATGCAGCTGAAACCGAGCAGGCCTCAGCCATCAGGGGGAATAACGGGGCTTTAATAAGTGGCGGGCTTTGTCCGCATAGTTGGGGACGCACTGGGCATAGTAGGAGAATAGCCCCAGGCATCGCTTGAGGGTCTTGAGGTTGTGGGGAGGGGGAGGTTCCGTGAGGGGGCACATGTGGTCGGAGTCGGGCCCTATGACTCCGTTTTCCATGACATAGCCGAGGATGGCTAGCCGGGCTGTGCGGAAAACGCACTTTTCCTTGTTATGTGTGAGGTTGAGGGATTGGGCGGTTTGCAGGAACCTCTGAAGGTTGGCATCGTGGTCCTGCTGATCATGGCCGCAGATGGTGACATTGTCCAAGTACGGATATGTAGCCCGCAGCCCGTACGGGTCCACCATTCGGTCCATCATTCTCTGGAAGACCGAGACCCCATTAGTGACGCCGAAAGGGAACTCTGAGAAAGTGGAAGAGTCGGCCGGCTGCTTCAAAAGCAGTGTAGTGGCGATCTTCCGGGCGGATCGGGAGCTGGTGGGAGGCAGACTTCAGATCCACCATGGCGAAAACCCGGTATTGCGCGATTTGGTTGACCATCTCCGCAATGCGGGGGAGGGGGTACGCATCCAGTTACGTGAACCAAAGAACAAAGAACAAAGAAATGTACAGCACAGGAACAGGCCCTTCGGCCCTCCAAGCCCGTGCCAACCATGCTGCCCGACTAAACTACAATCTTCGACACTTCCTGGGTCCGTATCCTTCTATTCCCATCCTATTCATATATTTGTCAAGATGCCCCTTAAATGTCCCTATCGTCCCTGCTTCCACCACCTCCTCTGGTAGCGAGTTCCAGGCACCCACTACCCTCTGCGTAAAAAACTTGCCTCGTACATCTACTCTAAACCTTGCCCCTCTCACCTTAAACCTATGCCCCCTAGTAATTGACCCCTCTACCCTGGGGAAAAGCCTCTGACTATCCACTCTGTCTATGCCCCTCATAATTTTGTATACCTCTATCAGGTCTCCCCTCAACCTCCTTCGTTCCAGTGAGAACAAACCGAGTTTATTCAACCGCTCCTCATAGCTAATGCCCTCCATACCAGGCAACATTCTGGTAAATCTCTTCTGCACCCTCTCTAAAGCCTCCACATCCTTCTGGTAGTGTGGCGGCCAGAATTGAACACTATACTCCAAGTGTGGCCTAACTAAGGTTCTATACAGCTGCAACATGACTTGCCAATTCTTATACTCAATGCCCCGGCCAATGAAGGCAAGCATGCCGTATGCCTTCTTGACTACCTTCTCCACCTGTGTTGCCCCTTTCAATGACCTGTGGACCTGTACTCCTAGATCTCTTTGACTTTCAATACTCTTGAGGGTTCTACCATTCACTGTATATTCCCTACCTGCATTAGACCTTCCAAAATGCATTACCTCACATTTGTCCGGATTAAACTCCATCTGCCATCTCTCCGCCCAAGTCTCCAGACAATCTAAATCCTGCTGTATCTTCCGACAGTCCTCATCGCTATCCGCAATTCCACCAACCTTTGTGTCGTCTGCAAACTTACTAATCAGACCAGTTACATTTTCCTCCAAATCATTTATATATACTACAAAGAGCAAAGGTCCCAGCACTGATCCCTGTGGAACACCACTGGTCACAGCCCTCCAATTAGAAAAGCATCCCTCCATTGCTACTCTCTGCCTTCTATGGCCTAGCCAGTTCTGTATCCACCTTGCCAGCTCACCCCTGATCCCGTGTGACTTCACCTTTTGTACTAGTCTACCATGAGGGACCTTGTCAAAGGCCTTACTGAAGTCCATATAGACAACATCTACTGCCCTACCTGCATCAATCATCTTAGTGACCTCCTCGAAAAACTCTATCAAGTTAGTGAGACACGACCTCCCCTTCACAAAACCGTGCTGCCTCTCACTAATACGTCCATTTGCTTCCAAATGGGAGTAGATCCTGTCTCGAAGAATTCTCTCCAGTAATTTCCCTACCACTGAAGTAAGGCTCACCGGCCTGTAGTTCCCGGGATTATCCTTGCTACCCTTCTTAAACAGAGGAACAACATTGGCTATTCTCCAGTCCTCCGGGACATCCCCTGAAGACAGCGAGGATCCTCACTGTCAACAGGGGTGGTACCAGGGGATTGGAGAGTGGCGAATGTCGTGCCCCTGTTCAAAAAAGGAACTAGGGATAACCCTGGGAATTACAGGCCAGTTAGTCTTACTTCGGTGGTAGGCAAAGTAATGGAAAGGGTACTGAAGGATAGGATTTCTGAGCATCTGGAAAGACACTGCTTGATTAGGGATAGTCAGCACGGATTTGTGAGGGGTAGGTCTTGCCTTACAAATCTTATTGAATTCTTTGAGGAGGTGACCAAGCATGTGGATGAAGGTAAAGCAGTGGATGTAGTGTACATGGATTTTAGTCAGGCATTTGATAAAGTTCCCCATGGTAGGCTTCTGCACAAAGTAAGGAGGCATGGGATAGTGGGAAATTTGGCCAGTTGGATAACGAACTGGCTAACCAATAGAAGTCAGAGAGTGGTGGTGGATGGCAAATATTCAGCCTGGATCCCAGTTACCAGTGGTGTACCGCAGGGATCAGTTCTGGGTCCTCTGCTGTTTGTGATTTTCATTAATGACTTGGATGAGGGAGTTGAAGGGTGGGTCAGTAAATTTGCAGACGATACGAAGATTGGTGGAGTTGTGGATAGTAAGGAGGGCTGTTGTCGGCTGCAAAGAGACATAGATAGGATGCAGAGCTGGGCTGAGAAGTGGCAGATGGAGTTTAACCCTGAAAAGTGTGAGGTTGTCCATTTTGGAAGGACAAATATGAATGCGGAATACAGGGTTAACGGTAGAGTTCTTGGCATTGTGGAGGAGCAGAGAGACCTTGGGGCCTATGTTCATACATCTTTGAAAGTTGCCACTCAAGTGGATAGAGCTGTGAAGAAGGCCTATGGTGTGCTCGCGTTCATTAACAGAGGGATTGAATTTAAGAGCCTTGAGGTGATGATGCAGCTGTACAAAACTTTGGTAAGGCCACATTTGGAGTACTGTGTACAGTTCTGGTCGCCTCATTTTAGGAAGGATGTGGAAGCTCTGGAAAAGGTGCAAAGAAGGTTTACCAGGATGATGCCTGGAATGGAGAGTAGGTCTTACGAGGAAAGGTTGAGGGTGCTAGGCCTTTTCTCATTAGAGCGGAGAAGGATGAGGGGTGACTTGATGGAGGTTTATAAGATGATCAGGGGAATAGATAGAGTAGACAGTCAGAGACTTTTTCCCCAGGTGGAACACACCATTACAAGGGGACATAAATTTAAGGTGAAAGGTGGAAGATATAGGAGGAATATCAGAGGTAGGTTCTTTACCCAGAGAGTAGTGGGGGCGTGGAATGCACTGCCTGTGGAAGTAGTTGAGTCGGAAACATTAGGGACCTTCAAGCAGCTGTTAGATAGGTACATGGATTACGGGAAAATGATATAGTGTAGATTTATTTGTTCTTAAGGGCAGCACGGTAGCATTGTGGATAGCACAATTGCTTCACAGATCCATGGTCCCAGGTTCGATTCCGGCTTGGGTCATTGTCTGTGCGGAGTCTGCACGTCCTCCCCGTGTCTGCGTGGGTTTCCTCCGGGTGCTCCGGTTTCCTCCCACAGTCCAAAGATGTGCGGGTTAGGTGAATTGGCTAATGATAAATTGCCCTTAGTGTCCAAATTGCCCTTGGTGTTGGGTGGAGGTGTTGAGTTTGGGTAGGGTGCTCTTTCCAAGAGCTGGTGCAGACTCAAAGGGCCGAATGGCCTCCTTCTGCACTGTAAATTCAATGATAATCTATGATTAATCTAGGACAAAGGTTCGGCACAACATCGTGGGCCGAAGGGCCTGTTCTGTGCTGTATTTTCTATGTTCTATGTTCTATGATCCAAAGATTTCTGTCAAGGCCTCAGCAATTTCCTCTCCAGCCTCCTTCAGTATTCTGGGGTAGATCCCATCAGGCCCTGGGGACTTATCTACCTTAATATTTTTTAAGACACCCAACACCTCGTCTTTTTGGATCACAATGCAACCCAGGCTATCTACACCCCCTTCTCCAGACTCAACATCTACCAATTCCTTCTCTTTGGTGAATACTGATGCAAAGTATTCATTTAGTACCTCGCCCATTTCCTCTGGCTCCACACATAGATTCCCTTGCCTATCCTTCAGTGGGCCAACCCTTTCCCTGGCTCCCCTCTTGCTTTTTATGTACGTGTAAAAAGCCTTGGGATTTTCCTTAACCCTATTTGCCAATGACTTTTCGTGACCCCTTCTAGCCCTTCTGACTCCTTGCTTAAGTTCCTTCCTACTTTCCTTATATTCCACGCAGGCTTCGTATGTTCCCAGCCTTTTAGCCCTGACAAATGCCTCCTTTTTCTTTTTGACGAGGCCTACAATATCACTCGTCATCCAAGGTTCCCGAAAATTGCCGTATTTATCTTTCTTCCTCACAGGAACATGCCGGTCCTGTATTCCTTTCAACTGCCACTTGAAAGCCTCCCACATGTCAGATGTTGATTTGCCCTCAAACATCCGCCCCCAATCTATGTTCTTCAGTTCCCGCCTAATATTGTTATAATTAGCCTTCCCCCAATTTAGCACATTCATCCTCGGACCACTCTTATCCTTGTCCACCAGTACTTTAAAACTTACTGAATTGTGGTCACTGTTACCGAAATGCTCCCCTACTGAAACATCTACCACCTGGCCGGGCTCATGCCCCAATACCAGGTCCAGTACCGCCCCTTCCCTAGTTGGACTGTCTACATATTGTTTTAAGAAGCCCTCCTGGATGCTCCTTACAAACTCCGCCCCGTCTAAGCCCCTGGCACTAAGTGAGTCCCAGTCAATATTGGGGAAGTTGAAGTCTCCCATCACCACAACCCTGTTGTTTTTACTCTTTTCCAAAATCTGTCTACCTATCTGCTCCTCTATCTCCCGCTGGCTGTTGGGAGGCCTGTAGTATACCCCCCACATTGTGACTGCACCCTTCTTATTCCTGATCTCTACCCATATAGCCTCACTGCCATCTGAGGTGTCCTCTCGCAGTACAGCTGTGATATTCTCCCGAACAAGTAGCGCAACTCCACCTCCCCTTTTACATCCCCTTCTATCCCGCCTGAAACATCTAAATCCTGGAACGTTTAGCTGCCAATCCTGCCCTTCCCTCAACCAGGTCTCTGTAATGGCAACAACATCATAGTTCCAAGTACTAATCCAAGCTCTAAGTTCATCTGCCTTACCCGTAATGCTCCTTGCATTAAAACATATGCACTTCAGGCCAGTTTATGGTCTGGCTGTAGTCCACAACCATCCGATTCTTTTCCCCTGTCCTGACAACTACCACTTGTGCCCTCCAGGGGCTGTTGCTGGCCTCGATGACCCCCTCCCTCAAGAGGCGCTGGACCTCTGACTTGATAAAAGTCATGTCTTGTGCACTGTACCGTCTGCTCCTGGTGGCGACGGGTTTACAGTCGGGGGTGAGGTTCGAGATGAGCGGGGGTGGTGGGGTGACCTCAAGGGTCGCGAGGCTACATACTGTGAGGGGGGGTTAAGGGTCCGCCGAACTTTAGGGTCGGTGATTGCATTGGAAGTCTAGTCCAAGCAGTAGGGGGGCGCAGAGGTGAGGGAGGACATACAAATTGGGTGTATTCTGAGCCCTGTATCGCGAGGTTGGAGACACAATACCCCCGGATCTGCACCGAATGTGATCCGGAGGCGAGGGAGATTGCCTGGGATGCGGGGTAGATGTGGAGGGAGCAGCGCCTTACCGTGTTGGGATGGACGAAGCTCCCTGTGCTCCCAGAGTCGGAAAGACAGAGGGTCTCGTGCCCGTTGACCCGGATGACCATTATTGAATCTTTCAGGCCCTTTGGCTGCGACTGGTCGAGGGTGACTCCGCCGAGCTGCGGGTAGTCTGCGTGGTCGGAGGTATCAGAGTCACAAGATGGCCGACCCCATGAGTCGTACGTGTCGGGCTGCGTGAGAGATGGCGCACCCCATGGGTTGCACGAGGCGGATGACGCGTCTGAAGGGGGCTTTCCCGGCTGACACGCAGCCACATTTTCATAGAATTCACAGTGCAGAAGGAGGCCATTCAGCCCATCGAGTCTGCACCGGCTCTTGGAACGAGCACCCTACCCAAGGTCAACACCTCCACCCTATCCCCATAACCCAGTAACACCACCCAACACTAAGGGCAATTTTGGACACTAAGGGCAATTTATCACGGCCAATCCACCTAAACTGCACATCTTTGGACTGTGGGAGGAAACCGGAGCACCCGGAGGAAACCCACGCACACACGGGGAGAACGTGCAGACTCCGCACAGACAGTGACCCAAGCCGGAATCGAACCTGGGACCCTGGAGCTGTGAAGCAATTGTGCTACCCACAATGCTACTGTGCTGCGGGGTCTGTGGGCCTGTGAGTCCGTGGGTCGGGCCTGGTACGCTTTAGACTTCGGGCTTTATGTCGGGCCAGACAGACTCTGGCAAAATGTCCCTTTTTGCCGCAGTCGCTTCATGTTGCGGTGCGGGCTGGGCAACGCTGCCGGGGGTGTTGGCTCTGACCGCAGAAGTAGCACGGCGGACCCTCAGTCTGGACGGGCGGCTGCGCGGCACAAGCCTGGGACGTAGTCGGACGAGGGCCGCGTCGGTGATGCCCACGAGTCTGCGGGGAACGCACTGAGGCTCTGGTAGGCCACCTCTAACGAGGAGGCTAGTTTTACCGTGTCCTGCAGGTCCGAGGCCCCGTTTTCCAGCAGGCGCTGCCGGACATAGTTAGACCGGACCCCAGCCACGTAGGTGTCCCGGATCTGCAGCTTCATGTGCTCCTCGGCCTTCGCATCCTGGTAGTTGCAGTTTCTGGCGAGTAGGGTCTGGTTCTCCAGTTACTCGTCCAGCGATTCCCCGGCACGTTGACGGCGGGTAGTGAGAAGGTGCCGCGCGTACACTTCATTTCTGGGTTCACGAAACGCTCCTTCAGCGTCGCGACAGCCGCATCGTACGTGTCTTACTTTCTCAATCATCACGGAGATTCAATGGCTCATCCGGGCGTGGAGGACGCGCAGCTTGAGGGCGTCGGAGGGAGGCGTTTCAGAGGAGTCGAGGCAGGCCTCAAAACAGTGGAGCCAGTGGGAGACGATCTCCTTAGCTTCTGTTGCTCGTGCGTCGAGGTCGAATTTATCAGGCTTTAGAGCGGCTTCCCTAGTGATGTCTTCGGTTAATAAATTGTTGTACCATCAATTCATTGCAAGACGATGAGAAAGAGTGAACAGAGGCGTTATTAACCGAGAACTTGCCTGCCTGTGAGTTCAGTAACAATGAGTGCCGCCCACCGGTGGCCAGGTCTATATACAGCCCCGGGGGGGGCGGAGCCAGAGGCGGAGCCCACCGGGGCTCCTGTACAATACATGGTGGTAGATCGTATTACTATTTCCTGGTCATAGGCCACAGTACTATACAGACAGGGTAGATCGTATTATCATTTCCTGGCCATAAGCCACAGTACTAAACAGACAATTTATACTATGGTGAATACATTCACCACGCACCCCCTAACCTTCCCTGCTCCGAGGAGAACAATCCCAGCGTCTCCAGTCTCTCCACATTCACTGAAGTCCCTCATCCCTGGGGAACATTCCAGTAAATCTCCCTCTGCCCCCTCTCCAAGGCCTCCAAGTGTGGAGCCCAGAATGGGCCAAAAAAAGGGTTGACTATCACTTACAGGCTTTGTATAATCTATTTCTCTGTTAATAAAGTCAAGGATCGGTCCCTGTACTATTCTTTGTTCTTTGTTCTTGATCCCGCACTCTTTTTTAACAGATTCTTAAATTGCCTCATTACCTTCAATGATTTGTGTACATTCACCCCCAGCCCCTTGTGTTCTGTGCCCACTTTGCAACTCGGCAATGAAAACAAGGTGCTGCCAGTCTGCGAGGCCGACTCTCCAATGTCCATTTAAAACTCATCAGTGCGGCAAAGTTACAGAGCAAGGGATGGTCTCAGAAACCTCACAATTCATTGCTGCCACTTCATCAAACCGTGCGTGTCAAAGAAGAAAGCCCACGATTTTCCTCTTCATTGCACTTGATGCAGGGCGAGTGCAAATGGTGGTGAGTGCTGCCTTGCACGCACAGGTCCATCTGAGCTGACACCATGCTGGGAAAGCCTCAATGTCTAATCCAATATTAAACTAACGCCTTTAGTCAAAGTCACGCGATTCCTGTTAATTTCAGGAAAAGCAATGCGCTGCATCCAAGAGGAATTCAGTAATTGCACATTCATGAATCAGGACATTTGAAGCTCTCTACTTCTCTCAATCTGTGATCAGACACCAAGTCGGGCACCACGGTAGCACAGTGGTTAGCACTGTTGCTTCACAGCTCCAGGGTCCCAGGTTCAATTCCCGGCTTGGGTCACTGTCTGTGCGGAGTCTGCACGTTCTCCCCGTGTCTGCGTGGGTTTCCTCCGGGTGCTCCGGTTTCCTCCCACAAGTCCCGAAAGACGTGCTTGTTAGGTAATTTGGACATTCTGAATTCTCCCCTTGTGTACCCGAACAGGCGCCAGAGTATGACGAATACGGGATTTTCACAGTAACTTCATTGCTCTGTTAATATAAGCCTACTTGTGACACGAATAAAGATTATTAATAAGAGAGGAATTTACCTGATCTGGGAGTGTTTGATGGGGACAGTGTAGAGGGAGCTTTACCCTGTTTCTAACCCCGTGCTGTACCTGTCCTGGGAGTGTTTGATGGGGACAGTGTAGAGGAAGCTTTACTCTGTATCTAACCCTGTGCTGTACCTGTCCTGGGAGTGTTTGATGGGGACAGTGTAGAGGGAGCTTTACTCTGTATCTAACCCTGTGCTGTACCTGTCCTGGGAGTGTTTGATGGGGACAGTGTAGAGGGAGCTTTACTCTGCATCTAACCCTGTGCTGTACCTGTCCTGCGAGTGTTTGATGGGGACAGTGTAGAGGGAGCTTTACTCTGTATCTAACCCTGTGCTGTACCTGTCCTGGGAGTGTTTGATGGGGACAGTGTAGAGGGAGCTTTACTCTGCATCTAACCCCGTGCTGTACCTGTCCTGCAAGTGTTTGATGGGGACAGTGTAGAGGGAGCTTTACTCTGTATCTAACCCCGTGCTGTACCTGTCCTGGGAGTGTTTGATGGGGACAGTGTAGAGAGAGCTTTACTCTGTAGCTAACCCTGTGCTGTACCTGTCCTGGGAGTGTTTGATGGGGACAGTGTAGAGGGAGCTTTACTCTGTATCTAACCCTGTGCTGTACCTGTCCTGGGAGTGTTTGATGGGGACAGTGTAGAGGGAGCTTTACTCTGCATCTAACCCCGTGCTGTACCTGTCCTGGGAGTGTTTGATGGGGACAGTGTCAACGGAGCTTTACTCTGTATCTAACCCCGTGCTGTACCTGTCCTGGGAGTGTTTGATGGGAAGAGTGTAGAGGGAGCTTTACTCTGTATCTAACCCTGTGCTGTACCTGTCCTGGGAGTGTTTGATGGGGACAGTGTAGAGGGAGCTTTACTCTGCATCTAACCCCGTGCTGTACCTGTCCTGGGAGTGTTTGATGGGGACAGTGTCAACGGAGCTTTACTCTGTATCTAACCCCGTGCTGTACCTGTCCTGGGAGTGTTTGATGGGAAGAGTGTAGAGGGAGCTTTACTCTGTATCTAACCCTGTGCTATACCTGTCCTGGGAGTGTTTGATGGGGACAGTGTCGACGGAGTTTTACTCTGTATCTAACCCCGCGCTTTACCCTGGGCGTATTTGATGGGGATAGTGTAGAGGGAGCTTTACTCTGTATCTAACCCCGTGCTGTACTGGTCCTGGGAGTGTTTGATGGGGACAATGTAGAGGGAGCTTTACTCTGCATCTAACCTCGTGCTGTACCTGTCCTGGGAGTGTTTGATGGGGACAGTGTAGAGGGAGCTTTACTCTGTATCTAACCCCGTGCTGCACCTGTATTGAGAGTGTTTGATGGGGACAGTGTAGAGGATTTTCTGTGGGAAGGTGTGTAAGGGATCAGTAGAAGGGGTAGCACAGTGGTTAGCACTGTTGCTCCACAGCTCCATGGTCCCAGGTTCTATTCCCAGCTTGGGTCACTGTCTGTTCTCCCCGTGTGTGCGTGGGTTTCCTCCGGGTGCTCCGGTTTCCTCCCACAGCCCAAAGATGTGCAGGTTAGGTGGATTGGCCGTGATAAATTGCCACTTAGTGTCCAATAAGGTTATGTGGGGTTACTGGGTTACAGGATAGGATGGAGGCGTGGGCTTAGTGCTCTTTCCAAGGGCCGGTGCAGACTCGATGGGCCGAATGGCCTCCTTCTGCACTGTAAATTGTCTGATTTTAAGTAACAATACTTACAAAAGGAACACAATGAAAACAGTATGTGGCATTGTGTAATGTGATTAATTTTCGTTTGGCCTCACGCTCCACTAATAACTCATTTATATAGGTGTCTACTTCAGATCACACTTGTCATTCACCATCAGGTCATGAGCCAGTGCCTGGAGCACACAGCGTATTGCTAAGCAGCATTGCACACTCCTGCATTAGAGGCTTTGTTTGGAGATGTTGCTGATAATTGTACCAACTCACAGATCGCGTGCGGTGACGCCCGGATTTGGGAACGGGTGGTGCTTTCCAAGTAAACCGGTTTGAAATTGGCAAGTACTCTGACACAAGGTTACTGAAGGTCCTGCAATAATACAACAGGAAGCAGAGTGTGCAGCATCAGGCTATTTCCAGCCCCCCCCCCCCCCACCCCCTCATATTCCTAACTGTTCCATATTCTATATTCCAAGGCAGCAAGTGTACACCAGCGGAATAGGCCGAACCCCTCAGCTTGTGATGTTTCTATTCTTTCATGACATTTGGGAGTTAATGGCAAGGCCAGCATTCATTGTCCATCGCTGATTGTGCTTCAGATAAATGACGTGCTCAGCCATTCCAGTATCAACCACCTTGCTGTGGGTCTGGATTCGCATGTAGGCCAGACCAGGTAAAGATGGCGGATTTCCTGGTGAACCAGGTGTGCTCCAGAAGAGGGAAAAAACCCAGCTGCCATGGTTCGATATAATACCTGTGCTCAGAGGAGCAGCCAGGGCCTCTGGGTTACTAACAGTGAGGCGACCACTGTCTCCCCTACATGATATCTGCTACGCACCACCCTGTGTGTGGTATACTGAGGGTTTCCTGTCACACAGCCCACCTTGTGAGTTATTTGCGTTTTATGGCCATTGGTCTGAGGTAAGTACCATATTTTATTATATTATTATTATTTTTTAGCCAGATCTTGGTAGAAAGTTAGAGGAATGGCAGGGAAGGGAGTGCAATGTTCCTCCTGCAGGATGTTTGAGGTGAGGGATGCAGTTAGTGTCCCTGCTGATTTTACCTGCAGGAAGTGCTGCCATCTCCAGCTCCTCCAAGACCGAGTTAGGGAACTGGAGCTGGAGTTGGAAGAACTTCGGATCATTCGGGAGGCAGAAGGGGTCATAGATAGCAGCTTCAGGGAATTAGTTACACCAAAGATTGGAGATAGGTGGGTAACTGTAAGAGGGACTGGGAAAAAACAGTCAGTGCAGGGATCCCCTGCGGTCGTACCCCTGAGAAACAAGTATACCGCTTTGGATACTTGTGGGGGGGGCGACTTACCAGGGGTAAGCCATGGGGTACGGGCCTCTGGCACGGAGTCTGTCCCTGTTGCTCAGAAGGGAGGGGGGGAGAGGAGCAGAGCATTAGTAATTGGGGACTCTATAGTCAGGGGCACAGATAGGAGATTTTGTGGGAGCGTGAGAGACTCACGTTTGGTATGTTGCCTCCCAGGTGCAAGGGTACGTGATGTCTCGGATCGTGTTTTCCGGGTCCTTAGGGGGGAGGGGGAGCAGCCCCAAGTCGTGGTCCACATTGGCACCAACGACATAGGTAGGAAAGGGGACAAGGATGTCAGGCAGGCTTTCAGGGAGCTAGGATGGAAGCTCAGAACTAGAACAAACAGAGTTGTTATCTCTGGGTTGTTGCCCGTGCCACGTAATAGTGAGATGAGGAATAAGGAGAGAGAGCATTTAAACACGTGGCTACAGGGATGGTGCAGGCGGGAGGGATTCAGATTTTTGGATAACTGGGGCTCTTTCTGGGGAAGGTGGGACCTCTACAGACAGGATGGTCTACATCTGAACCTGAGGGGCACAAATATCCTGGGGGGGAGATTTGTTAGTGCTCTTTGGGGGGGTTTAAACTAATGCAGCAGGGGCATGGGAACATGGATTGTAGTTTTAGGGTAAGGGAGAATGAAAGTATAGAGGTCAGGAGCACAGATTTGACATCGCAGGAGGGGGCCAGTGTTCAGGTAGGTGGTTTGAAGTGTGTCTACTTCAATGCCAGGAGTATACGAAACAAGGTAGGGGAACTGGCAGCGTGGGTTGGTACCTGGGACTTCGATGTTGTGGCCATTTCGGAGACATGGATAGAGCAGGGACAGGAATGGATGTTGCAGGTTCCGGGGTTTAGGTGTTTTAGTAAGCTCAGAGAAGGAGGCAAAAGAGGGGGAGGTGTGGCGCTGCTAGTCAAGAGCAGTATTACGGTGGCGGAGAGGATGCTAGATGGGGACTCTTCTTCCGAGGTAGTATGGGCTGAAGTTAGAAACAGGAAAGGAGAGGTCACCCTGTTGGGAGTTTTTTATAGGCCTCCTAATAGTTCTAGGGATGTAGAGGAAAGGATGGCGAAGATGATTCTGGATATGAGCAAAAGTAACAGGATAGTTATTATGGGAGACTTTAACTTTCCAAATATTGACTGGAAAAGATATAGTTCGAGTACAATAGATGGGTCGTTTTTTGTACAGTGTGTGCAGGAGGGTTTCCTGAAACAATATGTTGACAGGCCAACAAGAGGCGAGGCCACGTTGGATTTGGTTTTGGGTAATGAACCAGGCCAGGTGTTGGATTTGGAGGTAGGAGAGCACTTTGGGGACAGTGACCACAATTCGGTGACGTTTACGTTAATGATGGAAAGGGATAAGTATATACCGCAGGGCAAGAGTTATAGCTGGGGGAAGGGCAATTATGATGCCATTAGACGTGACTTGGGGGGGATAAGGTGGAGAAGTAGGCTGCAAGTGTTGGGCACACTGGATAAGTGGGGCTTGTTCAAGGATCAGCTACTGCGTGTTCTTGATAAGTATGTACCGGTCAGACAGGGAGGAAGGCGTCGAGCGAGGGAACCGTGGTTTACCAAGGAAGTGGAATCTCTTGTTAAGAGGAAGAAGGAGGCCTATGTGAAGATGAAGTGTGAAGTTTCGGTTGGGGCGATGGATAGTTACAAGGTAGCGAGGAAGGATCTAAAGAGCGAGCTAAGACGAGCAAGGAGGGGACATGAGAAGTATTTGGCAGGAAGGATCAAGGAAAACCCAAAAGCTTTCTATAGGTATGTCAGGAATAAGCGAATGACTAGGGAAAGAGTAGGACCAGTCAAGGACAGGGATGGGAAATTGTGTGTGGAGTCTGAAGAGATAGGCGAGATACTAAATGAATATTTTTCGTCAGTATTCACTCAGGAAAAAGATAATGTTGTGGATGAGAATGCTGAGCCCCAGGCTAATAGAATAGATGGCATTGAGGTACGTAGGGAAGAGGTGTTGGCAATTCTGGACAGGCTGAAAATAGATAAGTCCCCGGGATCTGATGGGATTTATCCTAGGATTCTATGGGAGGCCAGGGAAGAGATTGCTGGACCTTTGGCTTTGATTTTTATGTCATCATTGGCTACAGGAATAGTGCCAGAGGACTGGAGGACAGCAAATGTGGTCCCTTTGTTCAAAAAGGGGAGCAGAGACAACCCCGGCAACTGTAGGCCGGTGAGCCTCACGTCTGTAGTGGGTAAAGTCTTGGAGGGGATTATAAGAGACAAGATTTATAATCACCTAGATAGGAATAATATGATCAGGGATAGTCAGCATGGCTTTGTGAAGGGTAGGTCATGCCTCACAAACCTTATTGAGTTCTTTGAGAAGGTGACTGAACAGGTAGACGAGGGTAGAGCAGTTGATGTGGTGTATATGGATTTCAGCAAAGCGTTTGATAAGGTTCCCCACGGTAGGCTATTGCAAAAAATACGGAGGCTGGGGATTGAGGGTGATTTAGAGATGTGGATCAGAAATTGGCTAGCTGAAAGAAGACAGAGGGTGGTGGTTGATGGGAAATGTTCAGAATGGAGTACAGTCACAAGTGGAGTACCACAAGGATCTGTTCTGGGGCCGTTGCTGTTTGTCATTTTTATCAATGACCTAGAGGAAGGCGCAGAAGGGTGGGTGAGTAAATTTGCAGACGATACTAAAGTCGGTGGTGTTGTCGATAGTGTGGAAGGATGTAGCAGATTACAGAGGGATATAGATAAGCTGCAGAGCTGGGCTGAGAGGTGGCAAATGGAGTTTAATGTAGAGAAGTGTGAGGTGATTCACTTTGGAAGGAATAACAGGAATGCGGAATATTTGGCTAATGGTAAAGTTCTTGAAAGTGTGGCTGAGCAGAGGGATCTAGGTGTCCATGTACATAGATCCCTGAAAGTTGCCACCCAGGTTGATAGGGTTGTGAAGAAGGCCTATGGAGTGTTGGCCTTTATTGGTAGAGGGATTGAGTTCCGGAGTCGGGAGGTCATGTTGCAGCTGTACAGAACTCTGGTCCGGCCGCATTTGGAGTATTGCGTACAGTTCTGGTCACCGCATTATAGGAAGGACGTGAAGGCTTTGGAGCGGGTGCAGAGGAGATTTACCAGGATGTTGCCTGGTATGGAGGGAAAATCTTATGAGGAAAGGCTGACGGACTTGAGGTTGTTTTCGTTGGAGAGAAGAAGGTTAAGAGGAGACTTAATAGAGGCATACAAAATGATCAGGGGGTTGGATAGGGTGGACAGTGAGAGCCTTCTCCCGCGGATGGATATGGCTGGCACGAGGGGACATAACTTTAAACTGAGGGGTAATAGATATAGGACAGAGGTCAGAGGTAGGTTCTTTACGCAAAGAGTAGTGAGGCCGTGGAATGCCCTACCTGCTACAGTAGTGAACTCGCCAACATTGAGGGCATTTAAAAGTTTATTGGATAAACATATGGATGATAATGGCATAGTGTAGGTTAGATGGCTTTTGTTTCGGTGCAACATCGTGGGCCGAAGGGCCTGTACTGCGCTGTATTGTTCTATGTTCTATGTTCTATGGCACAAAATGAGGCCATTCCACCCATCGTGCCTGTGATCGCTGTTTGAAAGAGCGGTCCATTCGTTCCCAACCCCCTGCTCTTTCCCACATAGCCCAACAAATTTCCCCAAAATTAATCTCCAGGCAATGAGATTGATTTCAGCGTTTTTCTCTTGGCAATGCTGAGCACAGATGTGAAATCCAACCTGGCAGCTGCCTTGCCAATGTGACGGCAGTGATACAAGTGCAGAAACATCAGAACCACATGGTCTGAACTGATATAGCAGCAGCCACACATGACTCACCAGATACAGCATTCCGTCATCGATGGGAACTCCCAGGCTTAGTCCCAGTGGATGTGTGGTTTGTGCATTTTGGCAAACAGCATCGAGAGTAACTCCAAGACTATAATTCTCGTACTTTTCTGTTGAATATTAACCCTCACACTGCTGTGGGGCTTCGAAATCTCTATTCTTGCTGTTTCAACTATTCTGGATATACTTGGAAATGAGAACTTCGGAATAGGCTCAGATTAATGTCACCATAAATCCCCCATCAACCTATTCAAATTTAAATTCACCCTTCAGAACCCCTCCAGCCTTTGTACTTCGATCCAGCAGGTGTTCTTTCGGCCAATCCAACATTTAAAGTACAGCTTTTAAACAAATCTTACCCTGATAAGATTTAATAAGTTGTACATATCACCTGGCTGGAACAGTTTACGGGGATATTAGTGCTGAAAGAGACACTAACATTCCAGCAATAAGCTAATTCGTTAGCTGATCTCCGTCTCTCCAGTTTAGAAGTCGACCCTGTGACACGGGAGCGAGCAGAGTGTGGAACCTGTCGTGTTGGGTGCTCTGCTACACAGACGAACCAACACGGTTGCGGAAGGTACAACTCAGTTTTATTACTAACAATATTTACAATGGTAAACTGGTTACTGAGGTTCGTTCATTACCCTAGAATCTGTGGACCTATCCCTAACACTATCTTGGAGTGGCACTCAGCACATGGTGGATGTCTGAGTGGCTTGCTGTGAGCTCTGTGCCCTGAGCTGTCTACTGCTGGAATGAGCGGGAAGTGTCGTGTTCTCCGTTTTATAGTGTGTATGCTCTTGCCTGTGATTGGCTGTGGTGTTGTGTGTGTATTGATTGGTCCGTTGATCTGTCCATCAATATGTATGTATGTTTGCACCATGATGTTTACCTGAATATCATGACAGAACCCACAGGAATATTTCACACTGTCTGTCTAATTATTTTTCATAGAATTTACAGTGCAGAAGGAGGCCATTCAGCCCATCGAGTCTGCACCGGCTCCTGGAAAGAGCACCCTACCCAAGGTCAACACCTCCACCCTATCCCCATAACCCAGTAACCCCACCCAACACTAAGGACAATTTTGGACACTAAGGGCAATTTAGCATGGCCAATCCACCTAACCTGCACATCTTTGGACTGTGGGAGGAAACCGGAGCACCCGGAGGAAACCCACGCACACACGGGGAGGATGTGCAGACTCCGCACAGACAGTGACCCAAGCCGGAATTGAACCTGGGATCTGGAGCTGTGAAGCAATTGTGCTATCCACATTGCTACCGTGCTGCCTATTTAACAAATAGGAATATAGAAAGTCATAGAGATCTGGACGTGCAGATCCACAGATCTTTGAAAGTGGCAACACAAGTGGACAAGGTAGTCAGAAAGCAGACGGAATGCTTGCCTTCATTGGACGGGGCATCGAGTATAAAACTGGCAAGTCAGGCTGCAGTTGGACAGAACCTTGGTAAGGCCGCACTTGGAATATTGCGCACAATTCTGGTCGCCACACTACCAGAAGGATGTGGAGGCTTTGGAGAGGGTGCAGAGGAGGTTTACCAGGATGTTGCCTGGCCTGGAGGGTGTTAGCTGTGTGGAGAGGCTGAATAGACTCGGACTGTTTCAATTAGAAAGACGGAGGTTGAGGGGTGACCTGATAGATGTCTACAGGCTTATGAGGGGCATGGATAGAGGGCAATGGGCAGGCACTCTTTCCCAGGGTGGAGGGGTCAGTCACCAGGGGGCATAGGTTTAAGGTCTGTGGGGCGACGTTTAGAGGAGATGTGCGAGTCAGGTTTTTACACAGAGGGTGGTGAGTGCCTGGAACGCGTTGCCAGGGGAGGTTGTGGAAGCAGATACATTAACGGCGTTCAAAAGGCATCTTGACAAACACATGGATAGGACGGGTATAGAGGGGTATGGCACAAGGAAGAGCTGAGGGTTTTGGCCAAGGCTGGTATCATGACCGGTACAGGTTTGGAGGGCCGAAGGGGCTGTTCCTGCGCTGTATTGTTCTTTGCTCTGTGTTTTGTTCTAATAATTTTTATTAGTGTCACAAGTAGGCTCACATTAACACTGCAGTGAAGTTACTGTGAGAAGCCCCTAGTCGCCACATTCCGGCGCCTGTTCGGGGACACGGAGGGAGAATGCAGAATGTCCAATTCACCTAACAGCGCGTCTTTCGGGACTTATGGGAGGAAACCGGAGCACCCGGAGGAAACCCACGCAGACACGGGGAGAACGTGCAGACTCCGCACAGACAGTGACCCAAGCCGGGAATCAAACCTGGGACCCTGGAGCTGTGAAGCAGCAGTGCTAAGCACTGTGCTACATTACCTCACGTACTGGATTACGAGGATTTGCAGATAATTCCTGAAGTCGCAAAGTTGCCTGCAACTGCGAGAGTGTCCAGAGGTACGCCAACATGAGATGCCTGACCAGTTGATGGGCGGCAGTACAGCGTTTGAGCGCAGGGACCATGGATCAAACAAAACTCCTCAATCCAGCAAAGGCTCCAGAATCCAGCTACTGTGGCAGAATATCCAGAAGCCATTGCGGCCAGGGAGCCACAAATAGCTATTCCCTTGACCAAGACCAGTAGCAGCCGGTTGGGCGACCAGGAAGCAGCCGGGACAGTGAAGACACAAGTAACGGCAATATGTCCAATATATAAGAACACACGGATTCTAATTGAGGGGGTCGGGGTGGTTTATATATAGAATAACAGATACCCGGGAGTGAGTTACAGACTGGAATCTAATCGAGGGGTTCGGGGTGGTTTATATATAGAATAACAGATACCCGGGAGTGAGTTACAGACTGGAATCTAATCGAGGGGTTCGGGGTGGTTTATATATAGAATAACAGATACCCGGGAGTGAGTTACAGACTGGAATCTAATCGAGGGGTTCGGGGTGGTTTATATATAGAATAACAGATACCCGGGAGTGAGTTACAGACTGGAATCTAATCGAGGAGTTCGGGGTGGTTTATATATAGAATAACAGATACCCGGGAGTGAGTTACAGACTGGAATCTAATCGAGGGGTTTGGGGTGGTTTATATATAGAATAACAGATACCCGGGAGTGAGTTACAGACTGGAATCTAATCGAGGGGTTCGGGGTGGTTTATCTATAGAATAACAGATACCCGGGAGTGAGTTACAGACTGGAATCTAATCAAGGGGTTCGGGGTGGTTTATATATAGAATAACAGATACCCGGGAGTGAGTTACAGACTGGAATCTAATCGAGGGGTTCGGGGTGGTTTATATATAGAATACCAGATACCCGGGAGTGAGTTACAGACTGGAATCTAATCGAGGGGTTCGGGGTGGTTTATATATAGAATAACAGATACCCGGGAGTGAGTTACAGACTGGAATCTAATCGAGGGGTTCGGGGTGGTTTATATATAGAATAACAGATACCCGGGAGTGAGTTACAGACTGGAATATAATTGAGGGGTTTGGGGTGGTTTATATATAGAATAACAGATACCCGGGAGAGAGTTACAGACTGGAATCTAATCGAGGGGCTCAGGGTGGTTTATATACAGAATAACAGATACCCGGGAGAGAGTTACAGACTGGAATCTAATCGAGGGGTTCAGAGTGGTTTATATATAGAATAACAGATACCCGGGAGAGAGTTACAGACTGGATTCTAATCGAGGGGTTCGGGGTGGTTTATATATAGAATAACAGATACCCGTGAGTGAGTTACAGACTGGAATCTAATCGAGGGGTTCGGGGTGGTTTATATATAGAATAACAGATATCCGGGAGTGAGTTACAGACTGGAATCTAATCGGGGGTTCGGGATGGTTTATATATAGAATAACAGATACCCGGGAGTGAGTTACAGACTGGAATCTAATCGAGGGGTTCGGGATGGTTTATATATAGAATAACAAATACCCAGGAGTGAGTTACAGACTGGAGTCTAATCGAGGGGTTTGGGTGGTTTATATATAGAATAACAGATACCCGGGAGTGAGTTACAGACTGGAATCTAATCGAGGGGTTCGGGATGGTATATTTATAGAATAACAGATACCCGGGAGTGAGTTACAGACTGGAATCTAATCGAGGGGTTCGGGGTGGTTTATATATAGAATAACAGATACCCTGGAGTGAGTTACAGACTGGAATCTAATCGAGGGGTTCGGGGTAGTTTATATATAGAATAACAGATACCCGGGAGTGAGTTACAGACTGGAATCTAATCGAGGGGCTCGGGGTGGTTTATATATAGAATAACAGATATCCGGGAGTGAGTTACAGACTGGAATCTAATCGATGGGTTCAGTGTGGTTTATATATAGAATAACAGATACCCGGGAGTGAGTTACAGACTGGAATCTAATCCAGGGGTTCAATGTGGTTTATATATAGAATAACAGATGCCCGGGAGTGAGTTACAGACTGGAATCTAATCCAGGGGTTCGGGGTGGTTTATATATAGAATAACCGATATCCGGGAGTGAGTTACAGACTGGAATCTAATCGATGGGTTCAGTGTGGTTTATATATAGAATAACAGATACCCGGGAGTGAGTTACAGACTGGAATCTAACCGAGGGGTTCAGAGTGGTTTGTATATAGAATAACAGATACCCGGGAGTGAGTTACAGACTGGAATCTAATCCAGGGGTTCAATGTGGTTTATATATAGAATAACAGATGCCCGGGAGTGAGTTACAGACTGGAATCTAATCCAGGGGTTCAGGGTGGTTTATATATAGAATAACAGATACCCGGGTGTGTGTTACAGACTGGAGTCTAATCAAGGGGTTTGGGTGGTTTATATATAGAATAACAGATACCCGGGAGTGAGTTACAGACTGGAATCTAATCGCGGGGTTCGGGATGGTTTATATATAAAATAACAGATACCCGGGAGTGAGTTACAGACTGGAATCTAATCGAGGGATTCGGGATGGTTTATATATAGAATAACAGATACCCGGGAGTGAGTTACAGACTGGAGTCTAATCGAGGGGTTTGGGTGATTTATATATAGAATAACAGATACCCGGAAGTGAGTTACAGACTGGAATCTAATCGAAGGGTTCGGGGTGGTTTATATATAGAATAACAGATACCCGGGAGTGAGTTACAGACTGGAATCTAATCGAGGGGTTCGGGGTGGTTTATATATAGAATAAAAGATACCCGGGAGTGAGTTACAGACTGGAATCTAATCGAGGTGTTCAGAGTGGTTTGTATATAGAATAACAGATACCCGGGAGTGAGTTACAGACTGGAATCTAATCGAGGGGTTCAATGTGGTTTATATATAGAATAACAGATATCCGGGAGTGAGTTACAGACTGGAATCTAATCGAGGTGTTCAGAGTGGTTTGTATATAGAATAACAGATACCCGGGAGTGAGTTACAGACTGGAATCTAATCGAGGGGCTCGGGGTGGTTTATATATAGAATAACAGATATCCGGGAGTGAGTTACAGACTAAAATCTAATCGATGGGTTCAGTATGGTTTATATATAGAATAACAGATACCCGGGAGTGAGTTACAGACTGGAATCTAATCGAGGGGTTCAATGTGGTTTATATATAGAATAACAGATACCCGGGAGTGAGTTACAGACTGGAATCTAATCGAGAGGTTCGGGGTGGTTTATATACAGAATAACAGATGCCCGGGAGTGAGTTACAGACTGGAATCTAATCCAGGGGTTCGGGGTGGTTTATATATAGAATAACAGATATCCGGGAGTGAGTTACAGACTGGAATCTAATCGATGGGTTCAGTGTGGTTTATATATAGAATAACAGATACCCGGGAGTGAGTTACAGACTGGAATCTAATCCAGGGGTTCAATGTGGTTTATATATAGAATAACAGATGCCCGGGAGTGAGTTACAGACTGGAATCTAATCCAGGGGTTCGGGGTGGTTTATATATAGAAAAACAGATATCCGGGAGTGAGTTACAGACTGGAATCTAATCGAGGGGTTCAGTGTGGTTTATATATAGAATAACAGATACCCGGGAGTGAGTTACAGACTGGAATCTAACCGAGGGGTTCAGAGTGGTTTGTATATAGAATAACAGATATCCGGGAGTGAGTTACAGACTGCAATCTAAACAATGGGTTCAGTGTGGTTTTTTATAGAATAACAGATATCCGGGAGTGAGTTACAGACTGGAATCTAATCGAGGGGTTCGGGGTGGTTTATATACAGAATAACAGATATCCGGGAGTGAGTTACAGACTGCAATCTAATCGAGGGGTTCAGTGTGGTTTATATATAGAATAACAGATACACGGGAGTGAGTTACAGACAGGAATCTAATCGAGGTGTTCGGGGTGGTTTATATATAGAATAACAGATACCCGGGAGAGCGTTACAGACTGGAATCTAATCCAGGGGTTCGGGATGGTTTATATATAGAATAACAGATATCCGGGAGTGAGTTACAGACTGGAATCTAATCGATGGGTTCATTGTGGTTTATATATAGAATAACAGATACCCGGGAGTGAGTTACAGACTGGAATCTAATCCAGGGGTTCAATGTGGTTTATATATAGAATAACAGATGCCCGGGAGTGAGTTACAGACTGGAATCTAATCCAGGGGTTCGGGGTGGTTTATATATAGAAAAACAGATATCCGGGAGTGAGTTACAGACTGGAATCTAATCGATGGGTTCAGTGTGGTTTATATATAGAATAACAGATACCCGGGAGTGAGTTACAGACTGGAATCTAACCGAGGGGTTCAGTGTGGTTTGTATATAGAATAACAGATATCCGGGAGTGAGTTACAGACTGGAATCTAAACAATGGGTTCAGTGTGGTTTTTTATAGAATAACAGATATCCGGGAGTGAGTTACAGACTGGAATCTAATCGAGGGGTTCGGGGTGGTTTATATACAGAATAACAGATATCCGGGAGTGAGTTACAGACTGCAATCTAATCGAGGGGTTCAGTGTGGTTTATATATAGAATAACAGATACACGGGAGTGAGTTACAGACAGGAATCTAATCGAGGTGTTCGGGGTGGTTTATATATAGAATAACAGATACCCGGGAGAGAGTTACAGACTGGAATCTAATCGAGGGTTTCGGGGGGGTTTATATATAGAATAACAGATACACGGGAGAGAGTTACAGACTGGAATCTAATCAAGGGGTTCGGGTGGTTTATATATAGAATAACAGATACCCGGGAGAGAGTTACAGACTGGAATCTAATCAAAGGGTTCGGGTGGTTTATATATAGAATAACAGATACCCGGGAGTGAGGTACAGACTGGAATCTAATCGAGGGGTTCAGGGTGGTTTATATATAGAATAACAGATACACGGAAGTGAGTTACAGACTGGAATCTAATCGATGGGTTCAGTGTGGTTTATATATAGAATAACAGATACCCGGGAGTGAGTTACAGACTGGAATCTAAACAATGGGTTCAGTGTGGTTTTTTATAGAATAACAGATATCCGGGAGTGAGTTACAGACTGGAATCTAATCGAGGGGTTCGGGGTGGTTTATATACAGAATAACAGATATCCGGGAGTGAGTTACAGACTGCAATCTAATCGAGGGGTTCAGTGTGGTTTATATATAGAATAACAGATACACGGGAGTGAGTTACAGACAGGAATCTAATCGAGGTGTTCGGGGTGGTTTATATATAGAATAACAGATACCCGGGAGAGCGTTACAGACTGGAATCTAATCCAGGGGTTCGGGGTGGTTTATATATAGAATAACAGATACCCGGGAGAGAGTTACAGACTGGAATTTAATCGATGTGTTCAGTGTGGTTTATATATAGTATAACAGATACCCGGGAGTGAGTTACAGACTGGAATCTAATCCAGGGGTTCAATGTGGTTTATATATAGAATAACAGATGCCCGGGAGTGAGTTACAGACTGGAATCTAATCCAGGGGTTCGGGGTGGTTTATATATAGAAAAACAGATATCCGGGAGTGAGTTACAGACTGGAATCTAATCGATGGGTTCAGTGTGGTTTATATATAGAATAACAGATACCCGGGAGTGAGTTACAGACTGGAATCTTACCGAGGGGTTCAGAGTGGTTTGTATATAGAATAACAGATATCCGGGAGTGAGTTACAGACTGGAATCTAAACAATGGGTTCAGTGTGGTTTTTTATAGAATAACAGATATCCGGGAGTGAGTTACAGACTGGAATCTAATCGAGGGGTTCGGGGTGGTTTATATACAGAATAACAGATATCCGGGAGTGAGTTACAGACTGCAATCTAATCGAGGGGTTCAGTGTGGTTTATATATAGAATAACAGATACACGGGAGTGAGTTACAGACAGGAATCTAATCGAGGTGTTCGGGGTGGTTTATATATAGAATAACAGATACCCGGGAGAGAGTTACAGACTGGAATCTAATCGAGGGTTTCGGGGGGGTTTATATATAGAATAACAGATACCCGGGAGAGAGTTACAGACTGGAATCTAATCAAGGGGTTCGGGTGGTTTATATATAGAATAACAGATACCCGGGAGAGAGTTACAGACTGGAATCTAATCAAAGGGTTCGGGTGGTTTATATATAGAATAACAGATACCCGGGAGTGAGGTACAGACTGAAATCTAATCGAGGGGTTCAGGGTGGTTTATATATAGAATAACAGATACACGGGAGTGAGTTACAGACAGGAATCTAATCGAGGTGTTCGGGGTGGTTTATATATAGAATAACAGATACCCGGGAGAGAGTTACAGACTGGAATCTAATCGAGGGGTTCAGTGTGGTTTATATATAGAATAACAGATACCCGGGAGAGAGTTACAGACTGGAATCTAATCGAGGGGTTCGGGGTGGTTTATATATAGAATAACAGATACCCGGGAGAGAGTTACAGACTGGAATCTAATCAAGGGGTTCGGGGTGGTTTATATAGAATAACAGATACCCGGGAGTGAGTTACAGACTGGAATCTAATCAAGGGGTTCGGGATGGTTTGAATAGAATAACAGATACCTGGGAGTGAGTTACAGACTGGAATCTAATTGAGGGGTTCATGGTGGTTTATATATAGAATAACAGATACCCTGGAGTGCGTTACAGACTGGAATCTAATCGAGGGGTTCGGGGTGGTTTATATATAGAATACCAGATACCCGGGAGTGAGTTACAGACTGGAATCTAATCGAGGGGTTCGGGGTGGTTTATATATAGAATAACAGATACCCGGGAGTGAGTTACAGACTGGAATCTAATCAAGGGGTTAAGGGTGGTTTATATATAGAATAACAGATACCCTGGAGTGCGTTACAGACTGGAATCTAATCGAGGTGTTCGGAGTGGTTTATATATAGAATAACAGATACCCGGGAGTGAGTTACAGACTAGAATCTAATCGAGGGGTTCGCGATGGTTTATATATAGAATAACAGATACCCGGGAGTGAGTTACAGACTGGAATCTAACCAAGGGGGTTCAGTGTGGTTTACATATAGAATAACAGATACCCGGGAGTGAGTTCCAGACTGGAATCTAATCGAGGGGTTCGGGGTGGTTTATATATAGAATAACAGATACCCGGGAGTGAGTTGCAGACTGGAATCTAATCAAGGGGTTCAGGGTGATTTATATATAGAATAACAGATACCTGGAAGTGAGTTACAGACTGGAATCTAATCGCCGGGTTCGGGGTGGTTTATATATAGAATAACAGATACCCGGGAGTGAGTTACAGACTGGAATCTAATCGAGGGTTTCGGGGGGGTTTATTTTTGAATAACAGATACCCGGGAGTGAGTTACAGACTGGAATCTAATCGAGGGTTTCGGGGGGGTTTATATATAGAATAACAGATACCCGGGAGTGAGTTACAGACTGGAATCTAATCGAGGGGTTCGGGGTGGTTTATATATAGAATAACAGATACCTCGGAGTGAGTTACAGACTGGAATCTAATCGAGGGGTTCAGGGTGGTTTATTGATAGAATAACAGATACCCGGGAGTGAGTTACAGACTGGAATCTAATCGAGGGGTTCGGGGTTGTTTATATATAGAATAACAGAAAACCAGGAGTGAGTTACAGACTGGACTCTAATCGAGGGGCTCGGGGTGATTTATATATAGAATAACAGATACCTGGGAGTGAGTTACAGACTGGAATCTAATCGATGGGTTCGGGGTGGTTTATATATAGAATAACAGATACCCGGGAGTGAGTTACAGACTGGAATCTAATCGAGGGTTTCGGGGGGGTTTATTTTTGAATAACAGATACCCGGGAGTGAGTTACAGACTGGAATCTAATCGAGGGTTTCGGGGGGGTTTATATATAGAATAACAGATACCCGGGAGTGAGTTACAGACTGGAATCTAATCGAGGGGTTCGGGGTGGTTTATATATAGAATAACAGATACCTCGGAGTGAGTTACAGACTGGAATCTAATCGAGGGGTTCAGGGTGGTTTATTGATAGAATAACAGATACCCGGGAGTGAGTTACAGACTGGAATCTAATCGAGGGGTTCGGGGTTGTTTATATATAGAATAACAGAAAACCAGGAGTGAGTTACAGACTGGACTCTAATCGAGGGGCTCGGGGTGATTTATATATAGAATAACAGATACCTGGGAGTGAGTTACAGACTGGAATCTAATCGATGGGTTCGGGGTGGTTTATATATAGAATAACAGATACCCGGGATGTGAGTTACAGACTGGAATCTAATCGCCGGGTTCGGGGTGGTTTATATATAGAATAACAGATACCCGGGAGTGAGTTACAGACTGGAATCTAATTGAGGGTTTCGGGGGGTTTTATATATAGAATAACAGATACCCGGGAGTGAGTTACAGACTGGAATCTAATCGATGGTTTCGGGGGGGTTTATATATAGAATAACAGATACCCGGGAGTGGGTTACAGACTGGAATCTAATCGAGGGTTTCGGGGGGGTTTTATATAGAATAACAGATACCCGGGAGTGAGTTACAGACTGGAATCTAATCGAGGGTTTCGGGGGGGTTTATATATAGAATAACAGATACCCGTGTAGGAATCTCGGGCAACCCCTGGTCCCCTTGAATTGCGAAACCGGACTTTAAACTCAAACTGTAAAATGGACACCTTTCTTGGCCAAAGTTTTCCCAGCAAGCTTGGCTTGCAGAGCTGTCTGTGAGTGTGAAAGGAATGTTTGCAGCAACCCCCCCTGGACTTACAAACTCATCAGTAGACAGACAGAACTAATTGGATCAGCAAAAGGCACAATGGAAATGCTAATAGCCCTGAAACTCCCCCAGCCAAGATACAATGTGTTGGTAAGAACTCCTTACACATGATAATGACCTCGTCTCCATCGGAGCTGAAAAATCCATCAGCATAATCAGGTCATAATGGCAGCAATCTCGAGCGAATGGCAGACTCGAAAGTCCCATCTTCTTAACGAGATGTGGAAGACTGCGATCTCCCAGGACAATGGAGCGGGCAGGAAGCAGTTTAACCTGGAGGGAAACTGCCCGGAGACTGGAGCTGGCTACCTGGACCTATCAGGAGAAGGGGCGGGACCTGCGGGAACTTTGAAATGCTAACTGACATGCTCACACAAAAGAAGCTGGACTGGAGCGAAAAAAAACTTGGATTTTGGACGATAAAAAGGGTGGTCAAACGGCCATTCGATCTCTTAGGATCTTCTGCTCGTGCTGAACTCTCCGCTCCTACAACATCAGCCTTGGATTGTAAGTATCCCGCAGCAGCTTGCGAAGCTCCCGGGACTAGTATAGTGGTTGAGGCTTTGGGGAAAGGGGGTGCATGCCCCTATTTTGTCTTTTTAAAAGATTGCTAAAATTGTGTAGGTAAGTTTTATGTTGTGCTGCGATAGTATTCCTTCCATAGTAATAGTCATTAAAGTATAAGATAATTGTGTGTTTACTGTATTTGGTGGTGGTTGATCTTGGCAATTAATAAATATATGTGTTTGGATTTTGGAATTGGAGTCTCAATTCCTTCAATCCCTCACCAACGAGCTCTAGCCAAGTCACTCTATTAAAATACTCCTTACCATAAATCCGGTGTCGAGAACTGAGGGAAATCCCTGGGCGATTCGAACCCGCTCACTCGGGAAAGGCTGCCAGGTACAGGTGGGCAGAGGTTTTCCTTTCCTCTCTCTCTTGGGGGCGCTGCTCAGGTGAAGCAAGCGCAGGTGGCAGCGAATCCACCGGTGAGAGAGAGAATCACCCGGGCAGTGGTGGGGCTTGGACGACGGGGTGCCAAGCCTGGTGGAAGCTCACGGGGGTGGAGGTTAAAGGGGATCCCGCTACACCCGGTGCCGTGTTAGGTACACTGGTATAACACTGGCTGCAACTGGATGCGGCTTCGATCAAAAAGGAGAGGATGCTAGGCGGGGACTCTTCTTCCGAGGTAGTATGGGCTGAAGTTAGAAACAGGAAAGGAGAGGTCACCCTGTTGGGAGTTTTTTATAGGCCTCCTAATAGTTCTAGGGATGTAGAGGAAAGGATGGCGAAGATGATTCTGGATATGAGCGAAAGTAACAGGGTAGTTATTATGGGAGACTTTAATTTTCCAAATATTGACTGGAAAAGATATAGTTCGAGTACATTAGATGGGTCGTTTTTTGTACAGTGTGTGCAGGAGGGTTTCCTGAAACAATATGTTGACAGGCCAACAAGAGGCGAGGCCACGTTGGATTTGGTTTTGGGTAATGAACCAGGCCAGGTGTTGGATTTGGAGGTAGGAGAGCACTTTGGGGACAGTGACCACAATTCTGTGACGTTTACGTTAATGATGGAAAGGGATAAGTATACACCGCAGGGCAAGAGTTATAGCTGGGGGAAGGGCAATTATGATGCCATTAGACGTGACTTGGGGGGGATAAGGTGGAGAAGTAGGCTGCAAGAGTTGGGCACACTGGATAAGTGGGGCATGTTCAAGGATCAGCTACTGCGTGTTCTTGATAAGTATGTACCGGTCAGACAGGGAGGAAGGCGTCGAGCGAGGGAACCGTGGTTTACCAAGGAAGTGGAATCTCTTGTTAAGAGGAAGAAGGAGGCCTATGTGAAGATGAAGTGTGAAGTTTCGGTTGGGGCGATGGATAGTTACAAGGTAGCGAGGAAGGATCTAAAGAGAGAGCTAAGACGAGCAAGGAGGGGACATGAGAAGTATTTGGCAGGAAGGATCAAGGAAAACCCAAAAGCTTTCTATAGGTATGTCAAGGAATAAGCGAATGACTATGGAAAGAGTTGGACCAGTCAAGGACAGGGATGGGAAATTGTGTGTGGAGTCTGAAGAGGTAGGCGAGATACTAAATGAATATTTTTCGTCAGTATTCACTCAGGAAAAAGATAATGTTGTGGAGGAGAATGCTGAGTCCCAGGCTAATAGAATAGATGGCATTGAGGTACGTAGGGAAGAGGTGTTGGCAATTCTGGACAGGCTGAAAGTAGATAAGTCCCCGGGACCTGATGGGATTTATCCTAGGATTCTCTGGGAGGCCAGGGAAGAGATTGCTGGACCTTTGGCTTTGATTTTTATGTCATCATTGGCTACAGGAATAGTGCCAGAGGACTGGAGGACAGCAAATGTGGTCCCTTTGTTCAAAAAGGGGAGCAGAGACAACCCCGGCAACTATAGACCGGTGAGCCTCACGTCTGTAGTGGGTAAAGTCTTGGAGGGGATTATAAGAGACAAGATTTATAATCATCTAGATAGGAATAATATGATCAGGGATAGTCAGCATGGCTTTGTGAAGGGTAGGTCATGCCTCACAAACCTTATTGAGTTCTTTGAGAAGGTGACTGAACAGGTAGACGAGGGTAGAGCAGTTGATGTGGTGTATATGGATTTTAGCAAAGCGTTTGATAAGGTTCCCCACGGTAGGCTATTGCAAAAAATATGGAGGCTGGGGATTGAGGGTGATTTAGAGATGTGGATCAGAAATTGGCTAGCTGAAAGAAGACAGAGGGTGGTGGTTGATGGGAAATGTTCAGAATGGAGTACAGTCACAAGTGGAGTACCACAAGGATCTGTTCTGGGGCCGTTGCTGTTTGTCATTTTTATCAATGACCTAGAGGAAGGCGCAGAAGGGTGGGTGAGTAAATTTGCAGACGATACTAAAGTCGGTGGTGTTGTCGATAGTGTGGAAGGATGTAGCAGGTTACAGAGGGATATAGATAAGCTGCAGAGCTGGGCTGAGAGGTGGCAAATGGAGTTTAATGTAGAGAAGTGTGAGGTGATTCACTTTGGAAAGAATAACAGGAATGCGGAATATTTGGCTAATGGTAAAGTTCTTGAAAGTGTGGATGAGCAGAGGGATCTAGGTGTCCATGTACATAGATCCCTGAAAGTTGCCACCCAGGTTGATAGGGTTGTGAAGAAGGCCTATGGAGTGTTGGCCTTTATTGGTAGAGGGATTGAGTTCCGGAGTCGGGAGGTCATGTTGCAGCTGTACAGAACTCTGGTGCGGCCGCATTTGGAGTATTGCGTACAGTTCTGGTCACCGCATTATAGGAAGGACGTGGAGGCTTTGGAGCGGGTGCAGAGGAGATTTACCAGGATGTTGCCCGGTATGGAGGGAAAATCTTATGAGGAAAGGCTGATGGACTTGAGGTTGTTTTCGTTGGAGAGAAGAAGGTTAAGAGGAGACTTAATAGAGGCATACAAAATGATCAGGGGGTTGGATAGGGTGGACAGTGAGAGCCTTCTCCCGCGGATGGATATGGCTGGCACGAGGGGACATAACTTTAAACTGAGGGGTAATAGATATAGGACAGAGGTCAGAGGTAGGTTCTTTACGCAAAGAGTAGTGAGGCCGTGGAATGCCCTACCTGCTACAGTAGTGAACTCGCCAACATTGAGGGCATTTAAAAGTTTATTGGATAAACATATGGATGATAATGGCATAGTGTAGGTTAGATGGCTTTTGTTTCGGTGCAACATCGTGGGCTGAAGGGCCTGTACTGCGCTGTATCGTTCTATGTTCTATGTTCTATACTCCAGACCTTGAAGTTAGTGTCATGTGAGAGTACCTTTAAGAAATGGGTGTTTACGAAATGTACCTTTAAGAAATTGAGCTGCTCATGTTGCTGGAGTGATGTCAGAGTGTGGGTGGAGCCATAACAGTTAGTTCAATCAGGTTTATTGAAAAATAGCACAGTTAGCACAGTTCTCTATGAGTTCGACTCTCTGCTAACCTCAGTGTGGTTACTCTGTCTGACTGAACCAGACTAGCTCTTAGCCACGTGGTGGAGATGTGAGATTGTAACAACACCCTTGACTGACTCTCTAGATGTTCATCAGTGGAAAGAGGCGGAGTGTGAGTGCCTCGTGTCTTTTATAGTCAGATCCCACCCCTGAGTGTCCTGCCTGCTTATTGGTCATGTCCTGTTCTCTGTGTCCATTAGCTGCTTGTCTGTATATCATTATGTGTGTGCCTGCATATCATGACATCTCCCTTTTTTTATGTTTGGATGACATATGTGAACGTATTCACAAGAATAGGCCAATATTAACATATATACATGCAGTGATTGTGAACATATGTACATGTGAAAACAGCTGTCTAATGCGAGAACACAGAACATAGCAAACAGAACAAATGTTCATAAGTCCAGTCTCTGTGGTTTGCGTCTGATCCTGGTCGACCGCCGGAGAGATGGTGGTGGGGACGACAGCGCCTTGATGGGCAGGATTGAAGCCTGACCGGTGGCCTCGTGAGTCGAGGTATCAGGAGGTGGCAAAACAACAGAAGGAAACGGAGAGGAATGTGGTTGCGGGCAGGCAACTTTGCGCAGAGCCCGTCTGTTTCGTCGCACAACAGAGCCATCAGCCAGACACACAACATCCGAGCGGAGGGCAGCCTGTCGAACAACGACAGCTGGAGCTGACCAGCCACCATCAGGGATCTGGACCCGAACAGTGTCTGACGGGGATAACACGGGCAAATCGGTGGCATGGCTTCTGAAGCACGGGCCATTGTCACTCATGACAGTGAGTGGGATACCATGCCTGGAGAACGTCTCCTTACAGGCCTTGATGACGGTCCGAGATGTGAGGTCTGAGAGCTTCACGACTTCAGGTTAATTAGGGCAGCACTTGTGGATAGCACAATTGTTTCACAGCTCCAGGGTCCCGGGTTCGATTCCGGCTTGGGTCACTGTCTGTGCGGAATCTGCACATCCTCCCCGTATGTGCGTGGGTTTCCTCCGGGTGCTCCGGTTTCCTCCCACAGTCCAAAGATGTGCAGGTTAGGTGGATTGGCCATGATAAATTGCCCTCAGTGTCCAAAATTGCCCTTAGTGTTGGGTGGGGTTACTGGGTTATGGGGATAGGGTGGAGGTGTTGACCTTGGGTGCGGTGCTCTTTCCAAGAGCCGGTGCAGACTCGATGGGCCAAATGGCCTCCTTCTGCACTGTAAATTCTATGATAATCTATGATGATTCTATGATGAGCATCGTAGCCCTGTTTGTGCCGGTCTCGGAGTTGCTGCACCTTCTGCAGCACCGGGAGGTGATCCAGGTTGGGCAAGTGTATGGCTGGAAGTGTTGATCGCAGGTCCCTGTTCATCAGGAGTTAGGGGCAGCACGGTAGCATTGTGGTTAGCACAATTGCTTCACAGCTCCAGGGTCCCAGGTTCGATTCCGCCTTGGGTCACTGTCTGTGCGGAGTCTGCACATCCTCCCCGTGTTTGCGTGGGTTTCCTCCGGGTGCTCCGGTTTCCTCCCACAGTCCAAAGATGTGCAGGCTAGGTGGATTGGCCGTGCTAAATTGCCCTTAGTGTCAAAATTGCCCTTAGTGTTGGGTGGGGTTACTGGGTTATGGGGATAGGGTGGAGGTGTAGACCTTGGGTGGGGTGCTGTTTCCGGGAGTCGGTGCAGACTCGATGGGCCGAATGGCCTCCTTCTGCACTGTCAATTCTATTAAAAAAAGGAGTTGAGCCGGCGACATGCCAGTTGCCCTGTACGCAAGCAGCGCAAGGTGAATGTCAGACGCAGAATCCGCAGCCTTGCAGATGAGCTGCTTCACTATGTGCACCCCTTTCTCAACCTTCCCGTTGGACTGCGGATAGTGTGGGCTGGAAGTGACGTGTTTGAACTGATACGACTGGGCAAACTCGTGGCTGGTGAAGCACGGGCCATTGTCACTCATGACAGTGAGTGGGATACCATGCCTGGAGAACGTCTCCTTACAGGCCTTGATGACGGTCCGAGATGTGAGGTCTGAGAGCTTCACGACTTCAGGGTTATTGGAAAAGTAATCAATAATTTACACGTAATCACGACCATTTGCATGAAAGAGGTTGATGCCAATCTTGGACCACGGAGAGGTTTTGATTTCATGCTGCTGAAGTGTCTCCTTACTCTGCGCTGGCTGGAAGCGTTGACAGGTCGCACAGTTAAGGACCATGTTTGCGATGTCCTGGCTGATCCCGGGCCAGTAGACAGCCTGCCTGGCTCTGCGTCTGCACTGTTCCACACCCAGGTGGCCCTCATGGATTTGATGGAGCACCAAGCTCTGGAGACTATGTGGAATTACAATCCAGTCCAGTTTGAGGAGGATACCATCAACCACCGTCAACATAGAACAGTACAGAACAGAACAGGCCCTTCGGCCCTCAATGTTGTGCCGAGCATTGTTCGAAACAAAGATCAAGCTATCCCACTCCCTGTCATCCTGGTGTGCTCAAGAAAGCACAACAGCGCCTATACTTCCTCAGGAAACTAAGGAAATTTGGCATGTCCACATTAACCCTTTCCAACTTTTACAGATGCACCATAGAAAGCATCCTATCGGGCTGCATCACAGCCTGGTATGGCAACTGCTCGGCCCAGGACCGCAAGAAACTTCAGAGAGTCGTGAACACCGCCCAGTCCATCACACAAACCTGCCTCCCATCCATTGACTCCATCTACACCTCCCGCTGCCTGGGGAAAGCGGGCAGTATAATCAAAGATCCCTCCCACCCGGCTTACTCACTCTTCCAACTTCTTCCATCGGGCAGGAGATACAGAAGTCTGAGAACGCACACGAACAGACTCAAAAACAGCTTCTTCCCCACTGTCACCAGACTCCTAAATGACCCTCGTATGGACTGATTTCATTAACACTACACCCTGTATGCTTCACCCGATGCCAGTGCTTATGTAGTTACATTGTATATGTTGTGTTGCCCTATTATGTATTTTCTTTTATTCCCTTTTCTTCCCATGTACTTAATGATCTGTTGAGCTGCTCACAGAAAAATACTTTTCACTGTACCTCGGTACACGTGACAATAAACAAATCCAATCCAATCCATTTGCCTATCCAATAACCGCTTGAAAGTTCCTAAAGTGTCCGGCTCCACGATCACAGCAGGCAGTCCATTCCACACCCTAACCACTCTCTGAGTAAAGAACCTACCTCAGACATCCCTCCTATATCTCCCACCCTGAATCTTATAGTTATGCCCCCTTGTAACAGCTACATCCACCCGAGGAAATAGTCTCTGAACGTCCACTCTATCTATCCCCCGCATTATCTTATAAACCTCTATTAAGTCGCCTCTCATCCTCCTCTGCTCCAAAGAGAAAAGCCCTAGCTCCCTCAACCTTTCCTCATAAGACCTATCCTGCAAACCAGGCAGCATCCTGGTAAATCTCCTTTGCACCCTTTCCAATGCTTCCACATCCTTCCTGTAGTGAGGTGACCAGAACTGCACACAATACTCCAAATGTGGTCTCACCAGGGTCATGTATAGTTGCAGCATAACCCTGCGGCTCTTAAACTCAAGCTCCCTGTTAATAAACGCTAACACACTATAGGCCTTCTTCATGGCTCTATCCACTTGAGTGGCAACCTTCAGAGATCTGTGGACATGAACCCCAAGATCTCTTTGTTCCTCCACATTCCTCAGAACCCTGCCGTTGACCCTGTAGTCCACATTCAAATTGTTTCTACCAAAATGAATCACCTCGCACTTATCAGGGTTAAACTCCATCTGCCATTTTTCGGCCCAGCTCTGCATCCTATCAATGTCTCTTTGCAGCCTACAACAACCCTCCACCTCATCCACTACTCCACCAATCTTGGTGTCATCAGCAAATTTACTGACCCACCCTTCAGCCCCCTCCTCCGAGTCATTGATAAAAATCACAAATAGCAGAGGACCCAGCACTGATCCCTGTGGTACACCGCTGGTAACTGGTCTCCAGTCTGAAAATTTTCCATCCACCACCACCCTCTGTCTTCTATGTGATAGCCAGTTACTTATCCAATTGGCCAAATTTCCCTCTATCCCACACCTCCTTACTTTCTTCATGAGCCGACCATGGGGAACCTTATCAAACGCCTTACTAAAATCCATGTATACGACATCAACTGCTCTACCTTCATCTACACACTTAGTTACCTCCTCAAAGACTTCAATCAAATTTGTGAGGCAAGACCTACCCTTCACAAATCCGTGTTGACTATCCCGGATTAAGCTGCATCTTTCCAAATGTTCATAAATCCTATCCTTCAGGACCTTTTCCATTATCTTCCCGACCACCGAAGTCAGACTAACTGGCCTATAATTACCAGGGTCATTCCTATTCCCTTTCTTGAACAGAGGAACAACATTCGCCACTCTCAAGTCCTCTGGCACTATCCCCGTGGACAGCGAGGACCCAAAGATCAAAGTCAAAGGCGCTGCAATCTCATCCCTTGCCTCCCAAAGAATCCTAGGGTATATCCCATCTGGCACAGGGGACTTGTCGACCTTCAGGTTTTTCAAAATTGCTAATACATCCTTCCTCAGAACATCTGGTTCCTCCAGCCTACCCGCCTGAATCACACTCTCATCCTCAAAAACATGGCCCCTCTCCTTTGTGAACACTGAAGAAAAGTATTCATTCAACGTCTCTCCTATTTCTTCTGACTCCATGCACAAGTTCCCACTACTGTCCTTGACCGGCCCTACCCTCACCCTGGTCATTCTTTTATTTCTCACATCAGAGTAAAAAGCCTTGGGGTTCTCCTTGATCCGACCCACCAAGGACTTCTCATGCCCCCTCCTAGCTCTCCTAAACCCTTTTTTCATCTCATTCCTTGCTACCTTGTAACCCTTGAGCGACCCTACTGAACATTGTTTTCTCATCCTTACATACTCTTCCTTTTTCCTCTTGACAAGACATTCAACCTCTTTTGTGAACCATTGTTCCCTCACACGGCCATTTCCTCCCTGTCAGACAGGGACATGCCTATCAAGGACCCGCAATATTTGTTCCTTGAACAAGCTCCACTTTTCATTTGTGCCTTTCCCTGACAGTTTCTGTTCCCATCTTATGTCCCTAATTCTTGCCTAATCGCATCATAATTACCCCTCCCCCAATTATAAACCTTGCCCTGCCGTATGGCCCTATCCCTCTCCATTGCAATAGTGAAAGACACCGAATTGTGGTCACTATCTCCAAAGTGCTCTCCCACAACCAAATCTAACACTTGGCCCGGTTCATTACCCAGTACCAAATCCAATGTGGCCCCCCTCTTGTCGGCCTATCCACATATTGTGTCAGGAAACCCTCCTGCATACACTGTACAAAAACTGCCCCATCCGAACTGTTCGACCTATAGAGGTTCCAATCAATATTTGGAAAGTTAAAGTCACCCATGACAACTACCCTGAGACCTCCACACCTATCCATAATCTGTTTTGCAATTTCTTCCTCCACATCTCCATTACTATTTGGGGGCCTATAGAAAACTCCTAACAATGTGACCGCTCCTTTCCTATTTCTAACTTCGGCCCAGATTACCTCAGTAGGCAGGTCCCCTTCAAACTGCCTTTCTGCAGCCGTTAAACTATCCTTGATTAACAATGCGACTCCTCCACCTCTTTTACCACCTTCCCTACTCTTACTGAAACATCTATACCCCCGAACTTCCAACAACCATTCCTGTCCCTGTTCTAACCATGTCTCCGTAATGGCCACAACATCGTAGTCCCAAGTAGCAATCCACGCTCCAAGTTCACCTACCTTATTCCGGATGCTCCTTGCATTGAAGTAGACACACTTCAACCCACCTTTCTGTCTGCCGGTACACTCCTGCGACCTTGATACCCTCCTCAGTACCTCACTCCTCTCAACACTGGCTTCTGGGACACAGCTCCTTTTCCCAGCCCCCTGACAAGTCATCCTTTACATTGAAAAATTGAGGGCACTGCCCTTTTTGCCAGCCATTGGCCAGGTGTTGCATAACACGCTGCAAGAGGGGGTCTTTGGCTGTCTCCTCATGGATACGAATCACCTTCTCATCAGATGCCAGGAGGGTGCTAGCACACAGCTGCACCTGTGACTCAACCTGTGACTCAATGTGACGGATGGCGTTCAGTGGTTCACGGTGATGGAGCGGGACAGTGTATCGGCAATGATGAGCTCCTTGCCAGGCGTGTAGACCAGGTCAAAGTCACACCTTCTGAGTTTGAGGAGGATGCGCTGCAACCGAGGCGTCATGTCATTAAGGTTCTTGTGGGTAATGTGGACCAGGGGCCTGTGATCCGTCTCGACTGTGATAGTCGTGAAACTTGAGGATGCCAGTGAGGAGGCCGAGGCATTCCTTCTCGATTTGTGCATACCTTTGTTCGATGGGTGTCATTGCCCTTGATGCGTAGGCAACCAGAGCCCAGGATGAGGTATCATCGCGTTGCAGCAGGACCCCACTGATGCCATGCTGGCTCGCATCTGTCGAGATTTTCGTTTCCCTGTCTGGGTCGAAAAATGCGAAGACGGGTGCAGTGGTGAGCTTGGCTTTCAGCTCCAACCCCTCTGCCTGATGGGCCGCCTTCCACTCGAAGGCAGTGGACTTTTTCACTAGGTTTCGTAGGGCCGTGGTGTGTGAGGCCAGGTTTGGGATGAACTTACCCAGATAATTGACCATGCCCAGGAAGCGCAACACCGCCTTCTTGTCTTCCGGGACCTTCATGGCTGCGATGGCCTTGACCTTGTCTGTGTCGGGGTACACGCCCTGCTGAGAGATCTGGTCACCTAGGATCTTGAGTGTCGACATGCCAAAGCAACATTTGGCCCTGTTCAGCTTCAGGCCATTGGCATGGACACGGCGGAATACCTGCTGGAGACGGGAAACATTCTCCTCAGGGGTCGCGGACCATATGATGATGCCGTCCATGTACACACGAACCCCTTCGATGCTCTCCATCATCTGCTCCATGATGCGATGAGATATCTCCGATGCCGAGACGATGCCGAACGGCATACGGTTGTAGCAGTTCCTGCCAAACGGTGTGTTGAAGGTGCAGAGCCTTCTGCTGGACTCATCCAGCTGGATTTGCCAGAATCCATGTGACGGATCTAACTTCGTGAAAAACCGTGCATGTGCCATCTCACTGGTGAGTTCCTCCCACTTCGGGATGGGGTAGTGTTCATGCATCATATTCTGGTTGAGATCCTTGGGGTCAATGCAGATGCGCAGGTCTCCAGAGGGTTTTTTAACCACCACCATCGAGCTGACCCAGTCAGTCGGTTCGGTTACCCTGGAAATGATCCCCTGCTGCTGCAGCTCCTCGAGCTGTTCCTTCGGGCGCTCCTTCAGCGGAGCCGGGACCCGGCGTGGTGCATGGACCACTGGCTTGGCATCAGGTCACAGTGGGATCGTGTACCGATATGGCAAAGTGCCCATCCCGTCAAACACATCTGGACACTGAGCGAGGATGTCGTCAATGCCAGCTTGAAGATCCACGTTGGAGGATGTTGTTGAATAAATCCGCTGCACCAGGTTTAGCTTTTTGCAGGCACGCGCGCTCAGTAGGGATGCCCTGTCCGGCTTGACAATTTCAAACCTTAGCCATGCACGGGTGCTCCAGTTGGTGACGAGTAGATGGCAGGACCCCAGTGCCGTGATGGCATTGCCATTATAGCCCAGGAGCTGGCAGGCTGCTGGAAGGACCTTAGGGGGCTTCTTGGTGCGTTTGAAGTCTGCCTGTGAGAGGAGGTTGGCAGAAGCACCTGTGTCCAGCTTGAACTGGATGGAGCAGGGGTTGACCTGCATCACCGCACGCCATTCGCCCTCCGAACCCCCAGCGAGGATGGACTGAATGCGAGATGAGTTAGGTGTGGCATGTTCACGGTGGTAATGATGCCCACTCGGCAGGCGGACTCCAGGCACTCGTCCTCTGGATCCGTTGTACTGCCAGGATCAGAATCCTGTAATCGTTGTTGCACACTCTGAACGCGACGCTGTCGGAATTGGGAGCGCTGGCCCCTGACTGGTGGTGCAGACCTGCACAAGGCTGCATAGTGTCCCGGCTTCCCACAGTTTAAACATCGCCTGCCTCTTGCAGGGCAGTGTCCCGTTAAGCGGGCGTTGACACAGTTCGGGCACGTCATGACGTCGGCGTCGTGACGCAGTGTACGTCGTCGCACATGCGCAGTGCAGTCGGCAGACGTCTGCACCTGCGCAGTGTGAGTGCCGGCCGCTTCGTTATCCCGTTCGCATCGCGCATGCGTGGGGCTCCGGGAAAAGCGGCAAGATAGCCGCTGTCTTCAATGCTGAGGCACTGCATCCGGGAGATGGCCTGCACACTCTCTGCCTCATGGGAGGCAGGTTTCTCATTTTCAGCCGATTTCTACTGGGAATAGCGATTTCTTGAGTGCTCATGCACTGTGCATGTTTCAATCGCGACTGGCAGGGCCATATGCTTGATTTTTAAGAGCTGCTCTCTCAGAGGATCAGAATGAACTCCAAACACGATTTGGTCTCTGATCATGGATTCAGCAATATCACCAAAGTTGCAGGACAGTGCTAGCAGGCGGAGTCTAGTTAAGAAGGCACTGAAAGATTCATCTTTATCTTGAAGACATTGTTTGAATATGTTGCGCTCGAAGATTTCATTGGTGTCCACTTCACAGTGACTGTCAAACTTGTCCAGGATGGTCTGAAACTTTGTCTTGTCCTGGCCTTCGGTGAAGTTAAACGGGTTGAAGAGATCGATGGCTTGATCCCCCGCAGTTGAGAGAAGCACGATCTTTCTTGTATCAGGCGCACCCTTGAGGTCTGAGGCTGCGATGTACAGCAGAAACTTTTGCTTGAATGTCCTCCAGTTGGCACTGAGATTGCCGGAGGAGCTGAGCTGGTAAGGAGACAATCTTCTCCGTGGTGCCGGGATACAGTTGCTGGCTGTCATGGAACGGACTGAGTTAAGCCACCTTAAATTAGTCGTTTCCTGGTATCATGTTGTGTTAGGTACACTGGTCGAACACTGGCTGCAACTGGATGCAGCTTAGATCAGAGAGATACTCCAGACCTTGAAGTTAGTTCAATCAGATTGATTGAACTAATAGCAGTTACCACAGTTCTCTGTGAGTTCGACTCTCTGCTAACTTAAGTGTGGTTTCTCTGTCTGACTGAACCAGACTAGCTCTTAGCCTGTCCTGTTCTCTGTGTCCATTAGCTGCTTGTCTGTGCCTGCCTGTATGTCATTATGTGTGTGTCTGCATATCATGACACCCGGCAGTGAGTTACTGACTGGAATATAATCGAGGGGTTCGGGCTGGTTTAGCACAATGGGCTAAACAGCAGGCTTGTAATGCAGAATAATGTAGACAGTCCAACTAGGGAAGGGGCGGTACTGGACATGGTATTGGGGAATGAGCCCGGCCAGGTGGTAGAAGTTTCAGTAGGGGAGCATTTCGGGAACAGTGACCACAATTCAGTAAGTTTTAAAGTGCTGGTGGACAAGGATAAGAGTGGTCCTAGGATGAATGTGCTAAATTGGGGGAAGGCTAATTATAACAATATTAGGCGGGAACTGAAGAACCTAGATTGGGGGCGGATGTTTGAGGGCAAATCAACATCTGACATGTGGGAGGCTTTCAAGTGTCAGTTGAAAGGAATTCAGGACCGGCATGTTCCTGTGAGGAAGAAGGATAAATACGGCAATTTTCGGGAACCTTGGATAACGAGAGATATTGTAGGCCTCGTCAAAAAGAGGGTTAAGGAAAGTCCCAAGGCTTTTTACACGTACATAAAAAGCAAGAGGGTAGCCAGGGAAAGGGTTGGCCCACTGAAGGATAGGCAAGGGAATCTATGTGTGGAGCCAGAGGAAATGGGCGAGGTACTAAATGAATACTTTGCATCAGTATTCACCAAAGAGAAGGAATTGGTAGATGTTGAGTCTGGAGAAGGGTGTGTAGATAGCCTGGGTCACATTGAGATCCAAAAAGATGAGGTGTTGGGCGTCTTAAAAAATATTAAGGTAGATAAGTCCCCGGGGCCTGATGGGATCTACCCCAGAATACTGAAGGAGGCTGGAGAGGAAATTGCTGAGGCCTTGACAGAAATCTTTGGATCCTCACTGTCTTCAGGTGATGTCCCAGAGGACTGGAGAATAGCCAATGTTGTTCCTCTGTTTAAGAAAGGTAGCAAGGATAATCCAGGGAACTACAGGCCGGTGAGCCTTACTTCAGTGGTAGGGAAATTACTGGAGAGAATTCTTCGAGACAGGATCTACTCCCATTTGGAAGCAAATGGACGTGTTAGTGAGAGGCAGCATGGTTTTGTGAAGGGGAGGTCGTGTCTCACTAACTTGATAGAGTTTTTTGAGGAGGTCACAAAGATGATTGATGCAGGTAGGGCAGTGGATGTTGTCTATATGGACTTCAGTAAGGCCTTTGACAAGGTCCCTCATGGTAGACTAGTACAAAAGGTGAAGTCACACGGGATCAGGGGTGAGCTGGCAAGGTGGATACAGAACTGGTTAGGTCATAGAAGGCAGAGAGTAGCAATGGAAGGATGCTTTTCTACTTGGAGGACTGTGACCAGTGGTGCTCCGCAGGGATCAGTGCTGGGACCTTTGCTGTTTGTAGTATATATAAATGATTTGGAGGAAAATGTAACTGGTCTGATTAGTAAGTTTGCAGACGACACAAAGGTTGGTGGAATTGCGGATAGCGATGAGGACTGTCAGAGGATACAGCAGGATTTAGATTGTTTGGAGACTTGGGCGGAGAGATGGCAGATGGAGTTTAATCCGGACAAATGTGAGGTAATGCATTTTGGAAGGTCTAATGCAGGTAGGGAATATACAGTGAATGGTAGAACCCTCAAGAGTATTGAAAGTCAGAGAGATCGAGGAGTACAGGTCCACAGGTCACTGAAAGGGGCAACACAGGTGGAGAAGGTAGTCAAGAAGGCATACGGCATGCTTGCCTTCATTGGTCGGGGCATTGAGTATAAGAATTGGCAAGTCATGTTGCAGCTGTATAGAACCTTAGTAAGGCCACACTTGGAGTATAGTGTTCAATTCTGGTCGCCACACTACCAGAAGGATGTGGAGGCTTTAGAGAGGGTGCAGAAGAGATTTACCAGAATGTTGCCTGGTATGGAGGGCATTAGCTATGAGGAGCGGTTGAATAAACTCGGTTAGTTCTCACTGGAACGATGGAGCTTGAGGGGTGACCTGATAGAGGTCTACAAAATTATGAGGGGCATAGACAGAGTGGATAGTCAGAGGCTTTTCCCCAAGGGTAGAGGGATCAATTACTAGGGTGCATAGGTTTAAGGTGAGAGGGGCAAGGTTTAGAGTAGATGTACGAGGCAAGTTTTTACACAGAGGGTAGTGGGTGCCTGGAACTTGCTACCGGAGGAGGTGGTGGAAGCTGGAACGGTAGTGACATTTAAGGGGCGTCTTGACAAATACATGAATAGGATGGGAATAGAGGGATACGGACCCAGGAAGTGTAGAAGAATGTAGTTTAGTCAGGCAGCATGGTCGGCGCGGGCTTGGAGGGCCGAAGGGCCTGTTCCTGTGCTGTACATTTCTTTGTTCTTTGTTCTAATGCCAGCAGCGCGGGTTCAATTCCCGTACCGGCCTTCCCGAACAGGCGCCGGAATGTGGCGACTAGGGGCTTTTCACAGTAACTTCATTGAAGCCTACTTGTGACAATAAGCGATTATTATTATGTAGAATAACAGATACACGGGACTGAGTTACAGACTGGAATCTAATTGAGGAGTTCAGAGGGTTTATATCTGGAAGAACAGAGTGAGTCATACATGGGAATATAATCAAAATGCAGTGTATTGTGCAGCCAGTATTATTCAGATGGTTCCAATGCCAGTAGCTGCAGTAACCACAGCCACGGTTGTCTCTGCTATCAGTGCAGCCACGTATTTAATAAGGAACTGCAACAGCCTCAGCTGATGGGTGGGCACATTTTACTCAAATTTTGTCAGAAGCACATTAATGTTTAAAATGTTCTGAGTTCAGAAAAACACGGAGTGTGATTCTCAGTCCCAGTGCACCGAGTGTGATTCTCAGTCCCAGTGCACCGAGTGTGATTCTCAGTCCCAGTGCACCGAGTGTGATTCTCAATCCCAGTGCACCGAGTGTGATTCTCAGTCCCAGTGCACCGAGTGTGATTCTCAGTCCCAGTGCGGCGAGTGTGATTCTCAATCCCAGTGCACCGAGTGTGATTCTCAGTCCCAGTGCACCGAGTGTGACTCTCCGTCCCAGTGCAGCGAGTGTGATTCTCAGTCCCAGTTCACCGAGTGTGATTCTCAGTCCCAGTGCACCGAGTGTGATTCTCAGTCTCAGTGCATCAAGTGTGATTCTCAGTCCCAGTGCACCGAGTGTGATTCTCAGTCCCAGTGCACCGAGTGAGATTCTCAGTCCCAGTGCACCGAGTGTGATTCTCAGTCCCAGTGCAATGAGTGAGATTCTCAGTCCAAGTGCACCGAGTGTGATTCTCAGTCCCAGTGCACCGAGTGTGATTCTCAGTCCCAGTGCGCCGAGTGAGATTCTCAGTCCCAGTGCACTGAGTGTGATTCTCAGTCCCAGTGCAATGAGTGAGATTCTCCGTCCCAGTGCAGCGAGTGTGATTCTCAGTCCCAGTTCACCGAGTGTGATTCTCAGTCCCAGTGCACCGAGTGTGATTCTCAGTCTCAGTGCATCAAGTGTGATTCTCAGTCCCAGTGCACCGAGTGTGATTCTCAGTCCCAGTACGCCGAGTGAGATTCTCAGTCCCAGTGCACTGAGTGTGATTCTCAGTCCCAGTGCAATGAGTGAGATTCTCCGTCCCAGTGCAGCGAGTGTGATTCTCAGTCCCAGTTCACCGAGTGTGATTCTCAGTCCCAGTGCACCGAGTGTGATTCTCAGTCTCAGTGCATCAAGTGTGATTCTCAGTCCCAGTGCACCGAGTGTGATTCTCAGTCCCAGTGCACCGAGTGAGATTCTCAGTCCCAGTGCACCGAGTGTGATTCTCAGTCCCAGTGCAATGAGTGAGATTCTCAGTCCAAGTGCACCGAGTGTGATTCTCAGTCCCAGTGCACCGAGTGTGATTCTCAGTCCCAGTGCGCCGAGTGAGATTCTCAGTCCCAGTGCACTGAGTGTGATTCTCAGTCCCAGTGCAATGAGTGAGATTCTCAGTCCTAGTGCGCTGAGTGTGATTCTCAGTCCCAGTGCAATGAGTGAGATTCTCAGTCCCAGTGCACCGAGTGTGATTCTCAGTCCCAGTGCACCGAGTGTGATTCTCAGTCCCAGTGCACCGAGTGTGATTCTCAGTCCGAGTGCACCGAGTTTGATTCTCAGTCCCAGTGCACCGAGTGTGATTCTCAGTCCCAGTGCACCGATTGTGATTCTCAGTCCCCGTGCACCGAGTGTGATTCTCAATCCCAGTGCACCGAGTGTGATTCTCAGTCCCAGTGCACCGAGTGTGATTCTCAGTCCCAGTGCACCGAGTGTGATTCTCAGTCCCAGTGCACCGAGTGTGATTCTCAGTCCCAGTTCACCGAGTGTGATTCTCAGTCCCAGTGCATCAAGTGTGATTCTCAGTCCCAGTGCACCGAGTGTGATTCTCAGTCCCAGTGCACTGAGTGTGATTCTCAATCCCAGTGCACCGAGTGTGATTCTCAGTCCCAGTGCACCGAGTGTGATTCTCAGTCCCAGTGCATCAAGTGTGATTCTCAATCCCAGTGCACCGAGTGTGATTCTCAGTACCAGTGCACCGAGTGTGATTCTCAGTTCCAGTGCACCGAGTGTGATTCTCAGTCCCAGTGCACCGAGTGCGATTCTCAGTCCCAGTGCACCGAGTGTGATTCTCAGTCCCAGTGCACCGAGTGTGATTCTCAGTCCCAGTTCACCGAGTGTGATTCTCAATCCCAGTGCACCGAGTGTGATTCTCAGTCCCAGTGCACCAAGTGTGATTCTCAGTCCCAGTTCACCGAGTGTGATTCTCAGTCCCAGTGCACCGAGTGTGATTCTCAGTCCCAGTGCACCGAGTGTGATTCTCAGTCCCAGTGCATCAAGTGTGATTCTCAGTCCCAGTGCACTGAGTGTGATTCTCAGTCCCAGTGCACTGAGTGTGATTCTCAATCCCAGTGCACCAAGTGTGATTCTCAGTCCCAGTGCGGCGAGTGTGATTCTCAGTCCCAGTGCGATTCTCAGTCCCAGTGCACCGAGTGTGATTCTCAGTCCCAGTGCGGCGAGTGTGATTCTCAGTCCCAGTGCGATTCTCAGTCCCAGTGCACTGAGTGTGATTCTCAGTCCCAGTGCACCGAGTGTGATTCTCAGTCCCAGTGCGCTGAGTGCGATTCTCAGTCCCAGTGCACCGAGTGAGATTCTCAGTCCCAGTGCACCGAGTGTTATTCTCAGTCCCAGTGCACCAAGTGTCATTCTCAGTCCCAGTGCACTGTGTGTGATTCTCAGTACCAGTGCAGCTAGTGTGATTCTCAGTCCCAGTGCGGCGAGTGTGATTCTCAGTCCCAGTGCACCGAGTGTGATTCTCAGTCCCAGTGAGCTGAGTGCGATTCTCAGTCCCAGTGCAGCGAGTGTGATTCTCAGTCCCAGTGCGGAGAGTGTGATTCTCAGTCCCAGTGCACCGAGTGTGATTCTCAGTCCCAGTGCGCTGAGTGTGATTCTCAGTCCCAGTGCGGAGAGTGTGATTCTCAGTCCCAGTGCACCGAGTGTGATTCTCAGTCCTAGTGCGCTGAGTGCGATTCTCAGTCCCAGTGCACCGAGTGTGATTCTCAGTCCCAGTGCACCAAGTGTGATTCTCAGTTCCAGTGCGGCGAGTGTGATTCTCAGTCGCAGTGCACCGAGTGTGATTTTCAGTACCAGTGCAGCGAGTGTGATTCTCAGTCCCAGTGCGCCGAGTGTGATTCTCAGTCCCAGTGCACCGAGTGTGATTCTCAGTCCCAGTGCACTGAGTATGATTCTCAGTCCCAGTACGCCGAGTGTGATTCTCAATCCCAGTGCACCGAGTGTGGTTCTCAGTCCCAGTGCACCGAGTGTGATTCTCAGTCCCAGTGCACCGAGTGTGATTCTCAATCCCAGTGCACCGAGTGTGATTCTCAGTCCCAGTGCACCGAGTGTGATTCTCAGTCCCAGTGCACCGAGTGTGATTCTCAGTCCCAGTGCACCGAGTGTGATTGTCAATCCCAGTGCACCGAGTGCGATTCTCAGTCCCAGTGCACCGATTGTGATTCTCAGTCCCAGTGCACCGAGTGTGATTCTCAATCCCACTGCTGCGAGTGTGATTCTCAGTCCCAGTGCACAGAGTGTGATTCTCAGTCCCAGTGCACCAAGTGTGATTCTCAATCCCAGTGCACCGAGTGCGATTCTCAGTCCCAGTGCACCGATTGTGATTCTCAGTCCCAGTGCACCGAGTGTGATTCTCAATCCCAGTGCACCGAGTGTGATTCTCAGTCCCAGTGCACCGAGTGTGATTCTCAGTCCCAGTGCACCGAGTGTGATTCTCAGTCCCAGGGCACCGAGTGTGATTCTCAGTCCCAGTGCACCGAGTGTGATTCTCAATCCCAGTGCACAGAGTGCGATTCTCAGTCCAAGTGCACCGATTGTGATTCTCAGTCCCAGTGCACCGAGTGTGATTCTCAGTCCCAGTGCACCGAGTGTGATTCTCAATCCCAGTGCACCGAGTGTGATTCTCAGTCCCAGTGCACCGAGTGTGATTCTCAATCCCAGTGCACCGAGTGTGATTCTCAGTCCCAGTGCACCGAGTGTGATTCTCAGTCCGAGTGCACCGAGTTTGATTCTCAGTCCCAGTGCACCGAGTGTGATTCTCAGTCCCAGTGCACCGATTGTGATTCTCAGTCCCCGTGCACCGAGTGTGATTCTCAATCCCAGTGCACCGAGTGTGATTCTCAGTCCCAGTGCACCGAGTGTGATTCTCAATCCCAGTGCACCGAGTGCGATTCTCAGTCCCAGTGCACCGATTGTGATTCTCAGTCCCAGTGCACCGAGTGTGATTCTCAATCCCAGTGCACCGAGTGTGATTCTCAGTCCCAGTGCACCGAGTGTGATTCTCAGTCCCAGTGCACCGAGTGTGATTCTCAGTCCCAGGGCACCGAGTGTGATTCTCAGTCCCAGTGCACCGAGTGTGATTCTCAATCCCAGTGCACAGAGTGCGATTCTCAGTCCAAGTGCACCGATTGTGATTCTCAGTCCCAGTGCACCGAGTGTGATTCTCAGTCCCAGTGCACCGAGTGTGATTCTCAATCCCAGTGCACCGAGTGTGATTCTCAGTCCCAGTGCACCGAGTGTGATTCTCAATCCCAGTGCACCGAGTGTGATTCTCAGTCCCAGTGCACCGAGTGTGATTCTCAGTCCGAGTGCACCGAGTTTGATTCTCAGTCCCAGTGCACCGAGTGTGATTCTCAGTCCCAGTGCACCGATTGTGATTCTCAGTCCCCGTGCACCGAGTGTGATTCTCAATCCCAGTGCACCGAGTGTGATTCTCAGTCCCAGTGCACCGAGTGTGATTCTCAGTCCCAGTGCACCGAGTGTGATTCTCAGTCCCAGTGCACCGAGTGTGATTCTCAGTCCCAGTTCACCGAGTGTGATTCTCAGTCCCAGTGCATCAAGTGTGATTCTCAGTCCCAGTGCACCGAGTGTGATTCTCAGTCCCAGTGCACTGAGTGTGATTCTCAATCCCAGTGCACCGAGTGTGATTCTCAGTCCCAGTGCACCGAGTGTGATTCTCAGTCCCAGTGCACCGAGTGTGATTCTCAGTCCCAGTGCACCGTGTGTGATTCTCAGTCCCAGTGCACTGAGGACTTTGGCGACTTTGGATTTCGGCGGCAGCGGTGCGCAGGGGCCTTCTTGGAGGTGAGTAGTGAGTTTAAAAGCACTTACCTTTACAGGAGCAGCCCTTTGGATTTCGGCGGCAGCGGTGCGCAGGGGCCTTCTGGGAGGTGAGTAGTTAGTTTAAAAGCTCTTACCTTTACAGGAGCAGCCCATTGGATTTCGGCGGCAGCGGTGCGCAGGGGCCTTCTTGGAGGTGAGTAGTGAGTTTAAAAGCACTTACCTTTACAGGAGCAGCCCTTTGGATTTCGGCGGCAGCGGTGCGCAGGGGCCTTCTGGGAGGTGAGTAGTTAGTTTAAAAGCTCTTACCTTTACAGGAGCAGCCCATTGGATTTCGGCGGCAGCGGTGCGCAGGGGCCTTCTTGGAGGTGAGTAGTGAGTTTAAAAGCTCTTACCTTTACAGGAGCAGCCCATTGGATTTCGGCGGCAGCGGTGCGCAGGGGCCTTCTGGGAGGTGAGTAGTTAGTTTAAAAGCTCTTACCTTTACAGGAGCAGCCCATTGGATTTCGGCGGCAGCGGTGCGCAGGGGCCTTCTTGGAGGTGAGTAGTGAGTTTAAAAGCACTTACCTTTACAGGAGCAGCCCTTTGGATTTCGGCGGCAGCGGTGCGCAGGGGCCTTCTTGGAGGTGAGTAGTGAGTTTAAAAGCACTTACCTTTACAGGAGCAGCCCTTTGGATTTCGGCGGCAGCGGTGCGCAGGGGCCTTCTGGGAGGTGAGTAGTTAGTTTAAAAGCTCTTACCTTTACAGGAGCAGCCCATTGGATTTCGGCGGCAGCGGTGCGCAGGGGCCTTCTTGGAGGTGAGTAGTGAGTTTAAAAGCACTTACCTTTACAGGAGCAGCCCTTTGGATTTCGGCGGCAGCGGTGCGCAGGGGCCTTCTGGGAGGTGAGTAGTTAGTTTAAAAGCTCTTACCTTTACAGGAGCAGCCCTTTGGATTTCGGCGGGAACCGGAAGTTCGACCTCTGGCAAGTCCCCCCCCCCCCCCCAATAAATTCTGCTGGAGAGGAAACCCGAGACACTACACGTGTAGTGTCTCCCACCCACCCTCCTCCTCTAACCTAATAATAAGACCCATTGGTGTAAGGTAAGTGCCATATTATATTATATATTATTAGCATTGTGCAGGCCAAGGATTGGAGGTGGAGGAGCAGTCTCTGTCAGCGAGAGAACCTGAGAACATCTCAGAAGGTAAGCAAGTGATTTTTACTTTTATACCTTTTTTCAAATTGTGTGTGTCGGGGGGGACAGAAAAGCTGTGACCGGAGTGGCTGGTTGGGATTCTAACCTAAATTTTTTTGACTATTTGGGAACTAATTAAACATAATAACTTAATTATAATTTAGAGGATATCTAAGCCAGAGATCGGAGGATATTATAGTTAGCTATCGCATTTCTATTAGAAATCTAGTGCTAGGAAACAGATAGTTGACAGTAACTTTGTAATTTAAAAAAAAAAGTATTTATAAAAAAAAAGACAAATTTTAATTTTAATTAATTGACGCAATGTCAGTTAGAGGGGTGCTGTGCTCTGACTGTGAGATGTGGCAGGTCCGGGAGGCTTCCAGCGTCCTGGATGGCTTCATCTGCAGAAAGTGCACCCAACTGCAGCTCCTCACAGACCGCATGGTTCGGTTGGAGCAGCAATTGGATGCACTTAGGAGCATGCAGGTGGCGGAAAGCGTCATAGATCGCAGTTATGTAAGTGTGGTCACACCCAAGGTGCAGGCAGAGAAATGGGTGACCACCAGAAAGGGCAGGCAGTCAGTGCAGGAATCCCCTGTGGTTGTCCCCCTCTCGAACAGATATACCCCTTTGGATACTGTCGGGGGGGATAGCCTATCAGGGGAAAACAGCAGCAGCCAGAGCAGTGGCACCACGGCTGGCTCTGATGTTCAGAAGGGAGGGTCAAAGCGCAGAAGAGTAATAGTTATAGGGGACTCTATAGTCAGGGGAACAGATAGGCGCTTCTGTGGACGTGAAAGAGACTCCAGGATGGTATGTTGCCTCCCTGGTGCCAGGGTCCAGGATGTCTCCGAACGGGTAGAGGGAATCCTGAAGGGGGAGGGCAAACAGGTAGAGGTCGTTGTACATATTGGTACTAATGACATAGGCAGGAAGAGGCATGAGGTCCTGCAGCAGGAGTTCAGGGAGCTAGGCAGAAAGTTAAAAGACAGGACCTCGAGGGTTGTAATCTCGGGATTACTCCCTGTGCCACGTGCCAGTGAGGCTAGAAATAGGAAGATAGAGCAGACAAACACGTGGCTAAACAGCTGGTGTAGGAGGGAGGGTTTCGGTTATCTGGACCACTGGGAGCTCTTCCGGGGCAGGTGTGACCTGTATAAGATGGACGGGTTGCATCTAAACCGGAGAGGCATAAATATCCTGGCCGCGAGATTTGCTAGTGTCACACGGGAGGGTTTAAACTAGTATGGCAGGGGGGTGGGCACGGGAGCAATAGGTCAGAAGGTGAGAGCGTTGAGGGAGAACTAGGGAATATGGACAGTGTGGCTCTGAGGCAGAGCAGACGGGGAGAAGTTGCTGAACACAGCGGGTCTGGTGGCCTGAAGTGCATATGTTTTAATGCAAGGAGCATTACGGGTAAGGCAGATGAACTTAGAGCTTGGATTAGTACTTGGAACTATGATGTTGTTGCCATTACAGAGACCTGGTTGAGGAAAGGGCAGGATTGGCAGCTAAACGTTCCAGGATTTAGATGTTTCAGGCGGGATAGAGGGGGATGTAAAAGGGGAGGCGGAGTTGCGCTACTTGTTCAGGAGAGTATCACAGCTATACAGCGAGAGGACACCTCAGAGGGCAGTGAGGCTATATGGGTAGAGATCAGGAATAAGAAGGGTGCAGTCACAATGTTGGGGGTATACTACAGGCCTCCCAACAGCCAGCGGGAGATAGAGGAGCAGATAGGTAGACAGATTTTGGAAAAGAGTAAAAACAACAGGGTTGTGGTGATGGGAGACTTCAACTTCCCCAATATTGACTGGGACTCACTTAGTGCCAGGGGCTTAGACGGGGCAGAGTTTGTAAGGAGCATCCAGGAGGGCTTCTTAAAACAATATGTAAACAGTCCAACTAGGGAAGAGGCGGTACTGGACCTGGTATTGGGGAATGAGCCCGGCCAGGTGGTAGATGTTTCAGTAGGGGAGCATTTCGGTAACAGTGACCACAATTCAGTAAGTTTTAAAGTACTGGTGGACAAGGATAAGAGTGGTCCGAGGATGAATGTGCTAAATTGGGGGAAGGCTAATTATAACAATATTAGGCGGGAACTGAAGAGCATAGATTGGGGGCGGATGTTTGAGGGCAAATCAACATCTGACATGTGGGAGGCTTTCAAGTGTCAGTTGATAGGAATACAGGACAGGCATGTTCCTGTGAGGAAGAAAGACAAATACGGCAATTTTCGGGAACCTTGGATGACGAATGATATTGTAGGCCTCGTCAAAAAGAAAAAGGAGGCATTTGTCAGGGCTAAAAGGCTGGGAACAGACGAAGCCTGTGTGGCATATAAGGAAAGTAGGAAGGAACTTAAGCAGGGAGTCAGGAGGGCTAGAAGGGGTCATGAAAAGTCATTGGCAAATAGGGTTAAGGAAAATCCCAAGGCTTTTTACACTTACATAAAAAGCAAGAGGGTAGCCAGGGAAAGGGTTGGCCCACTGAAGGATAGGCAAGGGAATCTATGTGTGGAGCCAGAGGAAATGGGCGAGGTACTAAATGAATACTTTGCATCAGTATTCACCAAAGAGAAGGAATTGGTAGATGTTGAGTCTGGAGAAGGGGGTGTAGATAGCCTGGGTCACATTGTGATCCAAAAAGACGAGGTGTTGGGTGTCTTAAAAAATATTAAGGTAGATAAGTCCCCAGGGCCGGATGGGATCTACCCCAGAATACTGAAGGAGGCTGGAGAGGAAATTGCTGAGGCCTTGACAGAAATCTTTGGATCCTCGCTGTCTTCAGGGGATGTCCCGGAGGACTGGAGAATAGCCAATGTTGTTCCTCTGTTTAAGAAGGGTGGCAGGGATAATCCCGGGAACTACAGGCCGGTGAGCCTTACTTCAGTGGTAGGGAAATTACTGGAGAGAATTCTTCGAGACAGGATCTACTCCCATTTGGAAGCAAATGGACGTATTAGTGAGAGGCAGCACGGTTTTGTGAAGGGGAGGTCGTGTCTCACTAACTTGATAGAGTTTTTCGAGGAGGTCACTAAGATGATTGATGCAGGTAGGGCAGTAGATGTTGTCTATATGGACTTCAGTAAGGCCTTTGACAAGGTCCCTCATGGTAGACTAGTACAAAAGGTGAAGTCACACGGGATCAGGGGTGAACTGGCAAGGTGGATACAGAACTGGCTAGGCCATAGAAGGCAGAGGGTAGCAATGGAGGGATGCTTTTCTAATTGGAGGGCTGTGACCAGTGGTGTTCCACAGGGATCAGTGCTGGGACCTTTGCTCTTTGTAGTATATATAAATGATTTGGAGGAAAATGTAACTGGTCTGATTAGTAAGTTTGCAGACGACACAAAGGTTGGTGGAATTGCGGATAGCGATGAGGACTGTCTGAGGATACAGCAGGATTTAGATTGTCTGGAGACTTGGGCGGAGAGATGGCAGATGGAGTTTAACCTGGACAAATGTGAGGTAATGCATTTTGGAAGGGCTAATGCAGGTAGGGAATATACAGTGAATGGTAGAACCCTCAAGAGTATTGAAAGTCAAAGAGATCTAGGAGTACAGGTCCACAGATCACTGAAAGGGGCTACACAGGTGGAGAAGGTAGTCAAGAAGGCATACGGCATGCTTGCCTTCATTGGCCGGGGCATTGAGTATAAGAATTGGCAAGTCATGTTGCAGCTGTATAGAACCTTAGTTAGGCCACACTTGGAGTATAGTGTTCAATTCTGGTCGCCACACTACCAGAAGGATGTGGAGGCTTTAGAGAGGGTGCAGAAGAGATTTACCAGAATGTTGCCTGGTATGGAGGGCATAAGCTATGAGGAGCGATTGAATAAACTCGATTTGTTCTCACTGGAACGAAGGAGGTTGAGGGGCGACCTGATAGAGGTATACAAAATTATGAGGGGCATAGACAGAGTGGATAGTCAGAGGCTTTTCCCCAGGGTAGAGGGGTCAATTACTAGGGGGCATAGGTTTAAGGTGAGAGGGGCAAAGTTTAGAGTAGATGTACGAGGCAAGTTTTTACGCAGAGGGTAGTGGGTGCCTGGAACTCACTACCGGAGGAGGTAGTGGAGGCAGGGACGATAGGGACATTTAAGGGGCATCTTGACAAATATATGAATAGGATGGGAATAGAAGGATACGGACCCAGGAAGTGTAGAAGATTGTAGTTTAGTCGGGCAGTATGGTCGGCACGGGCTTGGAGGGCCGAAGGGCCTGTTCCTGTGCTGTACATTTCTTTGTTCTTTGTTCTTTGTTCTTTGAGTGTGATTCTCAATCCCAGTGCACCGAGTGTGATTCTCAGTACCAGTGCACCGAGTGTGATTCTCAGTTCCAGTGCACCGAGTGTGATTCTCAGTCCCAGTGCACCGAGTGCGATTCTCAGTCCCAGTGCACCGAGTGTGATTCTCAGTCCCAGTGCACCGAGTGTGATTCTCAGTCCCAGTTCACCGAGTGTGATTCTCAATCCCAGTGCACCGAGTGTGATTCTCAGTCCCAGTGCACCAAGTGTGATTCTCAGTCCCAGTTCACCGAGTGTGATTCTCAGTCCCAGTTCACCGAGTGTGATTCTCAATCCCAGTGCACCGAGTGTGATTCTCAGTCCCAGTGCACCGAGTGTGATTCTCAGTCCCAGTGCATCAAGTGTGATTCTCAGTCCCAGTGCACTGAGTGTGATTCTCAGTCCCAGTGCACTGAGTGTGATTCTCAATCCCAGTGCACCAAGTGTGATTCTCAGTCCCAGTGCGGCGAGTGTGATTCTCAGTCCCAGTGCGATTCTCAGTCCCAGTGCACTGAGTGTGATTCTCAGTCCCAGTGCACCGAGTGTGATTCTCAGTCCCAGTGCGCTGAGTGCGATTCTCAGTCCCAGTGCACCGAGTGAGATTCTCAGTCCCAGTGCACCGAGTGTGATTCTCAGTCCCAGTGCACCAAGTGTCATTCTCAGTCCCAGTGCACTGTGTGTGATTCTCAGTACCAGTGCAGCTAGTGTGATTCTCAGTCCCAGTGCGGCGAGTGTGATTCTCAGTCCCAGTGCACCGAGTGTGATTCTCAGTCCCAGTGAGCTGAGTGCGATTCTCAGTCCCAGTGCAGCGAGTGTGATTCTCAGTCCCAGTGCGGAGAGTGTGATTCTCAGTCCCAGTGCACCGAGTGTGATTCTCAGTCCCAGTGCGCTGAGTGCGATTCTCAGTCCCAGTGCGGAGAGTGTGATTCTCAGTCCCAGTGCACCGAGTGTGATTCTCAGTCCTAGTGCGCTGAGTGCGATTCTCAGTCCCAGTGCACCGAGTGTGATTCTCAGTCGCAGTGCACCAAGTCTGATTCTCAGTTCCAGTGCGGCGAGTGTGATTCTCAGTCGCAGTGCACCGAGTGTGATTTTCAGTACCAGTGCAGCGAGTGTGATTCTCAGTCCCAGTGCGCCGAGTGTGATTCTCAGTCCCAGTGCACCGAGTGTGATTCTCAGTCCCAGTGCACTGAGTATGATTCTCAGTCCCAGTACGCCGAGTGTGATTCTCAATCCCAGTGCACCGAGTGTGGTTCTCAGTCCCAGTGCACCGAGTGTGATTCTCAGTCCCAGTGCACCGAGTGTGATTCTCAATCCCAGTGCACCGAGTGTGATTCTCAGTCCCAGTGCACCGAGTGTGATTCTCAGTCCCAGTGCACCGAGTGTGATTCTCAGTCCCAGTGCACCGAGTGTGATTCTCAGTCCCAGTGCACCGAGTGTGATTGTCAATCCCAGTGCACCGAGTGCGATTCTCAGTCCCAGTGCGGCGAGTGTGATTCTCAGTCCCAATGCACCGAGTGTGATTCTCAATCCCACTGCTGCGAGTGTGATTCTCAGTCCCAGTGCACAGAGTGTGATTCTCAGTCCCAGTGCACCGAGTGTGATTCTCAATCCCAGTGCACCGAGTGTGATTCTCAGTGCCAGTGCACCAAGTGTGATTCTCAATCCCAGTGCACCGAGTGCGATTCTCAGTCCCAGTGCACCGATTGTGATTCTCAGTCCCAGTGCACCGACTGTGATTCTCAATCCCAGTGCACCGAGTGTGATTCTCAGTCCCAGTGCACCGAGTGTGATTCTCAGTCCCAGTGCACCGAGTGTGATTCTCAGTCCCAGGGCACCGAGTGTGATTCTCAGTCCCAGTGCACCGAGTGTGATTCTCAATCCCAGTGCACAGAGTGCGATTCTCAGTCCCAGTGCACCGATTGTGATTCTCAGTCCCAGTGCACCGAGTGTGATTCTCAATCCCAGTGCACCGAGTGTGATTCTCAGTCCCAGTGCACCGAGTGTGATTCTCAATCCCAGTGCACCGAGTGTGATTCTCAGTCCCAGTGCACCGAGTGTGATTCTCAGTCCCAGTGCACCGAGTGTGATTCTCAGTCCCAGTGCACCGAGTGTGATTCTCAGTCCCAGTTCACCGAGTGTGATTCTCAGTCCGAGTGCATCAAGTGTGATTCTCAGTCCCAGTGCACCGAGTGTGATTCTCAGTCCCAGTGCACTGAGTGTGATTCTCAGTCGCAGTGTACCGAGTGTGATTCTCAGTCCCAGTGCACCGAGTGTGATTCTCAGTCCCAGTGCTCTGAGTGTGATTCTCAGTCCCAGTGCACTGAGTGTGATTCTCACTCCCAGTGCACCAAGTGTGATTCTCAGTCCCAGTGCAGCGAGTGTGATTCTCAGTCCCAGTGCACTGAGTGTGATTCTCAATCCCAGTGCACCAAGTGTGATTCTCAGTCCCAGTGCGGCGAGTGTGATTCTCAGTCCCAGTGCACCGAGTGTGATTCTCAGTCCTAGTGCGCTGAGTGCGATTCTCAGTCCCAGTGCGGAGAGTGTGATTCTCAGTCCCAGTGCACCGAGTGTGATTCTCAGTCCCAGTGCACTGAGTGTGATTCTCAGTCCCAGTGCACCGAGTGTGATTCTCAGTCCCAGTGCGCTGAGTGCGATTCTCAGTCCCAGTGCGGAGAGTGTGATTCTCAGTCCCAGTGCACCGAGTGTGATTCTCAGTCCTAGTGCGCTGAGTGCGATTCTCAGTCCCAGTGCACCGAGTGTGATTCTCAGTCCCAGTGCACCAAGTGTGATTCTCAGTTCCAGAGCGGCGAGTGTGATTCTCAGTCGCAGTGCACCGAGTGTGATTTTCAGTACCAGTGCAGCGAGTGTGATTCTCAGTCCCAGTGCGCCGAGTGTGATTCTCAGTCCCAGTGCACCGAGTGTGATTCTCAGTCCCAGTGCACTGAGTATGATTCTCAGTCCCAGTACGCCGAGTGTGATTCTCAATCCCAGTGCACCGAGTGTGGTTCTCAGTCCCAGTGCACCGAGTGTGATTCTCAGTCCCAGTGCACCGAGTGTGATTCTCAATCCCAGTGCACCGAGTGTGATTCTCAGTCCCAGTGCACCGAGTGTGATTCTCAGTCACAGTGCACCGAGTGTGATTCTCAGTCCCAGTGCACCGAGTGTGATTGTCAATCCCAGTGCACCGAGTGCGATTCTCAGTCCCAGTGCACCGATTGTGATTCTCAGTCCCAGTGCACCGAGTGTGATTCTCAGTCCCAGTGCACCGAGTGTGATTCTCAATCCCACTGCTGCGAGTGTGATTCTCAGTCCCAGTGCACAGAGTGTGATTCTCAGTCCCAGTGCACCGTGTGTGATTCTCAGTCCCAGTGCACTGAGTGTGATTCTCAGTCCCAGTGCACCGAGTGTGATTCTCAATCCCAGTGCACCGAGTGTGATTCTCAATGCCAGTGCACCAAGTGTGATTCTCAATCCCAGTGCACCGAGTGTGATTCTCAGTCCCAGTGCGGCGAGTGTGATTCTCAGTCCCAGTGCACAGAGTGTGATTCTCAGTCCCAGTGCACCGAGTGTGATTCTCAGTCCCAGTGCGGCGAGTGTGATTCTCAGTCCCAGTGCACTGAGTGTGATTCTCAGTCCCAGTGCACCGAGTGTGATTCTCAATCCCAGTGCACCGAGTGTGATTCTCAGTCCCAGTGCACCGAGTGTGATTCTCAATCCCAGTGCACCGAGTGTGATTCTCAGTCCCAGTGCACTGAGTGTGATTCTCAGTCCCAGTGCACCGAGTGTGATTCTCAATCCCAGTGCACCGAGTGTGATTCTCAGTCCCAGTGCACAGAGTGTGATTCTCAGTCCCAGTGCACCGAGTGTGATTCTCAGTCCCAGTGCACAGAGTGTGATTCTCAGTCCCAGTGCACCGTGTGTGATTCTCAGTCCCAGTGCACTGAGTGTGATTCTCAGTCACAGTGCACCGAGTGTGATTCTCAATCCCAGTGCACCGAGTGTGATTCTCAATGCCAGTGCACCAAGTGTGATTCTCAATCCCAGTGCACCGAGTGTGATTCTCAGTACCAGTGCACCGAGTGTGATTCTCAGTTCCAGTGCACCGAGTGTGATTCTCAGTCCCAGTGCACTAAGTGTGATTCTCAGTCCCAGTGCACCGAGTGTGATTCTCAGTCCCAGTGCACCGAGTGTGATTCTCAATGCCAGTGCACCGAGTGTGATTCTCAATCCCAGTGCACCGAGTGTGATTCTCAATGCCAGTGCACCGAGTGTGATTCTCAGTCCCAGTGCACCGAGTGTGATTCTCAGTCCCAGTGCTGCGAGTGTGATTCTCAGTCCCAGTGCACCGAGTGTGATTCTCAGTCCCAGTGCACCGAGTGTGATTCTCAATCCCAGTGCACCGAGTATGATTCTCAGTCCCAGTGCACCAAGTATGATTCTCAGTCCCAGTGCACCGAGTGTGATTCTCAGTCCCAGTGCACCGAGTGTGATTCTCAGTCCCAGTGCACCGAGTGTGATTCTCAATCCCAGTGCACCGAGTGTGATTCTCAGTCCCAGTGCACCAAGTGTGATTCTCAGTCCCAGTGCACCGAGTGTGATTCTCAGTCCCAGTGCACCGAGTGTGATTCTCAATCCCAGTGCACCAAGTGTGATTCTCAATCCCAGTGCACCGATTGTGATTCTCAGTCCCAGTGCACCGAGTGTGATTCTCAATGCCAGTGCACCAAGTGTGATTCTCAATCCCAGTGCACCGAGTGTGATTCTCAGTCCCAGTGCACCAAGTGTGATTCTCAGTCCCAGTGCACCGAGTGTGATTCTCAGTCCCAGTGCACTGAGTGTGATTCTCAGTCCCAGTGCACCGAGTGTGATTCTCAGTCCCAGTGCACCGAGTGTGATTCTCAGTCCCAGTGCGCTGAGTGCGATTCTCAGTCCCAGTGCACCGAGTGTGATTCTCAGTCCCAGTGCACTGAGTGCGATTCTCAGTCCCAGTGCACCGAGTGTGATTCTCAGTCCCAGTGCACTGAGTGTGATTCTCAGTCCCAGTGCACCGAGTGTGATTCTCAGTCCCAGTGCACCGAGTGTGATTCTCAGTCCCAGTGCACCGAGTGTGATTCTCAGTCCCAGTGCACTGAGTGTGATTCTCAGTCCCAGTGCACCGAGTGTGATTCTCAGTCCCAGTGCACCGAGTGTGATTCTCAGTCCCAGTGCGCTGAGTGCGATTCTCAGTCCCAGTGCACCGAGTGTGATTCTCAGTCCCAGTGCACCGAGTGTGATTCTCAGTCCCAGTGCTGCGAGTGTGATTCTCAGTCCCAGTGCACCGAGTGTGATTCTCAGTCCCAGTGCACCGAGTGTGATTCTCAGTCCCAGTGCACCGAGTGTGATTCTCAATCCCAGTGCACCGAGTATGATTCTCAGTCCCAGTGCACCAAGTATGATTCTCAGTCCCAGTGCACCGAGTGTGATTCTCAGTCCCAGTGCACCGAGTGTGATTCTCAGTCCCAGTGCACCGAGTGTGATTCTCAATCCCAGTGCACCGAGTGTGATTCTCAGTCCCAGTGCACCAAGTGTGATTCTCAGTCCCAGTGCACCGAGTGTGATTCTCAGTCCCAGTGCACCGAGTGTGATTCTCAATCCCAGTGCACCAAGTGTGATTCTCAATCCCAGTGCACCGATTGTGATTCTCAGTCCCAGTGCACCGAGTGTGATTCTCAATGCCAGTGCACCAAGTGTGATTCTCAATCCCAGTGCACCGAGTGTGATTCTCAGTCCCAGTGCACCAAGTGTGATTCTCAGTCCCAGTGCACCGAGTGTGATTCTCAGTCCCAGTGCACTGAGTGTGATTCTCAGTCCCAGTGCACCGAGTGTGATTCTCAGTCCCAGTGCACCGAGTGTGATTCTCAGTCCCAGTGCGCTGAGTGCGATTCTCAGTCCCAGTGCACCGAGTGTGATTCTCAGTCCCAGTGCACCGAGTGTGATTCTCAGTCCTAGTGCGCTGAGTGCGATTCTCAGTCCCAGTGCACCGAGTGTGATTCTCACTCCCAGTGCACCGAGTGTGATTCTCAGTCCCAGTGCACCGAGTGTGATTCTCAGTACCAGTGCAGCGAGTGTGATTCTCAGTACCAGTGCAGCGAGTGTGATTCTCATTCCCATTGCGGCGAGTGTGATTCTCAATCCCAGTGCACCGAGTGTGACTCTCAGTCCCAGTGCACCGAGTGTGATTCTCAGTCCCAGTGCACCGAGTGTGATTCTCAGTCCCAGTGCACCGAGTGTGATTCTCAGTCCCAGTGCACCGAGTGTGATTCTCAGTCCCAGTGCACTGAGTATGATTCTCAGTCCCAGTACGCCGAGTGTGATTCTCAATCCCTATGCACCGAGTGTGGTTCTCAGTCCCAGTGCACCGAGTGTGATTCTCAGTCCCAGTGCACCGATGGTGATTCTCAATCCCAGTGCACCGAGTGTGATTCTCAGTCCCAGTGCAGCGAGTGTGATTCTCAGTCCCAGTGCACCGAGTGTGATTCTCAGTCCCAGTGCACCGAGTGTGTTTCTCAATCCCAGTGCACCGAGTGCGATTCTCAGTCCCAGTGCACCGATTGTGATTCTCAGTCCCAGTGCACCGAGTGTGATTCTCAATTCCACTGCTGCGAGTGTGATTCTCAGTCCCAGTGCACAGAGTGTGATTCTCAGTCCCAGGGCACCGAGTGTGATTCTCAGTCCCAGTGCACCGAGTGTGATTCTCAATCCCAGAGCACAGAGTACGATTCTCAGTCCCAGTGCACCGATTGTGATTCTCAGTCCCAGTGCACCGAGTTTGATTCTCAATTCCACTGCTGCGAGTGTGATTCTCAGTCCCAGTGCACCGAGTGTGATTCTCAGTCCCAGTGCACCGAGTGTGATTCTCAATCCCAGTGCACAGAGTACGATTCTCAGTCCCAGTGCACCGATTGTGATTCTCAGTCCCAGTGCACCGAGTTTGATTCTCAATCCCAGTGCACCGAGTGTGATTCTCAGTCCCAGTGCACCGAGTGTGATTCTCAATCCCAGTGCACCGAGTGTGATTCTCAGTCCCAGTGCACCGAGTGTGATTCTCAGTCCCAGTGCATCAAGTGTGATTCTCAGTCCCAGTGCACCGAGTGTGATTCTCAGTCCCAGTGCACCGAGTGTGATTCTCAGTCCCAGTGCATCAAGTGTGATTCTCAGTCCCAGTGCACTGAGTGTGATTCTCAGTCCCAGTGCACTGAGTGTGATTCTCAATCCCAGTGCACCAAGTGTGATTCTCAGTCCCAGTGCGGCGAGTGTGATTCTCAGTCCCAGTGCGATTCTCAGTCCCAGTGCACTGAGTGTGATTCTCAGTCCCAGTGCACCGAGTGTGATTCTCAGTCCCAGTGCGCTGAGTGCGATTCTCAGTCCCCGTGCACCGAGTGAGATTCTCAGTCCCAGTGCACCGAGTGTGATTCTCAGTCCCAGTGCACCAAGTGTCATTCTCAGTCCCAGTGCACTGTGTGTGATTCTCAGTACCAGTGCAGCTAGTGTGATTCTCAGTCCCAGTGCGGCGAGTGTGATTCTCAGTCCCAGTGCACCGAGTGTGATTCTCAGTCCCAGTGAGCTGAGTGCGATTCTCAGTCCCAGTGCAGCGAGTGTGATTCTCAGTCCCAGTGCGGAGAGTGTGATTCTCAGTCCCAGTGCACCGAGTGTGATTCTCAGTCCCAGTGCGCTGAGTGCGATTCTCAGTCCCAGTGCGGAGAGTGTGATTCTCAGTCCCAGTGCACCGAGTGTGATTCTCAGTCCTAGTGCGCTGGGTGCGATTCTCAGTCCCAGTGCACCGAGTGTGATTCTCAGTCCCAGTGCACCAAGTGTGATTCTCAGTTCCAGTGCGGCGAGTGTGATTCTCAGTCGCAGTGCACCGAGTGTGATTTTCTGTACCAGTGCAGCGAGTGTGATTCTCAGTCCCAGTGCGCCGAGTGTGATTCTCAGTCCCAGTGCACCGAGTGTGATTCTCAGTCCCAGTGCACTGAGTATGATTCTCAGTCCCAGTACGCCGAGTGTGATTCTCAATCCCAGTGCACCGAGTGTGGTTCTCAGTCCCAGTGCACCGAGTGTGATTCTCAGTCCCAGTGCACCGAGTGTGATTCTCAATTCCAGTGCACCGAGTGTGATTCTCAGTCCCAGTGCACCGAGTGTGATTCTCAGTTCCAGTGCACCGAGTGTGATTCTCAGTCCCAGTGCACCGAGTGTGATTGTCAATCCCAGTGCACCGAGTGCGATTCTGAGTCCCAGTGCACCGATTGTGATTCTCAGTCCCAGTGCACCGAGTGTGATTCTCAATCCCACTGCTGCGAGTGTGATTCTCAGTCCCAGTGCACCGAGTGTGATTCTCAATCCCAGTGCACCGAGTGTGATTCTCAATCCCAGTGCACCGAGTGTGATTCTCAGTCCCAGTGCATTGAGTTTGATTCTCAGTCCCAGTGCACTGAGTGTGATTCTCAGTCCCAGTGCACCGAGTGTGATTCTCAATCCCAGTGCACCGAGTGTGATTCTCAGTCCCAGTGCACCGTGTGTGATTCTCAGTCCCAGTGCACTGAGTGTGATTCTCAATCCCAGTGCACCGAGTGCGATTCTCAGTCCCAGTGCACCGATTGTGATACTCAGTCCCATTGCACCGAGTGTGATTCTCAATCCCAGTGCACCGAGTGTGATTCTCAGTCCCAGTGCACCGAGTGTGATTCTCAGTCCCAGTGCACCGAGTGTGATTCTCAGTCCCAGGGCACCGAGTGTGATTCTCAGTCCCAGTGCACCGAGTGTGATTCTCAATCCCAGTGCACAGAGTACGATTCTCAGTCCCAGTGCACCGATTGTGATTCTCAGTCCCAGTGCACCGAGTGTGATTCTCAATCCCAGTGCACCAAGTGTGATTCTCAGTCCCAGTGCGGCGAGTGTGATTCTCAGTCCCAGTGCGATTCTCAGTCCCAGTGCACTGAGTGTGATTCTCAGTCCCAGTGCACCGAGTGTGATTCTCAGTCCCAGTGCGCTGAGTGCGATTCTCAGTCCCCGTGCACCGAGTGAGATTCTCAGTCCCAGTGCACCGAGTGTGATTCTCAGTCCCTGTGCACCAAGTGTCATTCTCAGTCCCAGTGCACTGTGTGTGATTCTCAGTACCAGTGCAGCTAGTGTGATTCTCAGTCCCAGTGCGGCGAGTGTGATTCTCAGTCCCAGTGCACCGAGTGTGATTCTCAGTCCCAGTGAGCTGAGTGCGATTCTCAGTCCCAGTGCAGCGAGTGTGATTCTCAGTCCCAGTGCGGAGAGTGTGATTCTCAGTCCCAGTGCACCGAGTGTGATTCTCAGTCCCAGTGCGCTGAGTGCGATTCTCAGTCCCAGTGCGGAGAGTGTGATTCTCAGTCCCAGTGCACCGAGTGTGATTCTCAGTCCTAGTGCGCTGGGTGCGATTCTCAGTCCCAGTGCACCGAGTGTGATTCTCAGTCCCAGTGCACCAAGTGTGATTCTCAGTTCCAGTGCGGCGAGTGTGATTCTCAGTCGCAGTGCACCGAGTGTGATTTTCTGTACCAGTGCAGCGAGTGTGATTCTCAGTCCCAGTGCGCCGAGTGTGATTCTCAGTCCCAGTGCACCGAGTGTGATTCTCAGTCCCAGTGCACTGAGTATGATTCTCAGTCCCAGTACGCCGAGTGTGATTCTCAATCCCAGTGCACCGAGTGTGGTTCTCAGTCCCAGTGCACCGAGTGTGATTCTCAGTCCCAGTGCACCGAGTGTGATTCTCAATTCCAGTGCACCGAGTGTGATTCTCAGTCCCAGTGCACCGAGTGTGATTCTCAGTTCCAGTGCACCGAGTGTGATTCTCAATCCCAGTGCACCGAGTGTGATTCTCAGTCCCAGTGCATCAAGTGTGATTCTCAGTCCCAGTGCACCGAGTGTGATTCTCAGTCCCAGTGCACCGAGTGTGATTGTCAATCCCAGTGCACCGAGTGCGATTCTGAGTCCCAGTGCACCGATTGTGATTCTCAGTCCCACTGCACCGAGTGTGATTCTCAATCCCACTGCTGCGAGTGTGATTCTCAGTCCCAGTGCACCGAGTGTGATTCTCAATCCCAGTGCACCGAGTGTGATTCTCAATCCCAGTGCACCGAGTGTGATTCTCAGTCCCAGTGCATTGAGTTTGATTCTCAGTCCCAGTGCACTGAGTGTGATTCTCAGTCCCAGTGCACCGAGTGTGATTCTCAATCCCAGTGCACCGAGTGTGATTCTCAGTGCCAGTGCACCAAGTGTGATTCTCAATCCCAGTGCACCGAGTGTGATTCTGAGTCCCAGTGCACCGTGTGTGATTCTCAGTCCCAGTGCACTGAGTGTGATTCTCAATCCCAGTGCACCGAGTGCGATTCTCAGTCCCAGTGCACCGATTGTGATACTCAGTCCCATTGCACCGAGTGTGATTCTCAATCCCAGTGCACCGAGTGTGATTCTCAGTCCCAGTGCACCGAGTGTGATTCTCAGTCCCAGTGCACCGAGTGTGATTCTCAGTCCCAGGGCACCGAGTGTGATTCTCAGTCCCAGTGCACCGAGTGTGATTCTCAATCCCAGTGCACAGAGTGCGATTCTCAGTCCCAGTGCACCGATTGTGATTCTCAGTCCCAGTGCACCGAGTGTGATTCTCAATCCCAGTGCACCGAGTGTGATTCTCAGTCCCAGTGCACCGAGTGTGATTCTCAATCCCAGTGCACCGAGTGTGATTCTCAGTCCCAGTGCACCGAGTGTGATTCTCAGTCCCAGTGCACCGAGTGTGATTCTCAGTCCCAGTGCACCGAGTGCGATTCTGAGTCCCAGTGCACCGATTGTGATTCTCAGTCCCAGTGCACCGAGTGTGATTCTCAATCCCACTGCTGCGAGTGTGATTCTCAGTCCCAGTGCACCGAGTGTGATTCTCAATCCCAGTGCACCGAGTGTGATTCTCAATCCCAGTGCACCGAGTGTGATTCTCAGTCCCAGTGCATTGAGTTTGATTCTCAGTCCCAGTGCACTGAGTGTGATTCTCAGTCCCAGTGCACCGAGTGTGATTCTCAATCCCAGTGCACCGAGTGTGATTCTCAGTGCCAGTGCACCAAGTGTGATTCTCAATCCCAGTGCACCGAGTGTGATTCTCAGTCCCAGTGCACCGTGTGTGATTCTCAGTCCCAGTGCACTGAGTGTGATTCTCAATCCCAGTGCACCGAGTGCGATTCTCAGTCCCAGTGCACCGATTGTGATACTCAGTCCCATTGCACCGAGTGTGATTCTCAATCCCAGTGCACCGAGTGTGATTCTCAGTCCCAGTGCACCGAGTGTGATTCTCAGTCCCAGTGCACCGAGTGTGATTCTCAGTCCCAGGGCACCGAGTGTGATTCTCAGTCCCAGTGCACCGAGTGTGATTCTCAATCCCAGTGCACCGAGTGTGGATCTCAGTCCCAGTGCACCTAGTGTGATTCTCAGTCCCAGTGCACCGAGTGTGATTCTCAATTCCAGTGCACCGAGTGTGATTCTCAGTCCCAGTGCACCGAGTGAGATTCTCAGTTCCAGTGCACCGAGTGTGATTCTCAATCCCAGTGCACCGAGTGTGATTCTCAGTCCCAGTGCATCAAGTGTGATTCTCAGTCCCAGTGCACCGAGTGTGATTCTCAGTCCCAGTGCACCGAGTGTGATTGTCAATCCCAGTGCACCGAGTGCGATTCTGAGTCCCAGTGCACCGATTGTGATTCTCAGTCCCAGTGCACCGAGTGTGATTCTCAATCCCACTGCTGCGAGTGTGATTCTCAGTCCCAGTGCACCGAGTGTGATTCTCAATCCCAGTGCACCGAGTGTGATTCTCAATCCCAGTGCACCGAGTGTGATTCTCAGTCCCAGTGCATTGAGTTTGATTCTCAGTCCCAGTGCACTGAGTGTGATTCTCAGTCCCAGTGCACCGAGTGTGATTCTCAATCCCAGTGCACCGAGTGTGATTCTCAGTGCCAGTGCACCAAGTGTGATTCTCAATCCCAGTGCACCGAGTGTGATTCTCAGTCCCAGTGCACCGTGTGTGATTCTCAGTCCCAGTGCACTGAGTGTGATTCTCAATCCCAGTGCACCGAGTGCGATTCTCAGTCCCAGTGCACCGATTGTGATACTCAGTCCCATTGCACCGAGTGTGATTCTCAATCCCAGTGCACCGAGTGTGATTCTCAGTCCCAGTGCACCGAGTGTGATTCTCAGTCCCAGTGCACCGAGTGTGATTCTCAGTCCCAGGGCACCGAGTGTGATTCTCAGTCCCAGTGCACCGAGTGTGATTCTCAATCCCAGTGCACAGAGTGCGATTCTCAGTCCCAGTGCACCGATTGTGATTCTCAGTCCCAGTGCACCGAGTGTGATTCTCAATCCCAGTGCACCGAGTGTGATTCTCAGTCCCAGTGCACCGAGTGTGATTCTCAATCCCAGTGCACCGAGTGTGATTCTCAGTCCCAGTGCACCGAGTGTGATTCTCAGTCCCAGTGCACCGAGTGTGATTCTCAGTCCCAGTGCACCGAGTGCGATTCTGAGTCCCAGTGCACCGATTGTGATTCTCAGTCCCAGTGCACCGAGTGTGATTCTCAATCCCACTGCTGCGAGTGTGATTCTCAGTCCCAGTGCACCGAGTGTGATTCTCAATCCCAGTGCACCGAGTGTGATTCTCAATCCCAGTGCACCGAGTGTGATTCTCAGTCCCAGTGCATTGAGTTTGATTCTCAGTCCCAGTGCACTGAGTGTGATTCTCAGTCCCAGTGCACCGAGTGTGATTCTCAATCCCAGTGCACCGAGTGTGATTCTCAGTGCCAGTGCACCATGTGTGATTCTCAATCCCAGTGCACCGAGTGTGATTCTCAGTCCCAGTGCACCGTGTGTGATTCTCAGTCCCAGTGCACTGAGTGTGATTCTCAATCCCAGTGCACCGAGTGCGATTCTCAGTCCCAGTGCACCGATTGTGATACTCAGTCCCATTGCACCGAGTGTGATTCTCAATCCCAGTGCACCGAGTGTGATTCTCAGTCCCAGTGCACCGAGTGTGATTCTCAGTCCCAGTGCACCGAGTGTGATTCTCAGTCCCAGGGCACCGAGTGTGATTCTCAGTCCCAGTGCACCGAGTGTGATTCTCAATCCCAGTGCACAGAGTACGATTCTCAGTCCCAGTGCACCGATTGTGATTCTCAGTCCCAGTGCACCGAGTTTGATTCTCAATCCCAGTGCACCGAGTGTGATTCTCAGTCCCAGTGCACCGAGTGTGATTCTCAATCCCAGTGCACCGAGTGTGATTCTCAGTCCCAGTGCACCGAGTGTGATTCTCAGTCCCAGTGCATCAAGTGTGATTCTCAGTCCCAGTGCACCGAGTGTGATTCTCAGTCCCAGTGCACCGAGTGTGATTCTCAGTCCCAGTGCATCAAGTGTGATTCTCAGTCCCAGTGCACTGAGTGTGATTCTCAGTCCCAGTGCACTGAGTGTGATTCTCAGTCCCAGTGCACCGAGTGTGATTCTCAGTCCCAGTGCGCTGAGTGCGATTCTCAGTCCCCGTGCACCGAGTGAGATTCTCAGTCCCAGTGCACCGAGTGTGATTCTCAGTCCCAGTGCACCAAGTGTCATTCTCAGTCCCAGTGCACTGTGTGTGATTCTCAGTACCAGTGCAGCTAGTGTGATTCTCAGTCCCAGTGCGGCGAGTGTGATTCTCAGTCCCAGTGCACCGAGTGTGATTCTCAGTCCCAGTGAGCTGAGTGCGATTCTCAGTCCCAGTGCAGCGAGTGTGATTCTCAGTCCCAGTGCGGAGAGTGTGATTCTCAGTCCCAGTGCACCGAGTGTGATTCTCAGTCCCAGTGCGCTGAGTGCGATTCTCAGTCCCAGTGCGGAGAGTGTGATTCTCAGTCCCAGTGCACCGAGTGTGATTCTCAGTCCTAGTGCGCTGGGTGCGATTCTCAGTCCCAGTGCACCGAGTGTGATTCTCAGTCCCAGTGCACCAAGTGTGATTCTCAGTTCCAGTGCGGCGAGTGTGATTCTCAGTCGCAGTGCACCGAGTGTGATTTTCTGTACCAGTGCAGCGAGTGTGATTCTCAGTCCCAGTGCGCCGAGTGTGATTCTCAGTCCCAGTGCACCGAGTGTGATTCTCAGTCCCAGTGCACTGAGTATGATTCTCAGTCCCAGTACGCCGAGTGTGATTCTCAATCCCAGTGCACCGAGTGTGGTTCTCAGTCCCAGTGCACCGAGTGTGATTCTCAGTCCCAGTGCACCGAGTGTGATTCTCAATTCCAGTGCACCGAGTGTGATTCTCAGTCCCAGTGCACCGAGTGTGATTCTCAGTTCCAGTGCACCGAGTGTGATTCTCAATCCCAGTGCACCGAGTGTGATTCTCAGTCCCAGTGCATCAAGTGTGATTCTCAGTCCCAGTGCACCGAGTGTGATTCTCAGTCCCAGTGCACCGAGTGTGATTGTCAATCCCAGTGCACCGAGTGCGATTCTGAGTCCCAGTGCACCGATTGTGATTCTCAGTCCCAGTGCACCGAGTGTGATTCTCAATCCCACTGCTGCGAGTGTGATTCTCAGTCCCAGTGCACCGAGTGTGATTCTCAATCCCAGTGCACCGAGTGTGATTCTCAATCCCAGTGCACCGAGTGTGATTCTCAGTCCCAGTGCATTGAGTTTGATTCTCAGTCCCAGTGCACTGAGTGTGATTCTCAGTCCCAGTGCACCGAGTGTGATTCTCAATCCCAGTGCACCGAGTGTGATTCTCAGTGCCAGTGCACCAAGTGTGATTCTCAATCCCAGTGCACCGAGTGTGATTCTCAGTCCCAGTGCACCGTGTGTGATTCTCAGTCCCAGTGCACTGAGTGTGATTCTCAATCCCAGTGCACCGAGTGCGATTCTCAGTCCCAGTGCACCGATTGTGATACTCAGTCCCATTGCACCGAGTGTGATTCTCAATCCCAGTGCACCGAGTGTGATTCTCAGTCCCAGTGCACCGAGTGTGATTCTCAGTCCCAGTGCACCGAGTGTGATTCTCAGTCCCAGGGCACCGAGTGTGATTCTCAGTCCCAGTGCACCGAGTGTGATTCTCAATCCCAGTGCACAGAGTGCGATTCTCAGTCCCAGTGCACCGATTGTGATTCTCAGTCCCAGTGCACCGAGTGTGATTCTCAATCCCAGTGCACCGAGTGTGATTCTCAGTCCCAGTGCACCGAGTGTGATTCTCAATCCCAGTGCACCGAGTGTGATTCTCAGTCCCAGTGCACCGAGTGTGATTCTCAGTCCCAGTGCACCGAGTGTGATTCTCAGTCCCAGTGCACCGAGTGTGATTCTCAGTCCCAGTGCACCGAGTGTGATTGTCAATCCCAGTGCACCGAGTGCGATTCTGAGTCCCAGTGCACCGATTGTGATTCTCAGTCCCAGTGCACCGAGTGTGATTCTCAATCCCACTGCTGCGAGTGTGATTCTCAGTCCCAGTGCACCGAGTGTGATTCTCAATCCCAGTGCACCGAGTGTGATTCTCAATCCCAGTGCACCGAGTGTGATTCTCAGTCCCAGTGCATTGAGTTTGATTCTCAGTCCCAGTGCACTGAGTGTGATTCTCAGTCCCAGTGCACCGAGTGTGATTCTCAATCCCAGTGCACCGAGTGTGATTCTCAGTGCCAGTGCACCAAGTGTGATTCTCAATCCCAGTGCACCGAGTGTGATTCTCAGTCCCAGTGCACCGTGTGTGATTCTCAGTCCCAGTGCACTGAGTGTGATTCTCAATCCCAGTGCACCGAGTGCGATTCTCAGTCCCAGTGCACCGATTGTGATACTCAGTCCCATTGCACCGAGTGTGATTCTCAATCCCAGTGCACCGAGTGTGATTCTCAGTCCCAGTGCACCGAGTGTGATTCTCAGTCCCAGTGCACCGAGTGTGATTCTCAGTCCCAGGGCACCGAGTGTGATTCTCAGTCCCAGTGCACCGAGTGTGATTCTCAATCCCAGTGCACAGAGTGCGATTCTCAGTCCCAGTGCACCGATTGTGATTCTCAGTCCCAGTGCACCGAGTGTGATTCTCAATCCCAGTGCACCGAGTGTGATTCTCAGTCCCAGTGCACCGAGTGTGATTCTCAATCCCAGTGCACCGAGTGTGATTCTCAGTCCCAGTGCACCGAGTGTGATTCTCAGTCCCAGTGCACCGAGTGTGATTCTCAGTCCCAGTGCACCGAGTGTGATTCTCAGTCCCAGTTCACCGAGTGTGATTCTCAGTCCGAGTGCATCAAGTGTGATTCTCAGTCCCAGTGCACCGAGTGTGATTCTCAGTCCCAGTGCACTGAGTGTGATTCTCAGTCGCAGTGCACCAAGTGTGATTCTCAGTCCCAGTGCACCGAGTGTGATTCTCAGTCCCAGTGCTCTGAGTGTGATTCTCAGTCCCAGTGCACTGAGTGTGATTCTCAATCCCAGTGCACCAAGTGTGATTCTCAGTCCCAGTGCGGCGAGTGTGATTCTCAGTCCCAGTGCACCGAGTGTGATTCTCAGTCGCAGTGCACCGAGTGTGATTCTCAGTACCAGTGCAGCGAGTGTGATTCTCAGTACCAGTGCAGCGAGTGTGATTCTCATTCCCATTGCGGCGAGTGTGATTCTCAATCCCAGTGCACCGAGTGTGACTCTCAGTCCCAGTGCACCGAGTGTGATTCTCAGTCCCAGTGCACCGAGTGTGATTCTCAGTCCCAGTGCACCGAGTGTGATTCTCAGTCCCAGTGCACCGAGTGTGATTCTCAGTCCCAGTGCACTGAGTATGATTCTCAGTCCCAGTACGCCGAGTGTGATTCTCAATCCCTGTGCACCGAGTGTGGTTCTCAGTCCCAGTGCACCGATGGTGATTCTCAATCCCAGTGCACCGAGTGTGATTCTCAGTCGCAGTGCAGCGAGTGTGATTCTCAGTCCCAGTTCACCGAGTGTGATTCTCAGTCCCAGTGCACCGAGTGTGTTTCTCAATCCCAGTGCACCGAGTGCGATTCTCAGTCCCAGTGCACCGATTGTGATTCTCAGTCCCAGTGCACCGAGTGTGATTCTCAATTCCACTGCTGCGAGTGTGATTCTCAGTCCCAGTGCACAGAGTGTGATTCTCAGTCCCAGTGCACAGAGTGTGATTCTCAGTCCCAGGGCACCGAGTGTGATTCTCAGTCCCAGTGCACCGAGTGTGATTCTCAATCCCAGTGCACAGAGTACGATTCTCAGTCCCAGTGCGCTGAGCACGATTCTCAATTCCACTGCTGCGAGTGTGATTTTCAGTCCCAGTGCACCGAGTGTGATTCTCAGTCCCAGGGCACCGAGTGTGATTCTCAGTCCCAGTGCACCGAGTGTGATTCTCAATCCCAGTGCACAGAGTACGATTCTCAGTCCCAGTGCACCGAGTGTGATTCTCAGTCCCAGTACGGCGAGTGTGATTCTCAATCCCAGTGCACCGAGTGTCATTCTCAGTCCCAGTACGGCGAGTGTGATTCTCAGTCCCAGTGCACCGAGTGTGATTCTCAGTCCCAGTGCACCGAGTTTGATTCTCAATCCCAGTGCACCGAGTGTGATTCTCAGTCCCAGTGCACCGAGTGTGATTCTCAATCCCAGTGCACCGAGTGTGATTCTCAGTCCCAGTGCACCGAGTGTGATTCTCAGTCCCAGTGCATCAAGTGTGATTCTCAGTCCCAGTGCACCGAGTGTGATTCGCAGTCCCAGTGCACCGATTGTGATTCTCAGTCCCCGTGCACCGTGTGTGATTCTCAATCCCAGTGCACCGAGTGTGATTCTCAGTCCCAGTGCACCGAGTGTGATTCTCAGTCCCAGTGCACCGAGTGTGATTCTCAGTCCCAGTGCACCGAGTGTGATTCTCAGTCCCAGTTCACCGAGTGTGATTCTCTGTTCGAGTACATCAAGTGTGATTCTCAGTCCCAGTGCACCGAGTGTGATTCTCAGTCCCAGTGCACTGAGTGTGATTCTCAATCCCAGTGCACCGAGTGTGATTCTCAGTCCCAGTGCACCGAGTGTGATTCTCAGTCCCAGTGCATCAAGTGTGATTCTCAGTCCCAGTGCACCGTGTGTGATTCTCAGTCCCAGTGCACTGAGTGTGATTCTCAATCCCAGTGCACCGAGTGTGATTCTCAGTTCCAGTGCACCGAGTGTGATTCTCAGTCCCAGTGCAACGAGTGCGATTCTCAGTCCCAGTGCAACGAGTGTGATTCTCAGTCCCAGTGCACCGAGTGTGATTCTCAGTCCCAGTTCACCGAGTGTGATTCTCAATCCCAGTGCACCGAGTGTGATATTCAGTCCCAGTGCACCAAGTGTGATTCTCAGTCCCAGTTCACCGAGTGTGATTCTCAGTCCCAGTGCAACGAGTGTGATTCTCAGTCCCTGTGCACCGAGTGTGATTCTCAGTCCCAGTGCATCAAGTGTGATTCTCAGTCCCAGTGCACTGAGTGTGATTCTCAGTCCCAGTGCACTGAGTGTGATTCTCAATCCCAGTGCACCAAGTGTGATTCTCAGTCCCAGTGCGGCGAGTGTGATTCTCAGTCCCAGTGCACCGAGTGTGATTCTCAGTTCCAGTGCACCGAGTGTGATTCTCAGTCCCAGTGCAACGAGTGCGATTCTCAGTCCCAGTGCACCGAGTGTGATTCTCAGTCCCAGTGCACCGAGTGTGATTCTCAGTCCCAGTTCACCGAGTGTGATTCTCAATCCCAGTGCACCGAGTGTGATTCTCAGTCCCAGTGCACCAAGTGTGATTCTCAGCCCCAGTTCACCGAGTGTGATTCTCAGTCCCAGTGCAACGAGTGTGATTCTCAGTCCCAGTGCACCGAGTGTGATTCTCAGTCCCAGTGCATCAAGTGTGATTCTCAGTCCCAGTGCACCGAGTGTGATTCTCAGTCCCAGTGCATCAAGTGTGATTCTCAGTCCCAGTGCACCGAGTGTGATTCGCAGTCCCAGTGCACCGATTGTGATTCTCAGTCCCCGTGCACCGTGTGTGATTCTCAATCCCAGTGCACCGAGTGTGATTCTCAGTCCCAGTGCACCGAGTGTGATTCTCAGTCCCAGTGCACCGAGTGTGATTCTCAGTCCCAGTGCACCGAGTGTGATTCTCAGTCCCAGTGCACCGAGTTTGATTCTCAGTCCCAGTTCACCGAGTGTGATTCTCTGTTCGAGTACATCAAGTGTGATTCTCAGTCCCAGTGCACCGAGTGTGATTCTCAGTCCCAGTGCACTGAGTGTGATTCTCAATCCCAGTGCACCGAGTGTGATTCTCAGTCCCAGTGCACCGAGTGTGATTCTCAGTCCCAGTGCATCAAGTGTGATTCTCAGTCCCAGTGCACCGTGTGTGATTCTCAGTCCCAGTGCACTGAGTGTGATTCTCAATCCCAGTGCACCGAGTGTGATTCTCAGTTCGAGTGCACCGAGTGTGATTCTCAGTCCCAGTGCAACGAGTGCGATTCTCAGTCCCAGTGCACCGAGTGTGATTCTCAGTCCCAGTGCACCGAGTGTGATTCTCAGTCCCAGTTCACCGAGTGTGGTTCTCAATCCCAGTGCACCGAGTGTGATTCTCAGTCCCAGTGCACCAAGTGCGATTCTCAGTCCCAGTTCACCGAGTGTGATTCTCAGTCCCAGTGCAACGAGTGTGATTCTCAGTCCCAGTGCACCGAGTGTGATTCTCAGTCCCAGTGCATCAAGTGTGATTCTCAGTCCCAGTGCACTGAGTGTGATTCTCAGTCCCAGTGCACTGAGTGTGATTCTCAATCCCAGTGCACCAAGTGTGATTCTCAGTCCCAGTGAGCTGAGTGTGATTCTCAGTCCCAGTGCACCGAGTGTGATTCTCAGTCCCAATGCACCGAGTGTGATTCTCAGTCCCAGTGCAGCTAGTGTGATTCTCAGTCCCAGTGCATCGAGTGTGATTCTCAGTCCCAGTGCACCGAGTGAGATTCTCAGTCCCATTGCACCGAGTGTGATTCTCAGTCCCAGTGCGGCGAGTGTGATTCTCAGTCCCAGTGCACCGAGTGCGATTCTCAGTCCCAGTGCACCGAGTGTGATTCTCAGTCCCAGTGCACCGAGTGTGATTCTCAGTCCCATTGCACCGAGTGTGATTCTCAGTCCCAGTGCGCCGAGTGCGATTCTCAGTCCCAGTGCACCGAGTGTGATTCTCAGTCCCAGTGCACCGAGTGTGATTCTCAGTCCCAGTTCACCGAGTGTGATTCTCAGTCCGAGTGCATCAAGTGTGATTCTCAGTCCCAGTGCACCGAGTGTGATTCTCAGTCCCAGTGCACTGAGTGTGATTCTCAGTCGCAGTGCACCAAGTGTGATTCTCAGTCCCAGTGCACCGAGTGTGATTCTCAGTCCCAGTGCTCTGAGTGTGATTCTCAGTCCCAGTGCACTGAGTGTGATTCTCAATCCCAGTGCACCAAGTGTGATTCTCAGTCCCAGTGCGGCGAGTGTGATTCTCAGTCCCAGTGCACTGAGTGTGATTCTCAATCCCAGTGCACCAAGTGTGATTCTCAGTCCCAGTGCGGCGAGTGTGATTCTCAGTCCCAGTGCACCGAGTGCGATTCTCAGTCCCAGTGCACTGAGTGTGATTCTCAGTCCCAGTGCACCGAGTGTGATTCTCAGTCCCAGTGCGCTGAGTGCGATCCTCAGTCCCAGTACACCGAGTGTGATTCTCAGTCCCAGTGCACCGAGTGTGATTCTCAGTCCCAGTGCACCAAGTGTCATTCTCAGTCCCAGTGCACTGTGTGTGATTCTCAGTCCCAGTGCGGCGAGTGTGATTCTCAGTCCCAGTGCACCGAGTGTGTTTCTCAGTCCCAGTGAGCTGAGTGCGATTCTCAGTCCCAGTGCAGCGAGTGTGATTCTCAGTCACAGTGCGGAGAGTGTGATTCTCAGTCCCAGTGCACCGAGTGTGATTCTCAGTCCCAGTGCGCTGAGTGCGATTCACAGTCCCAGTGCACCGAGTGTGATTCTCAGTCCCAGTGCACCGAGTGTGATTCTCAGTCCTAGTGCGCCGGGTGCGATTCTCAGTCCCAGTGCACCGAGTGTGATTCTCAGTCCCAGTGCACCGAGTGTGATTCTCAGTCGCAGTGCACCGAGTGTGATTCTCAGTACCAGTGCAGCGAGTGTGATTCTCAGTACCAGTGCAGCGAGTGTGATTCTCATTCCCATTGCGGCGAGTGCGATTCTCAATCCCAGTGCACCGAGTGTGACTCTCAGTCCCAGTGCACCGAGTGTGATTCTCAGTCCCAGTGCACCGAGTGTGATTCTCAGTCCCAGTGCACCGAGTGTGATTCTCAGTCCCAGTGCACCGAGTGTGATTCTCAGTCCCAGTGCACTGAGTATGATTCTCAGTCCCAGTACGCCGAGTGTGATTCTCAATCCCTGTGCACCGAGTGTGGTTCTCAGTCCCAGTGCACCGATGGTGATTCTCAATCCCAGTGCACCGAGTGTGATTCTCAGTCGCAGTGCAGCGAGTGTGATTCTGAGTCCCAGTTCACCGAGTGTGATTCTCAGTCCCAGTGCACCGAGTGTGTTTCTCAATCCCAGTGCACCGAGTGCGATTCTCAGTCCCAGTGCACCGATTGTGATTCTCAGTCCCAGTGCACCGAGTGTGATTCTCAATTCCACTGCTGCGAGTGTGATTCTCAGTCCCAGTGCACAGAGTGTGATTCTCAGTCCCAGGGCACCGAGTGTGATTCTCAGTCCCAGTGCACCGAGTGTGATTCTCAATCCCAGTGCACAGAGTACGATTCTCAGTCCCAGTGCGCTGAGCACGATTCTCAATTCCACTGCTGCGAGTGTGATTTTCAGTCCCAGTGCACCGAGTGTGATTCTCAGTCCCAGGGCACCGAGTGTGATTCTCAGTCCCAGTGCACCGAGTGTGATTCTCAATCCCAGTGCACAGAGTACGATTCTCAGTCCCAGTGCACCGAGTGTGATTCTCAGTCCCAGTACGGCGAGTGTGATTCTCAATCCCAGTGCACCGAGTGTGATTCTCAGTCCCAGTACGGCGAGTGTGATTCTCAGTCCCAGTGCACCGAGTGTGATTCTCAGTCCCAGTGCACCGAGTTTGATTCTCAATCCCAGTGCACCGAGTGTGATTCTCAGTCCCAGTGCACCGAGTGTGATTCTCAATCCCAGTGCACCGAGTGTGATTCTCAGTCCCAGTGCACCGAGTGTGATTCTCAGTCCCAGTGCATCAAGTGTGATTCTCAGTCCCAGTGCACCGAGTGTGATTCGCAGTCCCAGTGCACCGATTGTGATTCTCAGTCCCCGTGCACCGTGTGTGATTCTCAATCCCAGTGCACCGAGTGTGATTCTCAGTCCCAGTGCACCGAGTGTGATTCTCAGTCCCAGTGCACCGAGTGTGATTCTCAGTCCCAGTGCACCGAGTGTGATTCTCAGTCCCAGTTCACCGAGTGTGATTCTCTGTTCGAGTACATCAAGTGTGATTCTCAGTCCCAGTGCACCGAGTGTGATTCTCAGTCCCAGTGCACTGAGTGTGATTCTCAATCCCAGTGCACCGAGTGTGATTCTCAGTCCCAGTGCACCGAGTGTGATTCTCAGTCCCAGTGCATCAAGTGTGATTCTCAGTCCCAGTGCACCGTGTGTGATTCTCAGTCCCAGTGCACTGAGTGTGATTCTCAATCCCAGTGCACCGAGTGTGATTCTCAGTTCCAGTGCACCGAGTGTGATTCTCAGTCCCAGTGCAACGAGTGCGATTCTCAGTCCCAGTGCACCGAGTGTGATTCTCAGTCCCAGTGCACCGAGTGTGATTCTCAGTCCCAGTTCACCGAGTGTGATTCTCAATCCCAGTGCACCGAGTGTGATATTCAGTCCCAGTGCACCAAGTGTGATTCTCAGTCCCAGTTCACCGAGTGTGATTCTCAGTCCCAGTGCAACGAGTGTGATTCTCAGTCCCAGTGCACCGAGTGTGATTCTCAGTCCCAGTGCATCAAGTGTGATTCTCAGTCCCAGTTCACCGAGTGTGATTCTCAGTCCCAGTGCAACGAGTGTGATTCTCAGTCCCAGTGCACCGAGTGTGATTCTCAGTCCCAGTGCATCAAGTGTGATTCTCAGTCCCAGTGCACCGAGTGTGATTCTCAGTCCCAGTGCATCAAGTGTGATTCTCAGTCCCAGTGCACCGAGTGTGATTCGCAGTCCCAGTGCACCGATTGTGATTCTCAGTCCCCGTGCACCGTGTGTGATTCTCAATCCCAGTGCACCGAGTGTGATTCTCAGTCCCAGTGCACCGAGTGTGATTCTCAGTCCCAGTGCACCGAGTGTGATTCTCAGTCCCAGTGCACCGAGTGTGATTCTCAGTCCCAGTGCACGGAGTGTGATTCTCAGTCCCAGTTCACCGAGTGTGATTCTCTGTTCGAGTACATCAAGTGTGATTCTCAGTCCCAGTGCACCGAGTGTGATTCTCAGTCCCAGTGCACTGAGTGTGATTCTCAATCCCAGTGCACCGAGTGTGATTCTCAGTCCCAGTGCACCGAGTGTGATTCTCAGTCCCAGTGCATCAAGTGTGATTCTCAGTCCCAGTGCACCGTGTGTGATTCTCAGTCCCAGTGCACTGAGTGTGATTCTCAATCCCAGTGCACCGAGTGTGATTCTCAGTTCGAGTGCACCGAGTGTGATTCTCAGTCCCAGTGCAACGAGTGCGATTCTCAGTCCCAGTGCACCGAGTGTGATTCTCAGTCCCAGTGCACCGAGTGTGATTCTCAGTCCCAGTTCACCGAGTGTGGTTCTCAATCCCAGTGCACCGAGTGTGATTCTCAGTCCCAGTGCACCAAGTGCGATTCTCAGTCCCAGTTCACCGAGTGTGATTCTCAGTCCCAGTGCAACGAGTGTGATTCTCAGTCCCAGTGCACCGAGTGTGATTCTCAGTCCCAGTGCATCAAGTGTGATTCTCAGTCCCAGTGCACTGAGTGTGATTCTCAGTCCCAGTGCACTGAGTGTGATTCTCAATCCCAGTGCACCAAGTGTGATTCTCAGTCCCAGTGCGGCGAGTGTGATTCTCAGTCCCAGTGCACCGAGTGTGATTCTCAGTTCCAGTGCACCGAGTGTGATTCTCAGTCCCAGTGCAACGAGTGCGATTCTCAGTCCCAGTGCACCGAGTGTGATTCTCAGTCCCAGTGCACCGAGTGTGATTCTCAGTCCCAGTTCACCGAGTGTGATTCTCAATCCCAGTGCACCGAGTGTGATTCTCAGTCCCAGTGCACCAAGTGTGATTCTCAGTCCCAGTTCACCGAGTGTGATTCTCAGTCCCAGTGCAACGAGTGTGATTCTCAGTCCCAGTGCACCGAGTGTGATTCTCAGTCCCAGTGCATCAAGTGTGATTCTCAGTCCCAGTGCACTGAGTGTGATTCTCAGTCCCAGTGCACTGAGTGTGATTCTCAATCCCAGTGCACCAAGTGTGATTCTCAGTCCCAGTGCGGCGAGTGCGATTCTCAGTCCCAGTGCACTGAGTGTGATTCTCAGTCCCAGTGCACCGAGTGTGATTCTCAGTCCCAGTGCGCTGAGTGCGATTCTCAGTCCCAGTGCACCGAGGGTGATTCTCAGTCCCAGTGCACCGAGTGTGATTCTCAGTCCCAGTGCACCAAGTGTCATTCTCAGTCCCAGTGCACTGTGTGTGATTCTCAGTACCAGTGCAGCTAGTGTGATTCTCAGTCCCAGTCCGGCGAGTGTGATTCTCAGTCCCAGTACACCGAGTGTGATTCTCAGTCCCAGTGAGCTGAGTGCGATTCTCAGTCCCAGTGCAGCGAGTGTGATTCTCAGTCCCAGTGCGGAGAGTGTGATTCTCAGTCCCAGTGCACCGAGTGTGATTCTCAGTCCCATTGCGCTGAGTGCGATTCTCAGTTCCAGTGCACCGAGTGTGATTCTCAGTCCCAGTGCACCGAGTGTGATTCTCAGTCCTAGTGCGCTGAGTGCGATTCTCAGTCCCAGTGCACCGAGTGTGATTCTCAGTCCCAGTGCACCGAGTGTGATTCTCAGTTCCAGGGCGGCGAGTGTGATTCTAAGTCGCAGTGCAGCGAGTGTGATTCTCAGTACCAGTGCAGCGAGTGTGATTCTCATTCCCATTGCGGCGAGTGTGATTCTCAATCCCAGTGCACCGAGTGTGACTCTCAGTCCCAGTGCACCGAGTGTGATTCTCAGTCCCAGTGCACCGAGTGTGATTCTCAGTCCCAGTGCACCGAGTGTGATTCTCAGTCCCAGTGCACCGAGTGTGATTCTCAGTCCCAGTGCACTGAGTGTGATTCTCAGTCCCAGTACGCCGAGTGTGATTCTCAATCCCAGTGCACCGAGTGTGGTTCTCAGTCCCAGTGCACCGAGTGTGATTCTCGGTCCCAGTGCACCGAGTGTGATTCTCAATCCCAGTGCACCGAGTGTGATTCTCAGTCCCAGTGCACCGAGTGTGATTCTCAGTCCCAGTGCACCGAGTGTGATTCTCAGTCCCAGTGCACCGAGTGTGATTCTCAGTCCCAGTGCACCGAGTGTGATTCTCAATCCCAGTGCACCGAGTGCGATTCTCAGTCGCAGTGCACCGATTGTGATTCTCAGTCCCAGTGCACCGAGTGTGATTCTCAATCCCACTGCTGCGAGTGTGATTCTCAGTCCCAGTGCACAGAGTGTGATTCTCAGTCCCAGTGCACCGAGTGTGATTCTCAATCCCAGTGCACCGAGTGTGATTCTCATTGCCAGTGCACCAAGTGTGATTCTCAATCCCAGTGCACCGAGTGTGATTCTCAGTCCCAGTGCACCGATTGTGATTCTCAGTCCCAGTGCACCGAGTGTGATTCTCAATCCCAGTGCACCGAGTGTGATTCTCAGTCCCAGTGCACCGAGTGTGATTCTCAGTCCCAGTGCACCGAGTGTGATTCTCAGTCCCAGTGCACCGAGTGTGATTCTCAGTCCCAGTGCACCGAGTGTGATTCTCAGTCCCAGGGCACCGAGTGTGATTCTCAGTCCCAGTGCACCGAGTGTGATTCTCAGTCCCAGTGCACCGAGTGTGATTCTCAGTCCCAGTGCATCAAGTGTGATTCTCAGTCCCAGTGCACTGAGTGTGATTCTCAGTCCCAGTGCACTGAGTGTGATTCTCAATCCCAGTGCACCAAGTGTGATTCTCAGTCCCAGTGCGGCGAGTGTGATTCTCAGTCCCAGTGCACCGAGTGCGATTCTCAGTCCCAGTGCACCGAGTGTGATTCTCAGTCCCAGTGCGCTGAGTGCGATTCTCAGTCCCAGTGCACCGAGTGTGATTCTCAGTCCCAGTGCACCGAGTGTGATTCTCAGTCCCAGTGCACCAAGTGTCATTCTCAGTCCCAGTGCACTGAGTGTGATTCTCAGTCCCAGTGCACCGAGTGTGATTCTCAGTCCCAGTGCGCTGAGTGCGATTCTCAGTCCCAGTGCACCGAGTGTGATTCTCAGTCCCAGTGCACCGAGTGTGATTCTCAGTCCCAGTGCACCAAGTGTCATTCTCAGTCCCAGTGCACTGTGTGTGATTCTCAGTACCAGTGCAGCTAGTGTGATTCTCAGTCCCAGTGCGGCGAGTGTGATTCTCAGTCCCAGTGCACCGAGTGTGATTCTCAGTCCCAGTGAGCTGAGTGCGATTCTCAGTCCCAGTGCAGCGAGTGTGATTCTCAGTCCCAGTGCGGAGAGTGTGATTCTCAGTCCCAGTGCACCGAGTGTGATTCTCAGTCCCATTGCGCTGAGTGCGATTCTCAGTTCCAGTGCGCCGAGTGTGATTCTCAGTCCCAGTGCACCGAGTGTGATTCTCAGTCCTAGTGCGCTGAGTGCGATTCTCAGTCCCAGTGCACCGAGTGTGATTCTCAGTCCCAGTGCACCGAGTGTGATTCTCAGTTCCAGGGCGGCGAGTGTGATTCTCAGTCGCAGTGCACCGAGTGTGATTCTCAGTATCAGTGCAGCGAGTGTGAGTCTCATTCCCATTGCGGCGAGTGTGATTCTCAATCCCAGTGCACCGAGTGTGACTCTCAGTCCCAGTGCACCGAGTGTGATTCTCAGTCCCAGTGCACCGAGTGTGGTTCTCAGTCCCAGTGCACCGAGTGTAATTCTCAGTCCCAGTGCACCGAGTGTGATTCTCAATCCCAGTGCACCTAGTGTGATTCTCAGTCCCAGTGCACCGAGTGTGATTATCAGTCCCAGTGCACCGAGTGTGATTCTCAATCCCAGTGCACCGAGTGCGATTCTCAGTCCCATTGCACCGATTGTGATTCTCAGTCCCAGTGCACCGAGTGTGATTCTCAGTCCCAGTGCACCGAGTGTGATTCTCAATCCCACTGCTGCGAGTGTGATTCTCAGTCCCAGTGCACAGAGTGTGATTCTCAGTCCCAGTGCACCGAGTATGATTCTCAATCCCAGTGCACCGAGTGTGATTCTCATTGCCAGTGCACCAAGTGTGATTCTCAATCCCAGTGCACCGAGTGTGATTCTCAGTCCCAGTGCGCTGAGTGCGATTCTCAGTCCCAGTGCACCGAGTGTGATTCTCAGTCCCAGTGCACCGAGTGTGATTCTCAGTCCCAGTGCACCAAGTGTCATTCTCAGTCCCAGTGCACTGTGTGTGATTCTCAGTACCAGTGCAGCTAGTGTGATTCTCAGTCCCAGTGCGGCGAGTGTGATTCTCAGTCCCAGTGCACCGAGTGTGATTCTCAGTCCCAGTGAGCTGAGTGCGATTCTCAGTCCCAGTGCAGCGAGTGTGATTCTCAGTCCCAGTGCGGAGAGTGTGATTCTCAGTCCCAGTGCACCGAGTGTGATTCTCAGTCCCATTGCGCTGAGTGCGATTCTCAGTTCCAGTGCGCCGAGTGTGATTCTCAGTCCCAGTGCACCGAGTGTGATTCTCAGTCCTAGTGCGCTGAGTGCGATTCTCAGTCCCAGTGCACCGAGTGTGATTCTCAGTCCCAGTGCACCGAGTGTGATTCTCAGTTCCAGGGCGGCGAGTGTGATTCTCAGTCGCAGTGCACCGAGTGTGATTCTCAGTATCAGTGCAGCGAGTGTGAGTCTCATTCCCATTGCGGCGAGTGTGATTCTCAATCCCAGTGCACCGAGTGTGACTCTCAGTCCCAGTGCACCGAGTGTGATTCTCAGTCCCAGTGCACCGAGTGTGGTTCTCAGTCCCAGTGCACCGAGTGTAATTCTCAGTCCCAGTGCACCGAGTGTGATTCTCAATCCCAGTGCACCTAGTGTGATTCTCAGTCCCAGTGCACCGAGTGTGATTATCAGTCCCAGTGCACCGAGTGTGATTCTCAATCCCAGTGCACCGAGTGCGATTCTCAGTCCCATTGCACCGATTGTGATTCTCAGTCCCAGTGCACCGAGTGTGATTCTCAGTCCCAGTGCACCGAGTGTGATTCTCAATCCCACTGCTGCGAGTGTGATTCTCAGTCCCAGTGCACAGAGTGTGATTCTCAGTCCCAGTGCACCGAGTGTGATTCTCAATCCCAGTGCACCGAGTGTGATTCTCATTGCCAGTGCACCAAGTGTGATTCTCAATCCCAGTGCACCGAGTGCGATTCTCAGTCCCAGTGCACCGATTGTGATTCTCAGTCCCAGTGCACGAGTGTGATTCTCAATCCCAGTGCACCGAGTGTGATTCTCAGTCCCAGTGCACCGAGTGTGATTCTCAGTCCCAGTGCACCGAGTGTGATTCTCTGTCCCAGGGCACCGAGTGTGATTCTCAGTCCCAGTGCACCGAGTGTGATTCTCAGTCCCAGTGCACCGAGTGTGATTCTCAGCTCCAGTGCACCGAGTGTGATTCTCAGTCCCAGTGCACCGAGTGTGATTCTCAGTCCCAGTGCACCGAGTGTGATTCTCAGTCCCAGTGCATCAAGTGTGATTCTCAGTCCCAGTGCACCGAGTGTGATTCTCAGTCCCAGTGCACCGAGTGTGATTCTCAGTCCCAGTGCACCGAGTGTGATTCTCAGTCCTAGTGCGCTGAGTGCGATTCTCAGTCCCAGTGCACCGAGTGTGATTCTCAGTCCCAGTGCACCGAGTGTGATTCTCAGTTCCAGGGCGGCGAGTGTGATTCTCAGTCGCAGTGCACCGAGTGTGATTCTCAGTACCAGTGCAGCGAGTGTGAGTCTCATTCCCATTGCGGAGAGTGTGATTCTCAATCCCAGTGCACCGAGTGTGACTCTCAGTCCCAGTGCACCGAGTGTGATTCTCAGTCCCAGTGCACCGAGTGTGATTCTCAGTCCCAGTGCACCGAGTGTGATTCTCAGTCCCAGTGCACCGAGTGTGATTCTCAGTCCCAGTGCACTGAGTGTGATTCTCAGTCCCAGTACGCCGAGTGTGATTCTCAATCCCAGTGCACCGAGTGTGGTTCTCAGTCCCAGTGCACCGAGTGTGATTCTCAGTCCCAGTGCACCGAGTGTGATTCTCAATCCCAGTGCACCTAGTGTGATTCTCAGTCCCAGTGCACCGAGTGTGATTATCAGTCCCAGTGCACCGAGTGTGATTCTCAATCCCAGTGCACCGAGTGCGATTCTCAGTCCCATTGCACCGATTGTGATTCTCAGTCCCAGTGCACCGAGTGTGATTCTCAGTCCCAGTGCACCGAGTGTGATTCTCAATCCCACTGCTGCGAGTGTGATTCTCAGTCCCAGTGCACAGAGTGTGATTCTCAGTCCCAGTGCACCGAGTGTGATTCTCAATCCCAGTGCACCGAGTGTGATTCTCATTGCCAGTGCACCAAGTGTGATTCTCAATCCCAGTGCACCGAGTGCGATTCTCAGTCCCAGTGCACCGATTGTGATTCTCAGTCCCAGTGCACGAGTGTGATTCTCAATCCCAGTGCACCGAGTGTGATTCTCAGTCCCAGTGCACCGAGTGTGATTCTCAGTCCCAGTGCACCGAGTGTGATTCTCTGTCCCAGGGCACCGAGTGTGATTCTCAGTCCCAGTGCACCGAGTGTGATTCTCAGTCCCAGTGCACCGAGTGTGATTCTCAGCTCCAGTGCACCGAGTGTGATTCTCTGTCCCAGTGCACCGAGTGTGATTCTCAGTCCCAGTGCACCGAGTGTGATTCTCAGTCCCAGTGCATCAAGTGTGATTCTCAGTCCCAGTGCACCGAGTGTGATTCTCAGTCCCAGTGCACCGAGTGTGATTCTCAGTCCCAGTGCACCGAGTGTGATTCTCAGTCCCAGTGCACCGAGTGCGATTCTCAGTCCCAGTGCAGCGAGTGTGATTCTCAGTCCCAGTGCACCGAGTGTGATTCTCAGTCCCAGTGCACCGAGTGTGATTCTCAGTCCCAGTGCGCTGAGTGCGATTCTCAGTCCCAGTGCACCGAGTGTGATTCTCAGTCCCAGTGCACCGAGTGTGATTCTCAGTCCCAGTGCGCTGAGTGCGATTCTCAGTCCCAGTGCACCGAGTGTGATTCTCAGTCCCAGTGCACCGAGTGTGATTCTCTGTCCCAGTGCGGCGAGTGTGATTCTCAGTCCCAGTGCACCGTGTGTGATTCTCATTACCAGTGCAGCGAGTGTGATTCTCAGTCCCAGTGCGGCGAGTGTGATTCTCAGTCCCAGTGCACCGAGTGTGATTCTCAGTCCCAGTGCGCTGACTGTGATTCTCAGTCCCAGTGCACAAAGTGTGATTCTCAGTCCCAGTGCACCGAGTGTGATTCTCAGTCCCAGTGCGCTGAGTGCGATTCTCAGTCCCAGTGCACCGAGTGTGATTCTCAGTCCCAGTGCACCGAATGTGATTCTCAGTTCCAGTGCGGCGAGTGTGATTCTCAGTCGCAGTGCACCGAATGTGATTCTCAGTACCAGTGCAGCGAGTGTGATTCTCATTCCCATTGCGGCGAGTGTGATTCTCAATCCCAGTGCACCGAGTGTGACTCTCAGTCCCAATGCACCGAGTGTGATTCTCAGTCCCAGTGCACCGAGTGTGATTCTCAGTCCCAGTGCATCGAGTGTGATTCTCAGTCCCAGTGCACCGAGTGTGATTCTCAGTCCCAGTGCACCGAGTGTGATTCTCAGTCCCAGTGCGGCGAGTGTGATTCTCAGTCCCCGTGCACCGAGTGCGATTCTCAGTCCCAGTGCACCGAGTGCGATTCTCAGTACCAGTGCACCGAGTGTGATTCTCAGTCGCAGTGCACCGAGTGTGATTCTCAGTCCCATTGCACCGAGTGTGATTCTCAGTCCCAGTGCGCTGAGTGCGATTCTCAGTCCCAGTGCACCGAGTGTGATTCTCAGTCCCAGTGCACCGAGTGTGATTCTCAGTCCCAGTGCGCTGAGTACGATTCTCAGTCCCAGTGCACCGAGTGTGATTCTCAGTCCCAGTGCACCGAGTGTGATTCTCTGTCCCAGTGCGGCGAGTGTGATTCTCAGTTCCAGTGCACCGTGTGTGATTCTCAGTACCAGTGCAGCGAGTGTGATTCTCAGTCCCAGTGCGGCGAGTGTGAGTCTCAGTCCCAGTGCACCGAGTGTGATTCTCAGTCCCAGTGCGCTGGGTGCGATTCTCAGTCCCAGTGCACCGAGTGTGATTCTCAGTCCCAGTGCACCGAGTGTGATTCTCAGTCCTAGTGCGCTGAGTGCGATTCTCAGTCCCAGTGCACCGAGTGTGATTCTCAGTCCCAGTGCACCGAGTGTGATTCTCAGTTCCAGTGCGGCGAGTGTGATTCTCAGTCGCAGTGCACCGAGTGTGATTCTCTGTCCCAGGGCACCGAGTGTGATTCTCAGTCCCAGTGCGGCGAGTGTGATTCTCAGTCGCAGTGCACCGAGTGTGATTCTCAGTCCCAGTGCACCGAGTGTGATTCTCAGTCCCAGGGCACCGAGTGTGATTCTCAGTCCCAGTGCGGCGAGTGTGATTCTCAGTCGCAGTGCACCGAGTGCGATTCTCAGTACCAGTGCAGCGAGTGTGATTCTCAGTCCCAGGGCACCGAGTGTGATTCTCAGTCCCAGTGCGGCGAGTGTGATTCTCAGTCGCAGTGCACCGAGTGCGATTCTCAGTACCAGTGCACCGAGTGTGATTCTCAGTCCCAGTGCACCGAGTGTGACTCTCAGTCCCAGTGCACCAAGTGTGATTCTCAGTCCCAGTGCACAGAGTGCGATTCTCAGTCCCAGTGAACCGAGTGTGATTCTCAGTCCCAGGGCACCGAGTGTGATTCTCAGTCCCAGTGCACCGAGTGTGATTCTCAATCCCAGTGCACCGAGTGTGATTCTCAATCCCAGTGCACCGAGTGCGATTCTCAGTCCCAGTGCACCGAGTGTGATTCTCAGTCCCAGTGCACCGAGTGTGACTCTCAGTCCCAGTGCACCAAGTGTGATTCTCAGTCCCAGTGCACAGAGTGCGATTCTCAGTCCCAGTGCACCGAGTGTGATTCTCAGTCCCAGGGCACCGAGTGTGATTCTCAGTCCCAGTGCACCGAGTGTGATTCTCAATCCCAGTGCACCGAGTGCGATTCTCAGTCCCAGTGCACCGAGTGTGATTCTCAGTCCCAGGGCACCGAGTGTGATTCTCAGTCCCAGTGCACCGAGTGTGATTCTCAATCCCAGTGCACAGAGTGCGATTCTCAGTCCCAGGGCACCGAGTGTGATTCTCAGTCCCAGTGCACCCAGTGTGATTCTCAATCCCAGTGCACAGAGTGCGATTCTCAGTCCCAGTGCACCGATTGTGATTCTCAGTCCCAGTGCACCGAGTGTGATTCTTAATCCCAGGGCACCGAGTGTGATTCTCAGTCCCAGTGCACCAAGTGTGAATCTCAATCCCAGGGCACCGAGTGTGATTCTCAGTCCCAGTGCACCGAGTGTGATTCTCAGTCCCAGTGCACCGAGTGTGATTCTCAGCTCCAGTGCACCGAGTGTGATTCTCAGTCCCAGTGCACCGAGTGTGATTCTCAGTCCCAGTGCACCGAGTGTGATTCTCAGTCCCAGTGCATCAAGTGTGATTCTCAGTCCCAGTGCACCGAGTGTGATTCTCAGTCCCAGTGCACCGAGTGTGATTCTCAGTCCCAGTGCGGCGAGTGTGATTCTCAGCCCCAGTGCACCGAGTGCGATTCTCAGTCCCAGTGCACCGAGTGTGATTCTCAGTCCCAGTGCACCGAGTGTGATTCTCAGTCCCAGTGCACCGAGTGTGATTCTCAGTCCCAGTGCGCTGAGTGCGATTCTCAGTCCCAGTGCACCGAGTGTGATTCTCAGTCCCAGTGCACCGAGTGCGATTCTCAGTCCCAGTGCACCGAGTGTGATTCTCAGTCCCAGTGCACCGAGTGTGATTCTCTGTCCCTGTGCGGCGAGTGTGATTCTCAGTCCCAGTGCACCGAGTGTGATTCTCAGTCCCAGTGCGCTGAGTGTGATTCTCAGTCCCAGTGCACCGAGTGTGATTCTCAGTCCCAGTGCGCTGAGTGCGATACTCAGTCCCAGTGCACCGAGTGTGATTCTCAGTCCCAGGGCACCCAGTGTGATTCTCAGTTCCAGTGCGGCGAGTGTGATTCTCAGTCGCAGTGCACCGAATGTGATTCTCAGTACCAGTGCAGCGAGTGTGATTCTCATTCCCATTGCGGCGAGTGTGATTCTCAATCCCAGTGCACCGAGTGTGACTCTCAGTCCCAATGCACCGAGTGTGATTCTCAGTCCCAGTGCAGCTAGTGTGATTCTCAGTCCCAGTGCATCGAGTGTGATTCTCAGTCCCAGTGCACCGAGTGAGATTCTCAGTCCCATTGCACCGAGTGTGATTCTCAGTCCCAGTGCGGCGAGTGTGATTCTCAGTCCCAGTGCACCGAGTGCGATTCTCAGTCCCAGTGCACCGAGTGTGATTCTCAGTCCCAGTGCACCGAGTGTGATTCTCAGTCCCATTGCACCGAGTGTGATTCTCAGTCCCAGTGCGCCGAGTGCGATTCTCAGTCCCAGTGCACCGAGTGTGATTCTCAGTCCCAGTGCACCGAGTGTGATTCTCAGTCCCAGTGCGCTGAGTACGATTCTCAGTCCCAATGCACCGAGTGTGATTCTCAGTCCCATTGCACCGAGTGTGATTCTCAGTCCCAGTGCGCTGAGTGCGATTCTCAGTCCCAGTGCACCGAGTGTGATTCTCAGTCCCAGTGCACCGAGTGTGATTCTCAGTCCTAGTGCGCTGAGTGCGATTCTCTGTCCCAGTGCACCGAGTGTGATTCTCAGTCCCAGTGCACCGAGTGTGATTCTCAGTCCCAGTGCGCTGAGTACGATTCTCAGTCCCAGTGCACCGAGTGTGAATCTCAGTCCCAGTGCACCGAGTGTGATTCTCAGTCCCAGTGCACCGAGTGTGAATCTCAGTCCCAGTGCACCGAGTGTGATTCTCAGTCCCAGTGCACCGAGTGTGATTCTCAGTCCCAGTGCGCTGAGTACGATTCTCAGTCCCAGTGCACCGAGTGTGAATCTCAGTCCCAGTGCACCGAGTGTGATTCTCAGTCCCAGTGCGCCGAGTGCGATTCTCAGTCCCAGTGCACCGAGTGTGATTCTCAGTCCCAGTGCACCGAGTGTGATTCTCTGTCCCAATGCGGCGAGTACGATTCTCAGTCCCAGTGCACCGTGTGTGATTCTCAGTACCAGTGCAGCGAGTGTGATTCTCAGTCCCAGTGCACCGTGTGTGATTCTCAGTACCAGTGCAGCGAGTGTGATTCTCAGTCCCAGTGCGGCGAGTGTGAGTCTCAGTCCCAGTGCACCGAGTGTGATTCTCAGTCCCAGTGCACCGTGTGTGATTCTCAGTACCAGTGCAGCGAGTGTGATTCTCAGTCCCAGTGCGGCGAGTGTGAGTCTCAGTCCCAGTGCACCGAGTGTGATTCTCAGTCCCAATGCGCTGAGTGCGATCCTCAGTCCCAGTGCACCGAGTGTGATTCTCAGTCCCAGTGCACCGAGTGTGATTCTCAGTCCCAGTGCACCGAGTGTGATTCTCAGTCGCAGTGCGCTGAGTGCGATTCTCAGTCCCAGTGCACCGAGTGTGATTCTCAGTCCCAGTGCACCGAGTGTGATTCTCAGTTCCAGTGCGGCGAGTGTGATTCTCAGTCGCAGTGCACCGAGTGTGATTCTCAGTACCAGTGCCGCGAGTGTGATTCTCATTCCCAGTGCGGCGAGTGTGATTCTCAGTCCCAGTGCACCGAGTGTGATTCTCAGTACCAGTGCAGCGAGTGTGATTCTCAGTCCCAGTGCACCGAGTGTGATTCTCAGTCCCCGTGCGCCGAGTGTGATTCTCAGTCCCCGTGCACCGAGTGTGATTCTCAGTCCCAGTGCACCGAGTGTGATTCTCAGTCCCAGTGCGGCGAGTGTGATTCTCAGTCGCAGTGCACCGAGTGCGATTCTCAGTACCAGTGCACCGAGTGTGATTCTCAGTCCCAGTGCACCGAGTGTGACTCTCAGTCCCAGTGCACCAAGTGTGATTCTCAGTCCCAGTGCACAGAGTGCGATTCTCAGTCCCAGTGAACCGAGTGTGATTCTCAGTCCCAGGGCACCGAGTGTGATTCTCAGTCCCAGTGCACCGAGTGTGATTCTCAATCCCAGTGCACCGAGTGTGATTCTCAATCCCAGTGCACCGAGTGCGATTCTCAGTCCCAGTGCACCGAGTGTGATTCTCAGTCCCAGTGCACCGAGTGTGACTCTCAGTCCCAGTGCACCAAGTGTGATTCTCAGTCCCAGTGCACAGAGTGCGATTCTCAGTCCCAGTGCACCGAGTGTGATTCTCAGTCCCAGGGCACCGAGTGTGATTCTCAGTCCCAGTGCACCGAGTGTGATTCTCAATCCCAGTGCACCGAGTGCGATTCTCAGTCCCAGTGCACCGAGTGTGATTCTCAGTCCCAGGGCACCGAGTGTGATTCTCAGTCCCAGTGCACCGAGTGTGATTCTCAATCCCAGTGCACAGAGTGCGATTCTCAGTCCCAGGGCACCGAGTGTGATTCTCAGTCCCAGTGCACCCAGTGTGATTCTCAATCCCAGTGCACAGAGTGCGATTCTCAGTCCCAGTGCACCGATTGTGATTCTCAGTCCCAGTGCACCGAGTGTGATTCTTAATCCCAGGGCACCGAGTGTGATTCTCAGTCCCAGTGCACCAAGTGTGAATCTCAATCCCAGGGCACCGAGTGTGATTCTCAGTCCCAGTGCACCGAGTGTGATTCTCAGTCCCAGTGCACCGAGTGTGATTCTCAGCTCCAGTGCACCGAGTGTGATTCTCAGTCCCAGTGCACCGAGTGTGATTCTCAGTCCCAGTGCACCGAGTGTGATTCTCAGTCCCAGTGCATCAAGTGCGATTCTCAGTACCAGTGCACCGAGTGTGATTCTCAGTCCCAGTGCACCGAGTGTGACTCTCAGTCCCAGTGCACCAAGTGTGATTCTCAGTCCCAGTGCACAGAGTGCGATTCTCAGTCCCAGTGAACCGAGTGTGATTCTCAGTCCCAGGGCACCGAGTGTGATTCTCAGTCCCAGTGCACCGAGTGTGATTCTCAATCCCAGTGCACCGAGTGTGATTCTCAATCCCAGTGCACCGAGTGCGATTCTCAGTCCCAGTGCACCGAGTGTGATTCTCAGTCCCAGTGCACCGAGTGTGACTCTCAGTCCCAGTGCACCAAGTGTGATTCTCAGTCCCAGTGCACAGAGTGCGATTCTCAGTCCCAGTGCACCGAGTGTGATTCTCAGTCCCAGGGCACCGAGTGTGATTCTCAGTCCCAGTGCACCGAGTGTGATTCTCAATCCCAGTGCACCGAGTGCGATTCTCAGTCCCAGTGCACCGAGTGTGATTCTCAGTCCCAGGGCACCGAGTGTGATTCTCAGTCCCAGTGCACCGAGTGTGATTCTCAATCCCAGTGCACAGAGTGCGATTCTCAGTCCCAGGGCACCGAGTGTGATTCTCAGTCCCAGTGCACCCAGTGTGATTCTCAATCCCAGTGCACAGAGTGCGATTCTCAGTCCCAGTGCACCGATTGTGATTCTCAGTCCCAGTGCACCGAGTGTGATTCTTAATCCCAGGGCACCGAGTGTGATTCTCAGTCCCAGTGCACCAAGTGTGAATCTCAATCCCAGGGCACCGAGTGTGATTCTCAGTCCCAGTGCACCGAGTGTGATTCTCAGTCCCAGTGCACCGAGTGTGATTCTCAGCTCCAGTGCACCGAGTGTGATTCTCAGTCCCAGTGCACCGAGTGTGATTCTCAGTCCCAGTGCACCGAGTGTGATTCTCAGTCCCAGTGCATCAAGTGTGATTCTCAGTCCCAGTGCACCGAGTGTGATTCTCAGTCCCAGTGCACCGAGTGTGATTCTCAGTCCCAGTGCGGCGAGTGTGATTCTCAGCCCCAGTGCACCGAGTGCGATTCTCAGTCCCAGTGCACCGAGTGTGATTCTCAGTCCCAGTGCACCGAGTGTGATTCTCAGTCCCAGTGCACCGAGTGTGATTCTCAGTCCCAGTGCGCTGAGTGCGATTCTCAGTCCCAGTGCACCGAGTGTGATTCTCAGTCCCAGTGCACCGAGTGCGATTCTCAGTCCCAGTGCACCGAGTGTGATTCTCAGTCCCAGTGCACCGAGTGTGATTCTCTGTCCCTGTGCGGCGAGTGTGATTCTCAGTCCCAGTGCACCGAGTGTGATTCTCAGTCCCAGTGCGCTGAGTGTGATTCTCAGTCCCAGTGCACCGAGTGTGATTCTCAGTCCCAGTGCGCTGAGTGCGATACTCAGTCCCAGTGCACCGAGTGTGATTCTCAGTCCCAGTGCACCCAGTGTGATTCTCAGTTCCAGTGCGGCGAGTGTGATTCTCAGTCGCAGTGCACCGAATGTGATTCTCAGTACCAGTGCAGCGAGTGTGATTCTCATTCCCATTGCGGCGAGTGTGATTCTCAATCCCAGTGCACCGAGTGTGACTCTCAGTCCCAATGCACCGAGTGTGATTCTCAGTCCCAGTGCAGCTAGTGTGATTCTCAGTCCCAGTGCATCGAGTGTGATTCTCAGTCCCAGTGCACCGAGTGAGATTCTCAGTCCCATTGCACCGAGTGTGATTCTCAGTCCCAGTGCGGCGAGTGTGATTCTCAGTCCCAGTGCACCGAGTGCGATTCTCAGTCCCAGTGCACCGAGTGTGATTCTCAGTCCCAGTGCACCGAGTGTGATTCTCAGTCCCATTGCACCGAGTGTGATTCTCAGTCCCAGTGCGCCGAGTGCGATTCTCAGTCCCAGTGCACCGAGTGTGATTCTCAGTCCCAGTGCACCGAGTGTGATTCTCAGTCCCAGTGCGCTGAGTACGATTCTCAGTCCCAATGCACCGAGTGTGATTCTCAGTCCCATTGCACCGAGTGTGATTCTCAGTCCCAGTGCGCTGAGTGCGATTCTCAGTCCCAGTGCACCGAGTGTGATTCTCAGTCCCAGTGCACCGAGTGTGATTCTCAGTCCTAGTGCGCTGAGTGCGATTCTCTGTCCCAGTGCACCGAGTGTGATTCTCAGTCCCAGTGCACCGAGTGTGATTCTCAGTCCCAGTGCGCTGAGTACGATTCTCAGTCCCAGTGCACCGAGTGTGAATCTCAGTCCCAGTGCACCGAGTGTGATTCTCAGTCCCAGTGCACCGAGTGTGAATCTCAGTCCCAGTGCACCGAGTGTGATTCTCAGTCCCAGTGCACCGAGTGTGATTCTCAGTCCCAGTGCGCTGAGTACGATTCTCAGTCCCAGTGCACCGAGTGTGAATCTCAGTCCCAGTGCACCGAGTGTGATTCTCAGTCCCAGTGCGCCGAGTGCGATTCTCAGTCCCAGTGCACCGAGTGTGATTCTCAGTCCCAGTGCACCGAGTGTGATTCTCTGTCCCAATGCGGCGAGTACGATTCTCAGTCCCAGTGCACCGTGTGTGATTCTCAGTACCAGTGCAGCGAGTGTGATTCTCAGTCCCAGTGCACCGTGTGTGATTCTCAGTACCAGTGCAGCGAGTGTGATTCTCAGTCCCAGTGCGGCGAGTGTGAGTCTCAGTCCCAGTGCACCGAGTGTGATTCTCAGTCCCAGTGCACCGTGTGTGATTCTCAGTACCAGTGCAGCGAGTGTGATTCTCAGTCCCAGTGCGGCGAGTGTGAGTCTCAGTCCCAGTGCACCGAGTGTGATTCTCAGTCCCAATGCGCTGAGTGCGATCCTCAGTCCCAGTGCACCGAGTGTGATTCTCAGTCCCAGTGCACCGAGTGTGATTCTCAGTCCCAGTGCACCGAGTGTGATTCTCAGTCGCAGTGCGCTGAGTGCGATTCTCAGTCCCAGTGCACCGAGTGTGATTCTCAGTCCCAGTGCACCGAGTGTGATTCTCAGTTCCAGTGCGGCGAGTGTGATTCTCAGTCGCAGTGCACCGAGTGTGATTCTCAGTACCAGTGCCGCGAGTGTGATTCTCATTCCCAGTGCGGCGAGTGTGATTCTCAGTCCCAGTGCACCGAGTGTGATTCTCAGTACCAGTGCAGCGAGTGTGATTCTCAGTCCCAGTGCACCGAGTGTGATTCTCAGTCCCCGTGCGCCGAGTGTGATTCTCAGTCCCCGTGCACCGAGTGTGATTCTCAGTCCCAGTGCACCGAGTGTGATTCTCAGTCCCCGTGCGCCGAGTGTGATTCTCAGTCCCCGTGCGCCGAGTGTGATTCTCAGTCCCAGTGCACCGAGTGTGATTCTCAGTCCCCTTGCCACGAGTGTGATTCTCAGTCCCAGTGCACCGAGTGTGATTCTCAGTCCCCGTGCGCTGAGTGTGATTCTCAGTCCCCGTGCACCGAGTGTGATTCTCAGTCCCATTGCGCCGATTGTGATTGGCTGGTGACTGGTAAGTAGCTTTGTTTTATTTTTCCTCAGGTGTTATCGTGCAGGGCGCAGAGGTTGCTGCGTGAGTGCTTGCTGAGAAGGAGTGTGAATAACAGGTAAGCTCTTTCTTTTTTTTATCGAGAGGGGATGGCAGGGAAGGTAGTGCAATGTTCCTCCTGCAGAATATTTGAGGTGAGGGACGCCGACAGTGTCCCTGCTGAATTCATCTGTGGGAAGTGCACCCATCTCCAGCTCCTCAGAAACCGTGTTAGGGAACTGGAGCTGGAGCTGGATGAACGTCGGATCATTCGGGAGGCAGAGGTGGTCATAGATAGAAGCTTCAGGGATGTAGTTACTCCTAAGAATAAAGATAGATGAGTGATGGTGAGAGGGGCTGGGAGGAAGCAGTCAGTACAGGGATCCCCTGTGGTCGTTCCCCTTAGTAACAAGTATACCGCTTTGGATACTGTTGGGGGGGACGACGACTTACCAGGGATAAGTCATGGGGTACAGGTCTCTGGCACAGACTCTGTTCCTGTTGCTCAGAAGGGAAGGGGGGAGAGGAGTTGAGCATTAGTCATTGGAGACGCCATAGTTAGGGGGATAGATAGGAGATTCTGTGGGAACGAGAGAGACTCGCGGTTGGTGTGTTGTCTCCCAGGTGCCAGGGTGCGTGATGTCTCGGATCGTGTTTTGGGGATCCTTAAGGGGGAGGGGGAGCAGCCCCAAGTCGTGGTCCACATAGGTACCAACGACATAGGTAGGAAAAGGGATAGGGATGTAAGGCAGGAATGCAGGGAGCTAGGGTGGAAACTTAGATCTAGGATAAACAGCGTTATTATCTCTGGGTTGTTACCCGTGCCACGTGATAGCGAGATGAGGAATAGGGAAAGAGAGGAGTTGAACACGTGGCTACAGGGATGGTGCAGGAGGTAGGGTTTCAGATTTCTGGATAATTGGAGCTCATTCTGGGGTCGGTGGGACCTCTACAAACGGGATGGTCTACATCTGGACCAGAGGGATACCAATATCCTGGGGGGGATATTTGCTAATGCTCTTCGGGAGGGTTTAAACTAATTCAGCAGGGGCTTGGGAACCTGAATTGTAGCTCCAGTATACAGGAGGTTGAGAGTAGTGAGGTCATGAGTAAGGTTTCAAAGTTGCAGGAGTGTACCGGCAGGCAGGAAGGTGGTTTAAAGTGTGTCTTCTTCAATGCCAGGAGCATCCGGAATAAGGTGGGTGAACTTGCGGCATGGGTTGGTACCTGGGACTTCGATGTTGTGGCCATTTCGGAGACATGGATAGAGCAGGGACAGGAATGGTTGTTGCAGGTGCCGGGGTTTAGATATTTCACTAAGCTCAAGGAAGGTGGTAAAAGAGGGGGAGGTGTGGCATTGTTAGTCAAGGACAGTATTACGGTGGCAGAAAGGACGTTTGATGAGGACTCGTCGATTGAGGTAGTATGGGCTGAGGTTAGAAACAGGAAAGAAGAGGTCACCCTGTTAAGGGTTTTCTATAGGCCTCCGAAAAGTTCCAGAGATGTAGAGGAAAGGATTGCAAAGATGATTCTGGATAGGAGCGAAAGCAACAGGGTAGTTGTTATGGGGGACTTTAACTTTCCAAATATTGACTGGAAACGCTATAGTTCGAGTACTTTAGATGGGTCCATTTTTGTCCAATGTGTGCAGGAGGGGTTCCTGACACGGTATGTAGATAGTCCAACGAGAGGCGAGGCCGCATTGGATTTGGTACTGGGTAATGAACTAGGACAGGTGTTAGATTTGGAGGTAGGTGAGCACTTTGGTGATAGTGACCACAATTCGATTACGTTTACTTTAGTGATGGAAAGGGATAGGTATATACCGCAGGGCAAGAGTTATATCTGGGGGAAAGGCAATTATGATGCGATGAGGCAAGACTTAGGTTGCATCAGATGGAGAGGAAAACTTCAGGGGACGGGCACAATGGAAATGTGGAGCTTGTTCAAGGAACAGCTACTGCGTGTCCTTGATAAATATGTACCTGTCAGGCAGGGAGGAAGTGGTCGAGCAAGGGAACCGTGGTTTACTAAAGCAGTCAAAACACTTGTCAAGAGGAAGAAGGAGGCTTATGTAAAGATGAGACATGAAGGTTCAGTAAGGGCGCTCGAGAGTTACAAGTTAGCTAGGAAGGACCTAAACAGAGAGTTAAGAAGAGCCAGGAGGGGACATGAGATGTCTTTGGCAGGTAGGATCAAGGATAACCCTAAAGCTTTCCATAGATATGTCAGGAATAAAAGAATGACTAGGGTAAGAGTAGGACCAGTCAAGGACAGTAGTGGGAAGTTGTGCTTGGAGTCCGAGGAGATAGGAGAGGTGCTAAATGAATATTTTTTGTCAGTATTCACACAGGAAAAAGACAATGTTGTCGAGGAGAATACTGAGATTCAGGCTACTAGACTAGAAGGGCTTGAGTTTCATAAGGAGGAGGTGTTAACAATTCTGGAAAGTGTGAAAATAGATAAGTCCCCTGGGCCGGATGGGATTTATCCTAGGTTCTCTGGGAAGCTAGGGAGGAGATTGCTGAGCCTTTGGCTTTGATCTTTAAGTCATCTTTGTCAACAGGAATACTGCCAGAAGACTGGAGGATAGCAAATGTTGTCCCCTTGTTCGAGATGGGGAGTAGAGACAACCCCGGTAACTAGAGACCAGTGAGCCTTACTTCTGTTGTGGGCAAAATCTTGGAAAGGTTGATAAGAGATAGGGTGTATAATCATCTGGAAAGGAATAATTTGATTAGAGATAATCAACACGGTTTTGTGAAGGGTAGGTCGTGCCTCACAAACCTTATTGAGTTCTTTGAGAAGGTGACCAAACAGGTGGATCAAAGCAGTTGATGTAGTGTATATGGATTTCAGTCAAGCGTTTGATAAGGATCCCCACGGTAGGCTACTGCAGAAAATACGGAAGCATGGGATTCAGGGAGATTTAGCTGTTTGGACCAGAAATTTGCTCTCTGGAAGAAGGCAAAGGGTGGTGGTTCATGGGAAGTGTTCAGACTGGAATTCAGTTACCAGTGGTGTACCACAAGGATCTGTTTTGGGGCCACTGCTGTTTGTCATTTTTATAAATGACCTGGAGGAGGGCGTAGAAGGATGGGTGAGTAAATTTGCAGATGACACTAAAGTTGGCGGAGTTGTGGACAGTGCGGAAGGATGTTGCAAGTTATAGAGGGACATAGATAAGCTGCAGCGCTGGGCTGAGAGGTGGCAAATGGAGTTTAATGCAGAAAAGTGTGAGGTGATTCATTTTGGAACGAATAACAGGAAGACAGAGTACTGGGCTAATGGTAAGATTCTTGGCAGTGTGGATGAGGAGAGAGATCTCAGTGTCCATGTACATAGATCCGTGAAAGTTGCCACCCAGGTTGAGAGGGTTGTTAAGAAGGCGTACGGTGTGTTAGCTTTTATTGGTAGAGGGATTGAGTTTCGGAGCCATGAGGTCATGTTGCAGCTGTACAAAACTCTGGTGCGGCCGCATTTGGAGTATTGTGGTCGCCGCATTATAGGAAGGATGTGGAAGCATTGGAAAGGGTGCAGAGGAGATTTACCAGAATGTTGCCTGGTATGGAGGGAAGATCTTATGAGGAAAGGCTGAGGGACTTGAGGCTGTTTTTGTTGGAGAGAAGAAGGTTAAGAGGTGACTTAATTGAGGCATACAAGATGATCAGAGGATTGGATAGGGTGGACAGTGAGATCCTTTTTCCTCGGATGGTGATGTCTAGCATGAGGGGACATAGCTTTAAATTGAGGGGAGATAGATATAGGACAGATGTCAGAGGTAGTTTCTTTATTCAGAGAGTAGTAAGGGCGTGGAATGCCCTGCCTGCAACAGTAGTGGACTCACCAACACTAAGGGCGTTCAAATGGTCATTGGATAGACATATGGACAATAAGGGAATAGTGTAGATGGGCTTTAGAGTGGTTTCACAGGTCGGTGCAACATCGAGGGCCGAAGGGCCTGTACTGCGCTGCAATGTTCTATGTTCTATGAAACTTGAGAAGCTCTATTTTTTTCTCTTGTTTTCCCGTAGCATCCCTGCAGCATGGACGGCACATCTTTGGATTGTGGGAGGAAACCGGAGCACCCGGAGGAAACCCACGCAGACACGGGGAGGACGTGCAGACTCCGCACCGACAGTGACCCCAGCCGGGAATTGAACCCGGGACCCTGGCGCTTGAAGCAACAGTGCTAACCACTGTGCCACCGTGCCATCCCGCTTTGGGGGCACAGTCACCGTTCATCATTCTGCCATTCACACCTCTTTTGCCAACCTGAAAATGACCTTTTTTCCTGATTCCCTTTTTCCTGTTTGTTAATTCACTCTGAATGCTAATGTATCACCTCAAAAACCCTGAGCTCCTGGGCGGAATTCTCCCCCCCCACACCGGGTGGGAGAGTCTCCGGGGCACCGCGCGAGTCCCGCCAGGCCGTCCCGATGCCCGCACGCGATTCTCCCCCCCCCCCCCACAAACTGGCGCGGCCGCTGGGAGACTCGGCGTTGGTAACGGGCGAGCGCCGATTCTCCGGCCCGGATGGGCTGAGCGGCCTGCCCAATACGGCAGGTTCCCGCCGGCGCCGTCCAAACCTGGTCGCTGCCGGTGGGAACAGCGCGGGAACGCTGGGGGGGGCGGCCTGTGGGGGGGGATTCCTGCACCGGGGGGGGGGGGCTCAAAAGGGGTCTGGCCCGCGATCGGTGCCCACCGATCGGCGGGCCAGCCTCTCTGAAGGAGGACCTCCTTTCCTCCGCGCCCCGCAAGATCCATCCGCCATCTTCTTGCGGGGCGGCCGCGGGGAGGATGGCAACCGCGCACGCGCGGGTGACGTCATTTACACGGCGCCGGTCACGTCATTTACGCGGCGCCAAGGCCCGGTGCGTGTGAATGACGGGACGCAGTCCTGGACCAGCAAAGTGGTGCCCCGCATCGACCGCTCACACGCTCCGGTCCGCCAGCCCACATTGCCCACAGCCCCGAATGAAGCCCCCCCCCTTCCCGCCAATCAGCCGTCCCCCGACTGTGATGGCACCAGACTGATTCTGCAGCCGCCACGCGACGGTCCGGGACGGTGTGAGCACGGAATTCGGCCGGACGGGGACAGAGTAACGAGGCCTGCTTTTCAGGGGGAGGAGGATACAAGAACCGGCGCCGCTCCCGATATTGGCGACAAAACGGAATCTATGCCCTGTCGCCGAGCATGATTTTGGCATTGGGAGCAGAGAATCCAGCCCCACGTCTTTCGGGACTGTGGGAGGAAACCGGAGCACCCGGAGGAAACCCACGCAGACACGGGGAGAACGTGCAGACTCCGCACAGGCAGTGACCCAGCGGGGAAACGAACCTGGAACCCTGGCGCTGTGAGGCAGCAGTGCTAACCACTGTGCTACCACACCGCCCACTATCTCTCCCACTATCTCGGTCAGGTGCAGTCAGGACATGGCTGTAAACAGACATAAACCACACCTCCCACTGTTGCAAACCCCAGGAAACCGTTTGACCAACAATTCAGATTCGGCACACATCCAGCCGGTTTCGGCACCATTGTCCTGACCAGCCTCACTAAGTCAATGCCAAAACACCTCCTCAAACGCAACCGCAGGCAACCAGAATCTGCACTGGGAAGCGAGCAGAGACGAAGGCACAAACGTTCCCTGTTTCACATTGTTAAAATAGCAACGCCTGAGGGTCAATGAGCTGTAGGGAGGGAGTTTAACCTTTCCCTTGCAGTTAGCGTGCAGCCGAGTGACTGAGCCGAGACTCGAATGTTGACATTTCATCGGGACCTGCAACGACGCACCTGCCCCAGGTTAGAACAAGTTGTTAACATTATCACGCAATAATGGCATTGTGGATGGCTCCCTCTTGGCACCTGTCAACATGCTGCAGCAAGACAGCGAATCTGGCTGCAGACAGAATGTGAGAGGTGGGAGGCTTAACAAGGAAAGTGGATGAGAGAGTCCTGGGATTCAGTGGGATTTCAAAAACTGACCCTGACAGACAGAATGTATATTTCTTTAACGCCTGCACACCTCAAGGCAGACATTCCAAAGCGTTTTCCAAGCCAATGACAATATTTGAAGCAGAGCCGCAGTCGGAGCAAAGAGACACGGCAGCCAATAGGAGCACAGCAAGATCCCAGAAACACCAGGTTGGTTGTTTTTACTCATGTCAGTTGATGGACGATTCCTTCTCCAAGACATGGGGAGAGAGCCCCAGTTCTTCCAATAGTATTGGTCCTGGGAAATTTTACGTCCATAAGACATAGGAGCAGAATTAGGCCACTCGGCCCATCGAGTCTGCTCCGCCATTCAATCATGGCTGACATTTTTCTCATCCCCATTCTCCTGTCTTCTCCCCAGAACACCTGATCCCCTTATCCAGTGAAGCACTCTCTCAGTACTGATCATCTGACAGTGCGGCACTCCCTCAGTACTGACCCTCTGACAGTGCAGCACTCCCTCAGTACTGACCCCCTGACAGTGCAGCACTCCCTCAGTACTGACCCCCTGACAGTGCAGCACTCCCTCAGTACTGACCCTCTGACAGTGCGGCACTCCCTCAGTACTGACCCTCTGACAGTGCAGCACTCCCTCAGTACTGACCCTCTGACAGTGCAGCGCTCCCTCAGTACTGACCCTCTGACAGTGCAGCACTCCCTCAGCACAGACTCTCTGACAGTGCGGCACTCCCTCAGTACTGACCCTCTGACAGTGCAGCACTCCCTCAGTACTGACCCTCTGACAGTGCAGCACTCCCTCAGTACTGACCCTCTGACAGTGCAGTACTCCCTCAGTACTGACCCTCTGACAGTGCAGTACTCCCTCAGTACTGGCTCTCTGACAGCGTAGCACTCTCTCAGTACTGACCCTCTGACAGTACGGCACTCCCTCAGGACTGACCTTCTGACAGTGCGGCACTCCCTCAGTACTGACCCTCTGACAGTGCAGCACTCCCTCAGTACTGACCCTCTGACAGTGCGGCACTCCCTCAGTACTTGCCCTCTGACAGCGCGGCACTCCCTCAGTACTGACCCTCTGACAGTGCAGCACTCCCTCAGTACTAACCCTCTGACAGAGCAGCACTCCCTCAGTACTAACCCTCTGACAGTGCGGCACTCCCTCAGTACTGACGCTCTGACAGTGCGGCACTCCCTCAGTACTGACCCTCTGACAGTGCGGCACTCCCACAGTACTGACCCTCTGACAGTGCGACACTGCCTCAGTACTGACCCTCTGACAGAGCAGGACTCCCTCAGTACTGACCCTCTGACATTGCAGCACTCCCTCAGTACTGACCCTCTGACAGCGCAGTACTCCCTCAGTACTAAACCTCTGACAGTGTAGCACTCCCTCAGTACTGACCCTCTGACAGTGCAGCACTCCCTCAGTACTGACCCTCTGACAGTGCAGCACTCCCTCAGTACTGACCCTCTGACAGTGCAGCACTCCCTCAGTACTGACCCTCTGAGAGGGCAGCACTCGCTCAGTACTGACCCTCAGACAGTGCGGCACTCCCTCAGTACTGTCCCTCTGACAGTGCAGCACTCCCTCAGTACTGACCCTCTGACAGTGCGGCATTCCCTCAGTACTGAACCTCTGACAGTGCAGCACTCCCTCAGTCCTGACCTTCTGACAGTGCGGCACTCCCTCAGTACTGACCCTCTGACAGTGCGGAACTCCCTCAGTACTGATCATCTGACAGTGCGGCACTCCATCAGTACTGACCCTCTGACAGTGCGGCACTCCCTCAGTACTGACCCTCTGACAGTGCGGCACTCCCTCAGTACTGACCCTCTGACAGCGCGGCACTCCCTCAGTACTGACCCTCTGACAGAGTCGAACTCCCTCAGTACTGACCCTCTGACATTGCAGCACTCCCTCAGTACTGACCCTCTGAGAGGGCAGCACTCCCTCAGTACTGACCCTCAGACAGTGCGGCACTCCCTCAGTACTGACCCTCTGACAGTGCGGCATTCCCTCAGTACTGACCCTCTGACATTGCAGCACTCCCTCACTACTGACCCTCTGACAGCGCAGCACTCCCTCAGTGCTGACCCTCTGACAGAGCAGCACTCACTCAGTACTGACCCTCTGACAGGGCAGCACTCCCTCAGTACTGACCCTCAGACAGTGCGGCACTCCCTCAGCACTGACACTCTGACAGGGCAGCACTCCCTCAGTACTGACCCTCCGACAGTGCGGCACTCCCTCAGTACTGACCCTCTGACAGTGCGGCACTCCCTCAGTACTGACCCTCTGACAGTGCAGCACTAGCACTGTACGGACCCTATGACAGTGCGGCACTCCCTCAGTACTGACCCTCTGACAGTGCAGCGAACCCTCAGTACTGACCCTCTGACAGTGCGGCACTCCTTCAGTACTGACCCCCTGTCAGTGCAGCGCTCCCTCAGTACTGACCCTCTGACAGTGCGGCACTCCCTCAGTACTGACCCTCTGACAGTGCAGCACTCCCTCAGTACTGACCCTCTGACAGTACGGCACTCCCTCAGTGTCCCTCTGACAGTGCAGCACTCCCTCAGTACTGCCCCTCTGACAGTGCAGCACTCCCTCAGTACTGACCCTCTGACAGTGACGCACTCCCTCAGTGCTGAACCTCTGACAGTGCAGCACTCCCTCAGTACTGACCCTCTGACAGTGTAGTACTCCCTCAGTACTGACCCTCTGACAGTGCGGCACTCCCTCAGTACTGACCCTCTGACAGTGCAGCACTAGCACAGTACTGACCCTCTGACAGTGCGGCATTCCCTCAGTACTGACCCTCTGACAGTGCAGCAGCCCCTCAGTACTGACCCTCTGACAGTGCAGCACTCCCTCAGCACTGACCCTCTGACAGTGCAGCGCTCCCTCACTACTGGCCCTCTGACAGTGCGGCACTCCCTCAGTACTGACCCTCTGACAGTGCAGCACTCCCTCAGTACTGACCCTCTGACAGTGCAGCACTCCCTCACTACTGGCTCTCTGACAGTGTAGCACTCTCTCAGTACTGACCCTCTGACAGTACGGCACTCCCTCAGGACTGACCCTCTGACAGTGCAGCACTCCCTCAGTACTGACCCTCTGACAGTGCAGCACTCCCTCAGTACTGACGCTCTGACAGTGCAGCACTCCCTCAGTACTGACCCTCTGACAGTGCGGCACTCCCTCAGTACTGACCCTCTGACAGTGCAGCACTCCCTCAGTACTGACCCTCTGAAAGTGCAGCACTCCCTCAGTACTGACCCTCTGACAGTGCAGCACTCCCTCAGTACTGACCCTCTGACAGTGCGGCATTCCCTCAGTACTGACCCTCTGACAGTGCAGCACTCCCTCAGTACTGACCCTCTGACAGTGCGGCACTCCCTCAGTACTTACCCTCTGACAGCGCGGCACTCCCTCAGTACTGACCCTCTGACAGAGCAGAACTCCCTCAGTACTGACCCTCTGACATTGCAGCACTCCCTCAGTACTGACCCTCTGACAGCGCAGCACTCCCTCAGTACTGACCCTCTGACAGTGCAGCACTCCCTCAGTACTGACCCTCTGACAGTGCGGCATTCCCTCAGTACTGACCCTCTGACAGTGCAGCACTCCCTCAGTACTGACCCTCTGACAGTGCGGCACTCCCTCAGTACTTACCCTCTGACAGCGCGGCACTCCCTCAGTACTGACCCTCTGACAGAGCAGAACTCCCTCAGTACTGACCCTCTGACATTGCAGCACTCCCTCAGTACTGACCCTCTGACAGCGCAGCACTCCCTCAGTACTGACCCTCTGACAGGGCAGCACTCCCTCAGTACTGACCCTCAGAAAGTGCGGCACTCCCTCATCACTGACCCTCTGACAGAGCAGCACTACCTCAGTACTGACCCTCCGACATTGCGGCACTCCCTCAGTACTGACCCTCTGACAGTGCAGCACGAGCACAGTACTGACCCTCTGACAGTGCGGCATTCCCTCAGTACTGACCCTCTGACAGTGCAGCACTCCCTCAGTACTGACCCTCTGACAGTGCAGCGCTCCCTCAGTATTGACCCTCTGACAGTGCGGCACTCCCTCAGTACTGACCCTCTGACAGTGCAGCACTCCCTCAGTACTGACCCTCTGACAGTGCGGCATTCCCTCAGTACTGACCCTCTGACAGTGCAGCACTCCCTCAGTACTGACCCTCTGACAGTGCGGCACTCCCTCAGTACTTACCCTCTGACAGCGCGGCACTCCCTCAGTACTGACCCTCTGACAGAGCAGAACTCCCTCAGTACTGACCCTCTGACATTGCAGCACTCCCTCAGTACTGACCCTCTGACAGCGCAGCACTCCCTCAGTACTGACCCTCTGACAGGGCAGCACTCCCTCAGTACTGACCCTCAGACAGTGCGGCACTCCCTCATCACTGACCCTCTGACAGAGCAGCACTCCCTCAGTACTGACCCTCCGACAGTGCGGCACTCCCTCAGTACTGACCCTCTGACAGTGCAGCACGAGCACAGTACTGACCCTCTGACAGTGCGGCATTCCCTCAGTACTGACCCTCTGACAGTGCAGCACTCCCTCAGCACTGACCCTCTGACAGTGCAGGGCTCCCTCAGTACTGACCCTCTGACAGTGCGGCACTCCCTCAGTACTGACCCTCTGACAGTGCAGCACTCCCTCAGTACTAACCCTCTGACTGTGCAGCACTCCCTCAGTACTAACCCTCTGACAGTGCGGCACTCCCTCAGTACTGACGCTCTGACAGTGCGGCACTCCCTCAGTACTGACCCTCTGACAGTGCGGCACTCCCACAGTACTGACCCTCTGACAGTGCGACACTGCCTCAGTACTGACCCTCTGACAGAGCAGGACTCCCTCAGTACTGACCCTCTGACATTGCAGCACTCCCTCAGTACTGACCCTCTGACAGCGCAGCACTCCCTCAGTACTAAACCTCTGACAGTGTAGCACTCCCTCAGTACTGACCCTCTGACAGTGCAGCACTCCCTCAGTACTGACCCTCTGACAGTGCAGCACTCCCTCAGTACTGACCCTCTGACAGTGCAGCACTCCCTCAGTACTGACCCTCTGAGAGGGCAGCACTCCCTCAGTACTGACCCTCAGACAGTGCGGCACTCCCTCAGTACTGTCCCTCTGACAGTGCAGCACTCCCTCAGTACTGACCCTCTGACAGTGCGGCATTCCCTCAGTACTGAACCTCTGACAGTGCAGCACTCCCTCAGTCCTGACCTTCTGACAGTGCGGCACTCCCTCAGTACTGACCCTCTGACAGTGCGGAACTCCCTCAGTACTGATCATCTGACAGTGCGGCACTCCATCAGTACTGACCCTCTGACAGTGCGGCACTCCCTCAGTACTGACCCTCTGACAGTGCGGCACTCCCTCAGTACTGACCCTCTGACAGCGCGGCACTCCCTCAGTACTGACCCTCTGACAGAGCCGAACTCCCTCAGTACTGACCCTCTGACATTGCAGCACTCCCTCAGTACTGACCCTCTGAGAGGGCAGCACTCCCTCAGTACTGACCCTCAGACAGTGCGGCACTCCCTCAGTACTGACCCTCTGACAGTGCGGCATTCCCTCAGTACTGACCCTCTGACATTGCAGCACTCCCTCAGTACTGACCCTCTGACAGCGCAGCACTCCCTCAGTGCTGACCCTCTGACAGAGCAGCACTCACTCAGTACTGACCCTCTGACAGGGCAGCACTCCCTCAGTACTGACCCTCAGACAGTGCGGCACTCCCTCAGCACTGACACTCTGACAGGGCAGCACTCCCTCAGTACTGACCCTCCGACAGTGCGGCACTCCCTCAGTACTGACCCTCTGACAGTGCGGCACTCCCTCAGTACTGACCCTCTGACAGAGCAGCACTCCCTCAGTACTGACCCTCCGACAGTGCGGCACTCCCTCAGTACTGACCCTCTGACAGTGCAGCACGAGCACAGTACTGACCCTCTGACAGTGCGGCATTCCCTCAGTACTGACCCTCTGACAGTGCAGCACTCCCTCAGCACTGACCCTCTGACAGTGCAGGGCTCCCTCAGTACTGACCCTCTGACAGTGCGGCACTCCCTCAGTACTGACCCTCTGACAGTGCAGCACTCCCTCAGTACTAACCCTCTGACTGTGCAGCACTCCCTCAGTACTAACCCTCTGACAGTGCGGCACTCCCTCAGTACTGACGCTCTGACAGTGCGGCACTCCCTCAGTACTGACCCTCTGACAGTGCGGCACTCCCACAGTACTGACCCTCTGACAGTGCGACACTGCCTCAGTACTGACCCTCTGACAGAGCAGGACTCCCTCAGTACTGACCCTCTGACATTGCAGCACTCCCTCAGTACTGACCCTCTGACAGCGCAGCACTCCCTCAGTACTAAACCTCTGACAGTGTAGCACTCCCTCAGTACTGACCCTCTGACAGTGCAGCACTCCCTCAGTACTGACCCTCTGACAGTGCAGCACTCCCTCAGTACTGACCCTCTGACAGTGCAGCACTCCCTCAGTACTGACCCTCTGAGAGGGCAGCACTCCCTCAGTACTGACCCTCAGACAGTGCGGCACTCCCTCAGTACTGTCCCTCTGACAGTGCAGCACTCCCTCAGTACTGACCCTCTGACAGTGCGGCATTCCCTCAGTACTGAACCTCTGACAGTGCAGCACTCCCTCAGTCCTGACCTTCTGACAGTGCGGCACTCCCTCAGTACTGACCCTCTGACAGTGCGGAACTCCCTCAGTACTGATCATCTGACAGTGCGGCACTCCATCAGTACTGACCCTCTGACAGTGCGGCACTCCCTCAGTACTGACCCTCTGACAGTGCGGCACTCCCTCAGTACTGACCCTCTGACAGCGCGGCACTCCCTCAGTACTGACCCTCTGACAGAGCCGAACTCCCTCAGTACTGACCCTCTGACATTGCAGCACTCCCTCAGTACTGACCCTCTGAGAGGGCAGCACTCCCTCAGTACTGACCCTCAGACAGTGCGGCACTCCCTCAGTACTGACCCTCTGACAGTGCGGCATTCCCTCAGTACTGACCCTCTGACATTGCAGCACTCCCTCAGTACTGACCCTCTGACAGCGCAGCACTCCCTCAGTGCTGACCCTCTGACAGAGCAGCACTCACTCAGTACTGACCCTCTGACAGGGCAGCACTCCCTCAGTACTGACCCTCAGACAGTGCGGCACTCCCTCAGCACTGACACTCTGACAGGGCAGCACTCCCTCAGTACTGACCCTCCGACAGTGCGGCACTCCCTCAGTACTGACCCTCTGACAGTGCGGCACTCCCTCAGTACTGACCCTCTGACAGTGCAGCACTAGCACAGTACTGACCCTATGACAGTGCGGCACTCCCTCAGTACTGACCCTCTGACAGTGCAGCGATCCCTCAGTACTGACCCTCTGACAGTGCGGCACTCCTTCAGTACTGACCCCCTGTCAGTGCAGCGCTCCCTCAGTACTGACCCTCTGACAGTGCGGCACTCCCTCAGTACTGACCCTCTGACAGTGCAGCACTCCCTCAGTACTGACCCACTGACAGTACGGCACTCCCTCAGTGTCCCTCTGACAGTGCAGCACTCCCTCAGTACTGCCCCTCTGACAGTGCAGCACTCCCTCAGTACTGACCCTCTGACAGTGACGCACTCCCTCAGTGCTGAACCTCTGACAGTGCAGCACTCCCTCAGTACTGACCCTCTGACAGTGTAGTACTCCCTCAGTACTGACCCTCTGACAGTGCGGCACTCCCTCAGTACTGACCCTCTGACAGTGCAGCACTAGCACAGTACTGACCCTCTGACAGTGCGGCATTCCCTCAGTACTGACCCTCTGACAGTGCAGCAGTCCCTCAGTGCTGACCCTCTGACAGTGCAGCACTCCCTCAGCACTGACCCTCTGACAGTGCAGCGCTCCCTCACTACTGGCCCTCTGACAGTGCGGCACTCCCTCAGTACTGACCCTCTGACAGTGCAGCACTCCCTCAGTACTGACCCTCTGACAGTGCAGCACTCCCTCACTACTGGCTCTCTGACAGTGTAGCACTCTCTCAGTACTGACCCTCTGACAGTACGGCACTCCCTCAGGACTGACCCTCTGACAGTGCAGCACTCCCTCAGTACTGACCCTCTGACAGTGCAGCACTCCCTCAGTACTGACCCTCTGACAGTGCAGCACTCCCTCAGTACTGACCCTCTGACAGTGCGGCACTCCCTCAGTACTGACCCTCTGACAGTGCAGCACTCCCTCAGTACTGACCCTCTGAAAGTGCAGCACTCCCTCTGTACTGACCCTCTGACAGTGCAGCACTCCCTCAGTACTGACCCTCTGACAGTGCGGCATTCCCTCAGTACTGACCCTCTGACAGTGCAGCACTCCCTCAGTACTGACCCTCTGACAGTGCGGCACTCCCTCAGTACTTACCCTCTGACAGCGCGGCACTCCCTCAGTACTGGCCCTCTGACAGAGCAGAACTCCCTCAGTACTGACCCTCTGACATTGCAGCACTCCCTCAGTACTGACCCTCTGACAGCGCAGCACTCCCTCAGTACTGACCCTCTGACAGTGGCAGCACTCCCTCAGTACTGACCCTCTGACAGTGCGGCATTCCCTCAGTACTGACCCTCTGACAGTGCAGCACTCCCTCAGTACTGACCCTCTGACAGTGCGGCACTCCCTCAGTACTTACCCTCTGACAGCGCGGCACTCCCTCAGTACTGACCCTCTGACAGAGCAGAACTCCCTCAGTACTGACCCTCTGACATTGCAGCACTCCCTCAGTACTGACCCTCTGACAGCGCAGCACTCCCTCAGTACTGACCCTCTGACAGGGCAGCACTCCCTCAGTACTGACCCTCAGACAGTGCGACACTCCCTCATCACTGACCCTCTGACAGAGCAGCACTCCCTCAGTACTGACCCTCCGACAGTGCGGCACTCCCTCAGTACTGACCCTCTGACAGTGCAGCACGAGCACATTACTGACCCTCTGACAGTGCGGCATTCCCTCAGTACTGACCCTCTGACAGTGCAGCACTCCCTCAGTACTGACCCTCTGACAGTGCAGCGCTCCCTCAGTATTGACCCTCTGACAGTGCGGCACTCCCTCAGTACTGACCCTCTGACAGTGCAGCACTCCCTCAGTACAGACCCTCTGACAGTGCGGCATTCCCTCAGTACTGACCCTCTGACAGTGCAGCACTCCCTCAGTACTGACCCTCTGACAGTGCGGCACTCCCTCAGTACTTACCCTCTGACAGCGCGGCACTCCCTCAGTACTGACCCTCTGACAGAGCAGAACTCCCTCAGTACTGACCCTCTGACATTGCAGCACTCCCTCAGTACTGACCCTCTGACAGCGCAGCACTCCCTCAGTACTGACCCTCTGACAGGGCAGCACTCCCTCAGTACTGACCCTCAGACAGTGCGGCACTCCCTCATCACTGACCCTCTGACAGAGCAGCACTCCCTCAGTACTGACCCTCCGACAGTGCGGCACTCCCTCAGTACTGACCCTCTGACAGTGCAGCACGAGCACAGTACTGACCCTCTGACAGTGCGGCATTCCCTCAGTACTGACCCTCTGACAGTGCAGCACTCCCTCAGCACTGACCCTCTGACAGTGCAGGGCTCCCTCAGTACTGACCCTCTGACAGTGCGGCACTCCCTCAGTACTGACCCTCTGACAGTGCAGCACTCCCTCAGTACTGACCCTCTGACAGTGCAGCACTCCCTCAGTACTGACCCTCTGACAGTGCAGCGCTCCCTCAGTATTGACCCTCTGACAGTGCGGCACTCCCTCAGTACTGACCCTCTCACAGTGCAGCACTCCCTCAGTACTGACCCTTTGACAGTGCAGCGCTCCCTCAGTACTGACCCTCTGAAAGTGCGGCACTCCCTCAGTACTGACCCTCTGACAGTGCGGCAGTCCCTCAGTACTGACCCTCTGACATTGCAGCCCTCCCTCTGTACTGATCCTCTGACAGTGCAGCGCTCCCTCAGTACTGACCCTCTGACAGTGCGGCACTCCCTCAGTACTGACCCTCTGACAGTGCGGCACTCCCTCAGTACTGACCCTCTGTCAGTGCAGCGCTCCCTCAGTACTGACCCTCTGACAGTGCGGCACTCCCTCAGTACTGACCCTCTGACAGTGACGCACTCCCTCAGTGCTGACCCTCTGACAGTGCAGCACTCCCTCAGTACTGACCCTCTGACAGTGTAGTACTCCCTCAGTACTGACCCTCTGACAGTGCAGCGCTCCCTCAGTACTGACCCTCTGACAGTGTAGTACTCCCTCAGTACTGACCCTCTGACAGTGCAGCACTCCCTCAGTACTGACCCTCTGACAGTGTAGTACTCCCTCAGTACTGACCCTCTGACAGTGCAGCGCTCCCTCAGTACTGACCCTCTGTCAGTGCGGCACTCCCTTAGTACTGACCCTCTGACAGTGCAGCACTCCCTCAGTACTGACCCTCTGACAGTGCGGCACTCCCTCAGTACTGACCCTCTGACAGTGCGGCACTCCCTCAGTACTGACCCTCTGTCAGTGCGGCACTCCCTCAGTACTGACCCTCTGACAGTGCAGCACTCCCTCAGTACTGACCCTCTGACAGTGCAGCGCTCCCTCAGTACTGACCCTCTGACAGTGCAGCGCTCCCTCAGTACTGACCCTCTGACAGTGCGGCACTCCCTCAATACTGACCCTCTGACAGTGCAGCACTCCCTCAGTACTGACGCTCTGACAGTGCAGCACTCCCTCAGTACTGACCCTCTGACAGTGCAGCACTCCCTCAGTATTGACCCTCTGACAGTGCAGCACTCCCTCAGTACTGACCCTCTAACAGTGCAGCACTCCCTCAGTACTGACCCTCTGACAGTGCGGCACTCCCTCAGTGCTGCATGTGAAGTGTAAGATTAGTTTTTTGTGCTCAAGCCTCAGGAATCGAACAAAATGCTGACTCAGAAATGTGTGAGTTCCCAAATAAGCAACTTCTGAGCCTCTGGGGTAAGAGCCGATGGACAATGTAGCTTTGCAAAACCCACGCAGCTTTAGTGCTGAATTGTAGCCACTTTGCTGTCATGCCTGTGGATCCAGTGGAGCAGTTTTGCACGGCGTCCTCTCCTCCCCGTCTCACTGTCGACCTGCAAATCATTTCCCCTCAGGCGGTTTATCCAATTTGCTGCTGAAAATCATGACTGAATCTGCCTCCCCCACACAGTTCCTCTGTTGCAGCAACGTCTGTCACAGTGTCCGTGCCTGCTGTGCTCATGATCCTGTTTTTCTTGCTCTTGGTTGTATTCAGTTTAGCCGAGAGTGACAGGAGGATTCCTCAGTGCACAACCCGCCTGCCCCAGGTAAACTCTTCCCATGGCCAAGCCTGGAGCTTGGCTCCGCACCGCACTGACTGACTTGAGCCGAGTTCTGGTTGGTCAGTTCTGGACAAGGGGCCAGATTTTCTGTTCCTGGATGACGCGCCCTCGCCGGCAATGGGAGTGTCCGGTTCACCGGCCCCGTGTCCCTCGGGAGCCCTCGCCGGCAATGGGAGTGTCAGGTTCACGGCCCCGTGTCCCTCAGGAGCCCTCGCCGGCAATGGGAGTGTCCGGTTCACCGGCCCCGTGTCCCTCGGGAGCCCTCGCCGGCAATGGGAGTGTCCGGTTCACCGGCCCCGTGTCCCTCGGGAGCCCTCGCCGGCAATGGGAGTGTCTGGTTCACGGGCCCGTGTACCCCGGGGTGCTCTCTCACCGGCTGTGCGTAGAAGGGTTCATGGGGGTTGAACAGCATGTTCATCCCACCAGCCACCCCCATTATCAGTGAACCTGAAGGCGATTAGAGCATTCCATGTGTGCTGCACACCCCCCTGCTGTGTGATATTGTGAAGGATGTGGAAGACCACCATGATGTGGGACACTTTCCCAGAGCAATACTGGAGCACCCCCTCCCCGAGGGGTCCAGGCATAGAACATAGAACATAGAACGATACAGCGCAGTACAGGCCCTTCGGCCCACGATGTTGCACCGAAACAAAAGCCATCTAACCTACACTATGCCATTATCATCCATATGTTTATCCAATAAACTTTTAAATGCCCTCAATGTTGGCGAGTTCCCTACTGTAGCAGGTAGGGCATTCCACGGCCTCACTACTCTTTGCGTAAAGAACCTACCTCTGACCTCTGTCCTATATCTATTACCCCTCAGTTTAAAGTTATGTCTCCTCGTGCCAGCCATATCCATCCGCGGGAGAAGGCTCTCACTGTCCACCCTATCCAAGCCCCTGATCATTTTGTATGCCTCTATTAAGTCTCCTCTTAACCTTCTTCTCTCCAACAAAAACAACCTCAAGTCCATCAGCCTTTCCTCATAAGATTTTCCCTCCATACCGGGCAACATCCTGGTAAATCTCCTCTGCACCCGCTCCAAAGCCTCCACGTCCTTCCTATAATGCGGTGACCAAAACTGTACGCAATACTCCAAATGCGGCCGTACCAGAGTTCTGTACAGCTGCAACATGACCTCCCGACTCCGGAACTCAATCCCTCTACCAATAAAGGCCAACACTCCATAGGCCTTCTTCACATCTGAACTGCATCTTTAGAATTTCACCAATGGCGGAAGACGATTATCCGGTAAACCGGGGCTGGAATTCTCCAGTTGTCGGGAATCTCAGGCGGGATTCCTGCCCCCGCCAGCCGCCGAATTGTCCGGAGATTAGGTGGGGGCGGGAATCGCGCCGCGCCGGTCGGCGGGCCCCCCTGGCGATTCTCCGGCCCACGATGGGCCGAAGTCCCACTGCTTCTATGCCGGTCCCGCCGGTGTAAATTGAACCAGGTCCCTTACCGGCGGGGCCAGGCGGCGGGGCGGGCTCCGGGGTCCTGGGGGTGTCGCGGGGCGATCTGGCCCCGGGGGGTGCCCCCACGGTGGCCTGGCCCGCGATTGGAGCCCATCGATCCGCGGGCGGGCCTGTGCCGTGGGGGCACTCTTTTCCTATGCGCCGACCATCAGCCTCCGCGATGGCCGACGCGTAGGTGACCCCCCCGCGCATTCGCGGGGATGACATCAGCAGCCACTGACGCTCCCGCGCATGCGCGGACTCCCGCCGGCCCCGGTTGGCGTGGCGCCAAAGGCCTTCCTCGTGAGCCGGTGGGGCGCCAACCACTCCGGGGCGGGCCTAGCCCCTAAAGGTGCGGAGGATTCCACACCTTTGGGGCGGCCCGACGCCAGAGTGGTTCACGCCACTCCGTCCCGCCGGGACCCCGCGCCCCGCTGGGTAGGGGAGAATCCTGCTGCTCAGTTCCCGCTGCCAGTGGACGGCGCTGGGCCGAGAACCACGCGGCTGGGAGACCGGAAATCCCCGTTTTGTAGAGGGTGTTGGGCGACAGAAGGATTCCAGTCCACAGTCTCTCATGGCCATTTTTCAAAAAATATATTTTTATTGAGGAACCAGGCAACGTGCCTCAGTGACTACCGTCCAATGGCCCTGACCTCAGTCGTAATGAAGTGCTTCGAGAGGTTGGTCATGAAGCGCATCACCTCCATACTCCCAGAACGCCTTGATCCACTGCAATTCGCATACCGCTGCAACCGGTCCACATCAGACACCATTTCCCTGGCCCTACACCCATCCCTCGAGCATCTCGAAAACAAGGACTCCTACATCAGACTCCTATTTATTGACTACAGCTCCGCCTTCAACACCAATATCTCAGCCAAACTCATATCAAAGCTCCAAACCCTAGGACTTGGCTCTCCACTCTGCAACTGGATCCTCGATTTCCTGACCCACAGACCACAATCAGTAAGAATAAGAACAAAGAACAAAGAAATGTACAGCACAGGAACAGGCCCTTCGGCCCTCCAAGCCCGTGCCGACCATGCTGCCCGACTAAACTACAATCTTCTACACTTCCTGGGTCCGTATCCCTCTATTCCCATCCTATTCATGTATTTGTCAAGATGCCCCTTAAATGTCACTATCGTCCCTGCTTCCACCACCTCCTCCGGTAGCGAGTTCCAGGCACCCACTACCCTCTGCGTAAAAAACTTGCCTCGTACATCTACTCTAAACCTTGCCCCTCTCACCTTAAACCTATGCCCCCTAGTAATTGACCCCTCTACCCTGGGGAAAAGCCTCTGACTATCCACTCTGTCTATGCCCCTCATAATTTTGTAGACCTCTATCAGGTCTCCCCTCAACCTCCTTCGTTCCAGTGAGAACAAACCAAATTTATTCAACCGCTCCTCATAGCTAATGCCCTCCATACCAGGCAACATTCTGGTAAATCTCTTCTGCACCCTCTCTAAAGCCTCCACATCCTTCTGGTAGTGTGGCGACCAGAATTGAACACTATACTCCAAGTGTGGCCTAACTAAGGTTCTATACAGCTGCAACATGACTTGCCTATTCTTAAACTCAATGCCCCGGCCAATGAAGGCAAGCATGCCGTATGCCTTCTTGACTACCTTCTCCACCTGTGTTGCCCCTTTCAATGACCTGTGGACCTGTACTCCTAGATCTCTTTGACTTTCAATACTCTTGAGGGTTCTACCATTCACTGTATATTCCCTACCTGCATTAGACCTTCCAAAATGCATTACCTCACATTTGTCTGGATTAAACTCCATCTGCCATCTCTCCGCCCAAGTCTCCAAACAATCTAAATCCTGCTGTATCCTCAGACAGGCCTCATCGCTATCCGCAATTCCACCAACCTTTGTGTCGTCTGCAAACTTACTAATCAGACCAGTTACATTTTCCTCCAAATCATTTATATATACTACAAAGAGCAAAGGTCCCAGCACTGATCCCTGTGGAACACCACTGGTCACAGCCCTCCAATTAGAAAAGCATCCTTCCATTGCTACTCTATCAAGTTAGTGAGACACGACCTCCCCTTCACAAAACCATGCTGCCTCTCACTAATAATGATCAACAACACCTCCTCCACAATAGTCCTCAACACCGGGGTCCCGCAAGGCTGCGTACTTAGCCCCCTGCTCTACTCCCTGTCCACATACGACTGAGTGGCAAAATTTGGCTCCAACTCCATCTACAGGTTTGCTGACGATACGACCATAGTGGGCCGGATCTCGAATAACGACGAGTCAGAATACAGAAGGGAGATAGAGAACCTAGTTTCATAGAATTTACAGTGCAGAAGGAGGCCATTCGGCCCGTCGATTCTGCACCGGCTCTTGGAAAGAACACCCTACCCAAGGTCAACACCTCCACCCTATCCCCATAACCCAGTAACCCCACCCAACACGATGGGCAATTTTGGACACTAAGAGCAATTTAGCACGGCCAATCCACCTAACCTGCACATCTTTGGACTGTGAAATGAAATTAAATGAAAATCACTTATTGTCACAAGTAGGCTTCAAATGAAGTTACTGTGAAAAGCCCCTAGTCGCCACATCGAGACTGTTACGGGAATCGAACCGTGCAGCTGGCCTGCCTTGGTCTGTTTTCAAAGCCAGGGAGGAAACCGGAGCACCCGGAGGAAACCCACGCACACATGGGGAGGATGTGCAGACTCTGCACAGACAGCGACCCAAGCCAGGAATTGAACCTGGGACCCTGGAGCTGTGAAGCAATTGTGCTAACCACTGTGCCACCGTGCAATGACAACAATCTCTCCCTCAATGCCAGCAAAACTAAAGAGCTGGTAATTGACTTCAGGAAGCAAAGTACTGTACACACCCCTGTCAGCATCAACGGAGCCGAGGTGGAGATGGTTAGCAGCTTCAAATTCCTAGGTGTGCCGATCACCAACAATCTGTCCTGGTCCACCCACGTCGACGCTACCACCAAGAAAGCACAACAGCGCCTATACTTCCTCAGGAAACTAAGGAAATTCGGCATGTCCACATTGACTCTTACCAACTTTTACAGATGCACCATAGAAAGCATCCTATCGGGCTGCATCACAGCCTGGTATGGCAACTGCTCGGCCCAGGACCCAAGGCTGGTTTAGCACAGTGGGCTAAATAGCTGCCTTATAATGCAGAACAAGGCAGCAGCGCGGGTTCAATTCCCGTATCGGCCTCCCCGAACATAGGACATTACAGCGCAGTACAGGCCCTTCGGCCCTCGATGTTGCGCCGACCTGGAAACCACTCTATCGTCCATATGTCTATCCAATGACCATTTGAATGGCCTTGATGTTGGCGAGTCCACTACTGTTGCAGGCAGGGCATTCCACGCCCTTACTACTCTCTGAGTAAAGAACAGACTTCTGGCGTCTATCCTATATCTATCTCCCCTCAATTTAAAGCTATGACCCCTCGTGCTAGACATCACCATCCGAGGAAAAAGGCTCTCGCGGTCCACCCTATCCAATCCTCTGATCATCTTGTATGCCTCAATTAAGTCACCTCTTAACCTTCTTCAGGCGCCGGAATGTGGAGTGTAGGGGCTTTTCACAGTAACTTCTACTTGTGACAATAAGCGATTTTCATTTAATTTCATTTGAAGAAACTTCAGAGAGTCGTGAACACCGCCCAGTCCATCACACGAACCTGCCTCCCATCCATTGACTCTGTCTACACCTCCCGCTGCCTGGGGAAAGCGGGCAGCATAATCAAAGACCCCTCCCACCCGGCTTACTCACTCTTCCAACTTCTTCCATTGGGCAGGAGATACAGAAGTCTGAGAACACGCACGAACAGACTCAAAAACAGCTTCTTCCCCACAGTCACCAGACTCCTAAATGACCCTCTTATGGACTGACCTCATTAACACTACACCCTGTATGCTTCACCCGATGCCGGTGCTTATGTAGTTACATTGTGTACCTTGTGTTGCCCTATTATGTATTTTCTTTTATTCCCTTTTCTTCCTATGTACTTAATGATCTGTTGAGCTGCTCGCAGAAAAATACTTTTCACTGTACCTCGGTACAAGTGACAATAAACAAAATCCAATCCAATCCAATCCAATCCAAACTTTTATTCAGCGGTGATGATTGCATCTTCCGTATTGGCCTCACCAACCCTTCGATAATATGGAGACCAAAATTGTTCCTTGTGCTCCAGGTTTTGTCCATTCAACCTTGTTAGACTTACCCCCATGTGTGGCTCAATGTCAGACCGCCGAATAACTCCCTGTGAAGCACCTTGGGGCGTTTCCTGTGTTACAGTCACAACACAAAAAGACATCCTGGATGTATTGGAGCTTTGCCCAATACACAATGTAACTGCATAAGCACTGGCATCGGGTGAAGCATACAGGGTGTAGTGTTAATGAGCTCAGTCCATAAGAGGGTCATTTAGGAGTCTGGTGACTGTGGGGAAGAAGCTGTTTTTGAGTCTGTTCGTGCGTGTTCTCAGACTTCTGTATATCCTGCCCGATGGAAGAAGTTGGAAGAGTGAGTCAGCCGGGTGGGAGGGATCTTTGATTATGCTGCCCGCTTTCCCCAGGCAGCGGGAGGTGTAGATGGAAGAAGTTGGAAGAATGAGTAAGCCGGGTGAAGTGCAATTTCTCAGAAAGTATTCTGTAAACATTGACCTGCCGGCTCAGCACAGATGTGATCGCCAGAGGTCACAGGACATGATCTAGTCACGGGTGAAACAGCGGTTAGCACTGCTGCCTCAGTGTCAGGGGCCCAGGTCCGATTCTGGCCTTAGGTCACTGTCTGCGTGGAGTTTGCACTTTCTCCCCGTGACTGCGTGGGTTTCCTCCAGGTGCTCCAGTTTCGTCCCACAGTCCAAACATGTGAGGGTTAGGTGAATTTGCCATGATCGATGTGCAGGGATACGGGGATAGGGCGAGGGGGATAGGGCGAGGGAGTGGGTCTAAGGAAGAGTGCCCTTTTGGAGGGTCAGTTATTAAAAACTCATTTACAGGATGTGGGCCTCGCTGGGTAGGCCAGTATTATTGCCCATCTCTAGTTGCCCTTCAGATAGTGGTGGTGAATTGCCTTCTTGAACAGCTGCAGTCCCTGAGGTGCTGGTACACCCACTGTGCAGACTCAATGGGCCAAATGGCCTTCTTCTCCACTGTAGGGATTCCATCGGCTCGTCTCCATTTCCTGAAACTCATTTCCAGTTGCGCTTCCTACCAGAACCAGAGAGACTCAGAGATATTAACAATGTGGTTCCATTCTATTGCAAGCTCCTCCTGACGACTCTCACTGAAAGAATTATCTATTTTTTCTTGTCCACTTTTACCCAAGTGGCTGTTCCTGGCGCGAGGATGAAGGAGGTCAAATATGCCTCAGAAACAGAGTGGAAGAGCTGAGGGATCTTGGGGTACAAGCAGTGCAATTAACACAGCAGTGCAGATTAATCAGGCTGTTAAAGAAAAGCACCCAAGCAATCAGCTTCTTACCCGAAGAGATAGAATTGAAATGTAGAAAAGTTAAATTTGTCCAGAAACTTGATTGCACGAAGCATGGGGCAGTGTCATTATCTGAGCGATCAGGGATGGACTCTGATTTATTTCACCTTGTTTAAAACACTCCTCAAAACTGCAAACATTTCCATCATCTTGAATCCCCCACAACTGGAAAGCCTGAGATCAGGCTATCGGGGTCCACTCTCCCCCGATCCCGGGATGTCAGGGTTCAATCTCTCTCTATCCCGGGATTTCAGGGTTCACCCTCACTCTATCCCAGGATTTCAGGTTTCAGTCACTCTATCCCGGGATTTTGGGGTTCACTCTCTCTCTATCCTGGGATTTCAGGGTTCAGTCTCTCTCTATCCGGGATTTCAGGTTTCACTCTCTCTCTATCCCGGGATTTCAGATTCACTCTCTCTCTATCCCGGGATTTCAGATTCACTCTCTCTCTATCCCGGGATTTCAGATTCACTCTCTCTCTATCCCGGGATTTCAGGGTTCACTCTCTCTCTATCCTGGGATTTCAGGGTTCACTTTCTCTCTCTCCCGGAATTTCAGGGTTCACTGTCTCTCTATCCCGGGATTTCAGATTCACTCTCTCTCTATCCCGGGATTTCAGATTCACTCTCTCTCTATCCCGGGATTTCAGGGTTCACTCTCTCTCTATCCTGGGATTTCAGGGTTCATTTTCTCTCTCTCCCGGAATTTCAGGGTTCACTGTCTCTCTATCCCGGGATTTCAGATTCACTCTCTCTCTATCCCGGGATTTCAGATTCACTCTCTCTCTATCCCGGGATTTCAGGGTTCACTCTCTCTCAATCCTGGGATTTCAGGGTTCACTTTCTCTCTCTCCCGGAATTTCAGGGTTCACTGTCTCTCTATCCCGGGATTTCAGGCTTCACTCTCTCTCTATCCCGGAATTTCAGGCTTCACTCTCTCGCTATCCCGGGAATTCAGGGTTCACTCTCTCTCTATCCCAGGATTTTGGGGTTCAATCTCTCTCTATCCCGGGATTTCAGGGTTGCCCTTTCCTGGAATTTTGGGGTTCAATCTCTCCCTATCCCGGGATTTCAGGGTTCACTCTCTCTCCCTCCCGGGATTTCAGGGTTCACTCTCTCTCCATCCCAGGATTTCGGGGTTCAATCTCTCTCTATCCCGGGATTTCAGGGTTCAATCTCTCTCTATCCTGGGATTTCGGGGTTCACTCTCTCTCTATCCCGGGATTTCAGGGTTCACTCTCTCTCCATCCCAGGATTTTGGGGTTCAATCTATCTCTATCCCGGGATTTCAGGGTTCAATCTCTCTCTATCCTGGGATTTCGGGGTTCAATCTCTCTCTTTCCCGGGATTTCAGGGTTCACTCTCCCTATCCCTGGATTTCAGGGTTCACTCTCTCTCTATCCCGGGATCTAAGAGTTCACTCTCTCTCTATCCCTGGATTTCAGGGTTCAGTCTCTCTATCCCGGGATTTTAGGGTTCACTCACTCTCTATCCCGGGATTTCAGGGTTCACTCTCTCTCTATCCCGGGATTTCAGGGTTCCCTCTCCATCCCGGCATTTCAGGGCTCTTTCTCTCACTATCCCGGGATTTCAGGGTTCACTCTCTCTCTATCCCAGGATTTCCGGGTTCGCTCTCCCTACCCCTGGATTTAGGTTCATTCTCTCAACCCGGGATTTCAGGGTTCTCTCTCTCTCTCTTCCGGGTTTTCAGGGTTCACTCTCTCTCAATCCCGGGATTTCAGGGTCCACTCTCTCTCTCTCCTGGGATTTTGGGGTTCAATCTCTCGCTATCCCGGGATTTAAGGGTTTACTCTCCCTATCCCGGGATTTCAGGGTTCACTCTCTCTCTATCCCGGGATTTCAGAGTTCACTCTCTCTCTATCCCGGGATTTCAGGGTTCCCTCTCTCTCTCTCCCGGGATTTCAGGCTTCACTCTCTCTATCCTGGGATTTCAGGGTTCACTCTCTCTCTATCCCAGGTTTTCAGGGTTCACGCTCTCTCTATCCCGGGATTTCGGGGTTCACTCTCTCTCTATCCCAGGATTTCAGGGTTCACTATCTCTCTATCCTGGGATTTCAGGGTTCGCTCGCTCTCTCCCCCGGGATTTCAGGGTTCACTCTCTCTCTATCCCGAGATTTCAGGGTTCACTCCCCCATCCCGGGATTTCAGGGTTCACTCTCTCTCTATACCGAGTTTTCAGGGTTCACTCTCTCTCTAGCCCAGAAATTTGGGGTTCACTCTCTCTCTATCTCGGGATTTCAGGGTTCACTCTCTCTCTCCCGGGATTTCAGGGTTCACTCTCTCTCTAACCTGGGATTTCAGGGTTCACTCTCTCTCTATCCCGGGATTTCTGAGTTCACTGTCTCTCTCTCCCGGGATTTCAGGCTTCACTCTCTCTCTATCCCAGGATTTCAGGGTTCAATCTCTCTCTATCCCGGGATTTCAGGGTTCACTCTCTCTCTATCCCAGGATTTCAGGGTTCACTATCTCTCTATCCTGGGATTTCAGGGTACGGTCGCTCTCTCCCCCGGGATTTCAGGGTTCACTCTCTCTCTATCCCGAGATTTCAGGGTTCACTCCCCCATCCCGGGATTTCAGGGTTCACTCTCTCTCTATACCGAGTTTTCAGGGTTCACTCTCTCCCTATCCCAGGATTTTGGGGTTCAATCTCTCCCTATCCCGGGATTTCAGGGTTCACTCTCTCTCTATCCCGGGATTTCAGGGTTCAATCTCTCTCTATCCCAGGATTTCAGGGTTCAATCTCTCTCTATCCCAGGATTTCAGGGTTCAATCTCTCTCTATCCCGGGATTTCAGGATTCACTCTCTCTATATCCCGGGATTTCAGGGTTCACTCTCTCTCTATCCCGGGATTTCAGGGTTCACTCTCTCTCTATCCCGGAATTTCAGAGTTCGCTCTCTCTCTATCCCGGGATTTCAGAGTTCACTCTCTCTCTATCCCGGGATTTCAGAGTTCACTCTCTCTCTATCCCGGGATGTCAGGGTTCAATCTCTCTGTATCCCGGGATTTCAGGGTTCACTCTCTCTCTATCCAGGAATTTCAGAGTTCGCTCTCTCTCTTTCCCGGGATTTCAGAGTTCACTCTCTCTCTATCCCGGGATTTCAGGGTTCACTCTCTCTCTATCCCGGGATTTCAGGGTTCACTCTCCCTATCCCGGGATTTCAGGGTTCACTCTCTCCCTATCCCGGGATTTCAGGGTTCACTCTCTCTCTATCCCGGGATTTCAGGGTTCACTCTCTCTCTATCCCGGGATTTCGGGGTTCACTCTCTCTCTATCCCGGGATTTCAGGGTTCACTCTCTCTCTATCCCGGGATTTCGGGGTTCACTCTCTCTCTATCCCGGGATTTCAGGGTTCACTCTCTCTCTATCCCGGGATTTCAGGGTTCACTCTCTCTCTATCCCGGGATTTCAGGGTTCACTCTCTCTCTATCCCGGGATTTCAGGGTTCACTCTCTCTCTATCCCGGGATTTCAGGGTTCAATCTATCTCTATCCCGGGATTTCAGGGTGCACTCTCTCTCTATCCCGGGATTTCAGGGTTCACTCTCTCTCTATCCCGGGATTTCAGGGTTCACTCTCTCTCTATCCCGGGATTTCGGGGTTCACTCTCTCTCTATTCCGGGATGTCAGGGTTCACTCTCTCTCTATCCCAGGATTTCAGGGTTCACTCTCTCTCTATCCCGGGATGTCAGGGTTCACTCTCTCTCTATCCCGGGATTTCAGGGTTCACTCTCTCTCTATCCCGGGATTTCAGGGTTCACTCTCTCTCTATCCCGGGATTTCAGGGTTCACTCTCTCCCTATCCCGGGATTTCAGCGTTCACTCTCTCTCTATCCCGGGATTTCAGGGTTCACTCTCTCTCTATCCCGGGATTTCGGGGTTCACTCTCTCTCTATCCCGGGATTTCAGGGTTCACTCTCTCTCTATCCCGGGATTTCGGGGTTCACTCTCTCTCTATCCCGGGATTTCAGGGTTCACTCTCTCTCTATCCCGGGATTTCAGGGTTCACTCTCTCTCTATCCCGGGATTTCAGGGTTCACTCTCTCTCTATCCCGGGATTTCAGGGTTCACTCTCTCTCTATCCCGGGATTTCAGGGTTCAATCTATCTCTATCCCGGGATTTCAGGGTGCACTCTCTCTCTATCCCGGGATTTCAGGGTTCACTCTCTCTCTATCCCGGGATTTCAGGGTTCACTCTCTCTCTATCCCGGGATTTCGGGGTTCACTCTCTCTCTATTCCGGGATGTCAGGGTTCACTCTCTCTCTATCCCAGGATTTCAGGGTTCAATCTCTCTCTATCCCGGGATGTCAGGGTTCACTCTCTCTCTATCCCGGGATTTCAGGGTTCACTCTCTCTCTATCCCGGGATTTCAGGGTTCACTCTCTCTCTATCCCAGGATTTCAGGTTTCACTCTCTCTCTATCCCGGGATTTCAGTGTTCACTGATTTCAACGTAAAAAGGGATTCTCCGCGATTTTGGCATCGGCAATCGGAGAATCCCGTCCCATATGTGGAGACCTTTGAGGCCAAAATTCCATTGCTGGGAGGTTTCTATAGGCCCCCTAACAGTCTGGGAGAAATAGAAGAGCAGATCTGTCGGCAAATTTCAGAGAAGTGTAAAAATAACGATGAGTCCGAATACAGGAGGGAAATAGAGAAACTAGTGGAGTGGTGTAGCGACAACAACCTCTCCCTCAGTGCCAGCAAAAACTAAAGAGCTGGTCATTGACTTCAGGAAGCAAAGTACTGTACACACCCCTGTCAGCATCAACGGGGCCGAGGTGGAGATGGTTAGCAGTTTCAAATTCCTAGGGGTGCACATCTCCAAAAATCTGTCCTGGTCCACCCATGTTGACGCTACCACCAAGAAAGCACAACAGCGCCTATACTTCCTCAGGAAACTAAGGAAATTCGGCATGTCCACATTAACCCTTACCAACTTTTACAGATGCAGCATAGAAAGCATCCTATCGGGCTGCATCACAGCCTGGTATGGCAACTGCTCGGCCCAGGACCGCAAGAAACTTCAGAGAGTCATGAACACCGCCCAGTCCATCACACAAACCTGCCTCCCATCCATTGACTCCATCTACACCTCCCGCTGCCTGGGGAAAGCGGGCAGCATAATCAAAGATCCCTCCCACCCGGCTTACTCACTCTTCCAACTTCTTCCATCGGGCAGGAGATACAGAAGTCTGAGAACACGCACGAACAGACTCAAAAACAGCTTCTTCCCCACTGTCACCAGACTCCTAAATGACCCTCTTATGGACTGAGCTCATTAACACTACACCCTGTATGCTTCATCCGATGCCAGTGCTTATGTAGTTACATTGTATATGTTGTGTTGCCCTATTATGTATATTCTTTTCTTCCCTTTTATTCCCATGTACTTAATGATCTGTTGAGCTGCTCACAGAAAAATACTTTTCACTGTATCTTGCTCCATGAGAGAATAAACAAATTGAATCCAATAATAGGGCAGTGATAGTAGGGAATTTCAACTTACTCATGGAGTCATAGAATTTACAGTGCAGAAGGAGGCCATTCGTCCCATTGAGTCTGCACCGGCTCTTTGAAAGAGCACCCTACCCAAGCCCACAATTCTACCCTATCCCCATAATCCAGTAACCCCACCCAACACTAAGGGCAATTTTGAACATAGAACATTACAGCGCAGTACAGGCCCTTCAGCCCTCGATGTTGCGCCGACCTGTGAAACCACTCTAAAGCCCATCTACACTATTCCCTTATCGTCCATATGTCTATCCAATGACCATTTGAATGCCCTTAGTGTTGGCGAGTCCACTACTGTTGCAGGCAGGGCATTCCACGCCCTTACTACTCTGAGTAAAGAACCTACCTCTGACATCAATCTTGTATCTATCTCCCCTCAATTTAAAGGTATGTCCCCTCGTGCTAGACATCACCATCCGAGGAAAAAGACTTGCACTGTCCACCCTATCCAATCCTCTGATCATCTTGTATGCCTCAATTAAGTCACCTCTTAACCTTATTCTCTCTAACGAAAACAGCCTCAAGTCCCTCAGCCTTTCCTCATAAGATCTTCCCTCCATACCAGGCAACATTCTGGTAAATCTCCTCTGCACCCTTTCCCATGCTTCCACATCCTTCCTATAATGCGGCGACCAGAATTGGACGCAATACTCCAAATGCGGCCACACCAGAGTTTTGTACAGCTGCAACATGACCTCATGGCTCCGAAACTCAAACCCTCTACCAATAAAAGCTAACACACCGTACGCCTTCTTAACAACCCTCTCAACCTGGGTGGCAACTTTCAGGGATCCATGTACATGGACACCGAGATCTCTCTGCTCATCCACACTGTCAAGAATCTTACCATTAGCCCAGCACTCTGTCTTCCTGTTATTCCTTCCAAAATGAATCACCTCACAATTTTCTGCATTAAACTCCATTTGCCACCTCTCAGCCCAGCGCTGCAGCTTATGTCCCTGTGTAACTTGAAACATCCTTCCGCACTGTCCACAACTCCACCGACTTTAGTGTCATCTGCAAATCTACTCACCCATCCTTCTACGTCCTCCTCCAGGTCATTTATAAAATGACAAACAGCAGTGGCCCCAAAACAGATCCTTGTGGTACACCACTAGTAACTGGACTCCAGTCTAAACATTCCCCATCAACCACCACGCTTTGTCTTCTTCCAGCTAGCCAATTTCTGATCCAAACTGCTAAATCACCCTGAAGTATTCGAACTATAGCGTTTCCAGTCAAATTTGGAAAGTTAAATTCCCCCATAACAACTACCCTGTTGCTTTCGCTCCTATCCAGAATCATCTTTGCAATCCTTTCCTCGACATCTCTGGAACTTTTTGGAGGCTTATAGAAAACCCCTAACAGGGTGACCTATCCTCTCCTGTTTCTAACCTCAGCCCATACTACCTCAGTAAACGAGTCCTCATCAAACGTCCTTTCTGCCACCGTAATACTGTCCTTGACTAACAATGCCACCCCTCCCCCTCTTTTACCACCTTCCCTGAGCTTACTGAAATATCTAAACCCCGGCACCTGCAACAACCATTCCTGTCCCTGCTCTATCCATGTCTCCGAAATGGCCACAACATCGAAGTCCCAGGTACCAACCCATGCCGCAAGTTCACCCACCTTATTCCAGATGCTCCTGGCATTGAAGAAGACACACTTTAAACCAGCTTCCTGCCTGCCGGTACACTCCTGCAACTTTGAAACCCTACTCATGACCTCACTACTCTCAACCTCCTGTATACTGGAGCTACAATTCAGGTTCCCAAGCCCCTGCTGAACTAGTTTAAACCCTCCCGAAGAGCATTAGCAAATTTCCCCCCCCAGGATATTGGTATCCCTCTGGTCCATGTGTAGACCATCCCGTTTGTAGAGGTCCCACCGACCCCAGAATGAGCCCCAATTATCCAGAAATCTGAAACCCTCCATCCTGCACCATCCCTGTAGCCACGTGTTCAACTGCTCTCTCTCCCTATTCCTCGCCTCGCTAGCACGTGGCACGGGTAACAACCCAGAGATAATAACGCTGTTTGTCCTAGATCTAAGTTTCCACCCTAGCTCCCTGAATTCCTGCCTTACATCCCTATTCCTTTTCCTACCTATGTCGTTGGTACCTATGTGGACCACGACTTGGGGCTGCTCCCCCTCCCCCTTAAGGATCCTGAAGGCACGATCCGAGACATCGCGGACCCTGGCACCTGGGAGGCAACACACCAACCGCGAGTCTCTCTCGTTCCCACAGAATCTCCTATCTATCCCCCTAACTATGAAGTCTCCAATGACAATTGCTCTACTCCTCGCCCCCCTTCCCTTCTGAGCAACAGGGACAGACTCTGTGCCAGAGACCTGTACCCCATGACTTATCCCTGGTGAGTAATCCCCCCAACAGTATCTAAAGCGGTATACTTGTTACTAAGGGGAGCGACCACAGGGGATCCCTGTACTGACTGCTTCCTCCCAGCCCCTCTCACCGTCACCCATCTATCTTTATTCTTCGGAGTAACTACATCCCTGAAGCTTCTATCTGTGACCACCTCTGCCTCCTGAATGATCATAAGTTCATCCAGCTCCAGCTTCAGTTCCCCATCGCGTTTCTGAGGAGCTGGAGATGGGTGCACTTCCCACAGATGAAATCAGCAGGGACACTGACGGCGTCCCTCACCTCAAACAATCTGCCATCCCCTCTGGATAAAAAAAGAAAAAGAAAGAGCTTACCTGTTATTCACTCTACCCCTTAGGTTAAAGGAGGTGGAAGGGTGGGGGACACTACAAGTGTAGTGTCTAGGGTTTAGAAACTGCCCAACTTAAATACAGGTAAAAATAAAACACTTAACCAACAACCACTGCACCCCACACGAGAACTGCAATCAGCTGTTTTAACAATTTAAATCTTTACTACTTACCCAGCAGTCACTCTGTCCTCACTCTGACTGGATTCAGCTGGAAACTCCCGACAGTAAGTTTTTTTAAAATTTACTCCCCTTCTCAGCAAGCACTCACTCAGCAACCACTGCGCCATTCAGCGTTGCCATTTATCACGGCCAATCCACCTAACCTGCACATCTTTGGACTGTGGGAGGAAACCGGAGCACCCGGAGGAAACCCACGCAGACACGGGGAGAACGTGCAGACTCCGCACAGACAGTGACCCAGCTGGGAATCAAACCTGGGACCCTGGAGCTGTGAAGCAACTTCCCCGACATTAACTGGGGTAGCCATAGTGTGAAAGTTTTAGAGGGAGCAGAATTCTTAAAATGCATCCAGGAGAAGTTTTAAAGCCAGACAGAGAGGAGGTTCTGAATGGTCTGGCAGGCTAAAAGTAGACAAGTCTCCAGGACCAGATGAAATGTATCCCAGGCTGCTGAGTGATGCAAGGGAGGAAATAGCAGGGATTCTGGCAATAATTTTCAATTCCTCTCTGGCCACAGGCGAGGTGCTGGGGGACTGGAGGATAGTCAATGTGGTTCCATTATTCAAGAAGGGAGGAAGGGATAAACCAGGAAACGACAGGCCAGTCAGTCTAACCACAGTGGTGGGGAACTGGAAGCAATTCTGAGAGACAGAATGAATCTGCATTTGGAGCGGCCGGGATTAATCAGGAACAGGCAGCTTGGGTTTGTTAACGGGAGGTCACGTCTGACCAGCGTGATTGAATTTTTCAAAGAGGTGAGCAGATGTGCTGATGATGGAAATGCATTTGGTGTAGTCTACTTGTACTTCAGCAAGGCTTTTGATAAGGTGCCACGTGGGAGACTGATGGTGAAGATAAGACCTGGCATCCAAGGAAACTTTGGCAAATTGGATCCAGAATTGGCTGAGTGGCAGGAAGCAGAGGGTGATGGGCGAGGGGCGTTTTTCTGACTGGAAGCCTGTGTCCAGTGGGGTCCCACAGGGATCGGTGTTGGGGACCGTGCTGTTTGTGGTTTATATCAATGATTTAGATATGAATGTAGGAGGGTTGATCAGTAAGTTTGTGGATGTGAAAATTGGTGGGGTGGTAAATAGTGAGGAGGATAGCCTTCAATTACAGGAGGATATAGACGGGCTGGTCAGAGGGGCTGATCAGTGGCAAATGCAGTTCAATCCGGATAAGTGTGAGGTGATGCACTTGGGCAGGACAAACCAGGCGAGGGGAATACATGATAAACGGCAGGACCCTGGGAAGCACCGAGGATCAGAGGGAGCTTGGTGTGCATGTACACCCGTCCCGTAAGGTAGCAGAGCAGGTGGATGAAGTGGTTAAGAAGGCAGATGGCGTACTTGCCTTTATTAGCTGAGAAAGCAGGGAGGTTATGCTGTTAAGTAATGGGTTAAGAGACATTGCAATTAGTTGTCTCATTTATGTTAAGTATCCATTAATTGACACTGATATGTAAAGGGACTTCAGGTGGCCTCTGTCAGGTGATGTATAGTGAGAGTTTTGTGCAAAGGCTGTTGGAATGAAATAAATGTGTGTTTGTGAAAAAGGAACAGAGCTTTAGACTCTTCATATCACAGCAACTAAAATGTCTAACAGTGGTAGCAGAGGATGGTTGCTGTGTAAATGTGAAGGGTTGAAAGATACAACTTTTCCAGATCAAACCAAGGAGTGAGTGAGAAAAGAAAAAAAAAAGGGATATATGGCTGAACTGAGGATAAAGATGGCTGGATATGACTATCCTCCCTTATTTTCTGAAAGGGAATCATACGACCAATGGAGGAGTACAGTAGTTATATGGACTAAGGTACTAAGGTAACTGCTTTGGGAAAGAGAAAACAAGGTATGGAATTGGCTCTTTCTCTACCATATGGCAGTAAAATCCGAAACAAAGTGCTTTCTGAGCTGGAATTGGAAGAGTTAGACTCAGAAGAAGGTCTGGAGACTTTATTACATTATATGGATAAGATTTATAAGAAAGATGACTTGTTAAGTGCGTGTGAAGCATGGTCGGATTTTGATAAGCTCCGGAAAATGGAGGATATCTCCATGGAAGACTATATAATGGAATTTGGCAGACTATATAAAAGGCTGCAGAAATACAACCTGGAATTTCCACAGTCTGTGTTGCCCTTTAAATTACTTGACTGTGCTAGAGTGAGCAACATGGATAGGATCCTGGTTTTGACAGGAGTTCAGTTTACTGATAAGGCTCCCTTATTCGAACAGATGACAAAAGCTTCACAAATGGTTTTGAGGAAACATTCGATTCCGATGGCTCTGATGACCCAAATAGGTCCACCTGCAATAAGGCAGAATATGGAAGATACACTACTAACAGGATGGCGAAATCGTATGGCTACGAACAGGGCTCAAGACTATAGAAGGAGACGGAGACAAGGAAATTATGAAGACAGAAACCCAGTTAGAACCTACAATAGGAAGATGAACCCCAGAAATGCACGGGGCATGATAAATCGATGTTTTCGATGTGACTCTCAATACCATTATGCTTTCAACTGTCCAACTCGTTATGATTGAGTGTTTGAAGCGACACATGACACGGAAGAGTCAGAAGAGGAAAAAGATAGTGACCAGAAAGAAGGCATTGTCCTATTGACAAGCAGTTTTACGCCGGTAATGAGGGTGTTGGTTGCAGAATCCTTCAACTGTGCTGTATTGAACAGGGGCTGCACATCTACTGTGTGTGGAATTGACTGGTTAAAATGTTACCTGGACTCCTTGAATGCTGAAAATCGTAACAAGGTTAAGGAATTTGAAAGTTCCACAAGTTTCAGGTTTGGGGATGATAATACTCTGAAGTCGCTGAAAAGAGTGGTGATCCCTTGCAATATTGCCGGAGTGAATCATTTCATTAGCACGGATGTTGTATCAAGTGAGATACCTTTGCTTCTGAGCAGACCGTCGATGAAGAAAGCACACATGAAACTGGATATGGAACAGGATAAGGCAACAGTTTTTGGAAGGACAGTGGACTTACAATTTACACAGTCGGGACACTATTGTATTCCATTACTGACAAATAATATTTCAAGTAGAGTGGTTAAGGATGTGTTAATGGCAGTTGAAAATGGGACTTTAGCTAATAAAAAGCTTTTGGTATTAAAACTTCATAGGCAATTTGCACATCCGTCTCCTCGGAGGCTGAAAAATGTATTAAAGGATGCAGGGGTAAGGGATGACGACTATACTAAACTGATAGAACAGGTTAGGGACCGCTGTGAAGTTTGTAGGAAGTACAGAAGGACACCAGCACGACCGATAGTAACCCTACCTTTGGCCAGGGATTTTAACGACATTGTGGCCATGGACCTTAAGATCTGGGATAAAGCAAATAATATATTTATTTTGCATTTTGTAGATTTAACAACCAGATTCAGTCAATCAACGATTGTACGAAGTAAAGAAAAGAGAGTAATTCTGGATCAAATCGTGGAAAAATGGATAGGGACAGGAATGGGTCCACCGGCAAAATTCCTTACGGACAATGGGGGAAAATTTGCTAATGATGAGTTTAGGGATATGTGTGAAAACGTGAATATCAGAGTTATGAATACGGCTGCAGAAAGCCCATTTAGTAATGGTGTCTGTGAAAGAAATCATGCTGTCATCAATGACATGCTTTGGAAAATTTTGGCAGATCGACCAAACTGCAGACTAAATTCAGCTTTAGCATGGGCGGTACATGCAAAGAATTCATTGCAGATGGTTGGGGGCTACAGTCCTTATCAATTAGTGTTTGGTAGAAATCCTAAAATTCCGTCCATTTTGGATGACCAGCCTCGAGCTTGGGAGGGGACTACAATTAGCTCTGGTTTTGCTGAACATTTAAATGCATTACATAGCAGTAGAAAAGCTTTTTTGGAAGCAGAAGTCTCTGAAAGAATTCGCAGAGCTTTAAGACATAACGTACGGCCATCAGATGCCGTTTTTCAGCAAGGAGGCATGGTATACTATAAGAGAGACGATTCTAATGAATGGAAAGGCCCAAGGAAGATCATAGGCATAGATGGCAAAACAATTATTTTGCAACATGGTAATCAAACTGTTAGGGTACATTCATCAAGGATAATGGGTACAGATGACAAATTTTCAAATTTAGACAGAGCAGACAGACATGACGAGGAACCAGAGTCATCTGGTATGCATGTGTTACAGAACTATGTGAACCAGTTAACTGATATAGACAGGGTTTCTGTAGAGGAACACAACACTTCTGATGAATTAGAACAGGCCATTTTTCCGTAAGGGCAACTGCCAAAAGTTGGTGCAAAAGTGACATACGTGCCTGAAGGGTCTAGTCAATGGAAGGATGCAACTGTTATTAGTAGAGCAGGGAAGGCAACTGGAAAGTATAAACATTGGTTGAATGTACAGCATTCAAGAGAAGGAGTCAAGACAATGGATTGGGAAAATGAAGTTCAAAAATGGAGGGCACAGAAACGCAGTGCCAGTTCAGATAGTACATCGGATAGTGAACAGGTCCGCAGGAAAAGGTCGAGAACTATTGACAGGACATCCCACAGCAGAAGGGAAAGATCAAGCAGTAGCAGTACAGAAGGAGATACCAGGCGGGAGAGGGATCGTAGTTTATCAAGATCTCGGAACATGAGTAAGACTACGAATACTAATAGGAGTAGAAGCCCACATGCACGTGAGATTTTGGTGGCTTCCAATAAATTAGATGAAAAAGTTATCAAAAATGCTAAACAGCAAGAACTGTATAGTTGGAGTGAATTTGGGGTATACACGGAAGTACCGGATAGGGGACAAAGAGCTCTATCCCACAGATGGATTTGCACGGAAAAGGTTCTTCCGGTTGGAACTTATAAGGCAAAGGCCAGGCTTCAGTGAAAGAATTCAGGGTTGGAAGTCAGACTTCCGGTGCATTTAAATATATTGGACTGGAAATCGGACAGACTAAGTTCGGGGCAACTTTACGTCAGTAATCTTATTTGGAAAGCATCAGCCCAATAGCAATTAGTCGTGGCCGAGTTTCACAAAAAGACGCAATGGTTTCAAAGATAGAAAAAGAGCAACTGTGAAGTTTAATTGGGCAACTGAACTGTTTAGGTAGACAGACTAAACCGGACGTGAGTTTTGATGCCTTAGAGTTGAGTACAAAAATGAATGATCCCAAAGTGGAAGACATAAGAAGAGCAAATAAAGCATTGGCCAAACTAAAAATGCAGGAGTGTGTTTTGAAGTTCCCGGTTTTAGGTGACCTGAGGGACTTGAAACTCATAGTTTATAGTGATGCGTCCTACGCAAATTTATTTGATGGGGTTTCAAGCGCAGGAGGATTTATAATTTTCCTTTTGGGGAACAATGGAAAATGTTGCCCGCTTGAGTTGGAAACAAAGAAAATAAGGAGAGTGGTAAAAAGCACTTTGGCTGCTGAGACGTTAAGCCCTGTAGAGGCGGTGGATATGGCCTTTTATATAAGTCAGATATTGACAGAAACTTTGGGATGAGGGGATTTGGGTAATATACCGATTGACTGTCACATTGACAATAAATCCCTGTGGGAAAATGTGCACTCTACAAAAAGTGTCAATGAAAAGAGGTTACGGATAGACATCGCAAGTTTGAAGCAGATGTTGGACAGAGGGGAAATAACAAAAATTAAATGGGTCGACGGTAGCTATCAACTGTCAGACTGTTTTACGAAAAGAGGGGCGAGTTCACAGAAACTTTTGGATATTGTTAATGAAGGGCGCTTGTTTCTGTGACTTTTTTTTTCTTTCTCGTCCAAACAAAAAAATAAGGGGGGGAAATCATGTGTGTGTTTTTGAGTTTCTTGAAACTTTGTTTTCACCTAATTATTATTTTTTTCTCCAAGGAAGGGGAGACTGTTAAGTAATGGGTGAAGAGACATTGAAATTAGTTGTCTCATTTATGTTAAGTATCCATTAATTGACACTGATATGGAAAGGGGCTTCAGGTGGCCTCTGTCAGGTGATGTGTGGTTAGAGTTTTGTGCAAAGTCTGTTGAAATGAAATAAATGTGTGTTGATGAAAAAGGAACAGAACTTTAGACTCTTCATATCACAGCAACTAAAACGTCTAACATATGCTGGAACTGTGTGAAACGTTGGTTAGGCCACAGCTAGAGTACTGAGGGAGTGCCGCACTGTCAGAGGGTCAGTACTGAGGGAGTGCCGCACTGTCAGAGGGTCAGTACTGAGGGAGTGCCGCACTGTCAGAGGGTCAGTACTGAGGGAGTGCTGCACTGTCAGAGGGTCAGTACTGAGGGAGTGCTGCACTGTAAGAGGGTCAGTACTGAGGGAGTGCTGCACTGTCAGAGGGTCAGTACTGAGGGAGTGCTGCACTGTCAGAGGGTCAGTAATGAGGGAGTGCCGCAATGTCAAAGGGTCAGTACTGATGGAGTGCTGCACTGTCAGGGGGTCACTACTGATGGAGTGCTGCACTGTCAGAGGGTCAGTACTGAGGGAGTGCTGCACTGTCAGAGGGTCAGTACTGAGGGAGTGCTGCACTGTCAGGGGGTCACTACTGATGGAGTGCTGCACTGTCAGAGGGTCAGTACTGAGGGAGTGCCGCACTGTCAGAGGGACAGTACTGAGTGAGTGCCGCACTGTCAGAGGGTCAGTACTGATGGAGTGCTGCACTGTCAGGGGGTCACTACTGATGGAGTGCTGCACTGTCAGAGGGTCAATACTGAGAGACCCAGTATTGGTCCTCTGACAGTGCAGCACTCCCTCAGTAGTGACCCTCTGAGAGTGCAGCGCTCCCTCAGTACTGACCCTGTGACAGTGCAGCACTCCCTCAGTACTGACCCTCTGACAGTGCAGCACTCCCTCAGTACTGACCCTCTGACAGTGCAGCACTCCCTCAGTACTGACCCTCTGACAGTGCAGCACCTCCTCAGTACTGACCCTCTGGCAGTGCAGCACTCCCTCAGTACTGACCCTCTGTCAGTGCGGCACTCCCTCAGTACTGACCCTCTGACAGTGTAGCACTCCCTCAGTACTGACCCTCTGACAGTGCAGCACTCCCTCAGTACTGACCCTCTGACAGTGCAGCACCTCCTCAGTACTGACCCTCTGGCAGTGCAGCACTCCCTCAGTACTGACCCTCTGTCAGTGCGGCACTCCCTCAGTACTGACCCTCTGACAGTGCGGCACTCCCTCAGTACTGACCCTCTGACAGTGCAGCATTCCCTCAGCACTGACCCTCTGACAGTGCGACACTCCCTCAGTACTGACCCTCTGACAGTGCAGCACTCCCTCAGTACTGACCCTCTGACAGTGCGGCACTCCCTCAGTACTGACACTCTGACAGTGCAGCACTCCCTAAGCACTGACCCTCTGACAGTGCAGCATTCCCTCAGTACTGACCCTCTGACAGTGCAGCACTCCCTCAGTACTGACCCTCTGACAGTGCAGCACCCCCTCAGTACTGACCCTCTGGCAGTGCAGCACTCCCTCAGTACTGACCCTCCCGCAGTGCGGCACTCCCTCAGTACTGACCCTCTGACAGTGCAGCACTCCCTCAGTAATGACCCTCTGACAGTGCATCACTCCCTCAGTACTGACCCTCTGACAGTGCGGCACTCCCTCAGTACTGACCCTCTGACAGTGCGGCGCTCCCTCAGTACTGAGCCTGGTTATTCAACACGACTCGCATTGAATAAGGGCCTGGACGGGGAACGCCCGGCAATGACGGGAACTCGCCATTGAAGCGAGAGATCGGGACGCCACTTTGTAATGCGGCACCATAACAATTCCCAACCTACACCCACCCTTCACCACCCACACAGGCCTGCCCTGATCGCGGCACGCAAAAAATGCCAGCATGGTACCTTGGCAATGCCAACCTGGCACTGGACAGTGCCCATGCTAGCTGGCAGTGCCACCTGAGCACCTTGGCAGTGCCATGATTGCACCCAGCTGGCACTTTCAGGCTGCCCAGGTGGCACTGCCAGGGTGCCCAGGTGGCATGTCCAGGGTGCCCAGGTGGCACTACCAGGGTGCCCAGGTGGCACTGCCAGGGTGCTCAGGTGGCACTGCCAAACTGCCATGGTGCCCAGGTGGCACTGACAGAGTGACCAGGTGGCGTCAGCAGTGCCAGGGCACCACCTGCCCAAAGGTCACGCAACTTAGGGCCCCAATCCCCGAGGCGACCCCCACGAGTGCCGTACGTCTGGTCCCCCGTTTGTGGGGACTAGTGCTGAACGGCGTTCGCTCGACGACTCCGAGACGAGGGGTTTCAGTCCCAAAGCCTCAGGTTCCTCGGGAATCTGCACATTAGAGAGAACACTTGCCAAAAGGTGAGTGGGCGGGAATCACGCCTCAACATCTCGCGAGATTGGGTTGACTCTCGGGAGGAGTTGCGAGCCGGGTAGATTCTGGGAGCGGAGTCTCCCGCCTTTCAACGACCATACTGCGCCGCGGCAAGCTGCTTTACGGCCACAGCGTGGCCACTGGATCGCGCCCCTTGTCCCTAATTGTAACCTTCCGGCAGTACCTTCACAGAGCAATATTCTGGAATCAGTTGAATACAATCTTTGTTCCACGTATCTTCCGAATTCACCTCTTGGCATTATCACCCATGCACCCTCAGGCTGCACTTGTACACGGAGCAGGAAAGCAGAGGAAGCTGTCGGGAAGGCAAATGGAATGTTGCCTTTATTGCAAAGGAGGTGAAATAGAAAAGTCCTGTTCCAACTGTCCAGGAAATGGGCGTGACCTCACCGAGATCACAGTGTACAGCTCTGATCCCGTCCTTCAAGTGGGATATGTTTGAATAAGAAGTTGTTCAGAGAAGGTCTCTCGGCCAATCCCTGGGATGAAGATGTGGTCTGACGAGGAAAGGTAGAGAGACTGGGGATGCATCGTTTGGAGTTTAGAAAACGGGAGAAGATCTTACTGTAACGTGTGAGATTCTGAGCTGGCTTCACCAGGTGGATGCTGAGAAGATGTTTCGTCTTGTGGGAAATCCAGAACCAGGAATAAGAACAAAGGGAATCTGCCGTTTTTGATGGAGTTGAAGAGGAATTTCTTGTCTCAGAGGGTCGTTAGTCTTCGGAATTCTCTTCCCAGAGAGCAGTGGGGGCTGGGCCATTGATTTGATCCAGGGTTAATTTGGGCAGATGTTTGATCGACAAGGCGGTCAAAGGACGGTGGAGTTGAGACCACATTCAGGTCAGTCATGATCTCATTGAATGGTACAGCGGGTTCGAGGGGTCAACGGCTTTCTCCTGCTCCCATTTCTTATCATCCTACCTTAAACATTCACTCCCTCCACCCCCGACGCACAGTGACAGCCGTGTGTCCCATCTACAAGATGCACTGCAGGAACTCACCAAGGTTCCTTCGGCAGCACCTTCCAAACCCACGACCACTCCCATCTAGAAGGACAAAAGCAGCAGATACCTGGGAACCCCACCACCTGGAGGTTCCCCTCCAACTCACTCACCACCCTGACTGGGAAATATATCATCGTTCCTTCCTAACAGCACAGTGGGTGTACCTACACTTCAGAGACTGCAGTGGTTCAAGAAGGCAGCTCACCCCCACCTTCTGAAGGACAACTAGCGATGGGCAATAAATGTTGGCCCTCAACATTTGCCAAGTCCATATCCGGCTAGGCAAAATGAGACGTTGATTTGAGGTCTGGTTTTTCCTGTGTGACAAAGTTGGTTTTACTGATGACTTGCACAAGTCACCCAAATCCGCAAACAGTCAATTACTCAACAACTGGTCAACTCAAAGTTTGTGGAACTTTTGCCTGCATCCCACTATAAGATGCTGCTGCCTCCCAATGGCTGCAAGTAATACTGCAGGCAAAATAACGTCTCGGGCAAGACTTTTATGGACTTGTTGAATAATGCCAAAGTTTCTTTTGAACCTACCCTCAGTTTTAAAAATCGCTGCATTTTCTGACAACAGAGGTTTCTCTGTCACGCTGAAACTCAACGGACTGACTCCACTCATTGAAGTAAGAACACAAACAATCAACTCTCCTGGAAATCATTTGTTCAATCTTGGCTCATGCTGATTTGAGATGTAGAGAGTGCTGGGTGGAGTGCTGGGAGACCGAGGGACAAAGGAAAGAGAGAATGGGGACAAAGGGAGAGACTGAGAGAGACACAGTCATGAACATGAAAAAAGGAATAGAGATGGATACTAACCTCGAGAGGTGGTACAGAGAGGAGAAAGATTGAGAGTTGGAGGAATTGCAGAGAATATGGAACAAAGGGCGAGAAATAAATCAAAATGACACACAATTGAAGAGAGATGGAGAGAGACAGCGAGAGAAAATCAGTGAGTGTGATGGAGTAAAACAACTGTGGAAGTTCAGGACCTCAAAGCAGGAGAGTAGAGGGGACCAAGGAAGGGGGTAAATCTGATCGAAGATTCAAAAAAAGGTCCCAATTTGTGACATTCACCTGAAAATGCAGGAACAGAGAGGTTGCAAATTGAGATATATTGAGATACGGGTCCACAAATTGGATTTCCGTCCAGAACTAATTATTTAATATCAGGGCCGACCACATACCAAATGTCAAAGCAAAACAGTGAAATCAAACCCGGTTCACCACCCAGAGAATCAAACCCACTTCAATAACCAGAGAGAGCATCAAACCCACTTCAATAAACAGAGAGAGAATCAAACTCACTTCAATAACCAGAGAGAGAATCAAACTCACTTCAATAACCAGAGAGAGAATCAAACCCACTTCAAAAACCAGAGAGAGAATCAAACTCACTTCAATAACCAGAGAGAGAATCAAACTCACTTCAATAACCAGAGAGAGAATCAAACTCACTTCAATAAACAGAGAGAGCATCAAACTCACTTCAATAACCAGAGAGAGCATCAAACCCACTTCAATAACCAGAGAGAGAATCAAATTCACTTCAATAACCAGAGAGAGAATCAAACTCACTTCAACAACCAGACAGAGCATCAAACCCACTTCAATAAACAGAGAGAGAATCAAACCCACTTCAATAACCAGAGAGAGAGTCAAACCCACTTCAATAAACAGAGAGAGAATCAAACTCACTTCAATAACCAGAGAGAGAATCAAACTCACTTCAACAACCAGACAGAGCATCAAACCCACTTCAATAAACAGAGAGAGAATCAAACCCACTTCAATAAACAGAGAGAGAATCAAACCCACTTCAATAACGAGAGAGAGAGTCAAACCCACTTCAATAACCAGAGAGAGCATCAAACCCACTTCAATAACCAGAGAGAGACTCAAACCCACTTCAATAACCAGAGAGAGAATCAAACTCACTTCAATAACCAGAGAGAGAATCAAACCCACTTCAATAACCAGAGAGAGAATCAAACTCACTTCAATAACCAGAGAGAGAATCAAACTCACTTCAATAACCAGAGAGAGAATCAAACTCACTTCAATAACCAGAGAGAGAATCAAACCCACTTCAATAACCAGAGAGAGAATCAAACCCACTTCAATAACCAGAGAGCATCAAACTCACTTCAATAACCAGAGAGAGAATCAAACCCACTTCAATAATCAGAGAGAGAATCAAACTCACTTCAATAACCAGAGAGAGAATCAAACCCACTTCAATAACCAGATAGAGCATCAAACTCACTTCAATAACCAGATAGAGAATCAAACCCACTTCAATAACCAGAGAGAGAATCAAACCCACTTCAATAACCAGAGAGAGAATCAAACCCACTTCAATAACCAGAGAGAGAATCAAACCCACTTCAATAACCAGAGAGAGCATCAAACCCACTTCAATAACCAGAGAGAGCATCAAACCCACTTCAATAACCAGAGAGAGAATCAAACTCACTTCAATAACCAGAGAGAGAATCAAACTCACTTCAATAACCAGAGAGAGCATCAAACTCACTTCAATAACCAGAGAGAGACTCAAACCCACTTCAATAGCCAGAGAGAGAATCAAACTCACTTCAATAACCAGAGAGAGCATCAAACCCACTTCAATAACCAGAGAGAGCATCAAACTCACTTCAATAACCAGAGAGAGCATCAAACTCACTTAAATAACCAGAGAGAGAATCAAACCCACTTCAATAACCAGAGAGAGCATCAAACTCACTTCAATAACCAGAGAGAGACTCAAACTCACTTCAATAACCAGAGAGAGAATCAAACTCACTTCAATAACCAGAGAGAGAATCAAACTCACTTCAATAACCAGAGAGAGAATCAAACTCACTTCAATAACCAGAGAGAGAATCAAACTCACTTCAATAATCAGAGAGAGGATCAAACCCACTTCAATAACCAGAGAGAGCGTCAAACTCACTTCAATAACCAGAGAGAGAATCAAACTCACTTCAATAACCAGAGAGAGCATCAAACTCACTTCAATAACCAGAGAGAGAATCAAACTCACTTCAATAACCAGAGAGAGAATCAAACTCACTTCAATAACCAGAGAGAGCGTCAAACTCACTTCAATAACCAGAGAGAGAATCAAACTCACTTCAATAACCAGAGAGAGCATCAAACTCACTTCAATAACCAGAGAGAGAATCAAACTCACTTCAATAACCAGAGAGAGAATCAAACTCACTTCAATAACCAGAGCGAGCATCAAACTCACTTCAATAACCAGAGAGAGAATCAAACTCACTTCAATAACCAGAGAGAGCATCAAACTCACTTCAATAACCAGAGAGAGAATCAAACTCACTTCAATAACCAGAGAGAGAATCAAACCCACTTCAATAACCAGAGAGAGCATCAAACCCACTTCAATAACCAGAGAGAGAATCAAACTCACTTCAATAACCAGAGAGAGAATCAAACTCACTTCAATAACCAGAGAGAGAATCAAACTCACTTCAATAACCAGAGACAGAATCAATCTCACTTCAATAACCAGAGAGAGAATCAAACTCACTTCAATAACCAGAGAGAGAATCAAACTCACTTCAATAACCAGAGAGAGAATCAAACTCACTTCAATAACCAGAGAGAGAATCAAACTCACTTCAATAACCAGAGAGAGAATCAAACTCACTTCAATAACCAGAGAGATCATCAAACCCACTTCAATAAACAGAGAGAGAATCAAACTCACTTCAATAACCAGAGAGAGCATCAAACCCACTTCAATAATCAGAGAGAGAATCAAACTCACTTCAATAACCAGAGAGAGAATCAAACTCACTTCAATAACCAGAGAGAGCATCAAACTCACTTCAATAACCAGAGAGAGAATCAAACTCACTTCAATAACCAGAGAGAGAATCAAACTCACTTCAATAACCAGAGAGAGAATCAAACTCACTTCAATAACCAGAGAGAGAATCAAACTCACTTCAATAACCAGAGAGAGAATCAAACCCACTTCAATAACCAGAGAGAGCATCAAACTCACTTCAATAACCAGAGAGGGAATCAAACTCACTTCAATAACCAGAGAGAGAATCAAACTCACTTCAATAACCAGAGAGAGAATCAAACTCACTTCAATAACAAGAGAGAGAATCAAACTCACTTCAATAACCAGAGAGAGAATCAAACTCACTTCAATAACCAGAGAGAGAATAAAACTCACTTCAATAATCAGAGAGAGAATCAAACTCACTTCAATAACCAGAGAGAGAATCAAACTCACTTCAATAACCAGAGAGAGAATCAAACTCACTTCAATAACCAGAGAGAGAATAAAACTCACTTCAATAATCAGAGAGAGAATCAAACTCACTTCAATAACCAGAGAGAGAATCAAACTCACTTCAATAACCAGAGAGAGAATCAAACTCACTTCAATAACCAGAGAGAGAATCAAACTCACTTCAATAACCAGAGAGAGAATCAAACTCACTTCAATAACCAGAGAGAGAATCAAACTCACTTCAATAACCAGAGAGAGCATCAAACCCACTTCAATAACCAGAGAGAGAATCAAACTCACTTCAATAACCAGAGAGAGAATCAAACTCACTTCAATAACCAGAGAGAGAATCAAACTCACTTCAATAACCAGAGAGAGAATCAAACTCACTTCAATAACCAGAGAGAGCATCAAACTCACTTCAATAATCAGAGAGAGCATCAAACCCACTTCAATAACCAGAGAGAGAATCAAACTCACTTCAATAACCAGAGAGAGCATCAAACTCACTTCAATAACCAGAGAGAAAATCAAACTCACTTCAATAACCAGAGAGAGAATCAAACTCACTTCAATAACCAGAGAGAGCATCAAACTCACTTCAATAACCAGAGAGAGAATCAAACTCACTTCAATAAACAGAGAGAGAATCAAACTCACTTCAATAACCAGAGAGAGAATCAAACTCACTTCAATAACCAGAGAGAGAATCAAACTCCCTTCAATAACCAGAGAGAGCATCAAACCCACTTCAATAATAAAGAGAGAGAATCAAACTCACTTCAATAACCAGAGAGAGAATCAAACTCACTTCAATAACCAGAGAGAGAATCAAACTCACTTCAATAACCAGAGAGAGAATCAAACTCACTTCAATAACCAGAGAGATCATCAAACCCACTTCAATAACCAGAGAGAGAATCAAACTCACTTCAATAACCAGAGAGAGCATCAAACCCACTTCAATAATCAGAGAGAGAATCAAACTCACTTCAATAACCAGAGAGAGAATCAAACTCACTTCAATAACCAGAGAGAGCATCAAACTCACTTCAATAACCAGAGAGAGAATCAAACTCACTTCAATAACCAGAGAGAGAATCAAACTCACTTCAATAACCAGAGAGAGCATCAAACTCACTTCAATAACCAGAGAGAGAATCAAACTCACTTCAATAACCAGAGAGAGAATCAAACTCACTTCAATAACCAGAGAGAGAATCAAACTCACTTCAATAACCAGAGAGAGAATCAAACTCACTTCAATAATCAGAGAGAGAATCAAACTCACTTCAATAACCAGAGAGAGAATCAAACTCACTTCAATAACCAGAGAGAGAATCAAACTCACTTCAATAACCAGAGAGAGAATCAAACTCACTTCAATAACCAGAGAGAGAATCAAACTCACTTCAATAACCAGAGAGAGCATCAAACTCACTTCAATAATCAGAGAGAGCATCAAACCCACTTCAATAACCAGAGAGAGCATCAAACTCACTTCAATAACCAGAGAGAAAATCAAACTCACTTCAATAACCAGAGAGAGAATCAAACTTACTTCAATAACCAGAGAGAGCATCAAACTCACTTCAATAACCAGAGAGAGAATCAAACTCACTTCAATAAACAGAGAGAGAATCAAACTCACTTCAATAACCAGAGAGAGAATCAAACTCACTTCAATAACCAGAGAGAGAATCAAACTCCCTTCAATAACCAGAGAGAGCATCAAACCCACTTCAATAATAAAGAGAGAGAATCAAACTCACTTCAATAACCAGAGAGAGAATCAAACTCACTTCAATAACCAGAGAGAGCATCAAACTCACTTCAATAACGAGAGAGAGAATCAATCTCACTTCAATAACCAGAGAGAGCATCAAACTCACTTCAATAACCAGAGAGAGAATCAAACTCACTTCAATAACCAGAGAGAGAATCAAACTCACTTCAATAACCAGAGAGAGCATCAAACTCACTTCAATAATCAGAGAGAGCATCAAACCCACTTCAATAACCAGAGAGAGCATCAAACTCACTTCAATAACCAGAGAGAAAATCAAACTCACTTCAATAACCAGAGAGAGAATCAAACTTACTTCAATAACCAGAGAGAGCATCAAACTCACTTCAATAACCAGAGAGAGAATCAAACTCACTTCAATAAACAGAGAGAGAATCAAACTCACTTCAATAACCAGAGAGAGAATCAAACTCACTTCAATAACCAGAGAGAGAATCAAACTCCCTTCAATAACCAGAGAGAGCATCAAACCCACTTCAATAATAAAGAGAGAGAATCAAACTCACTTCAATAACCAGAGAGAGAATCAAACTCACTTCAATAACCAGAGAGAGCATCAAACTCACTTCAATAACGAGAGAGAGAATCAATCTCACTTCAATAACCAGAGAGAGCATCAAACTCACTTCAATAACCAGAGAGAGAATCAAACTCACTTCAATAACCAGAGAGAGAATCAAACTCACTTCAATAATCAGAGAGAGAATCAAACTCACTTCAATAACCAGAGAGAGAATCAAACTCACTTCAATAACCAGAGAGAGCATCAAACTCACTTCAATAATCAGAGAGGGCATCAAACTTACTTCAATAACCAGAGAGAGCATCAAACTCACTTCAATAACCAGAGAGAGAATCAAACTCACTTCAATAAACAGAGAGAGAATCAAACTCACTTCAATAACCAGAGAGAGAATCAAACTCCCTTCAATAACCAGAGAGAGCATCAAACCCACTTCAATAATAAAGAGAGAGAATCAAACTCACTTCAATAACCAGAGAGAGAATCAAACTCACTTCAATAACCAGAGAGAGCATCAAACTCATTTCAATAACGAGAGAGAGAATCAATCTCACTTCAATAACCAGAGAGAGCATCAAACTCACTTCAATAACCAGAGAGAGAATCAAACTCACTTCAATAACCAGAGAGAGAATCAAACTCACTTCAATAATCAGAGAGAGAATCAAACTCACTTCAATAACCAGAGAGAGAATGAAACTCACTTCAATAACCAGAGAGAGCATCAAACTCACTTCAGTAATCAGAGAGGGCATCAAACTCACTTCAATAAACAGAGAGAGAATCAAACTCACTTCAATAACCAGAGAGAGAATCAAACTCACTTCAATAACCAGAGAGAGAATCAAACTCACTTCAATAACCAGAGAGAGCATCAAACTCACTTCAATAACCAGAGAGAGCATCAAACCCACTTCAATAACCAGAGAGAGAATCAAACTCACTTCAATAACCAGAGAGCATCAAACTCACTTCAATAACCAGAGAGAGAATCAAACTCACTTCAATAACCAGAGAGAGAATCAAACTCACTTCAATAACCAGAGAGAGAATCAAACTCACTTCAATAACCCGAGAAAGAATCAAACTCACTTCAATAACCAGAGAGAGAATCAAACTCACTTCAATAACCAGAGAGAGCATCAAACTCACTTCAATAACCAGAGAGAGAATCAAACTCACTTCAATAACCCGAGAAAGAATCAAACTCACTTCAATAACCAGAGAGAGAATCAAACTCACTTCAATAACCAGAGAGAGCATCAAACTCACTTCAATAACCAGAGAGAGAATCAAACTCACTTCAATAACCAGAGAGAGCATCAAACCCACTTCAATAACCAGAGAGAGCATCAAACCCACTTCAATAACCAGAGAGAGAATCAAACTCACTTCAATAACCAGAGAGAGAATCAAACTCACTTCAATATCCAGAGAGAGAATCAAACTCACTTCAATAACCAGAGAGAGAATCAAACTCACTTCAATAACCAGAGAGAGAATCAAACTCACTTCAATAACCAGAGAGAGCATCAAACCCACTTCAATAACCAGAGAGAGAATCAAACTCACTTCAATAACCAGAGAAAGAATCAAACTCACTTCAATAACCAGAGAGAGAATCAAACTCACTTCAATAACCAGAGAGAGAATCAAACTCACTTCAATAACCAGAGAGAGAATTAAACTCACTTCAATAATCAGAGAGAGAATCAAACTCACTTCAATAACCAGAGAGAGAATCAAACTCACTTCAATAACCAGAGAGAGAATCAAACCCACTTCAATAACCAGAGAGAGAATCAAACTCACTTCAATAACCAGAGAGAGCATCAAACTCACTTCAATAACCAGAGAGAGAATCAAACTCACTTCAATAACCAGAGAGAGAATAAAACTCACTTCAATAATCAGAGAGAGAATCAAACTCACTTCAATAACCAGAGAGAGAATCAAACTCACTTCAATAACCAGAGAGAGAATCAAACCCACTTCAATAACCAGAGAGAGAATCAAACTCACTTCAATAACCAGAGAGAGCATCAAACTCACTTCAATAACCAGAGAGAGAATCAAACTCACTTCAATAACCAGAGAGAGAATCAAACTCACTTCAATAACCAGAGAGAGAATCAAACTCACTTCAATAACCAGAGAGAGCATCAAACCCACTTCAATAACCAGAGAGAGAATCAAACTCACTTCAATAACCAGAGAGAGAATCAAACTCACTTCAATAACCAGAGAGAGAATCAAACTCACTTCAATAACCAGAGAGAGAATCAAACTCACTTCAATAACCAGAGAGAGCATCAAACTCACTTCAATAATCAGAGAGAGCATCAAACCCACTTCAATAACCAGAGAGAGCATCAAACTCACTTCAATAACCAGAGAGAAAATCAAACTCACTTCAATAACCAGAGAGAGAATCAAACTCACTTCAATAACCAGAGAGAGCATCAAACTCACTTCAATAACCAGAGAGAGAATCAAACTCACTTCAATAAACAGAGAGAGAATCAAACTCACCTCAATAACCAGAGAGAGAATCAAACTCACTTCAATAACCAGAGAGAGAATCAAACTCCCTTCAATAACCAGAGAGAGCATCAAACCCACTTCAATAATAAAGAGAGAGAATCAAACTCACTTCAATAACCAGAGAGAGAATCAAACTCACTTCAATAACCAGAGAGAGAATCAAACTCACTTCAATAACCAGAGAGAGAATCAAACTCACTTCAATAACCAGAGAGATCATCAAACCCACTTCAATAACCAGAGAGAGAATCAAACTCACTTCAATAACCAGAGAGAGCATCAAACCCACTTCAATAATCAGAGAGAGAATCAAACTCACTTCAATAACCAGAGAGAGCATCAAACCCACTTCAATAACCAGAGAGAGAATCAAACTCACTTCAATAACCAGAGAGAGAATCAAACTCACTTCAATAACCAGAGAGAGAATCAAACTCACTTCAATAACCAGAGAGAGAATCAAACTCACTTCAATAACCAGAGAGAGCATCAAACTCACTTCAATAATCAGAGAGAGCATCAAACCCACTTCAATAACCAGAGAGAGCATCAAACTCACTTCAATAACCAGAGAGAAAATCAAACTCACTTCAATAACCAGAGAGAGAATCAAACTCACTTCAATAACCAGAGAGAGCATCAAACTCACTTCAATAACCAGAGAGAGAATCAAACTCACTTCAATAAACAGAGAGAGAATCAAACTCACTTCAATAACCAGAGAGAGAATCAAACTCACTTCAATAACCAGAGAGAGAATCAAACTCCCTTCAATAACCAGAGAGAGCATCAAACCCACTTCAATAATAAAGAGAGAGAATCAAACTCACTTCAATAACCAGAGAGAGAATCAAACTCACTTCAATAACCAGAGAGAGAATCAAACTCACTTCAATAACCAGAGAGAGAATCAAACTCACTTCAATAACCAGAGAGATCATCAAACCCACTTCAATAACCAGAGAGAGAATCAAACTCACTTCAATAACCAGAGAGAGCATCAAACCCACTTCAATAATCAGAGAGAGAATCAAACTCACTTCAATAACCAGAGAGAGAATCAAACTCACTTCAATAACCAGAGAGAGCATCAAACTCACTTCAATAACCAGAGAGAGAATCAAACTCACTTCAATAACCAGAGAGAGAATCAAACTCACTTCAATAACCAGAGAGAGCATCAAACTCACTTCAATAACCAGAGAGAGAATCAAACTCACTTCAATAACCAGAGAGAGAATCAAACTCACTTCAATAACCAGAGAGAGAATCAAACTCACTTCAATAACCAGAGAGAGAATCAAACTCACTTCAATAACCAGATAGAGAATAAAACTCACTTCAATAATCAGAGAGAGAATCGAACTCACTTCAATAACCAGAGAGAGAATCAAACTCACTTCAATAACCAGAGAGAGAATCAAACTCACTTCAATAACCAGAGAGAGAATAAAACTCACTTCAATAAACAGAGAGAGAATCAAACTCACTTCAATAACCAGAGAGAGAATCAAACTCACTTCAATAACCAGAGAGAGAATCAAACTCACTTCAATAACCAGAGAGAGCATCAAACTCACTTCAATAACCAGAGAGAGCATCAAACCCACTTCAATAACCAGAGGGAGAATCAAACTCACTTCAATAACCAGAGAGCATCAAACTCACTTCAATAACCAGAGAGAGAATCAAACTCACTTCAATAACCAGAGAGAGAATCAAACTCACTTCAATAACCAGAGAGAGAATCAAACTCACTTCAATAACCCGAGAAAGAATCAAACTCACTTCAATAACCAGAGAGAGAATCAAACTCACTTCAATAACCAGAGAGAGCATCAAACTCACTTCAATAACCAGAGAGAGAATCAAACTCACTTCAATAACCCGAGAAAGAATCAAACTCACTTCAATAACCAGAGAGAGAATCAAACTCACTTCAATAACCAGAGAGAGCATCAAACTCACTTCAATAACCAGAGAGAGAATCAAACTCACTTCAATAACCAGAGAGAGCATCAAACCCACTTCAATAACCAGAGAGAGCATCAAACCCACTTCAATAACCAGAGAGAGAATCAAACTCACTTCAATAACCAGAGAGAGAATCAAACTCACTTCAATAACCAGAGAGAGAATCAAACTCACTTCAATAACCAGAGAGAGAATCAAACTCACTTCAATAACCAGAGAGAGCATCAAACCCACTTCAATAACCAGAGAGAGAATCAAACTCACTTCAATAACCAGAGAAAGAATCAAACTCACTTCAATAACCAGAGAGAGAATCAAACTCACTTCAATAACCAGAGAGAGAATCAAACTCACTTCAATAACCAGAGAGAGAATTAAACTCACTTCAATAATCAGAGAGAGAATCAAACTCACTTCAATAACCAGAGAGAGAATCAAACTCACTTCAATAACCAGAGAGAGAATCAAACCCACTTCAATAACCAGAGAGAGAATCAAACTCACTTCAATAACCAGAGAGAGCATCAAACTCACTTCAATAACCAGAGAGAGAATCAAACTCACTTCAATAACCAGAGAGAGAATAAAACTCACTTCAATAATCAGAGAGAGAATCAAACTCACTTCAATAACCAGAGAGAGAATCAAACTCACTTCAATAACCAGAGAGAGAATCAAACCCACTTCAATAACCAGAGAGAGAATCAAACTCACTTCAATAACCAGAGAGAGCATCAAACTCACTTCAATAACCAGAGAGAGAATCAAACTCACTTCAATAACCAGAGAGAGAATCAAACTCACTTCAATAACCAGAGAGAGAATCAAACTCACTTCAATAACCAGAGAGAGAATCAAACTCACTTCAATAACCAGAGAGAGAATCAAACTCACTTCAATAACCAGAGAGAGAATAAAACTCACTTCAATAATCAGAGAGAGAATCAAACTCACTTCAATAACCAGAGAGAGAATCAAACTCACTTCAATAACCAGAGAGAGAATCAAACTCACTTCAATAACCAGAGAGAGCATCAAACTCACTTCAATAACCAGAGAGAGAATCAAACTCACTTCAATAACCAGAGAGAGAATCAAACTCACTTCAATAACCAGAGAGAGAATCAAACTCACTTCAATAACCAGAGAGAGAATCAAACTCACTTCAATAACCAGAGAGAGCATCAAACCCACTTCAATAACCAGAGAGAGAATCAAACTCACTTCAATAACCAGAGAGAGAATCAAACTCACTTCAATAACCAGAGAGAGAATCAAACTCACTTCAATAACCAGAGAGAGAATCAAACTCACTTCAATAACCAGAGAGAGCATCAAACTCACTTCAATAATCAGAGAGAGCATCAAACCCACTTCAATAACCAGAGAGAGCATCAAACTCACTTCAATAACCAGAGAGAAAATCAAACTCACTTCAATAACCAGAGAGAGAATCAAACTCACTTCAATAACCAGAGAGAGCATCAAACTCACTTCAATAACCAGAGAGAGAATCAAACTCACTTCAATAAACAGAGAGAGAATCAAACTCACTTCAATAACCAGAGAGAGAATCAAACTCACTTCAATAACCAGAGAGAGAATCAAACTCCCTTCAATAACCAGAGAGAGCATCAAACCCACTTCAATAATAAAGAGAGAGAATCAAACTCACTTCAATAACCAGAGAGAGAATCAAACTCACTTCAATAACCAGAGAGAGAATCAAACTCACTTCAATAACCCGAGAAAGAATCAAACTCACTTCAATAACCAGAGAGAGAATCAAACTCACTTCAATAACCAGAGAGAGAATCAAACTCACTTCAATAACCAGAGAGAGCATCAAACTCACTTCAATAACCAGAGAGAGAATCAAACTCACTTCAATAACCAGAGAGAGCATCAAACCCACTTCAATAACCAGAGAGAGCATCAAACCCACTTCAATAACCAGAGAGAGAATCAAACTCACTTCAATAACCAGAGAGAGAATCAAACTCACTTCAATAACCAGAGAGAGAATCAAACTCACTTCAATAACCAGAGAGAGAATCAAACTCACTTCAATAACCAGAGAGAGCATCAAACCCACTTCAATAACCAGAGAGAGAATCAAACTCACTTCAATAACCAGAGAGAGAATCAAACTCACTTCAATAACCAGAGAGAGAATCAAACTCACTTCAATAACCAGAGAGAGAATCAAACTCACTTCAATAACCAGAGAGAGCATCAAACTCACTTCAATAATCAGAGAGAGCATCAAACCCACTTCAATAACCAGAGAGAGCATCAAACTCACTTCAATAACCAGAGAGAAAATCAAACTCACTTCAATAACCAGAGAGAGAATCAAACTCACTTCAATAACCAGAGAGAGCATCAAACTCACTTCAATAACCAGAGAGAGAATCAAACTCACTTCAATAAACAGAGAGAGAATCAAACTCACTTCAATAACCAGAGAGAGAATCAAACTCACTTCAATAACCAGAGAGAGAATCAAACTCCCTTCAATAACCAGAGAGAGCATCAAACCCACTTCAATAATAAAGAGAGAGAATCAAACTCACTTCAATAACCAGAGAGAGAATCAAACTCACTTCAATAACCAGAGAGAGAATCAAACTCACTTCAATAACCAGAGAGAGAATCAAACTCACTTCAATAACCAGAGAGATCATCAAACCCACTTCAATAACCAGAGAGAGAATCAAACTCACTTCAATAACCAGAGAGAGCATCAAACCCACTTCAATAATCAGAGAGAGAATCAAACTCACTTCAATAACCAGAGGGAGAATCAAACTCACTTCAATAACCAGAGAGAGCATCAAACTCACTTCAATAACCAGAGAGAGAATCAAACTCACTTCAATAACCAGAGAGAGAATCAAACTCACTTCAATAACCAGAGAGAGCATCAAACTCACTTCAATAACCAGAGAGAGAATCAAACTCACTTCAATAACCAGAGAGAGAATCAAACTCACTTCAATAACCAGAGAGAGAATCAAACTCACTTCAATAACCAGAGAGAGAATCAAACTCACTTCAATAACCAGAGAGAGAATCAAACTCACTTCAATAACCAGAGAGATCATCAAACCCACTTCAATAACCAGAGAGAGAATCAAACTCACTTCAATAACCAGAGAGAGCATCAAACCCACTTCAATAATCAGAGAGAGAATCAAACTCACTTCAATAACCAGAGGGAGAATCAAACTCACTTCAATAACCAGAGAGAGCATCAAACTCACTTCAATAACCAGAGAGAGAATCAAACTCACTTCAATAACCAGAGAGAGAATCAAACTCACTTCAATAACCAGAGAGAGCATCAAACTCACTTCAATAACCAGAGAGAGAATCAAACTCACTTCAATAACCAGAGAGAGAATCAAACTCACTTCAATAACCAGAGAGAGAATCAAACTCACTTCAATAACCAGAGAGAGAATCAAACTCACTTCAATAACCAGAGAGAGAATCAAACTCACTTCAATAACCAGATAGAGAATAAAACTCACTTCAATAATCAGAGAGAGAATCGAACTCACTTCAATAACCAGAGAGAGAATCAAACTCACTTCAATAACCAGAGAGAGAATCAAACTCACTTCAATAATCAGAGAGAGAATCAAACTCACTTCAATAACCAGAGAGAGAATCAAACTCACTTCAATAACCAGAGAGAGAATCAAACCCACTTCAATAACCAGAGAGAGAATCAAACTCACTTCAATAACCAGAGAGAGCATCAAACTCACTTCAATAACCAGAGATAGAATCAAACTCACTTCAATAACCAGAGAGAGAATCAAACTCACTTCAATAACCAGAGAGAGAATCAAACTCACTTCAATAACCAGAGAGAGAATCAAACTCACTTCAATAACCAGAGAGAGAATAAAACTCACTTCAATAATCAGAGAGAGAATCAAACTCACTTCAATAACCAGAGAGAGAATCAAACTCACTTCAATAACCAGAGAGAGAATCAAACTCACTTCAATAACCAGAGAGAGCATCAAACTCACTTCAATAACCAGAGAGAGAATCAAACTCACTTCAATAACCAGAGAGAGAATCAAACTCACTTCAATAACCAGAGAGAGAATCAAACTCACTTCAATAACCAGAGAGAGAATCAAACTCACTTCAATAACCAGAGAGAGCATCAAACCCACTTCAATAACCAGAGAGAGAATCAAACTCACTTCAATAACCAGAGAGAGAATCAAACTCCCTTCAATAACCAGAGAGAGCATCAAACCCACTTCAATAATAAAGAGAGAGAATCAAACTCACTTCAATAACCAGAGAGAGAATCAAACTCACTTCAATAACCAGAGAGAGAATCAAACTCACTTCAATAACCAGAGAGAGAATCAAACTCACTTCAATAACCAGAGAGATCATCAAACCCACTTCAATAACCAGAGAGAGAATCAAACTCACTTCAATAACCAGAGAGAGCATCAAACCCACTTCAATAATCAGAGAGAGAATCAAACTCACTTCAATAACCAGAGAGAGAATCAAACTCACTTCAATAACCAGAGAGAGCATCAAACTCACTTCAATAACCAGAGAGAGAATCAAACTCACTTCAATAACCAGAGAGAGAATCAAACTCACTTCAATAACCAGAGAGAGAATCAAACTCACTTCAATAACCAGAGAGATCATCAAACCCACTTCAATAACCAGAGAGAGAATCAAACTCACTTCAATAACCAGAGAGAGCATCAAACCCACTTCAATAATCAGAGAGAGAATCAAACTCACTTCAATAACCAGAGGGAGAATCAAACTCACTTCAATAACCAGAGAGAGCATCAAACTCACTTCAATAACCAGAGAGAGAATCAAACTCACTTCAATAACCAGAGAGAGAATCAAACTCACTTCAATAACCAGAGAGAGCATCAAACTCACTTCAATAACCAGAGAGAGAATCAAACTCACTTCAATAACCAGAGAGAGAATCAAACTCACTTCAATAACCAGAGAGAGAATCAAACTCACTTCAATAACCAGAGAGAGAATCAAACTCACTTCAATAACCAGAGAGAGAATCAAACTCACTTCAATAACCAGAGAGATCATCAAACCCACTTCAATAACCAGAGAGAGAATCAAACTCACTTCAATAACCAGAGAGAGCATCAAACCCACTTCAATAATCAGAGAGAGAATCAAACTCACTTCAATAACCAGAGGGAGAATCAAACTCACTTCAATAACCAGAGAGAGCATCAAACTCACTTCAATAACCAGAGAGAGAATCAAACTCACTTCAATAACCAGAGAGAGAATCAAACTCACTTCAATAACCAGAGAGAGCATCAAACTCACTTCAATAACCAGAGAGAGAATCAAACTCACTTCAATAACCAGAGAGAGAATCAAACTCACTTCAATAACCAGAGAGAGAATCAAACTCACTTCAATAACCAGAGAGAGAATCAAACTCACTTCAATAACCAGAGAGAGAATCAAACTCACTTCAATAACCAGATAGAGAATAAAACTCACTTCAATAATCAGAGAGAGAATCGAACTCACTTCAATAACCAGAGAGAGAATCAAACTCACTTCAATAACCAGAGAGAGAATCAAACTCACTTCAATAATCAGAGAGAGAATCAAACTCACTTCAATAACCAGAGAGAGAATCAAACTCACTTCAATAACCAGAGAGAGAATCAAACCCACTTCAATAACCAGAGAGAGAATCAAACTCACTTCAATAACCAGAGAGAGCATCAAACTCACTTCAATAACCAGAGATAGAATCAAACTCACTTCAATAACCAGAGAGAGAATCAAACTCACTTCAATAACCAGAGAGAGAATCAAACTCACTTCAATAACCAGAGAGAGAATCAAACTCACTTCAATAACCAGAGAGAGAATAAAACTCACTTCAATAATCAGAGAGAGAATCAAACTCACTTCAATAACCAGAGAGAGAATCAAACTCACTTCAATAACCAGAGAGAGAATCAAACTCACTTCAATAACCAGAGAGAGCATCAAACTCACTTCAATAACCAGAGAGAGAATCAAACTCACTTCAATAACCAGAGAGAGAATCAAACTCACTTCAATAACCAGAGAGAGAATCAAACTCACTTCAATAACCAGAGAGAGAATCAAACTCACTTCAATAACCAGAGAGAGCATCAAACCCACTTCAATAACCAGAGAGAGAATCAAACTCACTTCAATAACCAGAGAGAGAATCAAACTCCCTTCAATAACCAGAGAGAGCATCAAACCCACTTCAATAATAAAGAGAGAGAATCAAACTCACTTCAATAACCAGAGAGAGAATCAAACTCACTTCAATAACCAGAGAGAGAATCAAACTCACTTCAATAACCAGAGAGAGAATCAAACTCACTTCAATAACCAGAGAGATCATCAAACCCACTTCAATAACCAGAGAGAGAATCAAACTCACTTCAATAACCAGAGAGAGCATCAAACCCACTTCAATAATCAGAGAGAGAATCAAACTCACTTCAATAACCAGAGAGAGAATCAAACTCACTTCAATAACCAGAGAGAGCATCAAACTCACTTCAATAACCAGAGAGAGAATCAAACTCACTTCAATAACCAGAGAGAGAATCAAACTCACTTCAATAACCAGAGAGAGCATCAAACTCACTTCAATAACCAGAGAGAGAATCAAACTCACTTCAATAACCAGAGAGAGAATCAAACTCACTTCAATAACCAGAGAGAGAATCAAACTCACTTCAATAACCAGAGAGAGAATCAAACTCACTTCAATAACCAGAGAGAGAATAAAACTCACTTCAATAATCAGAGAGAGAATCGAACTCACTTCAATAACCAGAGAGAGAATCAAACTCACTTCAATAACCAGAGAGAGAATCAAACTCACTTCAATAACCAGAGAGAGAATAAAACTCACTTCAATAATCAGAGAGAGAATCAAACTCACTTCAATAACCAGAGAGAGAATCAAACTCACTTCAATAACCAGAGAGAGAATCAAACCCACTTCAATAACCAGAGAGAGAATCAAACTCACTTCAATAACCAGAGAGAGCATCAAACTCACTTCAATAACCAGAGAGAGAATCAAACTCACTTCAATAACCAGAGAGAGAATCAAACTCACTTCAATAACCAGAGAGAGAATCAAACTCACTTCAATAACCAGAGAGAGAATCAAACTCACTTCAATAACCAGAGAGAGAATAAAACTCACTTCAATAACCAGAGAGAGAATAAAACTCACTTCAATAATCAGAGAGAGAATCAAACTCACTTCAATAACCAGAGAGAGAATCAAACTCACTTCAATAACCAGAGAGAGAATCAAACTCACTTCAATAACCAGAGAGAGAATCAAACTCACTTCAATAACCAGAGAGAGAATCAAACTCACTTCAATAACCAGAGAGAGAATCAAACTCACTTCAATAACCAGAGAGAGCATCAAACCCACTTCAATAACCAGAGAGAGAATCAAACTCACTTCAATAACCAGAGAGAGAATCAAACTCACTTCAATAACCAGAGAGAGAATCAAACTCACTTCAATAACCAGAGAGAGAATAAAACTCACTTCAATAATCAGAGAGAGAATCGAACTCACTTCAATAACCAGAGAGAGAATCAAACTCACTTCAATAACCAGAGAGAGAATCAAACTCACTTCAATAACCAGAGAGAGAATAAAACTCACTTCAATAATCAGAGAGAGAATCAAACTCACTTCAATAACCAGAGAGAGAATCAAACTCGCTTCAATAACCAGAGAGAGAATCAAACCCACTTCAATAACCAGAGAGAGAATCAAACTCACTTCAATAACCAGAGAGAGCATCAAACTCACTTCAATAACCAGAGAGAGAATCAAACTCACTTCAATAACCAGAGAGAGAATCAAACTCACTTCAATAACCAGAGAGAGAATCAAACTCACTTCAATAACCAGAGAGAGAATCAAACTCACTTCAATAACCAGAGAGAGAATAAAACTCACTTCAATAACCAGAGAGAGAATAAAACTCACTTCAATAATCAGAGAGAGAATCAAACTCACTTCAATAACCAGAGAGAGAATCAAACTCACTTCAATAACCAGAGAGAGCATCAAACTCACTTCAATAACCAGAGAGAGAATCAAACTCACTTCAATAACCAGAGAGAGAATCAAACTCACTTCAATAACCAGAGAGAGAATCAAACTCACTTCAATAACCAGAGAGAGAATCAAACTCACTTCAATAACCAGAGAGAGCATCAAACCCACTTCAATAACCAGAGAGAGAATCAAACTCACTTCAATAACCAGAGAGAGAATCAAACTCACTTCAATAATCAGAGAGAGAATCAAACTCACTTCAATAACCAGAGAGAGAATCAAACTCACTTCAATAACCAGAGAGAGCATCAAACTCACTTCAATAATCAGAGAGAGCATCAAATCCACTTCAATAACCAGAGAGAGCATCAAACTCACTTCAATAACCAGAGAGAAAATCAAACTCACTTCAATAACCAGAGAGAGAATCAAACTTACTTCAATAACCAGAGAGAGCATCAAACTCACTTCAATAACCAGAGAGAGAATCAAACTCACTTCAATAAACAGAGAGAGAATCAAACTCACTTCAATAACCAGAGAGAGAATCAAACTCACTTCAATAACCAGAGAGAGAATCAAACTCCCTTCAATAACCAGAGAGAGCATCAAACCCACTTCAATAATAAAGAGAGAGAATCAAACTCACTTCAATAACCAGAGAGAGAATCAAACTCACTTCAATAACCAGAGAGAGCATCAAACTCACTTCAATAACCAGAGAGAGAATCAATCTCACTTCAATAACCAGAGAGAGCATCAAACTCACTTCAATAACCAGAGAGAGAATCAAACTCACTTCAATAACCAGAGAGAGAATCAAACTCACTTCAATAATCAGAGAGAGAATCAAACTCACTTCAATAACCAGAGAGAGAATCAAACTCACTTCAAAAACCAGAGAGAGCATCAAACCCACTTCAATAGCCAGAGAGAGAATCAAACTCACTTCAATAACCAGAGAGCATCAAACTCACTTCAATAACCAGAGAGAGAATCAAACTCACTTCAATAACCAGAGAGAGAATCAAACTCACTTCAATAACCAGAGAGAGCATCAAACTCACTTCAATAACCAGAGAGAGAATCAAACTCACTTCAATAACCCGAGAAAGAATCAAACTCACTTCAATAACCAGAGAGAGAATCAAACTCACTTCAATAACCAGAGAGAGCATCAAACTCACTTCAATAACCAGAGAGAGAATCAAACTCACTTCAATAACCCGAGAAAGAATCAAACTCACTTCAATAACCAGAGAGAGAATCAAACTCACTTCAATAACCAGAGAGAGCATCAAACTCACTTCAATAACCAGAGAGAGAATCAAACTCACTTCAATAACCAGAGAGAGCATCAAACCCACTTCAATAACCAGAGAGAGCATCAAACCCACTTCAATAACCAGAGAGAGAATCAAACTCACTTCAATAACCAGAGAGAGAATCAAACTCACTTCAATAATCAGAGAGAGAATCAAACTCACTTCAATAACCAGAGAGAGAATCAAACTCACTTCAATAACCAGAGAGAGCATCAAACCCACTTCAATAACCAGAGAGAGAATCAAACTCACTTCAATAACCAGAGAGCATCAAACTCACTTCAATAACCAGAGAGAGAATCAAACTCACTTCAATAACCAGAGAGAGAATCAAACTCACTTCAATAACCAGAGAGAGCATCAAACTCACTTCAATAACCAGAGAGAGAATCAAACTCACTTCAATAACCCGAGAAAGAATCAAACTCACTTCAATAACCAGAGAGAGAATCAAACTCACTTCAATAACCAGAGAGAGCATCAAACTCACTTCAATAACCAGAGAGAGAATCAAACTCACTTCAATAATCAGAGAGAGCATCAAACTCCCTTCAATAACCAGAGAGAGAATCAAACTCATTCAATAACCAGAGAGAGAATCAAACTCACTTCAATAACCAGAGAGAGAATCAAACTCACTTCAATAACCCGAGAAAGAATCAAACTCACTTCAATAACCAGAGAGAGAATCAAACTCACTTCAATAACCAGAGAGAGCATCAAACTCACTTCAATAACCAGAGAGAGAATCAAACTCACTTCAATAACCAGAGAGAGCATCAAACCCACTTCAATAACCAGAGAGAGCATCAAACCCACTTCAATAACCAGAGAGAGAATCAAACTCACTTCAATAACCAGAGAGAGAATCAAACTCACTTCAATAACCAGAGAGAGAATCAAACTCACTTCAATAACCAGAGAGAGAATCAAACTCACATCAATAACCAGAGAGAGAATCAAACTCACTTCAATAACCAGAGAGAGCATCAAACCCACTTCAATAACCAGAGAGAGAATCAAACTCACTTCAATAACCAGAGAGAGAATCAAACTCACTTCAATAACCAGAGAGAGAATCAAACTCACTTCAATAACCAGAGAGAGAATCAAACTCACTTCAATAACCAGAGAGAGAATCAAACTCACTTCAATAACCCGAGAAAGAATCAAACTCACTTCAATAACCAGAGAGAGAATCAAACTCACTTCAATAACCAGAGAGAGAATCAAACTCACTTCAATAACCAGAGAGAGAATCAAACCCACTTCAATAACCAGAGAGAGAATCAAACCCACTTCAATAACCAGAGAGAGAATCAAACTCACTTCAATAACCAGAGAGAGAATCAAACTCACTTCAATAACCAGAGAGAGAATCAAACTCACTTCAATAACCAGAGAGAGAATCAAACTCACTTCAATAACCAGAGAGAGAATCAAACCCACTTCAATAACCAGAGAGAGAATCAAACTCACTTCAATAACCAGAGAGAGCATCAAACTCACTTCAATAACCAGAGAGAGAATCAAACTCACTTCAATAACCAGAGAGAGAATCAAACTCACTTCAATAACCAGAGAGAGAATAAAACTCACTTCAATAATCAGAGAGAGAATCAAACTCACTTCAATAACCAGAGAGAGAATCAAACTCACTTCAATAACCAGAGAGAGAATCAAACTCACTTCAATAACCAGAGAGAGCATCAAACTCACTTCAATAACCAGAGAGAGAATCAAACTCACTTCAATAACCAGAGAGAGAATCAAACTCACTTCAATAACCAGAGAGAGAATCAAACTCACTTCAATAACCAGAGAGAGAATCAAACTCACTTCAATAACCAGAGAGAGCATCAAACTCACTTCAATAACCAGAGAGAGCATCAAACCCACTTCAATAACCAGAGAGAGCATCAAACTCACTTCAATAACCAGAGAGAGAATCAAACTCACTTCAATAACCAGAGAGAGAATCAAACTCACTTCAATAACCAGAGAGAGAATAAAACTCACTTCAATAATCAGAGAGAGAATCAAACTCACTTCAATAACCAGAGAGAGAATCAAACTCACTTCAATAACCAGAGAGAGCATCAAACTCACTTCAATAACCAGAGAGAGAATCAAACTCACTTCAATAACCAGAGAGAGAATCAAACTCACTTCAATAACCAGAGAGAGAATCAAACCCACTTCAATAACCAGAGAGAGCATCAAACCCACTTCAATAACCAGAGAGAGAATCAAACTCACTTCAATAACCAGAGAGAGAATCAAACTCACTTCAATAACCCGAGAGAGAATCAAACTCACTTCAATAACCAGAGAGAGAATCAAACTCACTTCAATAACCAGAGAGAGCATCAAACTCACTTCAATAATCAGAGAGAGCATCAAACCCACTTCAATAACCAGAGAGAGCATCAAACTCACTTCAATAACCAGAGAGAAAATCAAACTCACTTCAATAACCAGAGAGAGAATCAAACTTACTTCAATAACCAGAGAGAGCATCAAACTCACTTCAATAACCAGAGAGAGAATCAAACTCACTTCAATAAACAGAAAGAGAATCAAACTCACTTCAATAACCAGAGAGAGCATCAAACTCACTTCAATAACCAGAGAGAGAATCAAACTCACTTCAATAACCAGAGAGAGAATCAAACTCACTTCAATAACCAGAGAGAGAATAAAACTCACTTCAATAACCAGAGAGAGCATCAAACTCACTTCAATAACCAGAGAGAGAATCAATCTCACTTCAATAACCAGAGAGAGCATCAAACTCACTTCAATAACCAGAGAGAGAATCAAACTCACTTCAATAACCAGAGACAGAATCAAACTCACTTCAATAATCAGAGAGAGAATCAAACTCACTTCAATAACCAGAGAGAGAATCAAACTCACTTCAATAACCAGAGAGAGCATCAAACTCACTTCAATAATCAGAGAGGGCATCAAACTCACTTCAATAAACAGAGAGAGAATCAAACTCACTTCAATAACCAGAGAGAGAATCAAACTCACTTCAATAACCAGAGAGAGAATCAAACTCACTTCAATAACCAGAGAGAGCATCAAACTCACTTCAATAACCAGAGAGAGCATCAAACCCACTTCAATAACCAGAGAGAGAATCAAACTCACTTCAATAACCAGAGAGCATCAAACTCACTTCAATAACCAGAGAGAGAATCAAACTCACTTCAATAACCAGAGAGAGAATCAAACTCACTTCAATAACCAGAGAGAGAATCAAACTCACTTCAATAACCCGAGTAAGAATCAAACTCACTTCAATAACCAGAGAGAGAATCAAACTCACTTCAATAACCAGAGAGAGCATCAAACTCACTTCAATAACCAGAGAGAGAATCAAACTCACTTCAATAACCCGAGAAAGAATCAAACTCACTTCAATAACCAGAGAGAGAATCAAACTCACTTCAATAACCAGAGAGAGCATCAAACTCACTTCAATAACCAGAGAGAGAATCAAACTCACTTCAATAACCAGAGAGAGCATCAAACCCACTTCAATAACCAGAGAGAGAATCAAACTCACTTCAATAACCAGAGAGAGAATCAAACTCACTTCAATAACCAGAGAGAGAATCAAACTCACTTCAATAACCAGAGAGAGAATCAAACTCACTTCAATAACCAGAGAGAGAATCAAACTCACTTCATTAACCAGAGAGAGCATCAAACCCACTTCAATAACCAGAGAGAGAATCAAACTCACTTCAATAACCAGAGAGAGAATCAAACTCACTTCAATAACCAGAGAGAGAATCAAACTCACTTCAATAACCAGAGAGAGAATCAAACCCACTTCAATAACCAGAGAGAGAATCAAACTCACTTCAATAACCAGAGAGAGAATCAAACTCACTTCAATAACCCGAGAAAGAATCAAACTCACTTCAATAACCAGAGAGAGAATCAAACTCACTTCAATAACCAGAGAGAGAATCAAACTCACTTCAATAACCAGAGAGAGAATCAAACTCACTTCAATAACCAGAGAGAGAATCAAACTCACTTCAATAACCAGAGAGAGAATCAAACTCACTTCAATAACCAGAGAGAGAATCAAACTCACTTCAATAACCAGAGAGAGAATCAAACTCACTTCAATAATCAGAGAGAGCATCAAACTCACTTCAATAACCAGAGAGAGAATCAAACTCACTTCAATAACCAGAGAGAGAATCAAACTCACTTCAATAACCAGAGAGAGAATCAAACTCACTTCAATAACCAGAGAGCATCAAACTCACTTCAATAACCAGAGAGAGAATCAAACTCATTCAATAACCAGAGAGAGAATCAAACTCACTTCAATAACCAGAGAGAGAATCAAACTCACTTCAATAACCAGAGATAGAATCAAACTCACTTCAATAACCAGAGAGAGATTCAAACTCACTTCAATAACCAGAGAGAGAATCAAACCCACTTCAATAACCAGAGATAGAATCAAACTCACTTCAATAACCAGAGAGAGATTCAAACTCACTTCATAACCAGAGCGAGAATCAAACTCACTTCAATAACCAGAGAGAGCATCAAACCCACTTCAATAACCAGAGAGAGATTCAAACTCACTTCAATAACCAGAGAGAGGATCAAACTCACTTCATTAACCAGAGAGAGCATCAAACCCACTTCAATAACCAGAGAGAGAATCAAACTCACTTCAATAACCAGAGAGAGATTCAAACTCACTTCAATAACCAGAGAGAGGATCAAACTCACTTCAATAACCAGAGATAGAATCAAACTCACTTCAATAACCAGAGAGAGATTCAAACTCACTTCAATAACCAGAGAGAGGATCAAACTCATTCAATAACCAGAGAGAGAATCAAACCCACTTCAATAACCAGAGATAGAATCAAACTCACTTCAATAACCAGAGAGAGAATCACACTCACTTCAATAACCAGAGAGAGAATCAAACTCACTTCAATAACCAGAGAGAGAATCAAACTCACTTCAATGACCAGAGAGAGAATCAAACCCACTTCAATAACCAGAGAGAGAATCAAACTCACTTCAATAACCAGAGAGAGCATCAAACTCACTTCAATAACCAGAGAGAGAATCAAACTCACTTCAACAACCAGAGAGAGAATCAAACCCACTTCAATAACCAGAGAGAGCATCAAACCCACTTCAATAACCAGAGAGAGGATCAAACTCATTCAATAACCAGAGAGAGAATCAAACTCACTTCAATAACCAGAGAGAGAATCAAACCCACTTCAATAACCAGAGAGAGAATCAAACTCACTTCAATAACCAGAGAGAGAATCAAACTCACTTCAATAACCAGAGAGAGAATCAAACTCACTTCAATAACCAGAGAGAGCATCAAACCCACTTCAATAATCAGAGAATCAAACTCACTTCAATAACCAGAGAGAGCATCAAACCCACTTCAATAACCAGAGAGAGAATCAAACTCACTTCAATAACCAGAGAGAGCATCAAACCCACTTCAATAACCAGAGAGAGAATCAAACTCACTTCAATAACCAGAGAGAGAATCAAACTCACTTCAATAACCAGAGAGAGAATCAAACTCACTTCAATAACCAGAGAGAGAATCAAACTCACTTCAATAACCAGAGAGAGAATCAAACTCACTTCAATAACCAGAGAGAGAATCAAACTCACTTCAATAACCCGAGAAAGAATCAAACTCACTTCAATAACCAGAGAGAGAATCAAACTCACTTCAATAACCAGAAAGAGAATCAAACTCACTTCAATAACCAGAGAGAGAATCAAACTCACTTCAATAACCAGAGAGAGAATCAAACTCACTTCAATAACCAGAGAGAGAATCAAACTCACTTCAATAACCAGAGAGAGAATCAAACTCACTTCAATAACCAGAGAGAGAATCAAACTCACTTCAATGACCAGAGAGAGAATCAAACCCACTTCAATAACCAGAGAGAGAATCAAACTCACTTCAATAACCAGAGAGAGCATCAAACTCACTTCAATAACCAGAGAGAGAATCAAACTCACTTCAACAACCAGAGAGAGAATCAAACCCACTTCAATAACCAGAGAGAGCATCAAACCCACTTCAATAACCAGAGAGAGGATCAAACTCATTCAATAACCAGAGAGAGAATCAAACTCACTTCAATAACCAGAGAGAGAATCAAACCCACTTCAATAACCAGAGAGAGAATCAAACTCACTTCAATAACCAGAGAGAGAATCAAACTCACTTCAATAACCAGAGAGAGAATCAAACTCACTTCAATAACCAGAGAGAGCATCAAACCCACTTCAATAATCAGAGAATCAAACTCACTTCAATAACCAGAGAGAGCATCAAACCCACTTCAATAACCAGAGAGAGAATCAAACTCACTTCAATAACCAGAGAGAGCATCAAACCCACTTCAATAACCAGAGAGAGAATCAAACTCACTTCAATAACCAGAGAGAGAATCAAACTCACTTCAATAACCAGAGAGAGAATCAAACTCACTTCAATAACCAGAGAGAGAATCAAACTCACTTCAATAACCAGAGAGAGAATCAAACTCACTTCAATAACCAGAGAGAGAATCAAACTCACTTCAATAACCCGAGAAAGAATCAAACTCACTTCAATAACCAGAGAGAGAATCAAACTCACTTCAATAACCAGAAAGAGAATCAAACTCACTTCAATAACCAGAGAGAGAATCAAACTCACTTCAATAACCAGAGAGAGAATCAAACTCACTTCAATAACCAGAGAGAGAATCAAACTCACTTCAATAACCAGAGAGAGAATCAAACTCACTTCAATAACCAGAGAGAGAATCAAACTCACTTCAATAATCAGAGAGAGCATCAAACTCACTTCAATAACCAGAGAGAGAATCAAACTCACTTCAATAACCAGAGAGAGAATCAAACTCACTTCAATAACCAGAGAGCATCAAACTCACTTCAATAACCAGAGAGAGAATCAAACTCATTCAATAACCAGAGAGAGAATCAAACTCACTTCAATAACCAGAGAGAGAATCAAACTCACTTCAATAACCAGAGATAGAATCAAACTCACTTCAATAACCAGAGAGAGATTCAAACTCACTTCAATAACCAGAGAGAGAATCAAACCCACTTCAATAACCAGAGATAGAATCAAACTCACTTCAATAACCAGAGAGAGATTCAAACTCACTTCATAACCAGAGAGAGAATCAAACTCACTTCAATAACCAGAGAGAGCATCAAACCCACTTCAATAACCAGAGAGAGATTCAAACTCACTTCAATAACCAGAGAGAGGATCAAACTCACTTCATTAACCAGAGAGAGCATCAAACCCACTTCAATAACCAGAGATAGAATCAAACTCACTTCAATAACCAGAGAGAGATTCAAACTCACTTCAATAACCAGAGAGAGGATCAAACTCACTTCAATAACCAGAGATAGAATCAAACTCACTTCAATAACCAGAGAGAGATTCAAACTCACTTCAATAACCAGAGAGAGGATCAAACTCATTCAATAACCAGAGATAGAATCAAACTCACTTCAATAACCAGAGAGAGAATCACACTCACTTCAATAACCAGAGAGAGAATCAAACTCACTTCAATAACCAGAGAGAGAATCAAACTCACTTCAATGACCAGAGAGAGAATCAAACCCACTTCAATAACCAGAGAGAGAATCAAACTCACTTCAATAACCAGAGAGAGCATCAAACTCACTTCAATAACCAGAGAGAGAATCAAACTCACTTCAACAACCAGAGAGAGAATCAAACCCACTTCAATAACCAGAGAGAGCATCAAACCCACTTCAATAACCAGAGAGAGGATCAAACTCATTCAATAACCAGAGAGAGAATCAAACTCACTTCAATAACCAGAGAGAGAATCAAACCCACTTCAATAACCAGAGAGAGAATCAAACTCACTTCAATAACCAGAGAGAGAATCAAACTCACTTCAATAACCAGAGAGAGAATCAAACTCACTTCAATAACCAGAGAGAGAATCAAACTCACTTCAATAACCAGAGAGAGCATCAAACCCACTTCAATAATCAGAGAATCAAACTCACTTCAATAACCAGAGAGAGCATCAAACCCACTTCAATAACCAGAGAGAGAATCAAACTCACTTCAATAACCAGAGAGAGAATCAAACTCACTTCAATAACCAGAGAGAGAATCAAACTCACTTCAATAACCAGAGAGAGAATCAAACTCACTTCAACAACCAGAGAGAGAATCAAACTCACTTCAATAACCAGAGAGAGCATCAAACCCACTTCAATAACCAGAGAGAGAATCAAACTCACTTCAATAACCAGAGAGAGAATCAAACTCACTTCAATAACCAGAGAGAGAATCAAACTCACTTCAATAACCAGAGAGAGAATCAAACCCACTTCAATAACCAGAGAGAGAATCAAACTCACTTCAATAACCAGAGAGAGCATCAAACCCACTTCAATAATCAGAGAGAGAATCAAACTCACTTCAATAACCAGAGAGAGAATCAAACTCACTTCAATAACCAGAGAGAGCATCAAACTCACTTCAATAACCAGAGAGAGAATCAAACTCACTTCAACAACCAGAGAGAGAATCAAACCCACTTCAATAACCAGAGAGAGCATCAAACCCACTTCAATAACCAGAGAGAGGATCAAACTCATTCAATAACCAGAGAGAGAATCAAACTCACTTCAATAACCAGAGAGAGAATCAAACCCACTTCAATAACCAGAGAGAGAATCAAACTCACTTCAATAACCAGAGAGAGAATCAAACTCACTTCAATAACCAGAGAGAGAATCAAACTCACTTCAATAACCAGAGAGAGCATCAAACCCACTTCAATAATCAGAGAATCAAACTCACTTCAATAACCAGAGAGAGCATCAAACCCACTTCAATAACCAGAGAGAGAATCAAACTCACTTCAATAACCAGAGAGAGAATCAAACTCACTTCAATAACCAGAGAGAGAATCAAACTCACTTCAATAACCAGAGAGAGCATCAAACCCACTTCAATAACCAGAGAGAGAATCAAACTCACTTCAATAACCAGAGAGAGAATCAAACCCACTTCAATAACCAGAGATAGAATCAAACTCACTTCAATAACCAGAGAGAGAATCACACTCACTTCAATAACCAGAGAGAGAATCAAACTCACTTCAATAACCAGAGAGAGAATCAAACTCACTTCAATGACCAGAGAGAGAATCAAACCCACTTCAATAACCAGAGAGAGAATCAAACTCACTTCAATAACCAGAGAGAGCATCAAACTCACTTCAATAACCAGAGAGAGAATCAAACTCACTTCAACAACCAGAGAGAGAATCAAACCCACTTCAATAACCAGAGAGAGCATCAAACCCACTTCAATAACCAGAGAGAGGATCAAACTCATTCAATAACCAGAGAGAGAATCAAACTCACTTCAATAACCAGAGAGAGAATCAAACCCACTTCAATAACCAGAGAGAGAATCAAACTCACTTCAATAACCAGAGAGAGAATCAAACTCACTTCAATAACCAGAGAGAGAATCAAACTCACTTCAATAACCAGAGAGAGAATCAAACTCACTTCAATAACCAGAGAGAGCATCAAACCCACTTCAATAATCAGAGAATCAAACTCACTTCAATAACCAGAGAGAGCATCAAACCCACTTCAATAACCAGAGAGAGAATCAAACTCACTTCAATAACCAGAGAGAGCATCAAACCCACTTCAATAACCAGAGAGAGAATCAAACTCACTTCAATAACCAGAGAGAGAATCAAACTCACTTCAATAACCAGAGAGAGAATCAAACTCACTTCAATAACCAGAGAGAGAATCAAACTCACTTCAATAACCAGAGAGAGAATCAAACTCACTTCAATAACCAGAGAGAGAATCAAACTCACTTCAATAACCCGAGAAAGAATCAAACTCACTTCAATAACCAGAGAGAGAATCAAACTCACTTCAATAACCAGAGAGAGAATCAAACTCACTTCAATAACCAGAGAGAGAATCAAACTCACTTCAATAACCAGAGAGAGAATCAAACTCACTTCAATAATCAGAGAGAGCATCAAACTCACTTCAATAACCAGAGAGAGAATCAAACTCACTTCAATAACCAGAGAGAGAATCAAACTCACTTCAATAACCAGAGAGAGAATCAAACTCACTTCAATAACCAGAGAGCATCAAACTCACTTCAATAACCAGAGAGAGAATCAAACTCCCTTCAATAACCAGAGAGGGAATCAAACTCACTTCAATGACCAGAGAGAGAATCAAACCCACTTCAATAACCAGAGAGAGAATCAAACTCACTTCAATAACCAGAGAGAGCATCAAACTCACTTCAATAACCAGAGAGAGAATCAAACTCACTTCAACAACCAGAGAGAGAATCAAACCCACTTCAATAACCAGAGAGAGCATCAAACCCACTTCAATAACCAGAGAGAGGATCAAACTCATTCAATAACCAGAGAGAGAATCAAACTCACTTCAATAACCAGAGAGAGAATCAAACCCACTTCAATAACCAGAGAGAGAATCAAACTCACTTCAATAACCAGAGAGAGAATCAAACTCACTTCAATAACCAGAGAGAGAATCAAACTCACTTCAATAACCAGAGAGAGCATCAAACCCACTTCAATAATCAGAGAATCAAACTCACTTCAATAACCAGAGAGAGAATCAAACTCACTTCAATAACCAGAGAGAGAATCAAACTCACTTCAATAACCAGAGAGAGAATCAAACTCACTTCAATAACCAGAGAGAGAATCAAACTCACTTCAACAACCAGAGAGAGAATCAAACTCACTTCAATAACCAGAGAGAGCATCAAACCCACTTCAATAACCAGAGAGAGAATCAAACTCACTTCAATAACCAGAGAGAGAATCAAACTCACTTCAATAACCAGAGAGAGAATCAAACTCACTTCAATAACCAGAGAGAGAATCAAACCCACTTCAATAACCAGAGAGAGAATCAAACTCACTTCAATAACCAGAGAGAGCATCAAACCCACTTCAATAATCAGAGAGAGAATCAAACTCACTTCAATAACCAGAGAGAGAATCAAACTCACTTCAATAACCAGAGAGAGCATCAAACTCACTTCAATAACCAGAGAGAGAATCAAACTCACTTCAACAACCAGAGAGAGAATCAAACCCACTTCAATAACCAGAGAGAGCATCAAACCCACTTCAATAACAAGAGAGAGGATCAAACTCATTCAATAACCAGAGAGAGAATCAAACTCACTTCAATAACCAGAGAGAGAATCAAACCCACTTCAATAACCAGAGAGAGAATCTAACTCACTTCAATAACCAGAGAGAGAATCAAACTCACTTCAATAACCAGAGAGAGAATCAAACTCACTTCAATAACCAGAGAGAGCATCAAACCCACTTCAATAATCAGAGAATCAAACTCACTTCAATAACCAGAGAGAACATCAAACCCACTTCAATAACCAGAGAGAGAATCAAACTCACTTCAATAACCAGAGAGAGAAACAAACTCACTTCAATAACCAGAGAGAGAATCAAACTCACTTCAATAACCAGAGAGAGAATCAAACTCACTTCAATAACCAGAGAGAGAATCAAACTCACTTCAATAACCAGAGAGAGCATCAAACCCACTTCAATAACCAGAGAGAGAATCAAACTCACTTCAATAACCAGAGAGAGAATCAAACTCACTTCAATAACCAGAGAGAGAATCAAACTCACTTCAATAACCAGAGAGAGAATCAAACTCACTTCAATAACCAGAGAGAGAATCAAACTCACTTCAATAACCAGAGAGAGAATCAAACTCACTTCAATAACCAGAGAGAGAATCAAACATACTTCAATAACCAGAGAGAGAATCAAACTCACTTCAATAACCAGAGAGAGAATCAAACTCACTTCAATAACCAGAGAGAGAATCAAACTCACTTCAATAACCAGAGAGAGAATCAAATTCACTTCAATAACCAGAGAGAGAATCAAACTCACTTCAATAAAGAGAGAGAGAATCAAACCCAATTCAATAACCAGAGAGAGCATCAAACTCACTTCAATAACCAGAGAGAAAATCAAACTCACTTCAATAACCAGAGAAAGCATCAAACCCACTTAAATAACCAGAGAGAGAATCACACTCACTTCAATAACCAGAGAGAGCATCAAACTCACTTCAATAACCAGAGAGAGAATCAAACTCACTTCAATAACCAGAGAGAGAATCAAACTCATTTCAATAACCAGAGAGATCATCAAACCCACTTCAATAACCAGAGAGAGAATCAAACTCACTTCAATAACCAGAGAGAGAATCAAACTCACTTCAATAACCAGAGAGAGAATCAAACTCACTTCAATAACCAGAGAGAGCATCAAACTCACTTCAATAACCAGAGAGAGCATCAAACCCACTTCAATAATAAAGAGAGAGAATCAAACTCACTTCAATAACCAGAGAGAGAATCAAACTCACTTCAATAACCAGAGAGAGAATCAAACTCACTTCAATAACCAGAGAGAGAATCAAACTCACTTCAATAACCAGAGAGAGAATAAAACTCACTTCAATAATCAGAGAGAGAATCAAACTCACTTCAATAACCAGAGAGAGAATCAAACTCACTTCAATAACCAGAGAGAGAATCAAACTCACTTCAATAACCAGAGAGAGAATCAAACTCACTTCAATAACCAGAGAGAGAATCAAACTTACTTCAATAACCAGAGAGAGAATCAAACTCACTTCAATAACCAGAGAGAGAATCAAACTCACTTCAATAACCAGAGAGAGAATCAAACTCACTTCAATAACCAGAGAGAGAATCAAACATACTTCAATAACCAGAGAGAGAATCAAACTCACTTCAATAACCAGAGAGAGAATCAAACTCACTTCAATAACCAGAGAGAGAATCAAACTCACTTGAATAACCAGAGAGAGAATCAAACTCACTTCAATAACCAGAGAGAGAATAAAACTCACTTCAATAATCAGAGAGAGAATCAAACTCACTTCAATAACCAGAGAGAGAATCAAACTCACTTCAACAACCAGAGAGAGAATCAAACTCACTTCAATAACCAGAGAGAGAATGAAACTCACTTCAATAACCAGAGAGAGAATCAAACTCACTTCAATAACCAGAGAGAGAATCAAACTCACTTCAATAACCAGAGAGAGAATCAAACTCACTTCAATAACCAGAGAGAGCATCAAACCCACTTCAATAACCAGAGAGAGAATCAAACTCACTTCAATAACCAGAGAGAGAATCAAACTCACTTCAATAACCAGAGAGAGAATCAAACTCATTCAATAACCAGAGAGAGAATCAAACTAACTTCAATAACCAGAGAGAGCATCAAACCCACTTCAATAACCAGAGAGAGAATCAAACTCACTTCAATAACCAGAGAGAGAATCAAACTCACTTCAATAACCAGAGAGAGAATCAAACTCACTTCAATAACCAGAGAGAGAATCAAACTCACTTCAATAACCAGAGAGAGAATCAAACTCACTTCAATAACCAGAGAGAGAATCAAACTCACTTCAATAAAGAGAGAGAGAATCAAACCCACTTCAATAACCAGAGAGAGCATCAAACTCACTTCAATAACCAGAGAGAAAATCAAACTCACTTCAATAACCAGAGAAAGCATCAAACCCACTGAAATAACCAGAGAGAGAATCAAACTCACTTCAATAACCAGAGAGAGAATCACACTCACTTCAATAACCAGAGAGAGAATCAAACTCACTTCAATAACCAGAGAGAGAATCAAACTCACTTCAATAACCAGAGAGAGAATCAAACTCACTTCAATAACCAGAGAGAGAATCAAACTCACTTCAAAACCAGAGAGAGAATCAAACCCACTTCAATAACCAGAGATAGAATCAAACTCACTTCAATAACCAGAGAGAGAATCAAACTCACTTCAATAACCAGAGAGAGAATCAAACTCACTTCAATAACCAGAGAGAGAATCAAACTCATTTCAATAACCAGAGAGATCATCAAACCCACTTCAATAACCAGAGAGAGAATCAAACTCACTTCAATAACCAGAGAGAGAATCAAACTCACTTCAATAACCAGAGAGAGAATCAAACTCACTTCAATAACCAGAGAGAGAATCAAACTCACTTCAATAACCAGAGAGAGAATCAAACTCATTTCAATAACCAGAGAGATCATCAAACCCACTTCAATAACCAGAGAGAGAATCAAACTCACTTCAATAACCAGAGAGAGAATCAAACTCACTTCAATAACCAGAGAGAGAATCAAACTCACTTGAATAACCAGAGAGAGAATCAAACTCACTTCAATAACCAGAGAGAGAATAAAACTCACTTCAATAATCAGAGAGAGAATCAAACTCACTTCAATAACCAGAGAGAGAATCAAACTCACTTCAACAACCAGAGAGAGAATCAAACTCACTTCTATAACCAGAGAGAGCATCAAACTCACTTCAATAACCAGAGAGAGAATCAAACTCACTTCAATAACCAGAGAGAGAATCAAACTCACTTCAATAACCAGAGAGAGAATCAAACTCACTTCAATAACCAGAGAGAGCATCAAACCCACTTCAATAACCAGAGAGAGAATCAAACTCACTTCAATAACCAGAGAGAGAATCAAACTCATTCAATAACCAGAGAGAGAATCAAACTAACTTCAATAACCAGAGAGAGCATCAAACCCACTTCAATAACCAGAGAGAGAATCAAACTCACTTCAATAACCAGAGAGAGAATCAAACTCACTTCAATAACCAGAGAGAGAATCAAACTCACTTCAATAACCAGAGAGAGAATCAAACTCACTTCAATAACCAGAGAGAGAATCAAACTCACTTCAATAACCAGAGAGAGAATCAAACTCACTTCAATAAAGAGAGAGAGAATCAAACCCACTTCAATAACCAGAGAGAGCATCAAACTCACTTCAATAACCAGAGAGAAAATCAAACTCACTTCAATAACCAGAGAAAGCATCAAACCCACTGAAATAACCAGAGAGAGAATCACACTCACTTCAATAACCAGAGAGAGAATCAAACTCACTTCAATAACCAGAGAGAGAATCAAACTCACTTCAATAACCAGAGAGAGAATCAAACTCACTTCAATAACCAGAGAGAGAATCAAACTCACTTCAAAACCAGAGAGAGAATCAAACCCACTTCAATAACCAGAGATAGAATCAAACTCCCTTCAATAACCAGAGAGAGCATCAAACCCACTTCAATAATAAAGAGAGAGAATCAAACTCACTTCAATAACCAGAGAGAGAATCAAACTCACTTCAATAACCAGAGAGAGCATCAAACTCACTTCAATAACCAGAGAGAGAATCAAACTCACTTCAATAACCAGAGAGAGCATCAAACTCACTTCAATAACCAGAGAGAGAATCAAACTCACTTCAATAACCAGAGAGAGAATCAAACTCACTTCAATAATCAGAGAGAGAATCAAACTCACTTCAATAACCAGAGAGAGAATCAAACTCACTTCAATAACCAGAGAGAGCATCAAACTCACTTCAATAATCAGAGAGGGCATCAAACTCACTTCAATAAACAGAGAGAGAATCAAACTCACTTCAATAACCAGAGAGAGAATCAAACTCACTTCAATAACCAGAGAGAGAATCAAACTCACTTCAATAACCAGAGAGAGCATCAAACTCACTTCAATAACCAGAGAGAGCATCAAACCCACTTCAATAACCAGAGAGAGAATCAAACTCACTTCAATAACCAGAGAGAGCATCAAACTCACTTCAATAACCAGAGAGAGAATCAAACTCACTTCAATAACCCGAGAAAGAATCAAACTCACTTCAATAACCAGAGAGAGAATCAAACTCACTTCAATAACCAGAGAGAGCATCAAACTCACTTCAATAACCAGAGAGAGAATCAAACTCACTTCAATAACCAGAGAGAGAATCAAACTCACTTCAATAACCAGAGAGAGAATCAAACTCACTTCAATAACCAGAGAGAGAATCAAACTCACTTCAATAATCAGAGAGAGCATCAAACTCACTTCAATAACCAGAGAGAGAATCAAACTCACTTCAATAACCAGAGAGAGAATCAAACTCACTTCAATAACCAGAGAGAGAATCAAACTCACTTCAATAACCAGAGAGAGAATCAAACTCACTTCAATAACCAGAGAGCATCAAACTCACTTCAATAACCAGAGAGAGAATCAAACTCATTCAATAACCAGAGAGAGAATCAAACTCACTTCAATAACCAGAGAGAGAATCAAACTCACTTCAATAACCAGAGATAGAATCAAACTCACTTCAATAACCAGAGAGAGATTCAAACTCACTTCAATAACCAGAGAGAGAATCAAACCCACTTCAATAACCAGAGATAGAATCAAACTCACTTCAATAACCAGAGAGAGATTCAAACTCACTTCAATAACCAGAGAGAGAATCAAACTCACTTCAATAACCAGAGAGAGCATCAAACCCACTTCAATAACCAGAGAGAGATTCAAACTCACTTCAATAACCAGAGAGAGGATCAAACTCACTTCAATAACCAGAGAGAGCATCAAACCCACTTCAATAACCAGAGATAGAATCAAACTCACTTCAATAACCAGAGAGAGATTCAAACTCACTTCAATAACCAGAGAGAGGATCAAACTCACTTCAATAACCAGAGATAGAATCAAACTCACTTCAATAACCAGAGAGAGATTCAAACCCACTTCAATAACCAGAGAGAGGATCAAACTCACTTCAATAACCAGAGAGAGAATCAAACTCACTTCAATAACCAGAGAGAGAATCAAACTCACTTCAATAACCAGAGAGAGAATCAAACCCACTTCAATAACCAGAGAGAGAATCAAACTCACTTCAATAACCAGAGAGAGCATCAAACTCACTTCAATAACCAGAGAGAGAATCAAACTCACTTCAACAACCAGAGAGAGAATCAAACCCACTTCAATAATCAGAGAGAGCATCAAACTCACTTCAATAACCAGAGAGAGAATCAAACTCACTTCAATAACCAGAGAGAGAATCAAACTCACTTCAATAACCAGAGAGAGAATCAAACTCACTTCAATAACCAGAGAGAGAATCAAACTCACTTCAATAACCAGAGAGCATCAAACTCACTTCAATAACCAGAGAGAGAATCAAACTCATTCAATAACCAGAGAGAGAATCAAACTCACTTCAATAACCAGAGAGAGAATCAAACTCACTTCAATAACCAGAGATAGAATCAAACTCACTTCAATAACCAGAGAGAGATTCAAACTCACTTCAATAACCAGAGAGAGAATCAAACCCACTTCAATAACCAGAGATAGAATCAAACTCACTTCAATAACCAGAGAGAGATTCAAACTCACTTCAATAACCAGAGAGAGAATCAAACTCACTTCAATAACCAGAGAGAGCATCAAACCCACTTCAATAACCAGAGAGAGATTCAAACTCACTTCAATAACCAGAGAGAGGATCAAACTCACTTCAATAACCAGAGAGAGCATCAAACCCACTTCAATAACCAGAGATAGAATCAAACTCACTTCAATAACCAGAGAGAGATTCAAACTCACTTCAATAACCAGAGAGAGGATCAAACTCACTTCAATAACCAGAGATAGAATCAAACTCACTTCAATAACCAGAGAGAGATTCAAACCCACTTCAATAACCAGAGAGAGGATCAAACTCACTTCAATAACCAGAGAGAGAATCAAACTCACTTCAATAACCAGAGAGAGAATCAAACTCACTTCAATAACCAGAGAGAGAATCAAACCCACTTCAATAACCAGAGAGAGAATCAAACTCACTTCAATAACCAGAGAGAGCATCAAACTCACTTCAATAACCAGAGAGAGAATCAAACTCACTTCAACAACCAGAGAGAGAATCAAACCCACTTCAATAACCAGAGAGAGCATCAAACCCACTTCAATAACCAGAGAGAGGATCAAACTCATTCAATAACCAGAGAGAGAATCAAGCTCACTTCAATAACCAGAGAGAGAATCAAACCCACTTCAATAACCAGAGAGAGAATCAAACTCACTTAAATAACCAGAGAGAGAATCAAACTCACTTCAATAACCAGAGAGAGAATCAAATTCACTTCAATAACCAGAGAGAGCATCAAACTCACTTCAATAACCAGAGAGAGCATCAAACCCACTTCAATAACCAGAGAGAGCATCAAACCCACTTCAATAACCAGAGAGAGAATCAAACTCACTTCAATAACCAGAGAGAGAATCAAACTCACTTCAATAACCAGAGAGAGAATCAAACTCACTTCAATAACCAGAGAGAGCATCAAACCCACTTCAATAACCAGAGAGAGAATCAAACTCACTTCAATAACCAGAGAGAGAATCAAACTCACTTCAATAACCAGAGAGAGAATCAAACCCACTTCAATAACCAGAGAGAGAATCAAACTCACTTCAATAACCAGAGAGAGCATCAAACCCACTTCAATAATCAGAGAATCAAACTCACTTCAATAACCAGAGAGAGCATCAAACCCACTTCAATAACCAGAGAGAGAATCAAACTCACTTCAATAACCAGAGAGAGAATCAAACTCACTTCAATAACCAGAGAGAGAATCAAACCCACTTCAATAACCAGAGAGAGCATCAAACCCACTTCAATAATCAGAGAGAGAATCAAACTCACTTCAATAACCAGAGAGAGAATCAAACTCACTTCAATAACCAGAGAGAGAATCAAACTCACTTCAATAACCAGAGAGAGCATCAAACCCACTTCAATAACCAGAGAGAGAATCAAACTCACTTCAATAACCAGAGAGAGAATCAAACTCACTTCAATAACCAGAGAGAGAATCAAACCCACTTCAATAACCAGAGAGAGAATCAAACTCACTTCAATAACCAGAGAGAGCATCAAACCCACTTCAATAATCAGAGAATCAAACTCACTTCAATAACCAGAGAGAGCATCAAACCCACTTCAATAACCAGAGAGAGAATCAAACTCACTTCAATAACCAGAGAGAGAATCAAACTCACTTCAATAACCAGAGAGAGAATCAAACTCACTTCAATAACCAGAGAGAGAATCAAACTCACTTCAATAACCAGAGAGAGAATCAAACTCACTTCAATAACCAGAGAGAGCATCAAACCCACTTCAATAATCAGAGAGAGAATCAAACTCACTTCAATAACCAGAGAGAGAATCAAACTCACTTCAATAACCAGAGAGAGAATCAAACTTACTTCAATAACCAGAGAGAGCATCAAACCCACTTCAATAATCAGAGAGAGAATCAAACTCACTTCAATAACCAGAGAGAGAATCAAACTCACTTCAATAACCAGAGAGAGAATCAAACTCACTTCAATCATCAGAGAGAGAATCAAACTCACTTCAATAACCAGAGAGAGAATCAAACTCACTTCAATAACCAGAGAGAGAATCAAACTCACTTCAATAACCAGAGAGAGAATCAAACTTACTTCAATAACCAGAGAGAGAATCAAACTCACTTCAATAACCAGAGAGAGAATCAAACTCACTTCAATAACCAGAGAGAGAATCAAACTCAGTTCAATAACCAGAGAGAGAATCAAACTCACTTCAATAACCAGAGAGAGAATCAAACTTACTTCAATAACCAGAGAGAGAATCAAACTCACTTCAATAACCAGAGAGAGAATCAAACTCACTTCAATAACCAGAGAGAGAATCAAACTCACTTCAATAACCAGAGAGAGAATCAAACTTACTTCAATAACCAGAGAGAGAATCAAACTCACTTCAATAACCAGAGAGAGCATTAAACCCACTTCAATAATAAAGAGAGAGAATCAAACTCACTTCAATAACCAGAGAGAGAATCAAACTCACTTCAATAACCAGAGAGAGCATCAAACTCACTTCAATAACCAGAGAGAGCATCAAACTCACTTCAATAACCAGAGAGAGAATCAAACTCACTTCAATAACCAGAGAGAGAATCAAACTCACTTCAATAATCAGAGAGAGAATCAAACTCACTTCAATAACCAGAGAGAGAATCAAACTCACTTCAATAACCAGAGAGAGCATCAAACTCACTTCAATAATCAGAGAGGGCATCAAAATCACTTCAATAAACAGAGAGAGAATCAAACTCACTTCAATAACCAGAGAGAGAATCAAACTCACTTCAATAACCAGAGAGAGAATCAAACTCACTTCAATAACCAGAGAGAGCATCAAACTCACTTCAATAACCAGAGAGAGCATCAAACCCACTTCAATAACCAGAGAGAGAATCAAACTCACTTCAATAACCAGAGAGAGCATCAAACTCACTTCAATAACCAGAGAGAGAATCAAACTCACTTCAATAACCCGAGAAAGAATCAAACTCACTTCAATAACCAGAGAGAGAATCAAACTCACTTCAATAACCAGAGAGAGCATCAAACTCACTTCAATAACCAGAGAGAGAATCAAACTCACTTCAATAACCAGAGAGAGAATCAAACTCACTTCAATAACCAGAGAGAGAATCAAACTCACTTCAATAACCAGAGAGAGAATCAAACTCACTTCAATAATCAGAGAGAGCATCAAACTCACTTCAATAACCAGAGAGAGAATCAAACTCACTTCAATAACCAGAGAGAGAATCAAACTCACTTCAATAACCAGAGAGAGAATCAAACTCACTTCAATAACCAGAGAGAGAATCAAACTCACTTCAATAACCAGAGAGCATCAAACTCACTTCAATAACCAGAGAGAGAATCAAACTCATTCAATAACCAGAGAGAGAATCAAACTCACTTCAATAACCAGAGAGAGAATCAAACTCACTTCAATAACCAGAGATAGAATCAAACTCACTTCAATAACCAGAGAGAGATTCAAACTCACTTCAATAACCAGAGAGAGAATCAAACCCACTTCAATAACCAGAGATAGAATCAAACTCACTTCAATAACCAGAGAGAGATTCAAACTCACTTCAATAACCAGAGAGAGAATCAAACTCACTTCAATAACCAGAGAGAGCATCAAACCCACTTCAATAACCAGAGAGAGATTCAAACTCACTTCAATAACCAGAGAGAGGATCAAACTCACTTCAATAACCAGAGAGAGCATCAAACCCACTTCAATAACCAGAGATAGAATCAAACTCACTTCAATAACCAGAGAGAGATTCAAACTCACTTCAATAACCAGAGAGAGGATCAAACTCACTTCAATAACCAGAGATAGAATCAAACTCACTTCAATAACCAGAGAGAGATTCAAACCCACTTCAATAACCAGAGAGAGGATCAAACTCACTTCAATAACCAGAGAGAGAATCAAACTCACTTCAATAACCAGAGAGAGAATCAAACTCACTTCAATAACCAGAGAGAGAATCAAACCCACTTCAATAACCAGAGAGAGAATCAAACTCACTTCAATAACCAGAGAGAGCATCAAACTCACTTCAATAACCAGAGAGAGAATCAAACTCACTTCAACAACCAGAGAGAGAATCAAACCCACTTCAATAACCAGAGAGAGCATCAAACCCACTTCAATAACCAGAGAGAGGATCAAACTCATTCAATAACCAGAGAGAGAATCAAACTCACTTCAATAACCAGAGAGAGAATCAAACCCACTTCAATAACCAGAGAGAGAATCAAACTCACTTAAATAACCAGAGAGAGAATCAAACTCACTTCAATAACCAGAGAGAGAATCAAATTCACTTCAATAACCAGAGAGAGCATCAAACTCACTTCAATAACCAGAGAGAGCATCAAACCCACTTCAATAACCAGAGAGAGCATCAAACCCACTTCAATAACCAGAGAGAGAATCAAACTCACTTCAATAACCAGAGAGAGAATCAAACTCACTTCAATAACCAGAGAGAGAATCAAACTCACTTCAATAACCAGAGAGAGCATCAAACCCACTTCAATAACCAGAGAGAGAATCAAACTCACTTCAATAACCAGAGAGAGAATCAAACTCACTTCAATAACCAGAGAGAGAATCAAACCCACTTCAATAACCAGAGAGAGAATCAAACTCACTTCAATAACCAGAGAGAGCATCAAACCCACTTCAATAATCAGAGAATCAAACTCACTTCAATAACCAGAGAGAGCATCAAACCCACTTCAATAACCAGAGAGAGAATCAAACTCACTTCAATAACCAGAGAGAGAATCAAACTCACTTCAATAACCAGAGAGAGAATCAAACCCACTTCAATAACCAGAGAGAGCATCAAACCCACTTCAATAATCAGAGAGAGAATCAAACTCACTTCAATAACCAGAGAGAGAATCAAACTCACTTCAATAACCAGAGAGAGAATCAAACTCACTTCAATAACCAGAGAGAGCATCAAACCCACTTCAATAACCAGAGAGAGAATCAAACTCACTTCAATAACCAGAGAGAGAATCAAACTCACTTCAATAACCAGAGAGAGAATCAAACCCACTTCAATAACCAGAGAGAGAATCAAACTCACTTCAATAACCAGAGAGAGCATCAAACCCACTTCAATAATCAGAGAATCAAACTCACTTCAATAACCAGAGAGAGCATCAAACCCACTTCAATAACCAGTGAGAGAATCAAACTCACTTCAATAACCAGAGAGAGAATCAAACTCACTTCAATAACCAGAGAGAGAATCAAACTCACTTCAATAACCAGAGAGAGAATCAAACTCACTTCAATAACCAGAGAGAGAATCAAACTCACTTCAATAACCAGAGAGAGCATCAAACCCACTTCAATAATCAGAGAGAGAATCAAACTCACTTCAATAACCAGAGAGAGAATCAAACTCACTTCAATAACCAGAGAGAGAATCAAACTTACTTCAATAACCAGAGAGAGCATCAAACCCACTTCAATAATCAGAGAGAGAATCAAACTCACTCCAATAACCAGAGAGAGAATCAAACTCACTTCAATAACCAGAGAGAGAATCAAACTCACTTCAATCATCAGAGAGAGAATCAAACTCACTTCAATAACCAGAGAGAGAATCAAACTCACTTCAATAACCAGAGAGAGAATCAAACTCACTTCAATAACCAGAGAGAGAATCAAACTTACTTCAATAACCAGAGAGAGAATCAAACTCACTTCAATAACCAGAGAGAGAATCAAACTCACTTCAATAACCAGAGAGAGAATCAAACTCAGTTCAATAACCAGAGAGAGAATCAAACTCACTTCAATAACCAGAGAGAGAATCAAACTTACTTCAATAACCAGAGAGAGAATCAAACTCACTTCAATAACCAGAGAGAGAATCAAACTCACTTCAATAACCAGAGAGAGAATCAAACTCACTTCAATAACCAGAGAGAGAATCAAACTCACTTCAATAACCAGAGAGAGAATCAAACTTACTTCAATAACCAGAGAGAGAATCAAACTCACTTCAATAACCAGAGAGAGAATCAAACTCACTTCAATAACCAGAGAGAGAATCAAACTCACTTCAATAACCAGAGAGAGAATCAAACTCACTTCAATAACCAGAGAGAGAATTAAACTCACTTCAACAACCAGAGAGAGAATCAAACTCACTTCAATAACCAGAGAGAGCATCAAACTCACTTCAATAACCAGAGAGAGAATCAAACTCACTTCAATAACCAGAGAGAGAATCAAACTCACTTCAATAACCAGAGAGAGAATCAAACTCACTTCAATAACCAGAGAGAGAATCAAACTCACTTCAATAACCAGAGAGAGAATCAAACTCACTTCAATAACCAGAGAGAGAATCAAACTCACTTCAATAACCAGAGAGAGAATCAAACTCACTTCAATAACCAGAGAGAGCATCAAACCCACTTCAATAACCAGAGAGAGAATCAAACTCACTTCAATAACCAGAGAGAGAATCAAACTCACTTCAATAACCAGAGAGAGAATCAAACTCATTCAATAACCAGAGAGAGAATCAAACTAACTTCAATAACCAGAGAGAGAATCAAACTCACTTCAATAACCAGAGAGAGAATCAAACTCACTTCAATAACCAGAGAGAGAATCAAACTCACTTCAATAACCAGAGAGAGAATCAAACCCACTTCAATAACCAGAGAGAGAATCAAACTCACTTCAATAACCAGAGAGAGAATCAAACTCACTTCAATAACCAGAGAGAGAATCAAACTCACTTCAATAACCAGAGAGAGAATCAAACTCACTTCAATAACCAGAGAGAGAATCAAACTCACTTCAATAAAGAGAGAGAGAATCAAACCCACTTCAATAACCAGAGAGAGAATCAAACTCACTTCAATAACCAGAGAGAGAATCAAACTCACTTAAATAACCAGAGAAAGCATCAAACCCACTTCAATAACCAGAGAGAGAATCAAACTCACTTCAATAACCAGAGAGAGAATCAAACTCACTTCAATAACCAGAGAGAGAATCACACTCACTTCAATAACCAGAGAGAGCATCAAACTCACTTCAATAACCAGAGAGAGAATCAAACTCACTTCAATAACCAGAGAGAGAATCAAACTCACTTCAATAACCAGAGAGAGAATCAAACTCACTTCAATAACCAGAGAGAGCATCAAACTCACTTCAATAACCGGAGAGAGAATCAAACCCACTTCAATAACCAGAGAGAGAATCAAACTCACTTCAATAACCAGAGAGAGAATCAAACTCACTTCAATAACCAGAGAGAGAATCAAACTCACTTCAATAACCAGAGAGAGATTCAAACTCACTTCAATAACCAGAGAGAGAATCAAACTCACTTCAACAACCAGAGAGAGAATCAAACTCACTTCAATAACCAGAGAGAGCATCAAACTCACTTCAATAACCCGAGAATCAAACTCACTTCAATAACCAGAGAGAGAATCAAACTCACTTCAATAACCAGAGAGAGAATCAAACCCACTTCAATAACCAGAGAGAGAATCAAACTCACTTCAATAACCAGAGAGAGAATCAAACTCACTTCAATAACCAGAGAGAGAATCAAACTCACTTCAACAACCAGAGAGAGCATCAAACTCACTTCAAAAACCAGAGAGAGCATCAAACTCACTTCAATAACCAGAGAGAGAATCAAACTCACTTCAATAACCAGAGAGAGAATCAAACTCACTTCAATAACCAGAGAGCATCAAACTCACTTCAATAACCAGAGAGAGAATCAAACTCATTCAATAACCAGAGAGAGAATCAAACCCACTTCAATAACCAGAGAGAGAATCAAACTCACTTCAATAACCAGAGAGAGCATCAAACCCACTTCAATAAACAGAGAGAGAATCAAACTCACTTCAATAACCAGAGAGAGAATCAAACTCACTTCAATAACCAGAGAGAGAATCAAACTCACTTCAAGAACCAGAGAGAGAATCAAACTCACTTCAATAACCAGAGAGAGCATCAAACCCACTTCAATAAACAGAGAGAGCATCAAACTCCCTTCAATAACCAGAGAGAGAATCAAACTCACTTCAATAACCAGAGAGAGAATCAAACTCACTTCAAGAACCAGAGAGAGAATCAAACTCACTTCAATAACCAGAGAGAGAATCAAACTCACTTCAAGAACCAGAGAGAGAATCAAACTCACTTCAATAACCAGAGAGAGCATCAAACCCACTTCAATAACCCGAGAGAGAATCAAACCCACTTCAATAACCAGAGAGAGAATCAAACTCACTTCAATAACCAGAGAGAGCATCAAACCCACTTCAATAACCAGAGAGAGAATCAAACTCACTTCAATAACCAGAGAGAGAATCAAACTCACTTCAATAACCAGAGAGAGAATCAAACTCACTTCAATAACCAGAGAGAGCATCAAACCCACTTCAATAACCAGAGAGAGCATCAAACCCACTTCAATAACCAGAGAGAGAATCAAACTCACTTCAATAACCAGAGAGAGAATCAAACTCACTTCAATAACCAGAGAGAGAATCAAACTCACTTCAATAACCAGAGAGAGAATCAAACTCACTTCAATAACCAGAGAGAGCATCAAACCCACTTCAATAACCAGAGAGAGAATCAAACTCACTTCAATAACCAGAGAGAGAATCAAACTCACTTCAATAACCAGAGAGAGAATCAAACTCACTTCAATAACCAGAGAGAGAATCAAACTCACTTCAATAACCAGAGAGAGAATCAAACTCACTTCAATAAAGAGAGAGAGAATCAAACCCACTTCAATAACCAGAGAGAGCATCAAACTCACTTCAATAACCAGAGAGAAAATCAAACTCACTTCAATAACCAGAAAAAGCATCAAACCCACTTAAATAACCAGAGAGAGAATCACACTCACTTCAATAACCAGAGAGAGCATCAAACTCACTTCAATAACCAGAGAGAGAATCAAACTCACTTCAATAACCAGAGAGAGAATCAAACTCACTTCAATAACCAGAGAGAGAATCAAACTCACTTCAATAACCAGAGAGAGCATCAAACTCACTTCAATAACCGGAGAGAGAATCAAACCCACTTCAATAACCAGAGAGAGAATCAAACTCACTTCAATAACCAGAGAGAGAATCAAACTCACTTCAATAACCAGAGAGAGAATCAAACTCACTTCAATAACCAGAGAGAGATTCAAACTCACTTCAATAACCAGAGAGAGAATCAAACTCACTTCAACAACCAGAGAGAGAATCAAACTCACTTCAATAACCAGAGAGAGCATCAAACTCACTTCAATAACCCGAGAATCAAACTCACTTCAATAACCAGAGAGAGAATCAAACTCACTTCAATAACCAGAGAGAGAATCAACCCACTTCAATAACCAGAGAGAGAATCAAACTCACTTCAATAACCAGAGAGAGAATCAAACCCACTTCAATAACCAGAGAGAGAATCAAACTCACTTCAATAACCAGAGAGAGAATCAAACTCACTTCAATAACCAGAGAGAGAATCAAACTCACTTCAACAACCAGAGAGAGCATCAAACTCACTTCAATAACCAGAGAGAGCATCAAACTCACTTCAATAACCAGAGAGAGAATCAAACTCACTTCAATAACCAGAGAGAGAATCAAACTCACTTCAATAACCAGAGAGAGAATCAAACTCACTTCAATAACCAGAGAGAGAATCAAACTCACTTCAATAACCAGAGAGAGAATCAAACTCACTTCAATAAAGAGAGAGAGAATCAAACCCACTTCAATAACCAGAGAGAGCATCAAACTCACTTCAATAACCAGAGAGAAAATCAAACTCACTTCAATAACCAGAGAAAGCATCAAACCCACTTAAATAACCAGAGAGAGAATCACACTCACTTCAATAACCAGAGAGAGCATCAAACTCACTTCAATAACCAGAGAGAGAATCAAACTCACTTCAATAACCAGAGAGAGAATCAAACTCACTTCAATAACCAGAGAGAGAATCAAACTCACTTCAATAACCAGAGAGAGCATCAAACTCACTTCAATAACCGGAGAGAGAATCAAACCCACTTCAATAACCAGAGAGAGAATCAAACTCACTTCAATAACCAGAGAGAGAATCAAACTCACTTCAATAACCAGAGAGAGAATCAAACTCACTTCAATAACCAGAGAGAGATTCAAACTCACTTCAATAACCAGAAAGAGAATCAAACTCACTTCAACAACCAGAGAGAGAATCAAACTCACTTCAATAACCAGAGAGAGCATCAAACTCACTTCAATAACCCGAGAATCAAACTCACTTCAATAACCAGAGAGAGAATCAAACTCACTTCAATAACCAGAGAGAGAAACAAACCCACTTCAATAACCAGAGAGAGAATCAAACTCACTTCAATAACCAGAGAGAGAATCAAACTCACTTCAATAACCAGAGAGAGAATCAAACCCACTTCAATAACCAGAGAGAGAATCAAACTCACTTCAATAACCAGAGAGAGAATCAAACTCACTTCAACAACCAGAGAGAGCATCAAACTCACTTCAATAACCAGAGAGAGCATCAAACTCACTTCAATAACCAGAGAGAGAATCAAACTCACTTCAATAACCAGAGAGAGAATCAAACTCACTTCAATAACCAGAGAGCATCAAACTCACTTCAATAACCAGAGAGAGAATCAAACTCATTCAATAACCAGAGAGAGAATCAAACCCACTTCAATAACCAGAGAGAGAATCAAACTCACTTCAATAACCAGAGAGAGCATCAAACCCACTTCAATAACCAGAGAGAGAATCAAACTCACTTCAATAACCAGAGAGAGAATCAAACTCACTTCAATAACCAGAGAGAGAATCAAACTCACTTCAAGAACCAGAGAGAGAATCAAACTCACTTCAATAACCAGAGAGAGCATCAAACCCACTTCAATAACCAGAGAGAGCATCAAACCCACTTCAATAACCAGAGAGAGAATCAAACTCACTTCAATAACCAGAGAGAGAATCAAACTCACTTCAATAACCAGAGAGAGAATCAAACTCACTTCAATAACCAGAGAGAGCATCAAACCCACTTCAATAACCAGAGAGAGCATCAAACCCACTTCAATAACCAGAGAGAGAATCAAACTCACTTCAATAACCAGAGAGAGAATCAAACTCACTTCAATAACCAGAGAGAGAATCAAACTCACTTCAATAACCAGAGAGAGAATCAAACTCACTTCAATAACCAGAGAGAGCATCAAACCCACTTCAATAACCAGAGAGAGAATCAAACTCACTTCAATAACCAGAGAGAGAATCAAACTCACTTCAATAACCAGAGAGAGAATCAAACTCACTTCAATAACCAGAGAGAGAATCAAACCCACTTCAATAACCAGAGAGAGCATCAAACTCACTTCAATAACCAGAGAGAAAATCAAACTCACTTCAATAACCAGAGAAAGCATCAAACCCACTAAAATAACCAGAGAGAGAATCACACTCACTTCAATAACCAGAGAGAGCATCAAACTCACTTCAATAACCAGAGAGAGAATCAAACTCACTTCAATAACCAGAGAGAGAATCAAACTCACTTCAATAACCAGAGAGAGCATCAAACCCACTTCAATAATCAGAGAGAGAATCAAACTCACTTCAATAACCAGAGAGAGAATCAAACTCACTTCAATAACCAGAGAGAGAATCAAACTTACTTCAATAACCAGAGAGAGCATCAAACCCACTTCAATAATCAGAGAGAGAATCAAACTCACTTCAATAACCAGAGAGAGAATCAAACTCACTTCAATAACCAGAGAGAGAATCAAACTCACTTCAATAACCAGAGAGAGAATCAAACTCACTTCAATAACCAGAGAGAGAATCAAACTCACTTCAATAACCAGAGAGAGAACCAAACTTACTTCAATAACCAGAGAGAGAATCAAACTTACTTCAATAACCAGAGAAAGAATCAAACTCACTTCAATAACCAGAGAGAGAATCAAACTCACTTCAATAACCAGAGAGAGAATCAAACTCACTTCAATAACCAGAGAGAGAATCAAACTCACTTCAATAACCAGAGAGAGAATCAAACTCACTTCAATAACCAGAGAGAGAATCAAACTCACTTCAATAACCAGAGAGAGAATCAAACTCACTTCAATAACCAGAGAGAGAATAAAACTCACTTCAATAATCAGAGAGAGAATAAAACTCACTTCAATAACCAGAGAGAGAATCAAACTCACTTCAACAACCAGAGAGAGAATCAAACTCACTTCAATAACCAGAGAGAGCATCAAACTCACTTCAATAACCAGAGAGAGAATCAAACTCACTTCAATAACCAGAGAGAGAATCAAACTCACTTCAATAACCAGAGAGAGAATCAAACTCACTTCAATAACCAGAGAGAGCATCAAACCCACTTCAATAACCAGAGAGAGAATCAAACTCACTTCAATAACCAGAGAGAGAATCAAACTCACTTCAATAACCAGAGAGAAAATCAAACTCACTTCAATAACCAGAGAGAGAATCAAACTCACTTCAATAACCAGAGAGAGCATCAAACCCACTTCAATAACCAGAGAGAGAATCAAACTCACTTCAATAACCAGAGAGAGAATCAAACTCACTTCAATAACCAGAGAGAGAATCAAACTCACTTCAATAACCAGAGAGAGAATCAAACTCACTTCAATAACCAGAGAGAGAATCAAACTCACTTCAATAACCAGAGAGAGAATCAAACTCACTTCAATAACCAGAGAGAGCATCAAACCCACTTCAATAACCAGAGAGAGAATCAAACTCACTTCAATAACCAGAGAGAGAATCAAACTCACTTCAATAACCAGAGAGAAAATCAAACTCATTCAATAACCAGAGAGAGAATCAAACTAACTTCAATAACCAGAGAGAGCATCAAACCCACTTCAATAACCAGAGAGAGAATCAAACTCACTTCAATAACCAGAGAGAGAATCAACCTCACTTCAATAACCAGAGAGAGAATCAAACTCACTTCAATAACCAGAGAGAGAATCAAACTCACTTCAATAACCAGAGAGAGAATCAAACTCACTTCAATAACCAGAGAGAGAATCAAACTCACTTCAATAACCAGAGAGAGAATCAAACTCACTTCAATAAAGAGAGAGAGAATCAAACCCACTTCAATAACCAGAGAGAGCATCAAACTCACTTCAATAACCAGAGAGAAAATCAAACTCACTTCAATAACCAGAGAAAGCATCAAACCCACTTAAATAACCAGAGAGAGAATCACACTCACTTCAATAACCAGAGAGAGCATCAAACTCACTTCAATAACCAGAGAGAGAATCAAACTCACTTCAATAACCAGAGAGAGAATCAAACTCATTTCAATAACCAGAGAGATCATCAAACCCACTTCAATAACCAGAGAGAGAATCAAACTCACTTCAATAACCAGAGAGAGAATCAAACTCACTTCAATAACCAGAGAGAGAATCAAACTCACTTCAATAACCAGAGAGAGAATCAAACTCACTTCAATAACCAGAGAGAGAATCAAACTCACTTCAAGAACCAGAGAGAGAATCAAACTCACTTCAATAACCAGAGAGAGCATCAAACCCACTTCAATAACCAGAGAGAGCATCAAACCCACTTCAATAACCAGAGAGAGAATCAAACTCACTTCAATAACCAGAGAGAGAATCAAACTCACTTCAATAACCAGAGAGAGAATCAAACTCACTTCAATAACCAGAGAGAGCATCAAACCCACTTCAATAACCAGAGAGAGCATCAAACCCACTTCAATAACCAGAGAGAGAATCAAACTCACTTCAATAACCAGAGAGAGAATCAAACTCACTTCAATAACCAGAGAGAGAATCAAACTCACTTCAATAACCAGAGAGAGCATCAAACCCACTTCAATAACCAGAGAGAGAATCAAACTCACTTCAATAACCAGAGAGAGAATCAAACTCACTTCAGTAACCAGTGAGAGAATCAAACTCACTTCAATAACCAGAGAGAGAATCAAACCCACTTCAAAAACCAGAGAGAGCATCAAACTCACTTCAATAACCAGAGAGAAAATCAAACTCACTTCAATAACCAGAGAAAGCATCAAACCCACTTAAATAACCAGAGAGAGAATCACACTCACTTCAATAACCAGAGAGAGCATCAAACTCACTTCAATAACCAGAGAGAGAATCAAACTCACTTCAATAACCAGAGAGAGAATCAAACTCACTTCAATAACCAGAGAGAGCATCAAACCCACTTCAATAATCAGAGAGAGAATCAAACTCACTTCAATAACCAGAGAGAGAATCAAACTCACTTCAATAACCAGAGAGAGAATCAAACTTACTTCAATAACCAGAGAGAGCATCAAAACCACTTCAATAATCAGAGAGAGAATCAAACTCACTTCAATAACCAGAGAGAGAATCAAACTCACTTCAATAACCAGAGAGAGAATCAAACTCACTTCAATAACCAGAGAGAGAATCAAACTCACTTCAATAACCAGAGAGCGAATCAAACTTACTTCAATAACCAGAGAGAGAATCAAACTCACTTCAATAACCAGAGAGAGAATCAAACTCACTTCAATAACCAGAGAGAGAATCAAACTCACTTCAATAACCAGAGAGAGAATCAAACTCACTTCAATAACCAGAGAGAGAATCAAACTTACTTCAATAACCAGAGATAGAATCAAACTCACTTCAATAACCAGAGAGAGAATCAAACTCACTTCAATAACCAGAGAGAGAATCAAACTTACTTCAATAACCAGAGAGAGAATCAAACTCACTTCAATAACCAGAGAGAGAATCAAACTTACTTCAATAACCAGAGAGAGAATCAAACTCACTTCAATAACCAGAGAGAGAATCAAACTCACTTCAACAACCAGAGAGAGAATCAAACTCACTTCAATAACCAGAGAGAGCATCAAACTCACTTCAATAACCAGAGAGAGAATCAAACTCACTTCAATAACCAGAGAGAGAATCAAACTCACTTCAATAACCAGAGAGAGCATCAAACCCACTTCAATAACCAGAGAGAGAATCAAACTCACTTCAATAACCAGAGAGAGAATCAAACTCACTTCAATAACCAGACAGAGAATCAAACTCACTTCAATAACCAGAGAGAGCATCAAACCCACTTCAATAACCAGAGAGAGAATCAAACTCACTTCAATAACCAGAGAGAGAATCAAACTCACTTCAATAACCAGAGAGAGAATCAAACTCATTCAATAACCAGAGAGAGAATCAAACTAACTTCAATAACCAGAGAGAGCATCAAACCCACTTCAATAACCAGAGAGAGAATCAAACTCACTTCAATAACCAGAGAGAGAATCAAACTCACTTCAATAACCAGAGAGAGAATCAAACTCACTTCAATAACCAGAGAGAGAATCAAACTCACTTCAATAACCAGAGAGAGAATCAAACTCACTTCAATAACCAGAGAGAGAATCAAACTCACTTCAATAAAGAGAGAGAGAATCAAACCCACTTCAATAACCAGAGAGAGCATCAAACTCACTTCAATAACCAGAGAGAAAATCAAACTCACTTCAATAACCAGAGAAAGCATCAAACCCACTTAAATAACCAGAGAGAGAATCACACTCACTTCAATAACCAGAGAGAGCATCAAACTCACTTCAATAACCAGAGAGAGAATCAAACTCACTTCAATAACCAGAGAGAGAATCAAACTCACTTCAATAACCAGAGAGAGCATCAAACCCACTTCAATAACCAGAGAGAGCATCAAACCCACTTCAATAACCAGAGAGAGCATCAAACTCACTTCAATAACCAAAGAGAGAATCAAACTCACTTCAATAACCAGAGAGAGAATCAAACTCACTTCAATAACCAGAGAGAGCATCAAACCCACTTCAATAATCAGAGAGAGAATCAAACTCACTTCAATAACCAGAGAGAGAATCAAACTCACTTCAATAACCAGAGAGAGAATCAAACTTACTTCAATAACCAGAGAGAGCATCAAACCCACTTCAATAATCAGAGAGAGAATCAAACTCACTTCAATAACCAGAGAGAGAATCAAACTCACTTCAATAACCAGAGAGAGAATCAAACTCACTTCAATAACCAGAGAGAGAATCAAACTCACTTCAATAACCAGAGAGCGAATCAAACTTACTTCAATAACCAGAGAGAGAATCAAACTCACTTCAATAACCAGAGAGAGAATCAAACTCACTTCAATAACCAGAGAGAGAATCAAACTCACTTCAATAACCAGAGAGAGAATCAAACTCACTTAAATAACCAGAGAGAGAATCAAACTTACTTCAATAACCAGAGAGAGAATCAAACTTACTTCAATAACCAGAGAGAGAATCAAACTCACTTCAATAACCAGAGAGAGAATCAAACTCACTTCAATAACCAGAGAGAGAATCAAACTCACTTCAATAACCAGAGAGAGAATCAAACTTACTTCAATAACCAGAGAGAGAATCAAACTCACTTCAATAACCAGAGAGAGAATCAAACTCACTTCAATAACCAGAGAGAGAATCAAACTCACTTCAATAACCAGAGAGAGAATCAAACTTACTTCAATAACCAGAGAGAGAATCAAACTCACTTCAATAACCAGAGAGAGAATCAAACTCACTTCAATAACCAGAGAGAGAATCAAACTCACTTCAACAACCAGAGAGAGAATCAAACTCACTTCAATAACCAGAGAGAGCATCAAACTCACTTCAATAACCAGAGAGAGAATCAAACTCACTTCAATAACCAGAGAGAGAATCAAACTCACTTCAATAACCAGAGAGAGCATCAAACCCACTTCAATAACCAGAGAGAGAATCAAACTCACTTCAATAACCAGAGAGAGAATCAAACTCACTTCAATAACCAGAGAGAGAATCAAACTCATTCAATAACCAGAGAGAGAATCAAACTAACTTCAATAACCAGAGAGAGCATCAAACTCACTTCAATAACCAGAGAGAGAATCAAACTCACTTCAATAACCAGAGAGAGAATCAAACTCACTTCAATAACCAGAGAGCGAATCAAACTTACTTCAATAACCAGAGAGAGAATCAAACTTACTTCAATAACCAGAGAGAGAATCAAACTTACTTCAATAACCAGAGAGAGAATCAAACTCACTTCAATAACCAGAGAGAGAATCAAACTCACTTCAATAACCAGAGAGAGAATCAAACTCACTTCAATAACCAGAGAGAGAATCAAACTCACTTCAATAACCAGAGAGAGAATCAAACTCACTTCAATAACCAGAGAGAGAATCAAACTCACTTCAATAACCAGAGAGAGAATCAAACTTACTTCAATAACCAGAGAGAGAATCAAACTCACTTCAATAACCAGAGAGAGAATCAAACTCACTTCAATAACCAGAGAGAGAATCAAACTCACTTCAACAACCAGAGAGAGAATCAAACTCACTTCAATAACCAGAGAGAGCATCAAACTCACTTCAATAACCAGAGAGAGAATCAAACTCACTTCAATAACCAGAGAGAGAATCAAACTCACTTCAATAACCAGAGAGAGCATCAAACCCACTTCAATAACCAGAGAGAGAATCAAACTCACTTCAATAACCAGAGAGAGAATCAAACTCACTTCAATAACCAGAGAGAGAATCAAACTCATTCAATAACCAGAGAGAGAATCAAACTAACTTCAATAACCAGAGAGAGCATCAAACCCACTTCAATAACCAGAGAGAGAATCAAACTCACTTCAATAACCAGAGAGAGAATCAAACTCACTTCAATAAAGAGAGAGAGAATCAAACCCACTTCAATAACCAGAGAGAGCATCAAACTCACTTCAATAACCAGAGAGAAAATCAAACTCACTTCAATAACCAGAGAAAGCATCAAACCCACTTAAATAACCAGAGAGAGAATCACACTCACTTCAATAACCAGAGAGAGCATCAAACTCACTTCAATAACCAGAGAGAGAATCAAACTCACTTCAATAACCAGAGAGAGAATCAAACTCATTTCAATAACCAGAGAGATCATCAAACCCACTTCAATAACCAGAGAGAGAATCAAACTCACTTCAATAACCAGAGAGAGAATCAAACTCACTTCAATAACCAGAGAGAGAATCAAACTCACTTCAATAACCAGAGAGAGAATCAAACTCACTTCAATAACCAGAGAGAGCATCAAACTCACTTCAATAACCAGAGAGAGCATCAAACCCACTTCAATAATAAAGAGAGAGAATCAAACTCACTTCAATAACCAGAGAGAGAATCAAACTCACTTCAATAACCAGAGAGAGCATCAAACTCACTTCAATAACCAGAGAGAGCATCAAACTCACTTCAATAACCAGAGAGAGCATCAAACTCACTTCAATAACCAGAGAGAGAATCAAACTCACTTCAATAACCAGAGAGAGAATCAAACTCACTTCAATAACCAGAGAGCATCAAACACACTTCAATAACCAGAGAGAGAATCAAACTCATTCAATAACCAGAGAGAGAATCAAACCCACTTCAATAACCAGAGACAGAATCAAACTCACTTCAATAACCAGAGAGAGATTCAAACTCACTTCAATAACCAGAGAGAGAATCAAACTCACTTCAATAACCAGAGAGAGGATCAAACTCACTTCAATAACCAGAGAGAGCATCAAACCCACTTCAATAACCAGAGAGAGAATCAAACTCACTTCAATAACCAGAGAGAGCATCAAACTCACTTCAATAATCAGAGAGAGCATCAAACTCACTTTCATAACCAGAGAGAGAATCAAACTCAGTTCAATAAACAGAGAGAGAATCAAACTCACTTCAATAAACAGGGAGAGCATCAAACCCACTTCAATAACCAGAGAGAGAATCAAACTCACTTCAATAACCAGAGAGAGCATCAAACTCACTTCAATAACCAGAGAGAGCATCAAACTCACTTCAATAACCAGAGAGAGAATCAAACTCACTTCAATAACCAGAGAGAGAATCAAACTCACTTCAATAACCAGAGAGCATCAAACTCACTTCAATAACCAGAGAGAGAATCAAACTCATTCAATAACCAGAGAGAGAATCAAACCCACTTCAATAACCAGAGACAGAATCAAACTCACTTCAATAACCAGAGAGAGATTCAAACTCACTTCAATAACCAGAGAGAGAATCAAACTCACTTCAATAACCAGAGAGAGGATCAAACTCACTTCAATAACCAGAGAGAGCATCAAACCCACTTCAATAACCAGAGAGAGAATCAAACTCACTTCAATAACCAGAGAGAGCATCAAACTCACTTCAATAACCAGAGAGAGCATCAAACTCACTTTCATAACCAGAGAGAGAATCAAACTCACTTCAATAAACAGAGAGAGAATCAAACTCACTTCAATAAACAGGGAGAGCATCAAACCCACTTCAATAACCAGAGAGAGAATCAAACTCACTTCAATAACCAGAGAGAGCATCAAACTCACTTCAATAACCAGAGAGAGGATCAAACTCACTTCAATAATCAGAGAGAGAATCAAACTCACTTCAATAACCAGAGAGCATCAAACTCACTTCAATAACCAGAGAGAGCATCAAACTCACTTCAATAACCAGAGAGAGCATCAAACCCACTTCAATAATCAGAGAATCAAACTCACTTCAATAACCAGAGAGAGCATCAAACCCACTTTAATAACCAGAGAGAGAATCAAACTCACTTCAATAACCAGAGAGAGCATCAAACCCACTTCAATAATCAGAGAGAGAGTCAAACTCACTTCAATAACGAGAGAGAGAATCAAACTCACTTCAATAACCAGAGAGAGAATCAAACTGACTTCAATAACCAGAGAGAGAGTCAAACTCACTTCAATAACCAGAGAGAGAATCAAACTCACTTCAATAACCAGAGAGAGAATCAAACTCACTTCAATAATCAGAGAGAGAATCAAACTCACTTCAATAACCAGAGAGAGAATCAAACTCACTTCAATAACCAGAGAGAGAATCAAACTCACTTCAATAACCAGAGAGAGCATCAAACTCACTTGAATAACCAGAGAGATAATCAAACTCACTTCAATAACCAGAGAGAGAATCAAACTCACTTCAATAACCAGAGAGAGAATCAAACTCACTTCAATAACCAGAGAGAGAATCAAACTCACTTCAATAAACAGAGAGAGCATCAAATCCACTTCAATAACCAGAGAGAGAATCAAACTCACTTCAATAACCAGAGAGAGAATCAAACTCACTTCAATAACCAGAGAGAGAATCAAACTCACTTCAATAACCAGAGAGAGAATCAAACTCACTTCAATAACCAGAGAGAGAATCAAACCCACTTCAATAACCAGAGAGACCATCAAACTCACTTCAATAACCAGAGAGAAAATCAAACTCACTTCAATAACCAGAGAAAGCATCAAACCCACTTAAATAACCAGAGAGAGAATCACACTCACTTCAATAACCAGAGAGAGAATCAAACTCACTTCAATAACCAGAGAGAGAATCAAACTCACTTCAATAACCAGAGAGAGAATCAAACTCACTTCAATAACCAGAGAGAGAATCAAACCCACTTCAATAACCGGAGAGAGCATCAAACTCACTTCAATAACCAGAGCGAGAATCAAACTCACTTCAATAACCAGAGAGAGAATCAAACTCACTTTAATAACCAGAGAGAGAATCAAACTCACTTCAATAAACAGAGAGAGCATCAAACTCACTTCAATAACCAGAGAGAGCATCAAACCCACTTCAATAACCAGAGAGAGAATCAAACTCACTTCAATAACCAGAGAGAGAATCAAACTCACTTCAATAACCAGAGAGAGAATCAAACTCACTTCAATAACCAGAGAGAGAATCAAACTCACTTCAATAACCAGAGAGAGAATCAAACTCACTTCAATAAAGAGAGAGAGAATCAAACCCACTTCAATAACCAGAGAGAGCATCAAACTCACTTCAATAACCAGAGAGAAAATCAAACTCACTTCAATAACCAGAGAAAGCATCAAACCCACTTAAATAACCAGAGAGAGAATCACACTCACTTCAATAACCAGAGAGAGCATCAAACTCACTTCAATAACCAGAGAGAGAATCAAACTCACTTCAATAACCAGAGAGAGAATCAAACTCACTTCAATAACCAGAGAGAGGATCAAACTCACTTCAATAACCAGAGAGAGCATCAAACCCACTTCAATAACCAGAGAGAGAATCAAACTCACTTCAATAACCAGAGAGAGCATCAAACTCACTTCAATAACCAGAGAGAGCATCAAACTCACTTTCATAACCAGAGAGAGAATCAAACTCACTTCAATAAACAGAGAGAGAATCAAACTCACTTCAATAAACAGGGAGAGCATCAAACCCACTTCAATAACCAGAGAGAGAATCAAACTCACTTCAATAACCAGAGAGAGCATCAAACTCACTTCAATAACCAGAGAGAGGATCAAACTCACTTCAATAATCAGAGAGAGAATCAAACTCACTTCAATAACCAGAGAGCATCAAACTCACTTCAATAACCAGAGAGAGCATCAAACTCACTTCAATAACCAGAGAGAGCATCAAACCCACTTCAATAATCAGAGAATCAAACTCACTTCAATAACCAGAGAGAGCATCAAACCCACTTTAATAACCAGAGAGAGAATCAAACTCACTTCAATAACCAGAGAGAGCATCAAACCCACTTCAATAATCAGAGAGAGAGTCAAACTCACTTCAATAACGAGAGAGAGAATCAAACTCACTTCAATAACCAGAGAGAGAATCAAACTGACTTCAATAACCAGAGAGAGAATCAAACTCACTTCAATAACCAGAGAGAGAATCAAACTCACTTCAATAACCAGAGAGAGAATCAAACTCACTTCAATAATCAGAGAGAGAATCAAACTCACTTCAATAACCAGAGAGAGAATCAAACTCACTTCAATAACCAGAGAGAGAATCAAACTCACTTCAATAACCAGAGAGAGCATCAAACTCACTTGAATAACCAGAGAGATAATCAAACTCACTTCAATAACCAGAGAGAGAATCAAACTCACTTCAATAACCAGAGAGAGAATCAAACTCACTTCAATAACCAGAGAGAGAATCAAACTCACTTCAATAAACAGAGAGAGCATCAAATCCACTTCAATAACCAGAGAGAGAATCAAACTCACTTCAATAACCAGAGAGAGAATCAAACTCACTTCAATAACCAGAGAGAGAATCAAATTCACTTCAATAACCAGAGAGAGAATCAAACTCACTTCAATAACCAGAGAGAGAATCAAACCCACTTCAATAACCAGAGAGACCATCAAACTCACTTCAATAACCAGAGAGAAAATCAAACTCACTTCAATAACCAGAGAAAGCATCAAACCCACTTAAATAACCAGAGAGAGAATCACACTCACTTCAATAACCAGAGAGAGAATCAAACTCACTTCAATAACCAGAGAGAGAATCAAACTCACTTCAATAACCAGAGAGAGAATCAAACTCACTTCAATAACCAGAGAGAGAATCAAACCCACTTCAATAACCGGAGAGAGCATCAAACTCACTTCAATAACCAGAGCGAGAATCAAACTCACTTCAATAACCAGAGAGAGAATCAAACTCACTTTAATAACCAGAGAGAGAATCAAACTCACTTCAATAAACAGAGAGAGCATCAAACTCACTTCAATAACCAGAGAGAGCATCAAACCCACTTCAATAACCAGAGAGAGAATCAAACTCACTTCAATAACCAGAGAGAGAATCAAACTCACTTCAATAACCAGAGAGAGAATCAAACTCACTTCAATAACCAGAGAGAGAATCAAACTCACTTCAATAACCAGAGAGAGAATCAAACTCACTTCAATAATGAGAGAGAGAATCAAACCCACTTCAATAACCAGAGAGAGCATCAAACTCACTTCAATAACCAGAGAGAAAATCAAACTCACTTCAATAACCAGAGAAAGCATCAAACCCACTTAAATAACCAGAGAGAGAATCACACTCACTTCAATAACCAGAGAGAGCATCAAACTCACTTCAATAACCAGAGAGAGAATCAAACTCACTTCAATAACCAGAGAGAGAATCAAACTCACTTCAATAACCAGAGAGAGCATCAAACCCACTTCAATAACCAGAGAGAGCATCAAACCCACTTCAATAACCAGAGAGAGCATCAAACTCACTTCAATAACCAAAGAGAGAATCAAACTCACTTCAATAACCAGAGAGAGAATCAAACTCACTTCAATAACCAGAGAGAGCATCAAACCCACTTCAATAATCAGAGAGAGAATCAAACTCACTTCAATAACCAGAGAGAGAATCAAACTCACTTCAATAACCAGAGAGAGAATCAAACTTACTTCAATAACCAGAGAGAGCATCAAACCCACTTCAATAATCAGAGAGAGAATCAAACTCACTTCAATAACCAGAGAGAGAATCAAACTCACTTCAATAACCAGAGAGAGAATCAAACTCACTTCAATAACCAGAGAGAGAATCAAACTCACTTCAATAACCAGAGAGAGAATCAAACTCACTTCAATAACCAGAGAGAGAATCAAACTCACTTCAATAACCAGAGAGAGAATCAAACTCACTTAAATAACCAGAGAGAGAATCAAACTTACTTCAATAACCAGAGAGAGAATCAAACTTACTTCAATAACCAGAGAGAGAATCAAACTCACTTCAATAACCAGAGAGAGAATCAAACTCACTTCAATAACCAGAGAGAGAATCAAACTCACTTCAATAACCAGAGAGAGAATCAAACTTACTTCAATAACCAGAGAGAGAATCAAACTCACTTCAATAACCAGAGAGAGAATCAAACTCACTTCAATAACCAGAGAGAGAATCAAACTCACTTCAATAACCAGAGAGAGAATCAAACTTACTTCAATAACCAGAGAGAGAATCAAACTCACTTCAATAACCAGAGAGAGAATCAAACTCACTTCAATAACCAGAGAGAGAATCAAACTCACTTCAACAACCAGAGAGAGAATCAAACTCACTTCAATAACCAGAGAGAGCATCAAACTCACTTCAATAACCAGAGAGAGAATCAAACTCACTTCAATAACCAGAGAGAGAATCAAACTCACTTCAATAACCAGAGAGAGCATCAAACCCACTTCAATAACCAGAGAGAGAATCAAACTCACTTCAATAACCAGAGAGAGAATCAAACTCACTTCAATAACCAGAGAGAGAATCAAACTCATTCAATAACCAGAGAGAGAATCAAACTAACTTCAATAACCAGAGAGAGCATCAAACTCACTTCAATAACCAGAGAGAGAATCAAACTCACTTCAATAACCAGAGAGAGAATCAAACTCACTTCAATAACCAGAGAGCGAATCAAACTTACTTCAATAACCAGAGAGAGAATCAAACTTACTTCAATAACCAGAGAGAGAATCAAACTTAATTCAATAACCAGAGAGAGAATCAAACTCACTTCAATAACCAGAGAGAGAATCAAACTCACTTCAATAACCAGAGAGAGAATCAAACTCACTTCAATAACCAGAGAGAGAATCAAACTCACTTCAATAACCAGAGAGAGAATCAAACTCACTTCAATAACCAGAGAGAGAATCAAACTCACTTCAATAACCAGAGAGAGAATCAAACTTACTTCAATAACCAGAGAGAGAATCAAACTCACTTCAATAACCAGAGAGAGAATCAAACTCACTTCAATAACCAGAGAGAGAATCAAACTCACTTCAACAACCAGAGAGAGAATCAAACTCACTTCAATAACCAGAGAGAGCATCAAACTCACTTCAATAACCAGAGAGAGAATCAAACTCACTTCAATAACCAGAGAGAGAATCAAACTCACTTCAATAACCAGAGAGAGCATCAAACCCACTTCAATAACCAGAGAGAGAATCAAACTCACTTCAATAACCAGAGAGAGAATCAAACTCACTTCAATAACCAGAGAGAGAATCAAACTCATTCAATAACCAGAGAGAGAATCAAACTAACTTCAATAACCAGAGAGAGCATCAAACCCACTTCAATAACCAGAGAGAGAATCAAACTCACTTCAATAACCAGAGAGAGAATCAAACTCACTTCAATAAAGAGAGAGAGAATCAAACCCACTTCAATAACCAGAGAGAGCATCAAACTCACTTCAATAACCAGAGAGAAAATCAAACTCACTTCAATAACCAGAGAAAGCATCAAACCCACTTAAATAACCAGAGAGAGAATCACACTCACTTCAATAACCAGAGAGAGCATCAAACTCACTTCAATAACCAGAGAGAGAATCAAACTCACTTCAATAACCAGAGAGAGAATCAAACTCATTTCAATAACCAGAGAGATCATCAAACCCACTTCAATAACCAGAGAGAGAATCAAACTCACTTCAATAACCAGAGAGAGAATCAAACTCACTTCAATAACCAGAGAGAGAATCAAACTCACTTCAATAACCAGAGAGAGAATCAAACTCACTTCAATAACCAGAGAGAGCATCAAACTCACTTCAATAACCAGAGAGAGCATCAAACCCACTTCAATAATAAAGAGAGAGAATCAAACTCACTTCAATAACCAGAGAGAGAATCAAACTCACTTCAATAACCAGAGAGAGCATCAAACTCACTTCAATAACCAGAGAGAGCATCAAACTCACTTCAATAACCAGAGAGAGCATCAAACTCACTTCAATAACCAGAGAGAGAATCAAACTCACTTCAATAACCAGAGAGAGAATCAAACTCACTTCAATAACCAGAGAGCATCAAACACACTTCAATAACCAGAGAGAGAATCAAACTCATTCAATAACCAGAGAGAGAATCAAACCCACTTCAATAACCAGAGACAGAATCAAACTCACTTCAATAACCAGAGAGAGATTCAAACTCACTTCAATAACCAGAGAGAGAATCAAACTCACTTCAATAACCAGAGAGAGGATCAAACTCACTTCAATAACCAGAGAGAGCATCAAACCCACTTCAATAACCAGAGAGAGAATCAAACTCACTTCAATAACCAGAGAGAGCATCAAACTCACTTCAATAATCAGAGAGAGCATCAAACTCACTTTCATAACCAGAGAGAGAATCAAACTCAGTTCAATAAACAGAGAGAGAATCAAACTCACTTCAATAAACAGGGAGAGCATCAAACCCACTTCAATAACCAGAGAGCGAATCAAACTCACTTCAATAACCAGAGAGAGCATCAAACTCACTTCAATAACCAGAGAGAGCATCAAACTCACTTCAATAACCAGAGAGAGAATCAAACTCACTTCAATAACCAGAGAGCATCAAACTCACTTCAATAACCAGAGAGAGAATCAAACTCATTCAATAACCAGAGAGAGAATCAAACCCACTTCAATAACCAGAGACAGAATCAAACTCACTTCAATAACCAGAGAGAGATTCAAACTCACTTCAATAACCAGAGAGAGAATCAAACTCACTTCAATAACCAGAGAGAGGATCAAACTCACTTCAATAACCAGAGAGAGCATCAAACCCACTTCAATAACCAGAGAGAGAATCAAACTCACTTCAATAACCAGAGAGAGCATCAAACTCACTTCAATAACCAGAGAGAGCATCAAACTCACTTTCATAACCAGAGAGAGAATCAAACTCACTTCAATAAACAGAGAGAGAATCAAACTCACTTCAATAAACAGGGAGAGCATCAAACCCACTTCAATAACCAGAGAGAGAATCAAACTCACTTCAATAACCAGAGAGAGCATCAAACTCACTTCAATAACCAGAGAGAGGATCAAACTCACTTCAATAATCAGAGAGAGAATCAAACTCACTTCAATAACCAGAGAGCATCAAACTCACTTCAATAACCAGAGAGAGCATCAAACTCACTTCAATAACCAGAGAGAGCATCAAACCCACTTCAATAATCAGAGAATCAAACTCACTTCAATAACCAGAGAGAGCATCAAACCCACTTTAATAACCAGAGAGAGAATCAAACTCACTTCAATAACCAGAGAGAGCATCAAACCCACTTCAATAATCAGAGAGAGAGTCAAACTCACTTCAATAACGAGAGAGAGAATCAAACTCACTTCAATAACCAGAGAGAGAATCAAACTGACTTCAATAACCAGAGAGAGAATCAAACTCACTTCAATAACCAGAGAGAGAATCAAACTCACTTCAATAACCAGAGAGAGAATCAAACTCACTTCAATAATCAGAGAGAGAATCAAACTCACTTCAATAACCAGAGAGAGAATCAAACTCACTTCAATAACCAGAGAGAGAATCAAACTCACTTCAATAACCAGAGAGAGCATCAAACTCACTTGAATAACCAGAGAGATAATCAAACTCACTTCAATAACCAGAGAGAGAATCAAACTCACTTCAATAACCAGAGAGAGAATCAAACTCACTTCAATAACCAGAGAGAGAATCAAACTCACTTCAATAAACAGAGAGAGCATCAAATCCACTTCAATAACCAGAGAGAGAATCAAACTCACTTCAATAACCAGAGAGAGAATCAAACTCACTTCAATAACCAGAGAGAGAATCAAACTCACTTCAATAACCAGAGAGAGAATCAAACTCACTTCAATAACCAGAGAGAGAATCAAACCCACTTCAATAACCAGAGAGACCATCAAACTCACTTCAATAACCAGAGAGAAAATCAAACTCACTTCAATAACCAGAGAAAGCATCAAACCCACTTAAATAACCAGAGAGAGAATCACACTCACTTCAATAACCAGAGAGAGAATCAAACTCACTTCAATAACCAGAGAGAGAATCAAACTCACTTCAATAACCAGAGAGAGAATCAAACTCACTTCAATAACCAGAGAGAGAATCAAACCCACTTCAATAACCGGAGAGAGCATCAAACTCACTTCAATAACCAGAGCGAGAATCAAACTCACTTCAATAACCAGAGAGAGAATCAAACTCACTTTAATAACCAGAGAGAGAATCAAACTCACTTCAATAAACAGAGAGAGCATCAAACTCACTTCAATAACCAGAGAGAGCATCAAACCCACTTCAATAATAAAGAGAGAGAATCAAACTCACTTCAATAACCAGAGAGAGAATCAAACTCACTTCAATAACCAGAGAGAGCATCAAACTCACTTCAATAACCAGAGAGAGAATCAAACTCACTTCAATAACCAGAGAGAGAATCAAACCCACTTCAATAACCAGAGAGAGAATCAAACTCACTTCAATAACCAGAGAGAGAATCAAACTCACTTCAATAACCAGAGAGAGCATCAAACCCACTTCAATAACCAGAGAGAGAATCAAACCCACTTCAATAACCAGAGAGAGAATCAAACCCACTTCAATAACCAGAGAGAGAATCAAACTCACTTCAATAACCAGAGAGAGAATCAAACTCACTTCAATAACCAGAGAGAGAATCAAACCCACTTCAATAACCAGAGAGAGAATCAAACCCACTTCAATAACCAGAGAGAGAATCAAACCCACTTCAATAACCAGAGAGAGAATCAAACCCACTTCAATAACCAGAGAGCATCAAACTCACTTCAATAACCAGAGAGAGAATCAAACTCACTTCAATAACCAGAGAGAGAATCAAACTCACTTCAATAACCCGAGAGAGAATCAAACTCACTTCAATAACCAGAGAGAGAATCAAACTCACTTCAATAACCAGAGAGAGAATCAAACCCACTTCAATAACCAGAGAGAGCATCAAACTCACTTCAATAGCCAGAGAGAAAATCAAACTCACTTCAATAACCAGAGAGAGAATCAAACTCACTTCAATAACCAGAGAGAGGATCAAACTCACTTCAATAACCAGAGAGAGCATCAAACCCACTTCAATAACCAGAGAGAGAATCAAACTCACTTCAATAACCAGAGAGCATCAAACTCACTTCAATAACCAGAGAGTGAATCAAACTCACTTCAATAACCAGAGAGAGAATCAAACTCACTTCAATAACCCGAGAGAGAATCAAACTCACTTCAATAACCAGAGAGAGAATCAAACTCACTTCAATAACCAGAGAGAGAATCAAACCCACTTCAATAACCAGAGAGAGCATCAAACTCACTTCAATAACCAGAGAGAAAATCAAACTCACTTCAATAACCAGAGAGAGAATCAAACTCACTTCAATAACCAGAGAGAGGATCAAACTCACTTCAATAACCAGAGAGAGCATCAAACCCACTTCAATAACCAGAGAGAGAATCAAACTCACTTCAATAACCAGAGAGAGCATCAAAATCACTTCAATAACCAGAGAGAGCATCAAACTCACTTGCATAACCAGAGAGAGAATCAAACTCACTTCAATAAACAGAGAGAGAATCAAACCCACTTCAATAACCGGAGAGAGCATCAAACTCACTTCAATAACCAGAGCGAGAATCAAACTCACTTCAATAACCAGAGAGAGAATCAAACTCACTTTAATAACCAGAGAGAGAATCAAACTCACTTCAATAATCAGAGAGAGAATCAAACTCACTTCAATAACCAGAGAGAGAATCAAACTCACTTCAATAACCAGAGAGAGAATCAAACTCACTTCAATAACCAGAGAGAGCATCAAACTCACTTGAATAACCAGAGAGAGAATCAAACTCACTTCAATAACCAGAGAGAGAATCAAACTCACTTCAATAACCAGAGAGAGAATCAAACTCACTTCAATAACCAGAGAGAGAATCAAACTCACTTCAATAACCAGAGAGAGAATCAAACCCACTTCAATAACCAGAGAGACCATCAAACTCACTTCAATAACCAGAGAGAAAATCAAACTCACTTCAATAACCAGAGAAAGCATCAAACCCACTGAAATAACCAGAGAGAGAATCACACTCACTTCAATAACCAGAGAGAGAATCAAACTCACTTCAATAACCAGAGAGAGAATCAAACTCACTTCAATAACCAGAGAGAGAATCAAACTCACTTCAATAACCAGAGAGAGAATCAAACTCACTTCAATAACCAGAGAGAGAATCAAACTCACTTCAATAACCAGAGAGAGAATCAAACTCACTTCAATAATCAGAGAGAGAATCAAACTCACTTCAATAACCAGAGAGAGAATCAAACTCACTTCAATAACCAGAGAGAGAATCAAACTCACTTCAATAACCAGAGAGAGCATCAAACTCACTTGAATAACCAGAGAGAGAATCAAACTCACTTCAATAACCAGAGAGAGAATCAAACTCACTTCAATAACCAGAGAGAGAATCAAACTCACTTCAATAACCAGAGAGAGAATCAAACTCACTTCAATAAACAGAGAGAGCATCAAATCCACTTCAATAACCAGAGAGAGAATCAAACTCACTTCAATAACCAGAGAGAGAATCAAACTCACTTCAATAACCAGAGAGAGAATCAAACTCACTTCAATAACCAGAGAGAGAATCAAACTCACTTCAATAACCAGAGAGAGAATCAAACCCACTTCAATAACCAGAGAGACCATCAAACTCACTTCAATAACCAGAGAGAAAATCAAACTCACTTCAATAACCAGAGAAAGCATCAAACCCACTTAAATAACCAGAGAGAGAATCACACTCACTTCAATAACCAGAGAGAGAATCAAACTCACTTCAATAACCAGAGAGAGAATCAAACTCACTTCAATAACCAGAGAGAGAATCAAACTCACTTCAATAACCAGAGAGAGAATCAAACCCACTTCAATAACCGGAGAGAGCATCAAACTCACTTCAATAACCAGAGCGAGAATCAAACTCACTTCAATAACCAGAGAGAGAATCAAACTCACTTTAATAACCAGAGAGAGAATCAAACTCACTTCAATAAACAGAGAGAGCATCAAACTCACTTCAATAACCAGAGAGAGCATCAAACCCACTTCAATAATAAAGAGAGAGAATCAAACTCACTTCAATAACCAGAGAGAGAATCAAACTCACTTCAATAACCAGAGAGAGCATCAAACTCACTTCAATAACCAGAGAGAGAATCAAACTCACTTCAATAACCAGAGAGAGAATCAAACCCACTTCAATAACCAGAGAGAGAATCAAACTCACTTCAATAACCAGAGAGAGAATCAAACTCACTTCAATAACCAGAGAGAGCATCAAACCCACTTCAATAACCAGAGAGAGAATCAAACCCACTTCAATAACCAGAGAGAGAATCAAACCCACTTCAATAACCAGAGAGAGAATCAAACTCACTTCAATAACCAGAGAGAGAATCAAACTCACTTCAATAACCAGAGAGAGAATCAAACCCACTTCAATAACCAGAGAGAGAATCAAACCCACTTCAATAACCAGAGAGAGAATCAAACCCACTTCAATAACCAGAGAGAGAATCAAACCCACTTCAATAACCAGAGAGCATCAAACTCACTTCAATAACCAGAGAGTGAATCAAACTCACTTCAATAACCAGAGAGAGAATCAAACTCACTTCAATAACCCGAGAGAGAATCAAACTCACTTCAATAACCAGAGAGAGAATCAAACTCACTTCAATAACCAGAGAGAGAATCAAACCCACTTCAATAACCAGAGAGAGCATCAAACTCACTTCAATAACCAGAGAGAAAATCAAACTCACTTCAATAACCAGAGAGAGAATCAAACTCACTTCAATAACCAGAGAGAGGATCAAACTCACTTCAATAACCAGAGAGAGCATCAAACCCACTTCAATAACCAGAGAGAGAATCAAACTCACTTCAATAACCAGAGAGAGCATCAAAATCACTTCAATAACCAGAGAGAGCATCAAACTCACTTGCATAACCAGAGAGAGAATCAAACTCACTTCAATAAACAGAGAGAGAATCAAACCCACTTCAATAACCAGAGAGAGAATCAAACCCACTTCAATAACCAGAGAGAGAATCAAACTCACTTCAATAACCAGAGAGAGAATCAAACTCACTTCAATAACCAGAGAGAGAATCAAACCCACTTCAATAACCAGAGAGAGAATCAAACCCACTTCAATAACCAGAGAGAGAATCAAACCCACTTCAATAACCAGAGAGAGAATCAAACCCACTTCAATAACCAGAGAGCATCAAACTCACTTCAATAACCAGAGAGAGAATCAAACTCACTTCAATAACCAGAGAGAGAATCAAACTCACTTCAATAACCCGAGAGAGAATCAAACTCACTTCAATAACCAGAGAGAGAATCAAACTCACTTCAATAACCAGAGAGAGAATCAAACCCACTTCAATAACCAGAGAGACCATCAAACTCACTTCAATAACCAGAGAGAAAATCAAACTCACTTCAATAACCAGAGAAAGCATCAAACCCACTTAAATAACCAGAGAGAGAATCACACTCACTTCAATAACCAGAGAGAGAATCAAACTCACTTCAATAACCAGAGAGAGAATCAAACTCACTTCAATAACCAGAGAGAGAAACAAACTCACTTCAATAACCAGAGAGAGAATCAAACCCACTTCAATAACCGGAGAGAGCATCAAACTCACTTCAATAACCAGAGCGAGAATCAAACTCACTTCAATAACCAGAGAGAGAATCAAACTCACTTTAATAACCAGAGAGAGAATCAAACTCACTTCAATAAACAGAGAGAGCATCAAACTCACTTCAATAACCAGAGAGAGCATCAAACCCACTTCAATAATAAAGAGAGAGAATCAAACTCACTTCAATAACCAGAGAGAGAATCAAACTCACTTCAATAACCAGAGAGAGCATCAAACTCACTTCAATAACCAGAGAGAGAATCAAACTCACTTCAATAACCAGAGAGAGAATCAAACCCACTTCAATAACCAGAGAGAGAATCAAACTCACTTCAATAACCAGAGAGAGAATCAAACTCACTTCAATAACCAGAGAGAGCATCAAACCCACTTCAATAACAAGAGAGAGAATCAAACCCACTTCAATAACCAGAGAGAGAATCAAACCCACTTCAATAACCAGAGAGAGAATCAAACTCACTTCAATAACCAGAGAGAGAATCAAACTCACTTCAATAACCAGAGAGAGAATCAAACCCACTTCAATAACCAGAGAGAGAATCAAACCCACTTCAATAACCAGAGAGAGAATCAAACCCACTTCAATAACCAGAGAGAGAATCAAACCCACTTCAATAACCAGAGAGCATCAAACTCACTTCAATAACCAGAGAGAGAATCAAACTCACTTCAATAACCAGAGAGAGAATCAAACTCACTTCAATAACCAGAGAGAGAATCAAACCCACTTCAATAACCAGAGAGAGCATCAAACTCACTTCAATAACCAGAGAGAAAATCAAACTCACTTCAATAACCAGAGAGAGAATCAAACTCACTTCAATAACCAGAGAGAGGATCAAACTCACTTCAATAACCAGAGAGAGCATCAAACCCACTTCAATAACCAGAGAGAGAATCAAACTCACTTCAATAACCAGAGAGAGCATCAAACTCACTTCAATAACCAGAGAGAGCATCAAACTCACTTGCATAACCAGAGAGAGAATCAAACTCACTTCAATAAACAGAGAGAGAATCAAACCCACTTCAATAACCAGAGAGAGAATCAAACCCACTTCAATAACCAGAGAGAGAATCAAACTCACTTCAATAACCAGAGAGAGAATCAAACTCACTTCAATAACCAGAGAGAGAATCAAACCCACTTCAATAACCAGAGAGAGAATCAAACCCACTTCAATAACCAGAGAGAGAATCAAACCCACTTCAATAACCAGAGAGAGAATCAAACCCACTTCAATAACCAGAGAGCATCAAACTCACTTCAATAACCAGAGAGAGAATCAAACTCACTTCAATAACCAGAGAGAGAATCAAACTCACTTCAATAACCCGAGAGAGAATCAAACTCACTTCAATAACCAGAGAGAGAATCAAACTCACTTCAATAACCAGAGAGAGAATCAAACCCACTTCAATAACCAGAGAGAGCATCAAACTCACTTCAATAACCAGAGAGAAAATCAAACTCACTTCAATAACCAGAGAGAGAATCAAACTCACTTCAATAACCAGAGAGAGGATCAAACTCACTTCAATAACCAGAGAGAGCATCAAACCCACTTCAATAACCAGAGAGAGAATCAAACTCACTTCAATAACCAGAGAGAGCATCAAACTCACTTCAATAACCAGAGAGAGCATCAAACTCACTTGCATAACCAGAGAGAGAATCAAACTCACTTCAATAAACAGAGAGAGAATCAAACTCACTTCAATAAACAGGGAGAGCATCAAACCCACTTCAATAACCAGAGAGAGAATCAAACTCACTTCAATAACCAGAGAGAGCATCAAACTCACTTCAATAACCAGAGAGAGGATCAAACTCACTTCAATAATCAGAGAGAGAATCAAACTCATTTCAATAACCAGAGAGCATCAAACTCACTTCAATAACCAGAGAGAGCATCAAACTCACTTCAATAACCAGAGAGAGCATCAAACCCACTTCAATAATCAGAGAATCAAACTCACTTCAATAACCAGAGAGAGCATCAAACCCACTTTAATAACCAGAGAGAGAATCAAACTCACTTCAATAACCAGAGAGAGCATCAAACCCACTTCAATAATCAGAGAGAGAGTCAAACTCACTTCAATAACGAGAGAGAGAATCAAACTCACTTCAATAACCAGAGAGAGAATCAAACTCACTTCAATAACCAGAGAGAGAATCAAACTCACTTCAATAACCAGAGAGAGAATCAAACTCACTTCAATAACCAGAGAGAGAATCAAACTCACTTCAATAATCAGAGAGAGAATCAAACTCACTTCAATAACCAGAGAGAGAATCAAACTCACTTCAATAACCAGAGAGAGAATCAAACTCACTTCAATAACCAGAGAGAGCATCAAACTCACTTGAATAACCAGAGAGAGAATCAAACTCACTTCAATAACCAGAGAGAGAATCAAACTCACTTCAATAACCAGAGAGAGAATCCAACTCACTTCAATAACCAGAGAGAGAATCAAACTCACTTCAATAACCAGAGAGAGCATCAAATCCACTTCAATAACCAGAGAGAGAATCAAACTCACTTCAATAACCAGAGAGAGAATCAAACTCACTTCAATAACCAGAGAGAGAATCAAACTCACTTCAATAACCAGAGAGAGAATCAAACTCACTTCAATAAACAGAGAGAGCATCAAACCCACTTCAATAACCAGAGAGAGAATCAAACTCACTTCAATAACCAGAGAGAGAATCAAACTCACTTCAATAACCAGAGAGAGAATCAAACTCACTTCAATAACCAGAGAGAGAATCAAACTCACTTTAATAACCAGAGAGAGAATCAAACTCACTTCAATAACCAGAGAGAGCATCAAACTCACTTCAATAACCAGAGAGAGCATCAAACCCACTTCAATAATAAAGAGAGAGAATCAAACTCACTTCAATAACCAGAGAGAGAATCAAACTCACTTCAATAACCAGAGAGAGCATCAAACTCACTTCAATAACCAGAGAGAGAATCAAACCCACTTCAATAACCAGAGAGAGAATCAAACTCACTTCAATAACCAGAGAGAGAATCAAACTCACTTCAATAACCAGAGAGAGCATCAAACCCACTTCAATAACCAGAGAGAGAATCAAACCCACTTCAATAACCAGAGAGAGAATCAAACCCACTTCAATAACCAGAGAGAGAATCAAACCCACTTCAATAACCAGAGAGAGAATCAAACTCACTTCAATAACCAGAGAGAGAATCAAACTCACTTCAATAACCAGAGAGAGAATCAAACCCACTTCAATAACCAGAGAGAGAATCAAACCCACTTCAATAACCAGAGAGAGAATCAAACCCACTTCAATAACCAGAGAGCATCAAACTCACTTCAATAACCAGAGAGAGAATCAAACTCACTTCAATAACCAGAGAGAGAATCAAACTCACTTCAATAACCCGAGAGAGAATCAAACTCACTTCAATAACCAGAGAGAGAATCAAACTCACTTCAATAACCAGAGAGAGAATCAAACCCACTTCAATAACCAGAGAGAGCATCAAACTCACTTCAATAACCAGAGAGAAAATCAAACTCACTTCAATAACCAGAGAGAGAATCAAACTCACTTCAATAACCAGAGAGAGGATCAAACTCACTTCAATAACCAGAGAGAGCATCAAACCCACTTCAATAACCAGAGAGAGAATCAAACTCACTTCAATAACCAGAGAGAGCATCAAACTCACTTCAATAACCAGAGAGAGCATCAAACTCACTTGCATAACCAGAGAGAGAATCAAACTCACTTCAATAAACAGAGAGAGAATCAAACTCACTTCAATAAACAGGGAGAGCATCAAACCCACTTCAATAACCAGAGAGAGAATCAAACTCACTTCAATAACCAGAGAGAGCATCAAACTCACTTCAATAACCAGAGAGAGGATCAAACTCACTTCAATAATCAGAGAGAGAATCAAACTCACTTCAATAACCAGAGAGCATCAAACTCACTTCAATAACCAGAGAGAGCATCAAACTCACTTCAATAACCAGAGAGAGCATCAAACCCACTTCAATAATCAGAGAATCAAACTCACTTCAATAACCAGAGAGAGCATCAAACCCACTTTAATAACCAGAGAGAGCATCAAACCCACTTTAATAACCAGAGAGAGAATCAAACTCACTTCAATAACCAGAGAGAGCATCAAACCCACTTCAATAATCAGAGAGAGAGTCAAACTCACTTCAATAACGAGAGAGAGAATCAAACTCACTTCAATAACCAGAGAGAGAATCAAACTCACTTCAATAACCAGAGAGAGAATCAAACTCACTTCAATAACCAGAGAGAGAATCAAACTCACTTCAATAACCAGAGAGAGAATCAAACTCACTTCAATAATCAGAGAGAGAATCAAACTCACTTCAATAACCAGAGAGAGAATCAAACTCACTTCAATAACCAGAGAGAGAATCAAACTCACTTCAATAACCAGAGAGAGCATCAAACTCACTTGAATAACCAGAGAGATAATCAAACTCACTTCAATAACCAGAGAGAGAATCAAACTCACTTCAATAACCAGAGAGAGAATCAAACTCACTTCAATAACCAGAGAGAGAATCAAACTCACTTCAATAAACAGAGAGAGCATCAAATCCACTTCAATAACCAGAGAGAGAATCAAACTCACTTCAATAACCAGAGAGAGAATCAAACTCACTTCAATAACCAGAGAGAGAATCAAACTCACTTCAATAACCAGAGAGAGAATCAAACTCACTTCAATAACCAGAGAGAGAATCAAACCCACTTCAATAACCAGAGAGACCATCAAACTCACTTCAATAACCAGAGAGAAAATCAAACTCACTTCAATAACCAGAGAAAGCATCAAACCCACTTAAATAACCAGAGAGAGAATCACACTCACTTCAATAACCAGAGAGAGAATCAAACTCACTTCAATAACCAGAGAGAGAATCAAACTCACTTCAATAACCAGAGAGAGAATCAAACTCACTTCAATAACCAGAGAGAGAATCAAACCCACTTCAATAACCGGAGAGAGCATCAAACTCACTTCAATAACCAGAGCGAGAATCAAACTCACTTCAATAACCAGAGAGAGAATCAAACTCACTTTAATAACCAGAGAGAGAATCAAACTCACTTCAATAAACAGAGAGAGCATCAAACTCACTTCAATAACCAGAGAGAGCATCAAACCCACTTCAATAATAAAGAGAGAGAATCAAACTCACTTCAATAACCAGAGAGAGAATCAAACTCACTTCAATAACCAGAGAGAGCATCAAACTCACTTCAATAACCAGAGAGAGAATCAAACTCACTTCAATAACCAGAGAGAGAATCAAACCCACTTCAATAACCAGAGAGAGAATCAAACTCACTTCAATAACCAGAGAGAGAATCAAACTCACTTCAATAACCAGAGAGAGCATCAAACCCACTTCAATAACCAGAGAGAGAATCAAACCCACTTCAATAACCAGAGAGAGAATCAAACCCACTTCAATAACCAGAGAGAGAATCAAACTCACTTCAATAACCAGAGAGAGAATCAAACTCACTTCAATAACCAGAGAGAGAATCAAACCCACTTCAATAACCAGAGAGAGAATCAAACCCACTTCAATAACCAGAGAGAGAATCAAACCCACTTCAATAACCAGAGAGAGAATCAAACCCACTTCAATAACCAGAGAGCATCAAACTCACTTCAATAACCAGAGAGAGAATCAAACTCACTTCAATAACCAGAGAGAGAATCAAACTCACTTCAATAACCCGAGAGAGAATCAAACTCACTTCAATAACCAGAGAGAGAATCAAACTCACTTCAATAACCAGAGAGAGAATCAAACCCACTTCAATAACCAGAGAGAGCATCAAACTCACTTCAATAACCAGAGAGAAAATCAAACTCACTTCAATAACCAGAGAGAGAATCAAACTCACTTCAATAACCAGAGAGAGGATCAAACTCACTTCAATAACCAGAGAGAGCATCAAACCCACTTCAATAACCAGAGAGAGAATCAAACTCACTTCAATAACCAGAGAGAGCATCAAACTCACTTCAATAACCAGAGAGAGCATCAAACTCACTTGCATAACCAGAGAGAGAATCAAACTCACTTCAATAACCAGAGAGAGAATCAAACTCACTTCAATAACCAGAGAGAGAATCAAACTCACTTCAATAACCAGAGAGAGAATCAAACTCACTTCAATAATCAGAGAGAGAATCAAACTCACTTCAATAACCAGAGAGAGAATCAAACTCACTTCAATAACCAGAGAGAGAATCAAACTCACTTCAATAACCAGAGAGAGCATCAAACTCACTTGAATAACCAGAGAGAGAATCAAACTCACTTCAATAACCAGAGAGAGAATCAAACTCACTTCAATAACCAGAGAGAGAATCAAACTCACTTCAATAACCAGAGAGAGAATCAAACTCACTTCAATAACCAGAGAGAGAATCAAACCCACTTCAATAACCAGAGAGACCATCAAACTCACTTCAATAACCAGAGAGAAAATCAAACTCACTTCAATAACCAGAGAAAGCATCAAACCCACTTAAATAACCAGAGAGAGAATCACACTCACTTCAATAACCAGAGAGAGAATCAAACTCACTTCAATAACCAGAGAGAGAATCAAACTCACTTCAATAACCAGAGAGAGAATCAAACTCACTTCAATAACCAGAGAGAGAATCAAACTCACTTCAATAACCAGAGAGAGAATCAAACTCACTTCAATAACCAGAGAGAGAATCAAACTCACTTCAATAATCAGAGAGAGAATCAAACTCACTTCAATAACCAGAGAGAGAATCAAACTCACTTCAATAACCAGAGAGAGAATCAAACTCACTTCAATAACCAGAGAGAGCATCAAACTCACTTGAATAACCAGAGAGAGAATCAAACTCACTTCAATAACCAGAGAGAGAATCAAACTCACTTCAATAACCAGAGAGAGAATCAAACTCACTTCAATAACCAGAGAGAGAATCAAACTCACTTCAATAAACAGAGAGAGCATCAAATCCACTTCAATAACCAGAGAGAGAATCAAACTCACTTCAATAACCAGAGAGAGAATCAAACTCACTTCAATAACCAGAGAGAGAATCAAACTCACTTCAATAACCAGAGAGAGAATCAAACTCACTTCAATAACCAGAGAGAGAATCAAACCCACTTCAATAACCAGAGAGACCATCAAACTCACTTCAATAACCAGAGAGAAAATCAAACTCACTTCAATAACCAGAGAAAGCATCAAACCCACTTAAATAACCAGAGAGAGAATCACACTCACTTCAATAACCAGAGAGAGAATCAAACTCACTTCAATAACCAGAGAGAGAATCAAACTCACTTCAATAACCAGAGAGAGAATCAAACTCACTTCAATAACCAGAGAGAGAATCAAACCCACTTCAATAACCGGAGAGAGCATCAAACTCACTTCAATAACCAGAGCGAGAAACAAACTCACTTCAATAACCAGAGAGAGAATCAAACTCACTTTAATAACCAGAGAGAGAATCAAACTCACTTCAATAAACAGAGAGAGAATCAAACCCACTTCAATAACCAGAGAGAGAATCAAACCCACTTCAATAACCAGAGAGAGAATCAAACTCACTTCAATAACCAGAGAGAGAATCAAACTCACTTCAATAACCAGAGAGAGAATCAAACCCACTTCAATAACCAGAGAGAGAATCAAACCCACTTCAATAACCAGAGAGAGAATCAAACCCACTTCAATAACCAGAGAGAGAATCAAACCCACTTCAATAACCAGAGAGCATCAAACTCACTTCAATAACCAGAGAGAGAATCAAACTCACTTCAATAACCAGAGAGAGAATCAAACTCACTTCAATAACCCGAGAGAGAATCAAACTCACTTCAATAACCAGAGAGAGAATCAAACTCACTTCAATAACCAGAGAGAGAATCAAACCCACTTCAATAACCAGAGAGACCATCAAACTCACTTCAATAACCAGAGAGAAAATCAAACTCACTTCAATAACCAGAGAAAGCATCAAACCCACTTAAATAACCAGAGAGAGAATCACACTCACTTCAATAACCAGAGAGAGAATCAAACTCACTTCAATAACCAGAGAGAGAATCAAACTCACTTCAATAACCAGAGAGAGAAACAAACTCACTTCAATAACCAGAGAGAGAATCAAACCCACTTCAATAACCGGAGAGAGCATCAAACTCACTTCAATAACCAGAGCGAGAATCAAACTCACTTCAATAACCAGAGAGAGAATCAAACTCACTTTAATAACCAGAGAGAGAATCAAACTCACTTCAATAAACAGAGAGAGCATCAAACTCACTTCAATAACCAGAGAGAGCATCAAACCCACTTCAATAATAAAGAGAGAGAATCAAACTCACTTCAATAACCAGAGAGAGAATCAAACTCACTTCAATAACCAGAGAGAGCATCAAACTCACTTCAATAACCAGAGAGAGAATCAAACTCACTTCAATAACCAGAGAGAGAATCAAACCCACTTCAATAACCAGAGAGAGAATCAAACTCACTTCAATAACCAGAGAGAGAATCAAACTCACTTCAATAACCAGAGAGAGCATCAAACCCACTTCAATAACAAGAGAGAGAATCAAACCCACTTCAATAACCAGAGAGAGAATCAAACCCACTTCAATAACCAGAGAGAGAATCAAACTCACTTCAATAACCAGAGAGAGAATCAAACTCACTTCAATAACCAGAGAGAGAATCAAACCCACTTCAATAACCAGAGAGAGAATCAAACCCACTTCAATAACCAGAGAGAGAATCAAACCCACTTCAATAACCAGAGAGAGAATCAAACCCACTTCAATAACCAGAGAGCATCAAACTCACTTCAATAACCAGAGAGAGAATCAAACTCACTTCAATAACCAGAGAGAGAATCAAACTCACTTCAATAACCAGAGAGAGAATCAAACCCACTTCAATAACCAGAGAGAGCATCAAACTCACTTCAATAACCAGAGAGAAAATCAAACTCACTTCAATAACCAGAGAGAGAATCAAACTCACTTCAATAACCAGAGAGAGGATCAAACTCACTTCAATAACCAGAGAGAGCATCAAACCCACTTCAATAACCAGAGAGAGAATCAAACTCACTTCAATAACCAGAGAGAGCATCAAACTCACTTCAATAACCAGAGAGAGCATCAAACTCACTTGCATAACCAGAGAGAGAATCAAACTCACTTCAATAAACAGAGAGAGAATCAAACCCACTTCAATAACCAGAGAGAGAATCAAACCCACTTCAATAACCAGAGAGAGAATCAAACTCACTTCAATAACCAGAGAGAGAATCAAACTCACTTCAATAACCAGAGAGAGAATCAAACCCACTTCAATAACCAGAGAGAGAATCAAACCCACTTCAATAACCAGAGAGAGAATCAAACCCACTTCAATAACCAGAGAGAGAATCAAACCCACTTCAATAACCAGAGAGCATCAAACTCACTTCAATAACCAGAGAGAGAATCAAACTCACTTCAATAACCAGAGAGAGAATCAAACTCACTTCAATAACCCGAGAGAGAATCAAACTCACTTCAATAACCAGAGAGAGAATCAAACTCACTTCAATAACCAGAGAGAGAATCAAACCCACTTCAATAACCAGAGAGAGCATCAAACTCACTTCAATAACCAGAGAGAAAATCAAACTCACTTCAATAACCAGAGAGAGAATCAAACTCACTTCAATAACCAGAGAGAGGATCAAACTCACTTCAATAACCAGAGAGAGCATCAAACCCACTTCAATAACCAGAGAGAGAATCAAACTCACTTCAATAACCAGAGAGAGCATCAAACTCACTTCAATAACCAGAGAGAGCATCAAACTCACTTGCATAACCAGAGAGAGAATCAAACTCACTTCAATAAACAGAGAGAGAATCAAACTCACTTCAATAAACAGGGAGAGCATCAAACCCACTTCAATAACCAGAGAGAGAATCAAACTCACTTCAATAACCAGAGAGAGCATCAAACTCACTTCAATAACCAGAGAGAGGATCAAACTCACTTCAATAATCAGAGAGAGAATCAAACTCATTTCAATAACCAGAGAGCATCAAACTCACTTCAATAACCAGAGAGAGCATCAAACTCACTTCAATAACCAGAGAGAGCATCAAACCCACTTCAATAATCAGAGAATCAAACTCACTTCAATAACCAGAGAGAGCATCAAACCCACTTTAATAACCAGAGAGAGAATCAAACTCACTTCAATAACCAGAGAGAGCATCAAACCCACTTCAATAATCAGAGAGAGAGTCAAACTCACTTCAATAACGAGAGAGAGAATCAAACTCACTTCAATAACCAGAGAGAGAATCAAACTCACTTCAATAACCAGAGAGAGAATCAAACTCACTTCAATAACCAGAGAGAGAATCAAACTCACTTCAATAACCAGAGAGAGAATCAAACTCACTTCAATAATCAGAGAGAGAATCAAACTCACTTCAATAACCAGAGAGAGAATCAAACTCACTTCAATAACCAGAGAGAGAATCAAACTCACTTCAATAACCAGAGAGAGCATCAAACTCACTTGAATAACCAGAGAGAGAATCAAACTCACTTCAATAACCAGAGAGAGAATCAAACTCACTTCAATAACCAGAGAGAGAATCCAACTCACTTCAATAACCAGAGAGAGAATCAAACTCACTTCAATAACCAGAGAGAGCATCAAATCCACTTCAATAACCAGAGAGAGAATCAAACTCACTTCAATAACCAGAGAGAGAATCAAACTCACTTCAATAACCAGAGAGAGAATCAAACTCACTTCAATAACCAGAGAGAGAATCAAACTCACTTCAATAAACAGAGAGAGCATCAAACCCACTTCAATAACCAGAGAGAGAATCAAACTCACTTCAATAACCAGAGAGAGAATCAAACTCACTTCAATAACCAGAGAGAGAATCAAACTCACTTCAATAACCAGAGAGAGAATCAAACTCACTTTAATAACCAGAGAGAGAATCAAACTCACTTCAATAACCAGAGAGAGCATCAAACTCACTTCAATAACCAGAGAGAGCATCAAACCCACTTCAATAATAAAGAGAGAGAATCAAACTCACTTCAATAACCAGAGAGAGAATCAAACTCACTTCAATAACCAGAGAGAGCATCAAACTCACTTCAATAACCAGAGAGAGAATCAAACCCACTTCAATAACCAGAGAGAGAATCAAACTCACTTCAATAACCAGAGAGAGAATCAAACTCACTTCAATAACCAGAGAGAGCATCAAACCCACTTCAATAACCAGAGAGAGAATCAAACCCACTTCAATAACCAGAGAGAGAATCAAACCCACTTCAATAACCAGAGAGAGAATCAAACCCACTTCAATAACCAGAGAGAGAATCAAACTCACTTCAATAACCAGAGAGAGAATCAAACTCACTTCAATAACCAGAGAGAGAATCAAACCCACTTCAATAACCAGAGAGAGAATCAAACCCACTTCAATAACCAGAGAGAGAATCAAACCCACTTCAATAACCAGAGAGCATCAAACTCACTTCAATAACCAGAGAGAGAATCAAACTCACTTCAATAACCAGAGAGAGAATCAAACTCACTTCAATAACCCGAGAGAGAATCAAACTCACTTCAATAACCAGAGAGAGAATCAAACTCACTTCAATAACCAGAGAGAGAATCAAACCCACTTCAATAACCAGAGAGAGCATCAAACTCACTTCAATAACCAGAGAGAAAATCAAACTCACTTCAATAACCAGAGAGAGAATCAAACTCACTTCAATAACCAGAGAGAGGATCAAACTCACTTCAATAACCAGAGAGAGCATCAAACCCACTTCAATAACCAGAGAGAGAATCAAACTCACTTCAATAACCAGAGAGAGCATCAAACTCACTTCAATAACCAGAGAGAGCATCAAACTCACTTGCATAACCAGAGAGAGAATCAAACTCACTTCAATAAACAGAGAGAGAATCAAACTCACTTCAATAAACAGGGAGAGCATCAAACCCACTTCAATAACCAGAGAGAGAATCAAACTCACTTCAATAACCAGAGAGAGCATCAAACTCACTTCAATAACCAGAGAGAGGATCAAACTCACTTCAATAATCAGAGAGAGAATCAAACTCACTTCAATAACCAGAGAGCATCAAACTCACTTCAATAACCAGAGAGAGCATCAAACTCACTTCAATAACCAGAGAGAGCATCAAACCCACTTCAATAATCAGAGAATCAAACTCACTTCAATAACCAGAGAGAGCATCAAACCCACTTTAATAACCAGAGAGAGCATCAAACCCACTTTAATAACCAGAGAGAGAATCAAACTCACTTCAATAACCAGAGAGAGCATCAAACCCACTTCAATAATCAGAGAGAGAGTCAAACTCACTTCAATAACGAGAGAGAGAATCAAACTCACTTCAATAACCAGAGAGAGAATCAAACTCACTTCAATAACCAGAGAGAGAATCAAACTCACTTCAATAACCAGAGAGAGAATCAAACTCACTTCAATAACCAGAGAGAGAATCAAACTCACTTCAATAATCAGAGAGAGAATCAAACTCACTTCAATAACCAGAGAGAGAATCAAACTCACTTCAATAACCAGAGAGAGAATCAAACTCACTTCAATAACCAGAGAGAGCATCAAACTCACTTGAATAACCAGAGAGATAATCAAACTCACTTCAATAACCAGAGAGAGAATCAAACTCACTTCAATAACCAGAGAGAGAATCAAACTCACTTCAATAACCAGAGAGAGAATCAAACTCACTTCAATAAACAGAGAGAGCATCAAATCCACTTCAATAACCAGAGAGAGAATCAAACTCACTTCAATAACCAGAGAGAGAATCAAACTCACTTCAATAACCAGAGAGAGAATCAAACTCACTTCAATAACCAGAGAGAGAATCAAACTCACTTCAATAACCAGAGAGAGAATCAAACCCACTTCAATAACCAGAGAGACCATCAAACTCACTTCAATAACCAGAGAGAAAATCAAACTCACTTCAATAACCAGAGAAAGCATCAAACCCACTTAAATAACCAGAGAGAGAATCACACTCACTTCAATAACCAGAGAGAGAATCAAACTCACTTCAATAACCAGAGAGAGAATCAAACTCACTTCAATAACCAGAGAGAGAATCAAACTCACTTCAATAACCAGAGAGAGAATCAAACCCACTTCAATAACCGGAGAGAGCATCAAACTCACTTCAATAACCAGAGCGAGAATCAAACTCACTTCAATAACCAGAGAGAGAATCAAACTCACTTTAATAACCAGAGAGAGAATCAAACTCACTTCAATAAACAGAGAGAGCATCAAACTCACTTCAATAACCAGAGAGAGCATCAAACCCACTTCAATAATAAAGAGAGAGAATCAAACTCACTTCAATAACCAGAGAGAGAATCAAACTCACTTCAATAACCAGAGAGAGCATCAAACTCACTTCAATAACCAGAGAGAGAATCAAACTCACTTCAATAACCAGAGAGAGAATCAAACCCACTTCAATAACCAGAGAGAGAATCAAACTCACTTCAATAACCAGAGAGAGAATCAAACTCACTTCAATAACCAGAGAGAGCATCAAACCCACTTCAATAACCAGAGAGAGAATCAAACCCACTTCAATAACCAGAGAGAGAATCAAACCCACTTCAATAACCAGAGAGAGAATCAAACTCACTTCAATAACCAGAGAGAGAATCAAACTCACTTCAATAACCAGAGAGAGAATCAAACCCACTTCAATAACCAGAGAGAGAATCAAACCCACTTCAATAACCAGAGAGAGAATCAAACCCACTTCAATAACCAGAGAGAGAATCAAACCCACTTCAATAACCAGAGAGCATCAAACTCACTTCAATAACCAGAGAGAGAATCAAACTCACTTCAATAACCAGAGAGAGAATCAAACTCACTTCAATAACCCGAGAGAGAATCAAACTCACTTCAATAACCAGAGAGAGAATCAAACTCACTTCAATAACCAGAGAGAGAATCAAACCCACTTCAATAACCAGAGAGAGCATCAAACTCACTTCAATAACCAGAGAGAAAATCAAACTCACTTCAATAACCAGAGAGAGAATCAAACTCACTTCAATAACCAGAGAGAGGATCAAACTCACTTCAATAACCAGAGAGAGCATCAAACCCACTTCAATAACCAGAGAGAGAATCAAACTCACTTCAATAACCAGAGAGAGCATCAAACTCACTTCAATAACCAGAGAGAGCATCAAACTCACTTGCATAACCAGAGAGAGAATCAAACTCACTTCAATAACCAGAGAGAGAATCAAACTCACTTCAATAACCAGAGAGAGAATCAAACTCACTTCAATAACCAGAGAGAGAATCAAACTCACTTCAATAATCAGAGAGAGAATCAAACTCACTTCAATAACCAGAGAGAGAATCAAACTCACTTCAATAACCAGAGAGAGAATCAAACTCACTTCAATAACCAGAGAGAGCATCAAACTCACTTGAATAACCAGAGAGAGAATCAAACTCACTTCAATAACCAGAGAGAGAATCAAACTCACTTCAATAACCAGAGAGAGAATCAAACTCACTTCAATAACCAGAGAGAGAATCAAACTCACTTCAATAACCAGAGAGAGAATCAAACCCACTTCAATAACCAGAGAGACCATCAAACTCACTTCAATAACCAGAGAGAAAATCAAACTCACTTCAATAACCAGAGAAAGCATCAAACCCACTTAAATAACCAGAGAGAGAATCACACTCACTTCAATAACCAGAGAGAGAATCAAACTCACTTCAATAACCAGAGAGAGAATCAAACTCACTTCAATAACCAGAGAGAGAATCAAACTCACTTCAATAACCAGAGAGAGAATCAAACTCACTTCAATAACCAGAGAGAGAATCAAACTCACTTCAATAACCAGAGAGAGAATCAAACTCACTTCAATAATCAGAGAGAGAATCAAACTCACTTCAATAACCAGAGAGAGAATCAAACTCACTTCAATAACCAGAGAGAGAATCAAACTCACTTCAATAACCAGAGAGAGCATCAAACTCACTTGAATAACCAGAGAGAGAATCAAACTCACTTCAATAACCAGAGAGAGAATCAAACTCACTTCAATAACCAGAGAGAGAATCAAACTCACTTCAATAACCAGAGAGAGAATCAAACTCACTTCAATAAACAGAGAGAGCATCAAATCCACTTCAATAACCAGAGAGAGAATCAAACTCACTTCAATAACCAGAGAGAGAATCAAACTCACTTCAATAACCAGAGAGAGAATCAAACTCACTTCAATAACCAGAGAGAGAATCAAACTCACTTCAATAACCAGAGAGAGAATCAAACCCACTTCAATAACCAGAGAGACCATCAAACTCACTTCAATAACCAGAGAGAAAATCAAACTCACTTCAATAACCAGAGAAAGCATCAAACCCACTTAAATAACCAGAGAGAGAATCACACTCACTTCAATAACCAGAGAGAGAATCAAACTCACTTCAATAACCAGAGAGAGAATCAAACTCACTTCAATAACCAGAGAGAGAATCAAACTCACTTCAATAACCAGAGAGAGAATCAAACCCACTTCAATAACCGGAGAGAGCATCAAACTCACTTCAATAACCAGAGCGAGAAACAAACTCACTTCAATAACCAGAGAGAGAATCAAACTCACTTTAATAACCAGAGAGAGAATCAAACTCACTTCAATAAACAGAGAGAGCATCAAACTCACTTCAATAACCAGAGAGAGCATCAAACCCACTTCAATAATAAAGAGAGAGAATCAAACTCACTTCAATAACCAGAGAGAGAATCAAACTCACTTCAATAACCAGAGAGAGCATCAAACTCACTTCAATAACCAGAGAGAGAATCAAACTCACTTCAATAACCAGAGAGAGAATCAAACCCACTTCAATAACCAGAGAGAGAATCAAACTCACTTCAATAACCAGAGAGAGAATCAAACTCACTTCAATAACCAGAGAGAGCATCAAACCCACTTCAATAACCAGAGAGAGAATCAAACCCACTTCAATAACCAGAGAGAGAATCAAACCCACTTCAATAACCAGAGAGAGAATCAAACTCACTTCAATAACCAGAGAGAGAATCAAACTCACTTCAATAACCAGAGAGAGAATCAAACCCACTTCAATAACCAGAGAGAGAATCAAACCCACTTCAATAACCAGAGAGAGAATCAAACCCACTTCAATAACCAGAGAGAGAATCAAACCCACTTCAATAACCAGAGAGCATCAAACTCACTTCAATAACCAGAGAGTGAATCAAACTCACTTCAATAACCAGAGAGAGAATCAAACTCACTTCAATAACCCGAGAGAGAATCAAACTCACTTCAATAACCAGAGAGAGAATCAAACTCACTTCAATAACCAGAGAGAGAATCAAACCCACTTCAATAACCAGAGAGAGTATCAAACTCACTTCAATAACCAGAGAGAAAATCAAACTCACTTCAATAACCAGAGAGAGAATCAAACTCACTTCAATAACCAGAGAGAGGATCAAACTCACTTCAATAACCAGAGAGAGCATCAAACCCACTTCAATAACCAGAGAGAGAATCAAACTCACTTCAATAACCAGAGAGAGCATCAAACTCACTTCAATAACCAGAGAGAGCATCAAACTCACTTGCATAACCAGAGAGAGAATCAAACTCACTTCAATAAACAGAGAGAGAATCAAACCCACTTCAATAACCAGAGAGAGAATCAAACCCACTTCAATAACCAGAGAGAGAATCAAACTCACTTCAATAACCAGAGAGAGAATCAAACTCACTTCAATAACCAGAGAGAGAATCAAACCCACTTCAATAACCAGAGAGAGAATCAAACCCACTTCAATAACCAGAGAGAGAATCAAACCCACTTCAATAACCAGAGAGAGAATCAAACCCACTTCAATAACCAGAGAGCATCAAACTCACTTCAATAACCAGAGAGAGAATCAAACTCACTTCAATAACCAGAGAGAGAATCAAACTCACTTCAATAACCCGAGAGAGAATCAAACTCACTTCAATAACCAGAGAGAGAATCAAACTCACTTCAATAACCAGAGAGAGAATCAAACCCACTTCAATAACCAGAGAGACCATCAAACTCACTTCAATAACCAGAGAGAAAATCAAACTCACTTCAATAACCAGAGAAAGCATCAAACCCACTTAAATAACCAGAGAGAGAATCACACTCACTTCAATAACCAGAGAGAGAATCAAACTCACTTCAATAACCAGAGAGAGAATCAAACTCACTTCAATAACCAGAGAGAGAAACAAACTCACTTCAATAACCAGAGAGAGAATCAAACCCACTTCAATAACCGGAGAGAGCATCAAACTCACTTCAATAACCAGAGCGAGAATCAAACTCACTTCAATAACCAGAGAGAGAATCAAACTCACTTTAATAACCAGAGAGAGAATCAAACTCACTTCAATAAACAGAGAGAGCATCAAACTCACTTCAATAACCAGAGAGAGCATCAAACCCACTTCAATAATAAAGAGAGAGAATCAAACTCACTTCAATAACCAGAGAGAGAATCAAACTCACTTCAATAACCAGAGAGAGCATCAAACTCACTTCAATAACCAGAGAGAGAATCAAACTCACTTCAATAACCAGAGAGAGAATCAAACCCACTTCAATAACCAGAGAGAGAATCAAACTCACTTCAATAACCAGAGAGAGAATCAAACTCACTTCAATAACCAGAGAGAGCATCAAACCCACTTCAATAACAAGAGAGAGAATCAAACCCACTTCAATAACCAGAGAGAGAATCAAACCCACTTCAATAACCAGAGAGAGAATCAAACTCACTTCAATAACCAGAGAGAGAATCAAACTCACTTCAATAACCAGAGAGAGAATCAAACCCACTTCAATAACCAGAGAGAGAATCAAACCCACTTCAATAACCAGAGAGAGAATCAAACCCACTTCAATAACCAGAGAGAGAATCAAACCCACTTCAATAACCAGAGAGCATCAAACTCACTTCAATAACCAGAGAGAGAATCAAACTCACTTCAATAACCAGAGAGAGAATCAAACTCACTTCAATAACCAGAGAGAGAATCAAACCCACTTCAATAACCAGAGAGAGCATCAAACTCACTTCAATAACCAGAGAGAAAATCAAACTCACTTCAATAACCAGAGAGAGAATCAAACTCACTTCAATAACCAGAGAGAGGATCAAACTCACTTCAATAACCAGAGAGAGCATCAAACCCACTTCAATAACCAGAGAGAGAATCAAACTCACTTCAATAACCAGAGAGAGCATCAAACTCACTTCAATAACCAGAGAGAGCATCAAACTCACTTGCATAACCAGAGAGAGAATCAAACTCACTTCAATAAACAGAGAGAGAATCAAACCCACTTCAATAACCAGAGAGAGAATCAAACCCACTTCAATAACCAGAGAGAGAATCAAACTCACTTCAATAACCAGAGAGAGAATCAAACTCACTTCAATAACCAGAGAGAGAATCAAACCCACTTCAATAACCAGAGAGAGAATCAAACCCACTTCAATAACCAGAGAGAGAATCAAACCCACTTCAATAACCAGAGAGAGAATCAAACCCACTTCAATAACCAGAGAGCATCAAACTCACTTCAATAACCAGAGAGAGAATCAAACTCACTTCAATAACCAGAGAGAGAATCAAACTCACTTCAATAACCCGAGAGAGAATCAAACTCACTTCAATAACCAGAGAGAGAATCAAACTCACTTCAATAACCAGAGAGAGAATCAAACCCACTTCAATAACCAGAGAGACCATCAAACTCACTTCAATAACCAGAGAGAAAATCAAACTCACTTCAATAACCAGAGAAAGCATCAAACCCACTTAAATAACCAGAGAGAGAATCACACTCACTTCAATAACCAGAGAGAGAATCAAACTCACTTCAATAACCAGAGAGAGAATCAAACTCACTTCAATAACCAGAGAGAGAAACAAACTCACTTCAATAACCAGAGAGAGAATCAAACCCACTTCAATAACCGGAGAGAGCATCAAACTCACTTCAATAACCAGAGCGAGAATCAAACTCACTTCAATAACCAGAGAGAGAATCAAACTCACTTTAATAACCAGAGAGAGAATCAAACTCACTTCAATAAACAGAGAGAGCATCAAACTCACTTCAATAACCAGAGAGAGCATCAAACCCACTTCAATAATAAAGAGAGAGAATCAAACTCACTTCAATAACCAGAGAGAGAATCAAACTCACTTCAATAACCAGAGAGAGCATCAAACTCACTTCAATAACCAGAGAGAGAATCAAACTCACTTCAATAACCAGAGAGAGAATCAAACCCACTTCAATAACCAGAGAGAGAATCAAACTCACTTCAATAACCAGAGAGAGAATCAAACTCACTTCAATAACCAGAGAGAGCATCAAACCCACTTCAATAACAAGAGAGAGAATCAAACCCACTTCAATAACCAGAGAGAGAATCAAACCCACTTCAATAACCAGAGAGAGAATCAAACTCACTTCAATAACCAGAGAGAGAATCAAACTCACTTCAATAACCAGAGAGAGAATCAAACCCACTTCAATAACCAGAGAGAGAATCAAACCCACTTCAATAACCAGAGAGAGAATCAAACCCACTTCAATAACCAGAGAGAGAATCAAACCCACTTCAATAACCAGAGAGCATCAAACTCACTTCAATAACCAGAGAGAGAATCAAACTCACTTCAATAACCAGAGAGAGAATCAAACTCACTTCAATAACCAGAGAGAGAATCAAACTCACTTCAATAACCAGAGAGAGAATCAAACCCACTTCAATAACCAGAGAGAGCATCAAACTCACTTCAATAACCAGAGAGAAAATCAAACTCACTTCAATAACCAGAGAGAGAATCAAACTCACTTCAATAACCAGAGAGAGGATCAAACTCACTTCAATAACCAGAGAGAGCATCAAACCCACTTCAATAACCAGAGAGAGAATCAAACTCACTTCAATAACCAGAGAGAGCATCAAACTCACTTCAATAACCAGAGAGAGCATCAAACTCACTTGCATAACCAGAGAGAGAATCAAACTCACTTCAATAAACAGAGAGAGAATCAAACCCACTTCAATAACCAGAGAGAGAATCAAACCCACTTCAATAACCAGAGAGAGAATCAAACTCACTTCAATAACCAGAGAGAGAATCAAACTCACTTCAATAACCAGAGAGAGAATCAAACCCACTTCAATAACCAGAGAGAGAATCAAACCCACTTCAATAACCAGAGAGAGAATCAAACCCACTTCAATAACCAGAGAGCATCAAACTCACTTCAATAACCAGAGAGAGAATCAAACTCACTTCAATAACCAGAGAGAGAATCAAACTCACTTCAATAACCCGAGAGAGAATCAAACTCACTTCAATAACCAGAGAGAGAATCAAACTCACTTCAATAACCAGAGAGAGAATCAAACCCACTTCAATAACCAGAGAGAGCATCAAACTCACTTCAATAACCAGAGAGAAAATCAAACTCACTTCAATAACCAGAGAGAGAATCAAACTCACTTCAATAACCAGAGAGAGGATCAAACTCACTTCAATAACCAGAGAGAGCATCAAACCCACTTCAATAACCAGAGAGAGAATCAAACTCACTTCAATAACCAGAGAGAGCATCAAACTCACTTCAATAACCAGAGAGAGCATCAAACTCACTTGCATAACCAGAGAGAGAATCAAACTCACTTCAATAAACAGAGAGAGAATCAAACTCACTTCAATAAACAGGGAGAGCATCAAACCCACTTCAATAACCAGAGAGAGAATCAAACTCACTTCAATAACCAGAGAGAGCATCAAACTCACTTCAATAACCAGAGAGAGGATCAAACTCACTTCAATAATCAGAGAGAGAATCAAACTCATTTCAATAACCAGAGAGCATCAAACTCACTTCAATAACCAGAGAGAGCATCAAACTCACTTCAATAACCAGAGAGAGCATCAAACCCACTTCAATAATCAGAGAATCAAACTCACTTCAATAACCAGAGAGAGCATCAAACCCACTTTAATAACCAGAGAGAGAATCAAACTCACTTCAATAACCAGAGAGAGCATCAAACCCACTTCAATAATCAGAGAGAGAGTCAAACTCACTTCAATAACGAGAGAGAGAATCAAACTCACTTCAATAACCAGAGAGAGAATCAAACTCACTTCAATAACCAGAGAGAGAATCAAACTCACTTCAATAACCAGAGAGAGAATCAAACTCACTTCAATAACCAGAGAGAGAATCAAACTCACTTCAATAATCAGAGAGAGAATCAAACTCACTTCAATAACCAGAGAGAGAATCAAACTCACTTCAATAACCAGAGAGAGAATCAAACTCACTTCAATAACCAGAGAGAGCATCACACTCACTTGAATAACCAGAGAGAGAATCAAACTCACTTCAATAACCAGAGAGAGAATCAAACTCACTTCAATAACCAGAGAGAGAATCCAACTCACTTCAATAACCAGAGAGAGAATCAAACTCACTTCAATAACCAGAGAGAGCATCAAATCCACTTCAATAACCAGAGAGAGAATCAAACTCACTTCAATAACCAGAGAGAGAATCAAACTCACTTCAATAACCAGAGAGAGAATCAAACTCACTTCAATAACCAGAGAGAGAATCAAACTCACTTCAATAAACAGAGAGAGCATCAAACCCACTTCAATAACCAGAGAGAGAATCAAACTCACTTCAATAACCAGAGAGAGAATCAAACTCACTTCAATAACCAGAGAGAGAATCAAACTCACTTCAATAACCAGAGAGAGAATCAAACTCACTTCAATAACCAGAGAGAGAATCAAACTCACTTTAATAACCAGAGAGAGAATCAAACTCACTTCAATAACCAGAGAGAGCATCAAACTCACTTCAATAACCAGAGAGAGCATCAAACCCACTTCAATAATAAAAAGAGAGAATCAAACTCACTTCAATAACCAGAGAGAGAATCAAACTCACTTCAATAACCAGAGAGAGCATCAAACTCACTTCAATAACCAGAGAGAGAATCAAACCCACTTCAATAACCAGAGAGAGAATCAAACTCACTTCAATAACCAGAGAGAGAATCAAACTCACTTCAATAACCAGAGAGAGCATCAAACCCACTTCAATAACCAGAGAGAGAATCAAACCCACTTCAATAACCAGAGAGAGAATCAAACCCACTTCAATAACCAGAGAGAGAATCAAACCCACTTCAATAACCAGAGAGAGAATCAAACTCACTTCAATAACCAGAGAGAGAATCAAACTCACTTCAATAACCAGAGAGAGAATCAAACCCACTTCAATAACCAGAGAGAGAATCAAACCCACTTCAATAACCAGAGAGAGAATCAAACCCACTTCAATAACCAGAGAGCATCAAACTCACTTCAATAACCAGAGAGAGAATCAAACTCACTTCAATAACCAGAGAGAGAATCAAACTCACTTCAATAACCCGAGAGAGAATCAAACTCACTTCAATAACCAGAGAGAGAATCAAACTCACTTCAATAACCAGAGAGAGAATCAAACCCACTTCAATAACCAGAGAGAGCATCAAACTCACTTCAATAACCAGAGAGAAAATCAAACTCACTTCAATAACCAGAGAGAGAATCAAACTCACTTCAATAACCAGAGAGAGGATCAAACTCACTTCAATAACCAGAGAGAGCATCAAACCCACTTCAATAACCAGAGAGAGAATCAAACTCACTTCAATAACCAGAGAGAGCATCAAACTCACTTCAATAACCAGAGAGAGCATCAAACTCACTTGCATAACCAGAGAGAGAATCAAACTCACTTCAATAAACAGAGAGAGAATCAAACTCACTTCAATAAACAGGGAGAGCATCAAACCCACTTCAATAACCAGAGAGAGAATCAAACTCACTTCAATAACCAGAGAGAGCATCAAACTCACTTCAATAACCAGAGAGAGGATCAAACTCACTTCAATAATCAGAGAGAGAATCAAACTCACTTCAATAACCAGAGAGCATCAAACTCACTTCAATAACCAGAGAGAGCATCAAACTCACTTCAATAACCAGAGAGAGCATCAAACCCACTTCAATAATCAGAGAATCAAACTCACTTCAATAACCAGAGAGAGCATCAAACCCACTTTAATAACCAGAGAGAGAATCAAACTCACTTCAATAACCAGAGAGAGCATCAAACCCACTTCAATAATCAGAGAGAGAGTCAAACTCACTTCAATAACCAGAGAGAGAATCAAACTCACTTCAATAACCAGAGAGAGAATCAAACTCACTTCAATAACCAGAGAGAGAATCAAACTCACTTCAATAACCAGAGAGAGAATCAAACTCACTTCAATAATCAGAGAGAGAATCAAACTCACTTCAATAACCAGAGAGAGAATCAAACTCACTTCAATAACCAGAGAGAGAATCAAACTCACTTCAATAACCAGAGAGAGCATCAAACTCACTTGAATAACCAGAGAGAGAATCAAACTCACTTCAATAACCAGAGAGAGAATCAAACTCACTTCAATAACCAGAGAGAGAATCCAACTCACTTCAATAACCAGAGAGAGAATCAAACTCACTTCAATAACCAGAGAGAGCATCAAATCCACTTCAATAACCAGAGAGAGAATCAAACTCACTTCAATAACCAGAGAGAGAATCAAACTCACTTCAATAACCAGAGAGAGAATCAAACTCACTTCAATAACCAGAGAGAGAATCAAACTCACTTCAATAAACAGAGAGAGCATCAAACCCACTTCAATAACCAGAGAGAGAATCAAACTCACTTCAATAACCAGAGAGAGAATCAAACTCACTTCAATAACCAGAGAGAGAATCAAACTCACTTCAATAACCAGAGAGAGAATCAAACTCACTTCAATAAACAGAGAGAGCATCAAACCCACTTCAATAACCAGAGAGAGAATCAAACTCACTTCAATAACCAGAGAGAGAATCAAACTCACTTCAATAACCAGAGAGAGAATCAAACTCACTTCAATAACCAGAGAGAGAATCAAACCCACTTCAATAACCAGAGAGACCATCAAACTCACTTCAATAACCAGAGAGAAAATCAAACTCACTTCAATAACCAGAGAAAGCATCAAACCCACTTAAATAACCAGAGAGAGAATCACACTCACTTCAATAACCAGAGAGAGAATCAAACTCACTTCAATAACCAGAGAGAGAATCAAACTCACTTCAATAACCAGAGAGAGAATCAAACTCACTTCAATAACCAGAGAGAGAATCAAACCCACTTCAATAACCGGAGAGAGCATCAAACTCACTTCAATAACCAGAGCGAGAATCAAACTCACTTCAATAACCAGAGAGAGAATCAAACTCACTTTAATAACCAGATAGAGAATCAAACTCACTTCAATAACCAGAGAGAGCATCAAACTCACTTCAATAACCAGAGAGAGCATCAAACCCACTTCAATAATAAAGAGAGAGAATCAAACTCACTTCAATAACCAGAGAGAGAATCAAACTCACTTCAATAACCAGAGAGAGCATCAAACTCACTTCAATAACCAGAGAGAGAATCAAACTCACTTCAATAACCAGAGAGAGAATCAAACCCACTTCAATAACCAGAGAGAGAATCAAACTCACTTCAATAACCAGAGAGAGAATCAAACTCACTTCAATAACCAGAGAGAGAATCAAACTCACTTCAATAACCAGAGAGAGAATCAAACCCACTTCAATAACCAGAGAGAGAATCAAACCCACTTCAATAACCAGAGAGAGAATCAAACCCACTTCAATAACCAGAGAGAGAATCAAACCCACTTCAATAACAAGAGAGAGAATCAAACTCACTTAAATAACCAGAGAGCATCAAACTCACTTCAATAACCAGAGAGAGAATCAAACTCACTTCAATAACCAGAGAGAGAATCAAACTCACTTCAATAACCCGAGAGAGAATCAAACTCACTTCAATAACCAGAGAGAGAATCAAACTCACTTCAATAACCAGAGAGAGAATCAAACTCACTTCAATAACCAGAGAGAGCATCAAACTCACTTCAATAACCAGAGAGAGCATCAAACTCACTTCAATAACCAGAGAGAGAATCAAACTCACTTCAATAACCAGAGAGAGCATCAAACTCACTTCAATAACCAGAGAGAGAATCAAACTCACTTCAATAACCAGAGAGAGAATCAAACTCACTTCAATAATCAGAGAGAGCATCAAACTCACTTCAATAACCAGAGAGAGAATCAAACTCACTTCAATAACCAGAGAGAGAATCAAACTCACTTCAATAACCAGAGAGAGGATCAAACTCACTTCAATAACCAGAGAGAGCATCAAACCCACTTCAATAACCAGAGAGAGAATCAAACTCACTTCAATAACCAGAGAGAGCATCAAACTCACTTCAATAACCAGAGAGAGCATCAAACTCACTTGCATAACCAGAGAGAGAATCAAACTCACTTCAATAAACAGAGAGAGAATCAAACTCACTTCAATAAACAGGGAGAGCATCAAACCCACTTCAATAACCAGAGAGAGAATCAAACTCACTTCAATAACCAGAGAGAGCATCAAACTCACTTCAATAACCAGAGAGAGGATCAAACTCACTTCAATAATCAGAGAGAGAATCAAACTCACTTCAATAACCAGAGAGCATCAAACTCACTTCAATAACCAGAGAGAGCATCAAACTCACTTCAATAACCAGAGAGAGCATCAAACCCACTTCAATAATCAGAGAATCAAACTCACTTCAATAACCAGAGAGAGCATCAAACCCACTTTAATAACCAGAGAGAGAATCAAACTCACTTCAATAACCAGAGAGAGCATCAAACCCACTTCAATAATCAGAGAGAGAGTCAAACTCACTTCAATAACGAGAGAGAGAATCAAACTCACTTCAATAACCAGAGAGAGAATCAAACTCACTTCAATAACCAGAGAGAGAATCAAACTCACTTCAATAACCAGAGAGAGAATCAAACTCACTTCAATAACCAGAGAGAGAATCAAACTCACTTCAATAATCAGAGAGAGAATCAAACTCACTTCAATAACCAGAGAGAGAATCAAACTCACTTCAATAACCAGAGAGAGAATCAAACTCACTTCAATAACCAGAGAGAGCATCAAACTCACTTGAATAACCAGAGAGAGAATCAAACTCACTTCAATAACCAGAGAGAGAATCAAACTCACTTCAATAACCAGAGAGAGAATCCAACTCACTTCAATAACCAGAGAGAGAATCAAACTCACTTCAATAACCAGAGAGAGCATCAAATCCACTTCAATAACCAGAGAGAGAATCAAACTCACTTCAATAACCAGAGAGAGAATCAAACTCACTTCAATAACCAGAGAGAGAATCAAACTCACTTCAATAACCAGAGAGAGAATCAAACTCACTTCAATAAACAGAGAGAGCATCAAACCCACTTCAATAACCAGAGAGAGAATCAAACTCACTTCAATAACCAGAGAGAGAATCAAACTCACTTCAATAACCAGAGAGAGAATCAAACTCACTTCAATAACCAGAGAGAGAATCAAACTCACTTCAATAAACAGAGAGAGCATCAAACCCACTTCAATAACCAGAGAGAGAATCAAACTCACTTCAATAACCAGAGAGAGAATCAAACTCACTTCAATAACCAGAGAGAGAATCAAACTCACTTCAATAACCAGAGAGAGAATCAAACCCACTTCAATAACCAGAGAGACCATCAAACTCACTTCAATAACCAGAGAGAAAATCAAACTCACTTCAATAACCAGAGAAAGCATCAAACCCACTTAAATAACCAGAGAGAGAATCACACTCACTTCAATAACCAGAGAGAGAATCAAACTCACTTCAATAACCAGAGAGAGAATCAAACTCACTTCAATAACCAGAGAGAGAATCAAACTCACTTCAATAACCAGAGAGAGAATCAAACCCACTTCAATAACCGGAGAGAGCATCAAACTCACTTCAATAACCAGAGCGAGAATCAAACTCACTTCAATAACCAGAGAGAGAATCAAACTCACTTTAATAACCAGATAGAGAATCAAACTCACTTCAATAACCAGAGAGAGCATCAAACTCACTTCAATAACCAGAGAGAGCATCAAACCCACTTCAATAATAAAGAGAGAGAATCAAACTCACTTCAATAACCAGAGAGAGAATCAAACTCACTTCAATAACCAGAGAGAGCATCAAACTCACTTCAATAACCAGAGAGAGAATCAAACTCACTTCAATAACCAGAGAGAGAATCAAACCCACTTCAATAACCAGAGAGAGAATCAAACTCACTTCAATAACCAGAGAGAGAATCAAACTCACTTCAATAACCAGAGAGAGAATCAAACTCACTTCAATAACCAGAGAGAGAATCAAACCCACTTCAATAACCAGAGAGAGAATCAAACCCACTTCAATAACCAGAGAGAGAATCAAACCCACTTCAATAACCAGAGAGAGAATCAAACCCACTTCAATAACCAGAGAGAGAATCAAACTCACTTAAATAACCAGAGAGCATCAAACTCACTTCAATAACCAGAGAGAGAATCAAACTCACTTCAATAACCAGAGAGAGAATCAAACTCACTTCAATAACCCGAGAGAGAATCAAACTCACTTCAATAACCAGAGAGAGAATCAAACTCACTTCAATAACCAGAGAGAGAATCAAACTCACTTCAATAACCAGAGAGAGCATCAAACTCACTTCAATAACCAGAGAGAGCATCAAACTCACTTCAATAACCAGAGAGAGAATCAAACTCACTTCAATAACCAGAGAGAGCATCAAACTCACTTCAATAACCAGAGAGAGAATCAAACTCACTTCAATAACCAGAGAGAGAATCAAACTCACTTCAATAATCAGAGAGAGCATCAAACTCACTTCAATAACCAGAGAGAGAATCAAACTCACTTCAATAACCAGAGAGAGAATCAAACCCACTTCAATAACCAGAGAGAGCATCAAACTCACTTCAATCATCAGAGAGAGCATCAAACTCACTTCAATAACCAGAGATAGAATCAAACTCACTTCAATAACCAGAGAGAGATTCAAACTCACTTCAATAACCAGAGAGAGAATCAAACTCACTTCAATAACCAGAGAGAGAATCAAACTCACTTCAATAACCAGAGAGCATCAAACTCACTTCAATAACCAGAGAGACAATCAAACTCATTCAATAACCAGAGAGAGAATCAGACCCACTTCAATAACCAGAGACAGAATCAAACTCACTTCAATAACCAGAGAGAGATTCAAACTCACTTCAATAACCAGAGAGAGAATCAAACTCACTTCAATAACCAGAGAGAGGATCAAACTCACTTCAATAACCAGAGAGAGCATCAAACCCACTTCAATAACCAGAGAGAGAATCAAACTCACTTCAATAACCAGAGAGAGCATCAAACTCACTTCAATAACCAGAGAGAGCATCAAACTCACTTTGATAACCAGAGAGAGAATCAAACTCACTTCAATAAACAGAGAGAGAATCAAACTCACTTCAATAAACAGGGAGAGCATCAAACCCACTTCAATAACCAGAGAGAGAATCAAACTCACTTCAATAACCAGAGAGAGAATCAAACTCACTTCAATAACCAGAGAGAGAATCAAACTCACTTCAATAACCAGAGAGAGCATCAAACCCACTTCAATAATCAGAGAATCAAACTCACTTCAATAACCAGAGAGAGAATCAAACTCACTTCAATAACCAGAGAGAGAATCAAACTCACTTCAATAACCAGAGAGAGAATCAAACTCACTTCAATAACCAGAGAGAGCATCAAACCCACTTCAATAATCAGAGAATCAAACTCACTTCAATAACCAGAGAGAGAATCAAACTCACTTCAATAACCAGAGAGAGAATCAAACCCACTTCAATAACCAGAGAGAGAATCAAACTCACTTCAATAATCAGAGAGAGAATCAAACTCACTTCAATAACCAGAGAGAGAATCAAACCCACTTCTATAATCAGAGAATCAAACTCACTTCAATAACCAGAGAGAGCATCAAACCCACTTCAATAATCAGAGAGAGAATCAAACTCACTTCAATAACGAGAGAGAGAATCAAACTCACTTCAATAACCAGAGAGAGAATCAAACTCACTTCAATAACCAGAGAGAGAATCAAACTCACTTCAATAACCAGAGAGAGAATCAAACTCACTTCAATAATCAGAGAGAGAATCAAACTCACTTCAATAACCAGAGAGAGAATCAAACTCACTTAAATAACCAGAGAGAGAATCAAACTCACTTCAATAACCAGAGAGAGCATCAAACTCACTTGAATAACCATAGAGAGAATCAAACTCACTTCAATAACCAGAGAGAGAATCAAACTCACTTCAATAACCAGAGAGAGAATCCAACTCACTTCAATAACCAGAGAGAGCATCAAACCCACTTCAATAACCAGAGAGAGAATCAAACTCACTTCAATAACCAGAGAGAGAATCAAACTCACTTCAATAACCAGAGAGAGAATCAAACTCACTTCAATAACCAGAAAGAGCATCAAACCCACTTCAATAACCAGAGAGAGAATCAAACTTACTTCAATAACCAGAGAGAGAATCAAACTCATTTCAATAACCAGAGAGAGAATCAAACTCACTTCAATAACCAGAGAGAGAATCAAACTCACTTCAATAACCAGAGAGAGCATCAAACCCACTTCAATAACCAGAGAGAGCATCAAACCCACTTCAATAACCAGAGAGACCATCAAACTCACTTCAATAACCAGAGAGAAAATCAAACTCACTTCAATAACCAGAGAAAGCATCAAACCCACTTAAATAACCAGAGAGAGAATCACACTCACTTCAATAACCGGAGAGAGCATCAAACTCACTTCAATAACCAGAGAGAGAATCAAACTCACTTCAATAACCAGAGCGAGAATCAAACTCACTTCAATAACCAGAGAGAGAATCAAACTCACTTCAATAACCAGAGAGAGAATCAAACTCACTTCAATAACCAGAGAGAGCATGAAACTCACTTCAATAACCAGAGAGAGCATCAAACTCACTTCAATAACCAGAGAGAGAATCAAACTCACTTCAATAACCAGAGAGAGAATCAAACTCACTTCAATAACCCGAGAGAGAATCAAACCCACTTCAATAATAAAGAGAGAGAATCAAACTCACTTCAATAACCAGAGAGAGAATCAAACTCACTTCAATAACCAGAGAGAGAATCAAACTCACTTCAATAACCAGAGAGAGAATCAAACTCACTTCAATAACCAGAGAGAGAATCAAACTCACTTCAATAACCAGAGAGAGAATCAAACTCACTTCAATAACCAGAGAGAGAATCAAACTCACTTCAATAATCAGAGAGAGAATCAAACTCACTTCAATAACCAGAGAGAGAATCAAACTCACTTCAATAACCAGAGAGAGAATCAAACTCACTTCAATAACCAGAGAGAGAATCAAACTCACTTCAATAATCAGAGAGAGAATCAAACTCACTTCAATAACCAGAGAGAGAATCAAACTCACTTCAATAACCAGAGAGAGAATCAAACTCACTTCAATAACCAGAGAGAGAATCAAACTCACTTCAATAACCAGAGAGAGAATCAAACTCACTTCAATAATCAGAGAGAGAATCAAACTCACTTCAATAACCAGAGAGAGCATCAAACCCACTTCAATAATCAGAGAGAGAATCAAACTCACTTCAATAACCAGAGAGAGAATCAAACTCACTTCAATAACCAGAGAGAGCATCAAACCCACTTCAATAATCAGAGAGAGAATCAAACTCACTTCAATAACCAGAGAGAGAATCAAACTCACTTCAATAACCAGAGAGAGAATCAAACTTACTTCAATAACCAGAGAGAGAATCAAACCCACTTCAATAATCAGAGAGAGAATCAAACTCACTTCAATAACCAGAGAGAGAATCAAACTCACTTCAATAACCAGAGAGAGAATCAAACTCACTTCAATAACCAGAGAGAGCATCAAACCCACTTCAATAACCAGAGAGAGAATCAAACTCACTTCAATAACCAGAGAGAGAATCAAACTCACTTCAATAACCAGAGAGAGAATCAAACTCACTTCAATAAGCAAAGAGAGAATCAAACTCACTTCAATAACCAGAGAGAGAATCAAACTCACTTCAATAACCAGAGAGAGAATCAAACTTACTTCAATAACCAGAGAGAGAATCAAACTTACTTCAATAACCAGAGAGAGAATCAAACTCACTTCAATAACCAGAGAGAGAATCAAACTCACTTCAATAACCAGAGAGAGAATCAAACTCACTTCAATAACCAGAGAGAGAATCAAACTTATTTCAATAACCAGAGAGAGAATCAAACTCACTTCAATAACCAGAGAGAGAATCAAACTCATTCAATAACCAGAGAGAGAATCAAACTAACTTCAATAACCAGAGAGAGCATCAAACACACTTCAATAACCAGAGAGAGAATCAAACTCACTTCAATAACCAGAGAGAGAATCAAACTCACTTCAATAACCAGAGAGAGAATCAAACTCACTTCAATAACCAGAGAGAGCATCAAACTCACTTCAATAACCAGAGAGAAAATCAAACTCACTTCAATAACCAGAGAAAGCATCAAACCCACTTAAATAACCAGAGAGAGAATCACACTCACTTCAATAACCAGAGAGAGCATCAAACTCACTTCAATAACCAGAGAGAGAATCAAACTCACTTCAATAACCAGAGAGAGAATCAAACTCATTTCAATAACCAGAGAGATCATCAAACCCACTTCAATAACCAGAGAGAGAATCAAACTCACTTCAATAACCAGAGAGAGAATCAAACTCACTTCAATAAACAGAGAGAGAATCAAACTCACTTCAATAACCAGAGAGAGCATCAAACTCACTTCAATAACCAGAGAGAGCATCAAACCCACTTCAATAAGAAAGAGAGAGAATCAAACTCACTTCAATAACCAGAGAGAGCATCAAACTCACTTCAATAACCAGAGAGAGAATCAAACTCACTTCAATAACCAGAGAGAGAATCAAACTCACTTCAATAATCAGAGAGAGAATCAAACCCACTTCAATAACCCGAGAGAGAATCAAACTCACTTCAACAACCGGAGAGAGCATCAAACTCACTTCAATAACAAGAGAGAGCATCAAACTCACTTCAATAACCAGAGAGAGAATCAAACTCACTTCAATAACCAGAGAGAGAATCAAACTCACTTCAATAACCAGAGAGCATCAAACTCACTTCAATAACCAGAGAGAGAATCAAACTCACTTCAATAACCAGAGAGAGCATCAAACCCACTTCAATAACCAGAGAGAGCATCAAACCCACTTCAATAACCAGAGAGAGAATCAAACTCACTTCAATAACCAGAGAGAGAATCAAACTCACTTCAATAACCAGAGAGAGAATCAAACTCACTTCAATAACCAGAGAGAGCATCAAACCCACTTCAATAACCAGAGAGAGCATCAAACCCACTTCAATAACCAGAGAGAGAATCAAACTCACTTCAATAACCAGAGAGAGAATCAAACTCACTTCAATAACCAGAGAGAGAATCAAACTCACTTCAATAACCAGAGAGAGAATCAAACTCACTTCAATAACCAGAGAGAGCATCAAACCCACTTCAATAACCAGAGAGAGAATCAAACTCACTTCAATAACCAGAGAGAGCATCAAACCCACTTCAATAACCAGAGAGAGAATCAAACCCACTTCAATAACCAGAGAGAGCATCAAACTCACTTCAATAACCAGAGAGAAAATCAAACTCACTTCAATAACCAGAGAAAGCATCAAACCCACTTAAATAACCAGAGAGAGAATCACACTCACTTCAATAACCAGAGAGAGAATCAAACTTACTTCAATAACCAGAGAGAGAATCAAACTCACTTCAATAACCAGAGAGAGAATCAAACTCACTTCAATAACCAGAGAGAGAATCAAACTCATTCAATAACCAGAGAGAGAATCAAACTAACTTCAATAACCAGAGAGAGCATCAAACACACTTCAATAACCAGAGAGAGAATCAAACTCACTTCAATAACCAGAGAGAGAATCAAACTCACTTCAATAACCAGAGAGAGAATCAAACTCACTTCAATAACCAGAGAGAGCATCAAACTCACTTCAATAACCAGAGAGAAAATCAAACTCACTTCAATAACCAGAGAAAGCATCAAACCCACTTAAATAACCAGAGAGAGAATCACACTCACTTCAATAACCAGAGAGAGCATCAAACTCACTTCAATAACCAGAGAGAGAATCAAACTCACTTCAATAACCAGAGAGAGAATCAAACTCATTTCAATAACCAGAGAGATCATCAAACCCACTTCAATAACCAGAGAGAGAATCAAACTCACTTCAATAACCAGAGAGAGAATCAAACTCACTTCAATAAACAGAGAGAGAATCAAACTCACTTCAATAACCAGAGAGAGCATCAAACTCACTTCAATAACCAGAGAGAGCATCAAACCCACTTCCATAAGAAAGAGAGAGAATCAAACTCACTTCAATAACCAGAGAGAGCATCAAACTCACTTCAATAACCAGAGAGAGAATCAAACTCACTTCAATAACCAGAGAGAGAATCAAACTCACTTCAATAATCAGAGAGAGAATCAAACCCACTTCAATAACCCGAGAGAGAATCAAACTCACTTCAACAACCAGAGAGAGCATCAAACTCACTTCAATAACAAGAGAGAGCATCAAACTCACTTCAATAACCAGAGAGAGAATCAAACTCACTTCAATAACCAGAGAGAGAATCAAACTCACTTCAATAACCAGAGAGCATCAAACTCACTTCAATAACCAGAGAGAGAATCAAACTCACTTCAATAACCAGAGAGAGCATCAAACCCACTTCAATAACCAGAGAGAGCATCAAACCCACTTCAATAACCAGAGAGAGAATCAAACTCACTTCAATAACCAGAGAGAGAATCAAACTCACTTCAATAACCAGAGAGAGAATCAAACTCACTTCAATAACCAGAGAGAGCATCAAACCCACTTCAATAACCAGAGAGAGCATCAAACCCACTTCAATAACCAGAGAGAGAATCAAACTCACTTCAATAACCAGAGAGAGAATCAAACTCACTTCAATAACCAGAGAGAGAATCAAACTCACTTCAATAACCAGAGAGAGAATCAAACTCACTTCAATAACCAGAGAGAGCATCAAACCCACTTCAATAACCAGAGAGAGAATCAAACTCACTTCAATAACCAGAGAGAGCATCAAACCCACTTCAATAACCAGAGAGAGAATCAAACCCACTTCAATAACCAGAGAGAGCATCAAACTCACTTCAATAACCAGAGAGAAAATCAAACTCACTTCAATAACCAGAGAAAGCATCAAACCCACTTAAATAACCAGAGAGAGAATCACACTCACTTCAATAACCAGAGAGAGCATCAAACTCACTTCAATAACCAGAGAGAGAATCAAACTCACTTCAATAACCAGAGAGAGAATCAAACTCACTTCAATAACCAGAGAGAGAATCAAACTCACTTCAATAACCAGAGAGAGAATCACACTCACTTCAATAACCAGAGAGAGCATCAAACTCACTTCAATAACCAGAGAGAGAATCAAACTCACTTCAATAACCAGAGAGAGAATCAAACTCACTTCAATAACCAGAGAGAGAATCAAACTCACTTCAATAACCAGAGAGAGAATCATACTCACTTCAATAACCAGAGAGAGCATCAAACCCACTTCAATAATAAAGAGAGAGAATCAAACTCACTTCAATAACCAGAGAGAGAATCAAACTCACTTCAATAACCAGAGAGAGCATCAAACTCACTTCAATAACCAGAGAGAGAATCAAACCCACTTCAATAACCCGAGAGAGAATCAAACTCACTTCAATAACCAGAGAGAGAATCAAACTCACTTCAATAACCAGAGAGCATCAAACTCACTTCAATAACCAGAGAGAGAATCAAACTCATTCAATAACCAGAGAGAGATTCAAACTCACTTCAATAACCAGAGAGAGAATCAAACTCACTTCAATAACCAGAGAGAGGATCAAACTCACTTCAATAACCAGAGAGAGCATCAAACCCACTTCAATAACCAGAGAGAGAATCAAACTCACTTCAATAACCAGAGAGAGATTCAAACTCACTTCAATAACCAGAGAGAGAATCAAACTCACTTCAATAACCAGAGAGAGGATCAAATTCACTTCAATAACCAGAGAGAGCATCAAACCCACTTCAATAACCAGAGAGAGAATCAAACTCACTTCAATAAACAGAGAGAGGATCAAACTCACTTCAATAAACAGAGAGAGCATCAAACCCACTTCAATAACCAGAGAGAGAATCAAACTCACTTCAATAACCAGAGAGAGAATCAAACTCACTTCAATAACCAGAGAGAGAATCAAACTCACTTCAATAACCAGAGAGAGCATCAAACCCACTTCAATAATCAGAGAGAGAATCAAACTCACTTCAATAACCAGAGAGAGAATCAAACTCACTTCAATAACCAGAGAGAGCATCAAACCCACTTCAATAACCAGAGAGAGAATCAAACTCACTTCAATAACCAGAGAGAGCATCAAACCCACTTCAATAATCAGAGAGAGAATCAAACTCACTTCAATAACGAGAGAGAGAATCAAACTCACTTCAATAACCAGAGAGAGAATCAAACTCACTTCAATAACCAGAGAGAGAATCAAACTCACTTCAATAACCAGAGAGAGAATCAAACTCACTTCAATAATCCGAGAGAGAATCAAACTCACTTCAATAACCAGAGAGAGAATCAAACTCACTTCAACAACCAGAGAGAGAATCAAACTCACTTCAATAACCAGAGAGAGCATCAAACTCACTTCATTAACCAGAGAGAGAATCAAACTCACTTCAATAACCAGAGAGAGAATCAAACTCAATTCAATAACCAGAGAGAGAATCAAACTCACTTCAATAACCAGAGAGAGCATCAAACCCACTTCAATAACCAGAGAGAGAATCAAACTCACTTCAATAACCAGAGAGAGAATCAAACTCACTTCAATAACCAGAGAGAGAATCAAACTCACTTCAATAACCAGAGAGAGAATCAAACTCCCTTCAATAACCAGAGAGAGAATCAAACTCACTTCAATAACCAGAGAGAGAATCAAACTCACTTCAATAAAGAGAGAGAGAATCAAACCAACTTCAATAACCAGAAAGAGCATCAAACTCACTTCAATAACCAGAGAGAAAATCAAACTCACTTCAATAACCAGAGAAAGCATCAAACCCACTTAAATAACCAGAGAGAGAATCACACTCACTTCAATAACCAGAGAGAGCATCAAACTCACTTATATAACCAGAGAGAGAATCAAACTCACTTCAATAACCAGAGAGAGAATCAAACTCACTTCAATAACCAGAGAGAGAATCAAACTCACTTCAATAACCAGAGAGAGAATCAAACTCACTTCAATAACCAGAGAGAGCATCAAACTCACTTCAATAACCAGAGAGAGCATCAAACCCACTTCAATAATAAAGAGAGAGAATCAAACTCACTTCAATAACCAGAGAGAGAATCAAACTCACTTCAATAACCAGAGAGAGCATCAAACTCACTTCAATAACCAGGGAGAGAATCAAACTCACTTCAATAACCAGAGAGAGCATCAAACTCACTTCAATAACCAGAGAGAGCATCAAACTCACTTCAATAACCAGAGAGAGAATCAAACTCACTTCAATAACCAGAGAGCATCAAACTCACTTCAATAACCAGAGAGAGAATCAAACTCATTCAATAACCAGAGAGAGAATCAAACCCACTTCAATAACCAGAGACAGAATCAAACTCACTTCAATAACCAGAGAGAGCATCAAACCCACTTCTATAACCAGAGAGAGAATCAAACTCACTTCAATAACCAGAGAGAGAATCAAACTCCCTTCAATAATCAGAGAGAGAATCAAACTCACTTCAATAACCAGAGAGAGAATCAAATTCACTTCAATAAAGAGAGAGAGAATCAAACCCACTTCAATAACCAGAGAGAGCATCAAACTCACTGCAATAACCAGAGAGAAAATCAAACTCACTTCAATAACCAGAGAAAGCATCAAACCCACTTAAATAACCAGAGAGAGAATCACACTCACTTCAATAACCAGAGAGAGCATCAAACTCACTTCAATAACCAGAGAGAGAATCAAACTCACTTCAATAACCAGAGAGAGAATCAAACTCACTTCAATAACCAGAGAGAGAATCAAACTCACTTCAATAACCAGAGAGAGCATCAAACTCACTTCAATAACCAGAGAGAGCATCAAACCCACTTCAATAATAAAGAGAGAGAATCAAACTCACTTCAATAACCAGAGAGAGAATCAAACTCACTTCAATAACCAGAGAGAGCATCAAACTCACTTCAATAACCAGGGAGAGAATCAAACTCACTTCAATAACCAGAGAGAGCATCAAACTCACTTCAATAACCAGAGAGAGCATCAAACTCACTTCAATAACCAGAGAGAGAATCAAACTCACTTCAATAACCAGAGAGCATCAAACTCACTTCAATAACCAGAGAGAGAATCAAACTCATTCAATAACCAGAGAGAGAATCAAACCCACTTCAATAACCAGAGACAGAATCAAACTCACTTCAATAACCAGAGAGAGTTTCAAACTCACTTCAATAACCAGAGAGAGAATCAAACTCACTTCAATAACCAGAGAGAGGATCAAACTCACTTCAATAACCAGAGAGAGCATCAAACCCACTTCAATAACCAGAGAGAGAATCAAACTCACTTCAATAACCAGAGAGAGCATCAAACTCACTTCAATAACCAGAGAGAGCATCAAACTCACTTTCATAATCAGAGAGAGAATCAAACTCACTTCAATAAACAGAGAGAGAATCAAACTCACTTCAATAAACAGGGAGAGCATCAAACCCACTTCAATAACCAGAGAGAGAATCAAACTCACTTCAATAACCAGAGAGAGAATCAAACTCACTTCAATAACCAGAGAGAGAATCAAACTCACTTCAATAACCAGAGAGAGAATCAAACTCACTTCAATAATCAGAGAGAGAATCAAACTCACTTCAATAACCAGAGAGAGCATCAAACTCACTTCAATAACCAGAGAGAGGATCAAACTCACTTCAATAATCAGAGAGAGAATCAAACTCACATCAATAACCAGAGAGCATCAAACTCACTTCAATAACCAGAGAGAGCATCAAACTCACTTCAATAACCAGAGAGAGCATCAAACCCACTTCAATAATCAGAGAATCAAACTCACTTCAATAACCAGAGAGAGCATCAAACCCACTTCAATAATCAGAGAGAGAATCAAACTCACTTCAATAACGAGAGAGAGAATCAAACTCACTTCAATAACCAGAGAGAGAATCAAACTCACTTCAATAACCAGAGAGAGAATCAAACTCACTTCAATAACCAGAGAGAGAATCAAACTCACTTCAATAATCAGAGAGAGAATCAAACTCACTTCGATAACCAGAGAGAGAATCAAACTCACTTCAATAACCAGAGAGAGAATCAAACTCACTTCAATAACCAGAGAGAGCATCAAACTCACTTGAATTACCAGAGAGAGAATCAAACTCACTTCAATAACCAGAGAGAGAATCAAACTCATTTCAATAACCAGAGAGAGAATCAAACTCACTTCAATAACCAGAGAGAGAATCAAACTCGCTTCAATAACCAGAGAGAGAATCAAACTCACTTCAATAACCAGAGAGAGCATCAAACCCACTTCAATAACCAGAGAGAGAATCAAACTCACTTCAATAACCAGAGAGAGAATCAAACTCACTTCAATAACCAGAGAGAGAATCAAACTCACTTCAATAACCAGAGAGAGAATCAAACCCACTTCAATAACCAGGGAGAGAATCAAACTCACTTCAATAACCAGAGAGAGCATCAAACTCACTTCAATAACCAGAGAGAGCATCAAACTCACTTCAATAACCAGAGAGAGAATCAAACTCACTTCAATAACCAGAGAGAGAATCAAACTCACTTCAATAACCAGAGAGCATCAAACTCACTTCAATAACCAGAGAGAGAATCAAACTCATTCAATAACCAGAGAGAGAATCAAACCCACTTCAATAACCAGAGACAGAATCAAACTCACTTCAATAACCAGAGAGAGATTCAAACTCACTTCAATAACCAGAGAGAGAATCAAACTCACTTCAATAACCAGAGAGAGGATCAAACTCACTTCAATAACCAGAGAGAGCATCAAACCCACTTCAATAACCAGAGAGAGAATCAAACTCACTTCAATAACCAGAGAGAGCATCAAACCCACTTCAATAACCAGAGAGAGCATCAAACCCACTTCAATAACCAGAGAGACCATCAAACTCACTTCAATAACCAGAGAGAAAATCAAACTCACTTCAATAACCAGAGAAAGCATCAAACCCACTTAAATAACCAGAGAGAGAATCACACTCACTTCAATAACCGGAGAGAGCATCAAACTCACTTCAATAACCAGAGAGAGAATCAAACTCACTTCAATAACCAGAGCGAGAATCAAACTCACTTCAATAACCAGAGAGAGAATCAAACTCACTTCAATAACCAGAGAGAGAATCAAACTCACTTCAATAACCAGAGAGAGCATGAAACTCACTTCAATAACCAGAGAGAGCATCAAACTCACTTCAATAACCAGAGAGAGAATCAAACTCACTTCAATAACCAGAGAGAGAATCAAACTCACTTCAATAACCCGAGAGAGAATCAAACCCACTTCAATAATAAAGAGAGAGAATCAAACTCACTTCAATAACCAGAGAGAGAATCAAACTCACTTCAATAACCAGAGAGAGAATCAAACTCACTTCAATAACCAGAGAGAGAATCAAACTCACTTCAATAACCAGAGAGAGAATCAAACTCACTTCAATAATCAGAGAGAGAATCAAACTCACTTCAATAACCAGAGAGAGCATCAAACTCACTTCAATAACCAGAGAGAGAATCAAACTCACTTCAATAACCAGAGAGAGAATCAAACTCACTTCAATAACCCGAGAGAGAATCAAACCCACTTCAATAATAAAGAGAGAGAATCAAACTCACTTCAATAACCAGAGAGAGAATCAAACTCACTTCAATAACCAGAGAGAGAATCAAACTCACTTCAATAACCAGAGAGAGAATCAAACTCACTTCAATAACCAGAGAGAGAATCAAACTCACTTCAATAATCAGAGAGAGAATCAAACTCACTTCAATAACCAGAGAGAGAATCAAACTCACTTCAATAACCAGAGAGAGAATCAAACTCACTTCAATAACCAGAGAGAGAATCAAACTCACTTCAATAACCAGAGAGAGAATCAAACTCACTTCAATAATCAGAGAGAGAATCAAACTCACTTCAATAACCAGAGAGAGAATCAAACTCACTTCAATAACCAGAGAGAGAATCAAACTCACTTCAATAACCAGAGAGAGAATCAAACTCACTTCAATAACCAGAGAGAGAATCAAACTCACTTCAATAATCAGAGAGAGAATCAAACTCACTTCAATAACCAGAGAGAGCATCAAACCCACTTCAATAATCTGAGAGAGAATCAAACTCACTTCAATAACCAGAGAGAGAATCAAACTCACTTCAATAACCAGAGAGAGCATCAAACCCACTTCAATAATCAGAGAGAGAATCAAACTCACTTCAATAACCAGAGAGAGAATCAAACTCACTTCAATAACCAGAGAGAGAATCAAACTTACTTCAATAACCAGAGAGAGAATCAAACCCACTTCAATAATCAGAGAGAGAATCAAACTCACTTCAATAACCAGAGAGAGAATCAAACTCACTTCAATAACCAGAGAGAGAATCAAACTCACTTCAATAACCAGAGAGAGCATCAAACCCACTTCAATAACCAGAGAGAGAATCAAACTCACTTCAATAACCAGAGAGAGAATCAAACTCACTTCAATAACCAGAGAGAGAATCAAACTCACTTCAATAACCAAAGAGAGAATCAAACTCACTTCAATAACCAGAGAGAGAATCAAACTCACTTCAATAACCAGAGAGAGAATCAAACTTACTTCAATAACCAGAGAGAGAATCAAACTTACTTCAATAACCAGAGAGAGAATCAAACTCACTTCAATAACCAGAGAGAGAATCAAACTCACTTCAATAACCAGAGAGAGAATCAAACTTACTTCAATAACCAGAGAGAGAATCAAACTCACTTCAATAACCAGAGAGAGAATCAAACTCACTTCAATAACCAGAGAGAGAATCAAACTCATTCAATAACCAGAGAGAGAATCAAACTAACTTCAATAACCAGAGAGAGCATCAAACACACTTCAATAACCAGAGAGAGAATCAAACTCACTTAAATAACCAGAGAGAGAATCAAACTCACTTCAATAACCAGAGAGAGAATCAAACTCACTTCAATAACCAGAGAGAGCATCAAACTCACTTCAATAACCAGAGAGAAAATCAAACTCACTTCAATAACCAGAGAAAGCATCAAACCCACTTAAATAACCAGAGAGAGAATCACACTCACTTCAATAACCAGAGAGAGCATCAAACTCACTTCAATAACCAGAGAGAGAATCAAACTCACTTCAATAACCAGAGAGAGAATCAAACTCATTTCAATAACCAGAGAGATCATCAAACCCACTTCAATAACCAGAGAGAGAATCAAACTCACTTCAATAACCAGAGAGAGAATCAAACTCACTTCAATAAACAGAGAGAGAATCAAACTCACTTCAATAACCAGAGAGAGCATCAAACTCACTTCAATAACCAGAGAGAGCATCAAACCCACTTCAATAAGAAAGAGAGAGAATCAAACTCACTTCAATAACCAGAGAGAGAATCAAACTCACTTCAATAACCAGAGAGAGCATCAAACTCACTTCAATAACCAGAGAGAGAATCAAACTCACTTCAATAACCAGAGAGAGAATCAAACTCACTTCAATAATCAGAGAGAGAATCAAACCCACTTCAATAACCCGAGAGAGAATCAAACTCACTTCAACAACCAGAGAGAGCATCAAACTCACTTCAATAACAAGAGAGAGCATCAAACTCACTTCAATAACCAGAGAGAGAATCAAACTCACTTCAATAACCAGAGAGAGAATCAAACTCACTTCAATAACCAGAGAGCATCAAACTCACTTCAATAACCAGAGAGAGAATCAAACTCACTTCAATAACCAGAGAGAGCATCAAACCCACTTCAATAACCAGAGAGAGCATCAAACCCACTTCAATAACCAGAGAGAGAATCAAACTCACTTCAATAACCAGAGAGAGAATCAAACTCACTTCAATAACCAGAGAGAGAATCAAACTCACTTCAATAACCAGAGAGAGCATCAAACCCACTTCAATAACCAGAGAGAGCATCAAACCCACTTCAATAACCAGAGAGAGAATCAAACTCACTTCAATAACCAGAGAGAGAATCAAACTCACTTCAATAACCAGAGAGAGAATCAAACTCACTTCAATAACCAGAGAGAGAATCAAACTCACTTCAATAACCAGAGAGAGCATCAAACCCACTTCAATAACCAGAGAGAGAATCAAACTCACTTCAATAACCAGAGAGAGCATCAAACCCACTTCAATAACCAGAGAGAGAATCAAACCCACTTCAATAACCAGAGAGAGCATCAAACTCACTTCAATAACCAGAGAGAAAATCAAACTCACTTCAATAACCAGAGAAAGCATCAAACCCACTTAAATAACCAGAGAGAGAATCACACTCACTTCAATAACCAGAGAGAGCATCAAACTCACTTCAATAACCAGAGAGAGAATCAAACTCACTTCAATAACCAGAGAGAGAATCAAACTCACTTCAATAACCAGAGAGAGAATCAAACTCACTTCAATAACCAGAGAGAGAATCACACTCACTTCAATAACCAGAGAGAGCATCAAACTCACTTCAATAACCAGAGAGAGAATCAAACTCACTTCAATAACCAGAGAGAGAATCAAACTCACTTCAATAACCAGAGAGAGAATCAAACTCACTTCAATAACCAGAGAGAGAATCATACTCACTTCAATAACCAGAGAGAGCATCAAACCCACTTCAATAATAAAGAGAGAGAATCAAACTCACTTCAATAACCAGAGAGAGAATCAAACTCACTTCAATAACCAGAGAGAGCATCAAACTCACTTCAATAACCAGAGAGAGAATCAAACCCACTTCAATAACCCGAGAGAGAATCAAACTCACTTCAATAACCAGAGAGAGAATCAAACTCACTTCAATAACCAGAGAGCATCAAACTCACTTCAATAACCAGAGAGAGAATCAAACTCATTCAATAACCAGAGAGAGATTCAAACTCACTTCAATAACCAGAGAGAGAATCAAACTCACTTCAATAACCAGAGAGAGGATCAAACTCACTTCAATAACCAGAGAGAGCATCAAACCCACTTCAATAACCAGAGAGAGAATCAAACTCACTTCAATAACCAGAGAGAGATTCAAACTCACTTCAATAACCAGAGAGAGAATCAAACTCACTTCAATAACCAGAGAAAGGATCAAACTCACTTCAATAACCAGAGAGAGCATCAAACCCACTTCAATAACCAGAGAGAGAATCAAACTCACTTCAATAAACAGAGAGAGAATCAAACTCACTTCAATAAACAGAGAGAGCATCAAACCCACTTCAATAACCAGAGAGAGAATCAAACTCACTTCAATAACCAGAGAGAGAATCAAACTCACTTCAATAACCAGAGAGAGAATCAAACTCACTTCAATAACCAGAGAGAGCATCAAACCCACTTCAATAATCAGAGAGAGAATCAAACTCACTTCAATAACCAGAGAGAGAATCAAACTCACTTCAATAACCAGAGAGAGCATCAAACCCACTTCAATAACCAGAGAGAGAATCAAACTCACTTCAATAACCAGAGAGAGCATCAAACCCACTTCAATAATCAGAGAGAGAATCAAACTCACTTCAATAACGAGAGAGAGAATCAAACTCACTTCAATAACCAGAGAGAGAATCAAACTCACTTCAATAACCAGAGAGAGAATCAAACTCACTTCAATAACCAGAGAGAGAATCAAACTCACTTCAATAATCCGAGAGAGAATCAAACTCACTTCAATAACCAGAGAGAGAATCAAACTCACTTCAACAACCAGAGAGAGAATCAAACTCACTTCAATAACCAGAGAGAGCATCAAACTCACTTCATTAACCAGAGAGAGAATCAAACTCACTTCAATAACCAGAGAGAGAATCAAACTCAATTCAATAACCAGAGAGAGAATCAAACTCACTTCAATAACCAGAGAGAGCATCAAACCCACTTCAATAACCAGAGAGAGAATCAAACTCACTTCAATAACCAGAGAGAGAATCAAACTCACTTCAATAACCAGAGAGAGAATCAAACTCACTTCAATAACCAGAGAGAGAATCAAACTCCCTTCAATAACCAGAGAGAGAATCAAACTCACTTCAATAACCAGAGAGAGAATCAAACTCACTTCAATAAAGAGAGAGAGAATCAAACCAACTTCAATAACCAGAAAGAGCATCAAACTCACTTCAATAACCAGAGAGAAAATCAAACTCACTTCAATAACCAGAGAAAGCATCAAACCCACTTAAATAACCAGAGAGAGAATCACACTCACTTCAATAACCAGAGAGAGCATCAAACTCACTTCAATAACCAGAGAGAGAATCAAACTCACTTCAATAACCAGAGAGAGAATCAAACTCACTTCAATAACCAGAGAGAGAATCAAACTCACTTCAATAACCAGAGAGAGCATCAAACTCAATTCAATAACCAGAGAGAGCATCAAACCCACTTCAATAATAAAGAGAGAGAATCAAACTCACTTCAATAACCAGAGAGAGAATCAAACTCACTTCAATAACCAGAGAGAGCATCAAACTCACTTCAATAACCAGGGAGAGAATCAAACTCACTTCAATAACCAGAGAGAGCATCAAACTCACTTCAATAACCAGAGAGAGCATCAAACTCACTTCAATAACCAGAGAGAGAATCAAACTCACTTCAATAACCAGAGAGCATCAAACTCACTTCAATAACCAGAGAGAGAATCAAACTCATTCAATAACCAGAGAGAGAATCAAACCCACTTCAATAACCAGAGACAGAATCAAACTCACTTCAATAACCAGAGAGAGCATCAAACCCACTTCTATAACCAGAGAGAGAATCAAACTCACTTCAATAACCAGAGAGAGAATCAAACTCCCTTCAATAATCAGAGAGAGAATCAAACTCACTTCAATAACCAGAGAGAGAATCAAATTCACTTCAATAAAGAGAGAGAGAATCAAACCCACTTCAATAACCAGAGAGAGCATCAAACTCACTGCAATAACCAGAGAGAAAATCAAACTCACTTCAATAACCAGAGAAAGCATCAAACCCACTTAAATAACCAGAGAGAGAATCACACTCACTTCAATAACCAGAGAGAGCATCAAACTCACTTCAATAACCAGAGAGAGAATCAAACTCACTTCAATAACCAGAGAGAGAATCAAACTCACTTCAATAACCAGAGAGAGAATCAAACTCACTTCAATAACCAGAGAGAGCATCAAACTCACTTCAATAACCAGAGAGAGCATCAAACCCACTTCAATAATAAAGAGAGAGAATCAAACTCACTTCAATAACCAGAGAGAGAATCAAACTCACTTCAATAACCAGAGAGAGCATCAAACTCACTTCAATAACCAGGGAGAGAATCAAACTCACTTCAATAACCAGAGAGAGCATCAAACTCACTTCAATAACCAGAGAGAGCATCAAACTCACTTCAATAACCAGAGAGAGAATCAAACTCACTTCAATAACCAGAGAGCATCAAACTCACTTCAATAACCAGAGAGAGAATCAAACTCATTCAATAACCAGAGAGAGAATCAAACCCACTTCAATAACCAGAGACAGAATCAAACTCACTTCAATAACCAGAGAGAGTTTCAAACTCACTTCAATAACCAGAGAGAGAATCAAACTCACTTCAATAACCAGAGAGAGGATCAAACTCACTTCAATAACCAGAGAGAGCATCAAACTCACTTCAATAACCAGAGAGAGAATCAAACTCACTTCAATAACCAGAGAGCATCAAACTCACTTCAATAACCAGAGAGAGAATCAAACTCATTCAATAACCAGAGAGAGAATCAAACCCACTTCAATAACCAGAGACAGAATCAAACTCACTTCAACAACCAGAGAGAGCATCAAACTCACTTCAATAACCAGAGAGAGCATCAAACCCACTTCAATAATAAAGAGAGAGAATCAAACTCACTTCAATAACCAGAGAGAGAATCAAACTCACTTCAATAACCAGAGAGAGCATCAAACTCACTTCAATAACCAGGGAGAGAATCAAACTCACTTCAATAACCAGAGAGAGCATCAAACTCACTTCAATAACCAGAGAGAGCATCAAACTCACTTCAATAACCAGAGAGAGAATCAAACTCACTTCAATAACCAGAGAGCATCAAACTCACTTCAATAACCAGAGAGAGAATCAAACTCATTCAATAACCAGAGAGAGAATCAAACCCACTTCAATAACCAGAGACAGAATCAAACTCACTTCAATAACCAGAGAGAGTTTCAAACTCACTTCAATAACCAGAGAGAGAATCAAACTCACTTCAATAACCAGAGAGAGGATCAAACTCACTTCAATAACCAGAGAGAGCATCAAACTCACTTCAATAACCAGAGAGCATCAAACTCACTTCAATAACCAGAGAGAGAATCAAACTCATTCAATAACCAGAGAGAGAATCAAACCCACTTCAATAACCAGAGACAGAATCAAACTCACTTCAACAACCAGAGAGAGAATCAAACTCACTTCAATAACCAGAGAGAGCATCAAACTCACTTCATTAACCAGAGAGAGAATCAAACTCACTTCAATAACCAGAGAGAGAATCAAACTCAATTCAATAACCAGAGAGAGAATCAAACTCACTTCAATAACCAGAGAGAGCATCAAACCCACTTCAATAACCAGAGAGAGAATCAAACTCACTTCAATAACCAGAGAGAGAATCAAACTCACTTCAATAACCAGAGAGAGAATCAAACTCACTTCAATAACCAGAGAGAGAATCAAACTCCCTTCAATAACCAGAGAGAGAATCAAACTCACTTCAATAACCAGAGAGAGAATCAAACTCACTTCAATAAAGAGAGAGAGAATCAAACCAACTTCAATAACCAGAAAGAGCATCAAACTCACTTCAATAACCAGAGAGAAAATCAAACTCACTTCAATAACCAGAGAAAGCATCAAACCCACTTAAATAACCAGAGAGAGAATCACACTCACTTCAATAACCAGAGAGAGCATCAAACTCACTTCAATAACCAGAGAGAGAATCAAACTCACTTCAATAACCAGAGAGAGAATCAAACTCACTTCAATAACCAGAGAGAGAATCAAACTCACTTCAATAACCAGAGAGAGCATCAAACTCAATTCAATAACCAGAGAGAGCATCAAACCCACTTCAATAATAAAGAGAGAGAATCAAACTCACTTCAATAACCAGAGAGAGAATCAAACTCACTTCAATAACCAGAGAGAGCATCAAACTCACTTCAATAACCAGGGAGAGAATCAAACTCACTTCAATAACCAGAGAGAGCATCAAACTCACTTCAATAACCAGAGAGAGCATCAAACTCACTTCAATAACCAGAGAGAGAATCAAACTCACTTCAATAACCAGAGAGCATCAAACTCACTTCAATAACCAGAGAGAGAATCAAACTCATTCAATAACCAGAGAGAGAATCAAACCCACTTCAATAACCAGAGACAGAATCAAACTCACTTCAATAACCAGAGAGAGCATCAAACCCACTTCTATAACCAGAGAGAGAATCAAACTCACTTCAATAACCAGAGAGAGAATCAAACTCCCTTCAATAATCAGAGAGAGAATCAAACTCACTTCAATAACCAGAGAGAGAATCAAATTCACTTCAATAAAGAGAGAGAGAATCAAACCCACTTCAATAACCAGAGAGAGCATCAAACTCACTGCAATAACCAGAGAGAAAATCAAACTCACTTCAATAACCAGAGAAAGCATCAAACCCACTTAAATAACCAGAGAGAGAATCACACTCACTTCAATAACCAGAGAGAGCATCAAACTCACTTCAATAACCAGAGAGAGAATCAAACTCACTTCAATAACCAGAGAGAGAATCAAACTCACTTCAATAACCAGAGAGAGAATCAAACTCACTTCAATAACCAGAGAGAGCATCAAACTCACTTCAATAACCAGAGAGAGCATCAAACCCACTTCAATAATAAAGAGAGAGAATCAAACTCACTTCAATAACCAGAGAGAGAATCAAACTCACTTCAATAACCAGAGAGAGCATCAAACTCACTTCAATAACCAGGGAGAGAATCAAACTCACTTCAATAACCAGAGAGAGCATCAAACTCACTTCAATAACCAGAGAGAGCATCAAACTCACTTCAATAACCAGAGAGAGAATCAAACTCACTTCAATAACCAGAGAGCATCAAACTCACTTCAATAACCAGAGAGAGAATCAAACTCATTCAATAACCAGAGAGAGAATCAAACCCACTTCAATAACCAGAGACAGAATCAAACTCACTTCAATAACCAGAGAGAGTTTCAAACTCACTTCAATAACCAGAGAGAGAATCAAACTCACTTCAATAACCAGAGAGAGGATCAAACTCACTTCAATAACCAGAGAGAGCATCAAACCCACTTCAATAACCAGAGAGAGAATCAAACTCACTTCAATAACCAGAGAGAGCATCAAACTCACTTCAATAACCAGAGAGAGCATCAAACTCACTTTCATAATCAGAGAGAGAATCAAACTCACTTCAATAAACAGAGAGAGAATCAAACTCACTTCAATAAACAGGGAGAGCATCAAACCCACTTCAATAACCAGAGAGAGAATCAAACTCACTTCAATAACCAGAGAGAGAATCAAACTCACTTCAATAACCAGAGAGAGAATCAAACTCACTTCAATAACCAGAGAGAGAATCAAACTCACTTCAATAATCAGAGAGAGAATCAAACTCACTTCAATAACCAGAGAGAGCATCAAACTCACTTCAATAACCAGAGAGAGGATCAAACTCACTTCAATAATCAGAGAGAGAATCAAACTCACATCAATAACCAGAGAGCATCAAACTCACTTCAATAACCAGAGAGAGCATCAAACTCACTTCAATAACCAGAGAGAGCATCAAACCCACTTCAATAATCAGAGAATCAAACTCACTTCAATAACCAGAGAGAGCATCAAACCCACTTTAATAACCAGAGAGAGAATCAAACTCACTTCAATAACCAGAGAGAGCATCAAACCCACTTCAATAATCAGAGAGAGAATCAAACTCACTTCAATAACGAGAGAGAGAATCAAACTCACTTCAATAACCAGAGAGAGAATCAAACTCACTTCAATAACCAGAGAGAGAATCAAACTCACTTCAATAACCAGAGAGAGAATCAAACTCACTTCAATAATCAGAGAGAGAATCAAACTCACTTCGATAACCAGAGAGAGAATCAAACTCACTTCAATAACCAGAGAGAGAATCAAACTCACTTCAATAACCAGAGAGAGCATCAAACTCACTTGAATTACCAGAGAGAGAATCAAACTCACTTCAATAACCAGAGAGAGAATCAAACTCATTTCAATAACCAGAGAGAGAATCAAACTCACTTCAATAACCAGAGAGAGAATCAAACTCACTTCAATAACCAGAGAGAGAATCAAACTCACTTCAATAACCAGAGAGAGCATCAAACCCACTTCAATAACCAGAGAGAGAATCAAACTCACTTCAATAACCAGAGAGAGAATCAAACTCACTTCAATAACCAGAGAGAGAATCAAACTCACTTCAATAACCAGAGAGAGAATCAAACCCACTTCAATAACCAGGGAGAGAATCAAACTCACTTCAATAACCAGAGAGAGCATCAAACTCACTTCAATAACCAGAGAGAGCATCAAACTCACTTCAATAACCAGAGAGAGAATCAAACTCACTTCAATAACCAGAGAGAGAATCAAACTCACTTCAATAACCAGAGAGCATCAAACTCACTTCAATAACCAGAGAGAGAATCAAACTCATTCAATAACCAGAGAGAGAATCAAACCCACTTCAATAACCAGAGACAGAATCAAACTCACTTCAATAACCAGAGAGAGATTCAAACTCACTTCAATAACCAGAGAGAGAATCAAACTCACTTCAATAACCAGAGAGAGGATCAAACTCACTTCAATAACCAGAGAGAGCATCAAACCCACTTCAATAACCAGAGAGAGAATCAAACTCACTTCAATAACCAGAGAGAGCATCAAACTCACTTCAATAACCAGAGAGAGCATCAAACTCACTTTCATAACCAGAGAGAGAATCAAACTCACTTCAATAAACAGAGAGAGAATCAAACTCACTTCAATAAACAGGGAGAGCATCAAACCCACTTCAATAACCAGAGAGAGAATCAAACTCACTTCAATAACCAGAGAGAGAATCAAACTCACTTCAATAACCAGAGAGAGAATCAAACTCACTTCAATAATCAGAGAGGGAATCAAACTCACTTCAATAACCAGAGAGAGCATCAAACTCACTTCAATAACCAGAGAGAGGATCAAACTCACTTCAATAATCAGAGAGAGAATCAAACTCACATCAATAACCAGAGAGCATCAAACTCACTTCAATAACCAGAGAGAGCATCAAACTCACTTCAATAACCAGAGAGAGCATCAAACCCACTTCAATAATCAGAGAATCAAACTCACTTCAATAACCAGAGAGAGCATCAAACCCACTTTAATAACCAGAGAGAGAATCAAACTCACTTTAATAACGAGAGAGAGCATCAAACCCACTTCAATAATCAGAGAGAGAATCAAACCCACTTCAATAATAAAGAGAGAGAATCAAACTCACTTCAATAACCAGAGAGAGCATCAAACTCACTTCAATAACCAGAGAGAGAATCAAACTCACTTCAATAACCAGAGAGAGAATCAAACTCACTTCAATAACCAGAGAGAGAATCAAACTCACTTTAATAACCAGAGAGAGAATCAAACTCACTTCAATAACCAGAGAGAGCATCAAACTCACTTCAATAACCAGAGAGAGCATCAAACCCACTTCAATAATAAAGAGAGAGAATCAAACTCACTTCAATAACCAGAGAGAGAATCAAACTCACTTCAATAATCAGAGAAAGAATCAAACTCACTTCAATAACCCGAGAGAGAATCAAACTCACTTCAATAACCAGAGAGAGCATCAAACCCACTTCAATAACCAGAGAGAGCATCAAACTCACTTCAATAACCAGAGAGAGCATCAAACTCACTTCAATAACCAGAGAGAGAATCAAACTCACTTCAATAACCAGAGAGAGAATCAAACTCACTTCAATAACCAGAGAGAGCATCAAACTCACTTCAATAACCAGAGAGAGCATCAAACTCACTTCAATAACCAGAGAGAGAATCAAACTCACTTCAATAACCAGAGAGAGAATCAAACTCACTTCAATAACCAGAGAGAGCATCAAACTCACTTCAATAACCAGAGAGAGCATCAAACTCACTTCAATAACCAGAGAAAGAATCAAACTCACTTCAATAACCAGAGAGAGCATCAAACTCACTTCAATAACCAGAGAGAGCATCAAACTCACTTCAATAACCAGAGAGAGAATCAAACTCACTTCAATAACCAGAGAGAGAATCAAACTCACTTCAATAACCAGAGAGAGAATCAAACTCATTCAATAACCAGAGAGAGAATCAAACCCACTTCAATAACCAGAGATAGAATCAAACTCACTTCAATAACCAGAGAGAGATTCAAACTCACTTCAATAACCAGAGAGAGAATCAAACTCACTTCAATAACCAGAGAGAGGATCAAACTCACTTCAAAGCCAGAGAGAGCATCAAACCCACTTCAATAACCAGAGAGAGAATCAAACTCACTTCAATAACCAGAGAGAGAATCAAACTCACTTCAATAACCAGAGAGCATCAAACTCACTTCAATAACCAGAGAGAGAATCAAACTCATTCAATAACCAGAGAGAGAATCAAACCCACTTCAATAACCAGAGACAGAATCAAACTCACTTCAATAACCAGAGAGAGATTCAAACTCACTTCAATAACCAGAGAGAGAATCAAACTCACTTCAATAACCAGAGAGAGGATCAAACTCACTTCAATAACCAGAGAGAGCATCAAACCCACTTCAATAACCAGAGAGAGAATCAAACTCACTTCAATAACCAGAGAGAGCATCAAACTCACTTCAATAACCAGAGATAGCATCAAACTCACTTTGATAACCAGAGAGAGAATCACACTCACTTCAATAAACAGAGAGAGAATCAAACTCACTTCAATAAACAGGGAGAGCATCAAACCCACTTCAATAACCAGAGAGAGAATCAAACTCACTTCAATAACCAGAGAGAGAATCAAACTCACTTCAATAACCAGAGAGAGAATCAAACTCACTTCAATAACCAGAGAGAGCATCAAACCCACTTCAATAATCAGAGAATCAAACTCACTTCAATAACCAGAGAGAGAATCAAACTCACTTCAATAACCAGAGAGAGAATCAAACTCACTTCAATAACCAGAGAGAGAATCAAACTCACTTCAATAACCAGACAGAGCATCAAACCCACTTCAATAATCAGAGAATCAAACTCACTTCAATAACCAGAGAGAGAATCAAACTCACTTCAATAACCAGAGAGAGAATCAAACTCACTTCAATAACCAGAGAGAGAATCAAACTCACTTCAATAACCAGAGAGAGAATCAAACCCACTTCAATAACCAGAGAGAGAATCAAACCCACTTCAATAACCAGAGAGAGAATCAAACTCACTTCAATAACCAGAGAGAGAATCAAACTCACTTCAATAATCAGAGAGAGAATCAAACTCACTTCAATAACCAGAGAGAGAATCAAACCCACTTCAATAATCAGAGAATCAAACTCACTTCAATAACCAGAGAGAGCATCAAACCCACTTCAATAATCAGAGAGAGAATCAAACTCACTTCAATAACGAGAGAGAGAATCAAACTCACTTCAATAAACAGGGAGAGCATCAAACCCACTTCAATAACCAGAGAGAGAATCAAACTCACTTCAATAACCAGAGAGAGAATCAAACTCACTTCAATAACCAGAGAGAGAATCAAACTCACTTCAATAATCAGAGAGAGAATCAAACTCACTTCAATAACCAGAGAGAGCATCAAACTCACTTCAATAACCAGAGAGAGGATCAAACTCACTTCAATAATCAGAGAGCGAATCAAACTCACATCAATAACCAGAGAGCATCAAACTCACTTCAATAACCAGAGAGAGCATCAAACTCACTTCAATAACCAGAGAGAGCATCAAACCCACTTCAATAATCAGAGAATCAAACTCACTTCAATAACCAGAGAGAGCATCAAACCCACTTTAATAACCAGAGAGAGAATCAAACTCACTTCAATAACGAGAGAGAGCATCAAACCCACTTCAATAATCAGAGAGAGAATCAAACCCACTTCAATAATAAAGAGAGAGAATCAAACTCACTTCAATAACCAGAGAGAGAATCAAACTCACTTCAATAACCAGAGAGAGCATCAAACTCACTTCAATAACCAGAGAGAGAATCAAACTCACTTCAATAACCAGAGAGAGAATCAAACTCACTTCAATAACCAGAGAGAGAATCAAACTCACTTTAATAACCAGAGAGAGAATCAAACTCACTTCAATAACCAGAGAGAGCATCAAACTCACTTCAATAACCAGAGAGAGCATCAAACCCACTTCAATAATAAAGAGAGAGAATCAAACTCACTTCAATAACCAGAGAGAGAATCAAACTCACTTCAATAACCAGAGAGAGCATCAAACTCACTTCAATAACCAGAGAGAGAATCAAACTCACTTCAATAACCAGAGAGAGAATCAAACTCACTTCAATAATCAGAGAAAGAATCAAACTCACTTCAATAACCCGAGAGAGAATCAAACTCACTTGAATAACCAGAGAGAGCATCAAACCCACTTCAATAACAAGAGAGAGCATCAAACTCACTTCAATAACCAGAGAGAGCATCAAACTCACTTCAATAACCAGAGAGAGAATCAAACTCACTTCAATAACCAGAGAGAGAATCAAACTCACTTCAATAACCAGAGAGAGCATCAAACTCACTTCAATAACCAGAGAGAGCATCAAACTCACTTCAATAACCAGAGAGAGAATCAAACTCACTTCAATAACCAGAGAGAGCATCAAACTCACTTCAATAACCAGAGAGAGCATCAAACTCACTTCAATAACCAGAGAAAGAATCAAACTCACTTCAATAACCAGAGAGAGCATCAAACTCACTTCAATAACCAGAGAGAGCATCAAACTCACTTCAATAACCAGAGAGAGAATCAAACTCACTTCAATAACCAGAGAGAGAATCAAACTCACTTCAATAACCAGAGAGAGAATCAAACTCACTTCAACAACCAGAGAGAGAATCAAACTCACTTCAATAACCAGAGAGAGAATCAAACTCACTTCAATATCCAGAGAGAGCATCAAACTCACTTCAATAACCAGAGAGAGCATCAAACTCACTTCAATAACCAGAGAGAGCATCAAACTCACTTCAATAACCAGAGAGAGAATCAAACCCACTTCAATAACCAGAGATAGAATCAAACTCACTTCAATAACCAGAGAGAGATTCAAACTCACTTCAATAACCAGAGAGAGAATCAAACTCACTTCAATAACCAGAGAGAGGATCAAACTCACTTCAAAGCCAGAGAGAGCATCAAACCCACTTCAATAACCAGAGAGAGAATCAAACTCACTTCAATAACCAGAGAGAGAATCAAACTCACTTCAATAACCAGAGAGCATCAAACTCACTTCAATAACCAGAGAGAGAATCAAACTCATTCAATAACCAGAGAGAGAATCAAACCCACTTCAATAACCAGAGACAGAATCAAACTCACTTCAATAACCAGAGAGAGATTCAAACTCACTTCAATAACCAGAGAGAGAATCAAACTCACTTCAATAACCAGAGAGAGGATCAAACTCACTTCAATAACCAGAGAGAGCATCAAACCCACTTCAATAACCAGAGAGAGAATCAAACTCACTTCAATAACCAGAGAGAGCATCAAACTCACTTCAATAACCAGAGATAGCATCAAACTCACTTTGATAACCAGAGAGAGAATCAAACTCACTTCAATAAACAGAGAGAGAATCAAACTCACTTCAATAAACAGGGAGAGCATCAAACCCACTTCAATAAGCAGAGAGAGAATCAAACTCACTTCAATAACCAGAGAGAGAATCAAACTCACTTCAATAACCAGAGAGAGAATCAAACTCACTTCAATAACCAGAGAGAGCATCAAACCCACTTCAATAATCAGAGAATCAAACTCACTTCAATAACCAGAGAGAGAATCAAACTCACTTCAATAACCAGAGAGAGAATCAAACTCACTTCAATAACCAGAGAGAGAATCAAACTCACTTCAATAACCAGAGAGAGAACCAAACTCGCTTCAATAACCAGAGAGAGAATCAAACTCACTTCAATAACCAGAGAGAGAATCAAACTCACTTCAATAACCAGAGAGAGAATCAAACCCACTTCAATAACCAGAGAGAGAATCAAACCCACTTCAATAACCAGAGAGAGAATCAAACTCACTTCAATAACCAGAGAGAGAATCAAACTCACTTCAATAATCAGAGAGAGAATCAAACTCACTTCAATAACCAGAGAGAGAATCAAACCCACTTCAATAATCAGAGAATCAAACTCACTTCAATAACCAGAGAGAGCATCAAACCCACTTCAATAATCAGAGAGAGAATCAAACTCACTTCAATAACGAGAGAGAGAATCAAGCTCGCTTCAATAACCAGAGAGAGAATCAAACTCACTTCAATAACCAGAGAGAGAATCAAACTCACTTCAATAACCAGAGAGAGAATCAAACTCACTTCAATAATCAGAGAGAGAATCAAACTCACTTCAATAACCAGAGAGAGAATCAAACTCACTTCAATAACCAGAGAGAGAATCAAACTCACTTCAATAACCAGAGAGAGCATCAAACTCACTTGAATAACCAGAGAGAGAATCAAACTCACTTCAATAACCAGAGAGAGAATCAAACCCACTTCAATAACCAGAGAGAGAATCAAACTCACTTCAATAACCAGAGAGAGAATCAAACTCACTTCAATAACCAGAGAGAGAATCAAACTCACTTCAATAACCAGAGAGAGCATCAAACCCACTTCAATAACCAGAGAGAGCATCAAACCCACTTCAATAACCAGAGAGACCATCAAACTCACTTCAATAACCAGAGAGAAAATCAAACTCACTTCAATAACCAGAGAAAGCATCAAACCCACTTAAATAACCAGAGAGAGAATCACACTCACTTCAATAACCGGAGAGAGCATCAAACTCACTTCAATAACCAGAGAGAGAATCAAACTCACTTCAATAACCAGAGCGAGAATCAAACTCACTTCAATAACCAGAGAGAGAATCAAACTCACTTCAATAACCAGAGAGAGAATCAAACTCACTTCAATAACCAGAGAGAGAATCAAACTCACTTCAATAACCAGAGAGAGCATCAAACCCACTTCAATAATAAAGAGAGAGAATCAAACTCACTTCAATAACCAGAGAGAGAATCAAACTCACTTCAATAACCAGAGAGAGCATCAAACTCACTTCAATAACCAGAGAGAGAATCAAACTCACTTCAATAACCAGAGAGAGAATCAAACTCACTTCGATAACCAGAGAGAGAATCAAACTCACTTCAATAATAAAGAAAGAGAATCAAACTCACTTCAATAACCAGAGAGAGAATCAAACTCACTTCAATAACCAGAGAGAGCATCAAACTCACTTCAATAACCAGAGAGAGAATCAAACTCACTTCAATAACCAGAGAGAGAATCAAACTCACTTCAAAAATCAGAGAGAGAATCAAACTCACTTCAATAACCCGAGAGAGAATCAAACTCACTTCAATAACCAGAGAGAGCATCAAACTCACTTCAATAACCAGAGAGAGCATCAAACTCACTTCAATAACCAGAGAGAGAATCAAACTCACTTCAATAACCAGAGAGAGAATCAAACTCATTCAATAACCAGAGAGAGAATCAAACCCACTTCAATAACCAGAGATAGAATCAAACTCACTTCAATAACCAGAGAGAGATTCAAACTCACTTCAATAACCAGAGAGAGAATCAAACTCACTTCAATAACCAGAGAGAGGATCAAACTCACTTCAATAACCAGAGAGAGCATCAAACCCACTTCAATAACCAGAGAGAGAATCAAACTCACTTCAATAACCAGAGAGAGCATCAAACTCACTTCAATAACCAGAGAGAGCATCAAACCCACTTCAATAATAAAGAGAGAGAATCAAACTCACTTCAATAACCAGAGAGAGAATCAAACTCACTTCAATAACCAGAGAGAGCATCAAACTCACTTCAATAACCAGAGAGAGAATCAAACTCACTTCAATAACCAGAGAGAGAATCAAACTCACTTCGATAACCAGAGAGAGAATCAAACTCACTTCAATAATAAAGAAAGAGAATCAAACTCACTTCAATAACCAGAGAGAGAATCAAACTCACTTCAATAACCAGAGAGAGCATCAAACTCACTTCAATAACCAGAGAGAGAATCAAACTCACTTCAATAACCAGAGAGAGAATCAAACTCACTTCAAAAATCAGAGAGAGAATCAAACTCACTTCAATAACCCGAGAGAGAATCAAACTCACTTCAATAACCAGAGAGAGCATCAAACTCACTTCAATAACCAGAGAGAGCATCAAACTCACTTCAATAACCAGAGAGAGAATCAAACTCACTTCAATAACCAGAGAGAGAATCAAACTCATTCAATAACCAGAGAGAGAATCAAACCCACTTCAATAACCAGAGATAGAATCAAACTCACTTCAATAACCAGAGAGAGATTCAAACTCACTTCAATAACCAGAGAGAGAATCAAACTCACTTCAATAACCAGAGAGAGGATCAAACTCACTTCAATAACCAGAGAGAGCATCAAACCCACTTCAATAACCAGAGAGAGAATCAAACTCACTTCAATAACCAGAGAGAGCATCAAACTCACTTCAATAACCAGAGAGAGCATCAAACTCACTTCAATAACCAGAGAGAGAATCAAACTCACTTCAATAACCAGAGAGAGAATCAAACTCATTCAATAACCAGAGAGAGAATCAAACCCACTTCAATAACCAGAGATAGAATCAAACTCACTTCAATAACCAGAGAGAGATTCAAACTCACTTCAATAACCAGAGAGAGAATCAAACTCACTTCAATAACCAGAGAGAGGATCAAACTCACTTCAATAACCAGAGAGAGCATCAAACCCACTTCAATAACCAGAGAGAGAATCAAACTCACTTCAATAACCAGAGAGAGCATCAAACTCACTTCAATAACCAGAGAGAGCATCAAACTCACTTCAATAAACAGAGAGAGAATCAAACTCACTTCAATAAACATAGAGAGCATCAAACCCACTTCAATAACCAGAGAGAGAATCAAACTCACTTCAATAACCAGAGAGAGAATCAAACTCACTTCAATAACCAGAGAGAGAATCAAACTCACTTGAATAACCAGAGAGAGAATCGAACTCACTTCAATAACCAGAGAATCAAACTCACTTCAATAACCAGAGAGAGCATCAAACCCACTTCAATAACCAGAGAGAGCATCAAACCCACTTCAATAATCAGAGAATCAAACTCACTTCAATAACCAGAGAGAGCATCAAACCCACTTCAATAACCATAGAGAGCATCAAACTCACTTCAATAACCAGAGAGAGAATCAAACTCACTTCAATAACCAGAGAGAGAATCAAACTCACTTCAATAACCAGAGAGAGAATCAAACTCACTTCAATAACCAGAGAGAGCATCAAACTCACTTGAATAACCAGAGAGAGAATCCAACTCACTTCAATAACCAGAGAGAGAATCAAACTCACTTCAATAACCAGAGAGAGAATCAAACTCACTTCAATAACCAGAGAGAGAATCAAACTCACTTCAATAACCAGAGAGAGCATCAAACCCACTTCAATAACCAGAGAGAGAATCAAACTCACTTCAATAACCAGAGAGAGAATCAAACTCACTTCAATAACCAGAGAGAGAATCAAACTCACTTGAATAACCAGAGAGAGCATCAAACCCACTTCAATAACCAGAGAGAGCATCAAACCCACTTCAATAACCAGAGAGACCATCAAACTCACTTCAATAACCAGAGAGAAAATCAAACTCACTTCAATAACCAGAGAAAGCATCAAACCCACTTAAATAACCAGAGAGAGAATCACACTCACTTCAATAACCGGAGAGAGCATCAAACTCACTTCAATAACCAGAGAGAGAATCAAACTCACTTCAATAACCAGAGAGAGAATCAAACTCACTTCAATAACCAGAGAGAGAATCAAACTCACTTCAATAACCAGAGAGAGCATCAAACTCACTTCAATAACCAGAGAGAGCATCAAACCCACTTCAATAATAAAGAGAGAGAATCAAACTCACTTCAATAACCAGAGAGAGAATCAAACTCACTTCAATAACCAGAGAGAGCATCAAACTCACTTCAATAACCAGAGAGAGAATCAAACTCACTTCAATAACCAGAGAGAGAATCAAACTCACTTCAATAACCAGAGAGAGAATCAAACTCACTTCAATAATAAAGAGAGAGAATCAAACTCACTTCAATAACCAGAGAGAGAATCAAACTCACTTCAATAACCAGAGAGAGTATCAAACTCACTTCAATAACCAGAGAGAGAATCAAACTCACTTCAATAACCAGAGAGAGAATCAAACTCACTTCAATAATCAGAGAGAGAATCAAACTCACTTCAATAACCCGAGAGAGAATCAAACTCACTTCAATAACCAGAGAGAGCATCAAACTCACTTCAATAACCAGAGAGAGCATCAAACTCACTTCAATAACCAGAGAGAGAATCAAACTCACTTCAATAACCAGAGAGAGAATCAAACTCACTTCAATAACCAGAGAGAGAATCAAACCCACTTCAATAACCAGAGATAGAATCAAACTCACTTCAATAACCAGAGAGAGATTCAAACTCACTTCAATAACCAGAGAGAGAATCAAACTCACTTCAATAACCAGAGAGAGGATCAAACTCACTTCAATAACCAGAGAGAGCATCAAACCCACTTCAATAACCAGAGAGAGAATCAAACTCACTTCAATAACCAGAGAGAGCATCAAACTCACTTCAATAACCAGAGAGAGCATCAAACTCACTTCAATAACCAGAGAGAGAATCAAACTCACTTCAATAAACAGAGAGAGAATCAAATGTAGAGGGTGCCATCTCCGCTACTCCACTACTGGGCCGATATCTGGGGCTTGAATATCTGTGTGTGTCTCTCTCCAGCCGGCACTGAAACTTCAGAGGCCAGGGGATGATGTCGCACTGGGACACTTCCACTGAAGAGAGCACTGATTCAAGTCTGCCGTTTATTCCTAACCGACAGCCTGAGACTTATATCACACAGATCTCCAGACCCCTACCAATACCCAGGTGATTCTCTCTCTTGCCGGTGGTACAACCCCCACCCGGTTCCTACTCCACTAGAGTAGCTTTCCCAAGAGAGAGAATAGGACACTGCTGTTTATTTCCTAACCAGCAGTCTGTCCTGAGTGAATCGCTCAAGATGACCCTCGATTCTTGAACCCGGAATTAAGGTGAGGAGTATTTTTAACAATGACTTGGTCAGAGATCGCTGGTGAAGGATTGAAGAATTTAAACGACTCCAATTAGCATCAAATCAAGGTTTATTGTAAAACCCAGGTCAAAATCATCAACAGAAGAAACACAATAAAATCTTATGCTCTAATACAACTAAGTCTATTCAAAAGGTAATATAGCGGACACAACGAAAATTCTTACGGTTACACAGGTTTTAGCAAAATCACAAGGCACAAAACAAGTTCCCTTCCCCAAAGCCTCAACCACTATTAAAATCAAGGGAGTTTCGCAAGCTGCTGCGGGTTACTTACGGTCACAGGCTGCAGAGGTCAAGTCAGGGGTGCAGAGGTCGAGCCAGGAACGAAGAGCCCCCAATCGAAAACACAGCCCCTTTTATATTGTTTTACCTGGCTTTGTCCTGTGATCGGCCAGCCCCTTTTGCATTGAAAAAGGTAAGATTTAAAGTTCCCGCTGGTCCCGCCCCCTTTGAGCCGGTCAGAGCTGTCGAGATGGGAGTACCTCCCCTAGGTCCGCCTCCAGTCTGTTTTTTGAGATAACGAGGTTGAGCTCCCTTGAAGATTTTCAAAGACTTCCATCTGCTCCGGAGATGCTGCTATGTTGATGGGGTGTTGATTGGATTCTGCTCTGGTGGAGGCCAGGTCATTTACATTTGCATGGGGCTATGACCATCCCATTGTCCTGCTTGCATGCAAGCCTCCTGTGTATTCCCGTGCCCCTTTGTCTGTGTCTTGATGTTATCTTGTTGTCTGGCTCCTTCTTCCTTGTAGCTCCTAGGGGGGTGTTTGTAAATATTTATGTGCTTATGTCCCCACTCAGCTCAGCGGGCCAAGCCTGCTGGGAAAACTGGTTCTGTTCCCTTGGCTGGAAAGTCAGTTTACAGTCTCTGAGTTTCTCCAAAAGGGCCGAATTGCCCGAAAACCTTACACAAACTCACTTCAATAAACATAGAGAGCATCAAACCCACTTCAATAACCAGAGAGAGAATCAAACTCACTTCAATAACCAGAGAGAGAATCAAACTCACTTCAATAACCAGAGAGAGAATCAAACTCACTTCAATAACCAGAGAGAGCATCAAACCCACTTCAATAATCAGAGAATCAAACTCACTTCAATAACCAGAGAGAGCATCAAACCCACTTCAATAACCATAGAGAGCATCAAACTCACTTCAATAACCAGAGAGAGAATCAAACTCACTTCAATAACCAGAGAGAGCATCAAACTCACTTCAATAACCAGAGAGAGAATCAAACTCACTTCAATAACCAGAGAGCATCAAACTCACTTCAATAACCAGAGAGAGAATCAAACTCATTCAATAACCAGAGAGAGAATCAATCCCACTTCAATAACCAGAGAGAGAAACAAACTCACTTCAATAATCAGAGAGAGCATCAAACTCACTTCAATAACCAGAGAGAGAATCAAACTCACTTCAATAACCAGAGAGAGAATCAAACTCACTTCAATAACCAGAGAGAGAATCAAACTCACTTCAATAACCAGAGAGAGAATCAAACTCACTTCAATAACCAGAGAGAGCATCAAACCCACTTCAATAACCAGAGAGAGAATCAAATTCACTTCAATAACCAGAGAGAGAATCAAACTTTCTTCAATAACCAGAGAGAGAATCAAACTCACTTCAATAACCAGAGAGAGCATCAAACCCACTTCAATAACCAGAGAGAGAATCAAACTCACTTCAATAACCAGAGAGAGAATCAAACTCACTTCAATAAACAGAGAGAGAATCAAACTCACTTCAATAACCAGAGAGAGAATCAAACTCACTTCAATAACCAGAGAGAGAATCAAACTCACTTCAATAACCAGAGAGAGCATCAAACTCACTTCAATAACCAGAGAGAGAATCAAACTCACTTCAATAACCAGAGAGAGCATCAAACTCACTTCAATAACCAGAGAGAGAATCAAACTCACTTCAATAACCGGAGAGAGAATCAAACTCACTTCAACAACCAGAGAGAGAATCAAACTCACTTCAATAACCAGAGAGAGAATCAAACTCACTTCAATAACCAGAGAGAGCATCAAACTCACTTCAATAACCAGAGAGAGAATCAAACTCACTTCAATAACCGGAGAGAGAATCAAACTCACTTCAATAACCAGAGAGAGCATCAAACTCACTTCAATAACCAGAGAGAGAATCAAACTCACTTCAATAAACAGAGAGAGAATCAAACTCACTTCAATAACCAGAGAGAGCATCAAACCCACTTCAATAATAAAGAGAGAGAATCAAACTCACTTCAATAACCAGAGAGAGAATCAAACTCACTTCAATAACCAGAGAGAGCATCAAACTCACTTCAATAACCAGAGAGAGAATCAAACTCACTTCAATAACCAGAGAGAGCATCAAACTCACTTCAATAACCAGAGAGAGAATCAAACTCACTTCAATAACCAGAGAGAGAATCAAACTCACTTCAATAATCAGAGAGAGAATCAAACTCACTTCAATAACCAGAGAGAGCATCAAACCCACTTCAATAACCAGAGAGAGAATCAAACTCACTTCAATAACCAGAGAGAGCATCAAACTCACTTCAATAACCAGAGAGAGAATCAAACTCACTTCAATAACCAGAGAGACAATCAAACTCACTTCAATAACCAGAGAGAGAATCAAACTCACTTCAATAACCAGAGATAGAATCAAACTCACTTCAATAACCAGAGAGAGAATCAAACTCACTTCAATAACCAGAGAGAGAATCAAACTCACTTCAATAATCAGAGAGAGAATCAAACTCACTTCAATAACCAGAGAGAGCATCAAACCCACTTCAATAACCAGAGAGAGAATCAAACTCACTTCAATAACCAGAGAGAGCATCAAACTCACTTCAATAATCAGAGAGAGCATCAAACCCACTTCAATAACCAGAGAGAGAATCAAACTCACTTCAATAACCAGAGAGAGAATCAAACTCACTTCAATAACCAGAGAGGCAATCAAACTCACTTCAATAACCAGAGAGAGAATCAAACTCACTTCAATAACCAGAGATAGAATCAAACTCACTTCAATAACCAGAGAGAGAATCAAACTCACTTCAATAACCAGAGAGAGAATCAAACTCACTTCAATAACCAGAGAGACAATCAAACTCACTTCAATAACCAGAGAGAGAATCAAACTCACTTCAATAACCAGAGATAGAATCAAACTCACTTCAATAACCAGAGAGAGAATCAAACTCACTTCAAAACCAGAGAGAGAATCAAACTCACTTCAATAACCAGAGAGAGCATCAAACCCACTTCAATAACCCGAGAGAGCATCAAACTCACTTCAATAACCAGAGAGAGCATCAAACTCACTTCAATAACCAGAGAGCATCAAACTCACTTCAATAACCAGAGAGAGAATCAAACTCACTTCAATAATCAGAGAGAGAATCAAACTCACTTCAATAACCAGAGAGAGAATAAAACTCACTTCAATAACCAGAGAGAGCATCAAACTCACTTCAATAACCAGAGAGAGAATCAAACTCACTTCAATAATCAGAGAGAGAATCAAACTCACTTCAATAACCAGAGAGAGAATAAAACTCACTTCAATAACCAGAGAGACCATCAAACTCACTTCAATAACCAGAGAGAGAATCAAACTCACTTCAATAACCAGAGAGAGAATCAAACTCACTTCAATAATCAGAGAGAGAATCAAACTCACTTCAATAACCAGAGAGAGCATCAAACTCACTTCAATAACCAGATAGAGAATCGAACTCACTTCAATAACCAGAGAGAGAATCAAACTCACTTCAATAATCAGAGAGAGAATCAAACCCCCTTCAATAACCCGAGAGAGAATCAAACTCACTTCAATAACCAGAGAGAGCATCAAACTCACTTCAATAACCAGAGAGAGCATCAAACTCACTTCAATAACCAGAGAGAGAATCAAACTCACTTCAATAACCAGAGATAGAATCAAACTCACTTCAATAACCAGAGAGAGAATCAAACTCACTTCAATAACCAGAGAGAGAATCAAACTCACTTCAATAACCAGAGAGAGCATCAAACTCACTTCAATAACCAGAGAGAGAATCAAACTCACTTCAATAACCAGAGAGAGCATCAAACTCACTTCAATAACCAGAGAGAGAATCAAACTCATTCAATAACCAGAGAGAGAATCAAACCCACTTCAATAACCAGAGATAGAATCAAACTCACTTCAATAACCATAGAGAGATTCAAACTCACTTCAATAACCAGAGAGAGAATCAAACTCACTTCAATAACCAGAGAGAGCATCAAACTCACTTCAATAACCAGAGAGAGAATCAAACCCACTTCAATAACCAGAGAGAGCATCAAACTCACTTCAATAACCAGAGAGACAATCAAACTCACTTCAATAACCATAGAGAGATTCAAACTCACTTCAATAACCAGAGAGAGAATCAAACTCACTTCAATAACCAGAGAGAGAATCAAACTCACTTCAATAACCAGAGAGAGCATCAAACCCACTTCAATAACCAGAGAGAGAATCAAACTCACTTCAATAACCAGAGAGAGCATCAAACCCACTTCAATAACCAGAGAGAGAATCAAACTCACTTCAATAACCAGAGAGAGAATCAAACTCACTTCAATAACCAGAGAGAGCATCAAACTCACTTCAATAACCAGAGAGAGATTCAAACCCACTTCAATAACCAGAGAGAGAATCAAACTCACTTCAATAACCAGAGAGAGCATCAAACCCACTTCAATAATCAGAGAATCAAACTCACTTCAATAACCAGAGAGAGCATCAAACCCACTTCAATAACCAGAGAGAGAATCAAACTCACTTCAATAACCAGAGAGAGAATCAAACTCACTTCAATAACCAGAGAGAGCATCAAACTCACTTCAATAACCAGAGAGAGAATCAAACTCACTTCAATAACCAGAGACAGAATCAAACTCACTTCAATAACCAGAGAGAGAATCAAACTCACTTCAATAACCAGAGAGAGCATCAAACTCACTTCAATAACCAGAGAGAGCATCAAACTCACTTCAATAACCAGAGAGAGCATCAAACTCACTTCAATAACCAGAGAGAGAATCAAACTCACTTCAATAAACAGAGAGAGAATCAAACTCACTTCAATAACCAGAGAGAGCATCAAACTCACATCAATAACCAGAGAGAGAATCAAACTCACTTCAATAAACAGAGAGAGCATCAAACCCACTTCAATAACCAGAGAGAGAATCAAACTCACTTCAATAACCAGAGAGAGAGAATCAAACTCACTTCAATAACCAGAGAGAGGATCAAACTCACTTCAATAACCAGAGAGAGAATCAAACTCACTTCAATAACCAGAGAGAGAATCAAACTCACTTCAATAACCAGAGAGAGAATCAAACTCACTTCAATAACCAGAGAGAGAATCAAACTCACTTCAATAACCAGAGAGAGCATCAATCCCACTTCAATAACCCGAGAGAGAATCAAACTCACTTCAATAACCAGAGAGAGCATCAAACTCACTTCAATAACCAGAGAGAGAATCAAACTCACTTCAATAACCAGAGAGAGAATCAAACTCACTTCAATAACCAGAGAGCATCAAACTCACTTCAATAACCAGAGAGAGAATCAAACCCACTTCAATAACCAGAGAGACCATCAAACTCACTTCAATAAACAGAGAGAGAATCAAACTCACTTCAATAACCAGAGAGAGAATCAAACTCACTTCAATAACCAGAGAGAGATTCAAACTCACTTCAATAACCAGAGAGAGAATCAAACTCACTTCAAGAACCAGAGAGAGGATCAAACTCACTTCAATAACCAGAGAGAGCATCAAACCCACTTCAATAACCAGAGAGAGAATCAAACTCACTTCAATAACCAGAGAGAGCATCAAACTCACTTCAATAACCAGAGAGAGCATCAAACTCACTTCAATAACCAGACAGAGAATCAAACTCACTTCAATAACCAGAGAGAGAATCAAACTCACTTCAATAACCAGAGAGAGCATCAAACTCACTTCAATAACCAGAGAGAGCATCAAACTCACTTCAATAACCAGAGAGAGAATCAAACTCACTTCAATAACCAGAGAGAGAATCAAACTCACTTCAATAACCAGAGAGAGAATCAAACTCACTTCAATAACCAGAGAGAGCATCAAACTCACTTCAATAACCAGAGAGAGCATCAAACTCACTTCAATAACCAGAGAGAGCATCAAACTCACTTCAATAACCAGAGAAAGAATCAAACTCACTTCAATAACCAGAGAGAGCATCAAACTCACTTCAATAACCAGAGAGAGCATCAAACTCACTTCAATAACCAGAGAGAGAATCAAACTCACTTCAATAACCAGAGAGAGAATCAAACTCACTTCAATAACCAGAGAGAGAATCAAACTCATTCAATAACCAGAGAGAGAATCAAACCCACTTCAATAACCAGAGATAGAATCAAACTCACTTCAATAACCAGAGAGAGATTCAAACTCACTTCAATAACCAGAGAGAGAATCAAACTCACTTCAATAACCAGAGAGAGGATCAAACTCACTTCAAAGCCAGAGAGAGCATCAAACCCACTTCAATAACCAGAGAGAGAATCAAACTCACTTCAATAACCAGAGAGAGAATCAAACTCACTTCAATAACCAGAGAGCATCAAACTCACTTCAATAACCAGAGAGAGAATCAAACTCATTCAATAACCAGAGAGAGCATCAAACCCACTTCAATAACCAGAGAGAGAATCAAACTCACTTCAATAACCAGAGAGAGATTCAAACTCACTTCAATAACCAGAGAGAGAATCAAACTCACTTCAATAATCAGAGAGAGATTCAAACTCACTTCAATAACCAGAGAGAGATTCAAACTCACTTCAATAACCAGAGAGAGAATCAAACTCATTCAATAACCAGAGAGAGCATCAAACCCACTTCAATAACCAGAGAGAGAATCAAACTCACTTCAATAACCAGAGAGAGAATCAAACCCACTTCAATAACCAGAGACAGAATCAAACTCACTTCAATAACCAGAGAGAGATTCAAACTCACTTCAATAACCAGAGAGAGAATCAAACTCACTTCAATAACCAGAGAGAGGATCAAACTCACTTCAATAACCAGAGAGAGCATCAAACCCACTTCAATAACCAGAGAGAGAATCAAACTCACTTCAATAACCAGAGAGAGCATCAAACTCACTTCAATAACCAGAGATAGCATCAAACTCACTTTGATAACCAGAGAGAGAATCAAACTCACTTCAATAAACAGAGAGAGAATCAAACTCACTTCAATAAACAGGGAGAGCATCAAACCCACTTCAATAACCAGAGAGAGAATCAAACTCACTTCAATAACCAGAGAGAGAATCAAACTCACTTCAATAACCAGAGAGAGAATCAAACTCACTTCAATAACCAGAGAGAGCATCAAACCCACTTCAATAATCAGAGAATCAAACTCACTTCAATAACCAGAGAGAGAATCAAACTCACTTCAATAACCAGAGAGAGAATCAAACTCACTTCAATAACCAGAGAGAGAATCAAACTCACTTCAATAACCAGAGAGAGCATCAAACCCACTTCAATAATCAGAGAATCAAACTCACTTCAATAACCAGAGAGAGAATCAAACTCACTTCAATAACCAGAGAGAGAATCAAACCCACTTCAATAATCAGAGAATCAAACTCACTTCAATAACCAGAGAGAGCATCAAACCCACTTCAATAATCAGAGAGAGAATCAAACTCACTTCAATAACGAGAGAGAGAATCAAACTCACTTCAATAACCAGAGAGAGAATCAAACTCACTTCAATAACCAGAGAGAGAATCAAACTCACTTCAATAACCAGAGAGAGAATCCAACTCACTTCAATAACCAGAGAGAGAATCAAACTCACTTCAATAATCAGAGAGAGAATCAAACTCACTTCAATAACCAGAGAGAGAATCAAACTCACTTCAATAACCAGAGAGAGCATCAAACCCACTTCAATAACCAGAGAGAGAATCAAACTCACTTCAATAACCAGAGAGAGAATCAAACTCACTTCAATAACCAGAGAGAGAATCAAACTCACTTCAATAACCATAGAGAGCATCAAACCCACTTCAATAACCAGAGAGAGCATCAAACCCACTTCAATAACCAGAGAGACCATCAAACTCACTTCAATAACCAGAGAGAAAATCAAACTCACTTCAATAACCAGAGAAAGCATCAAACCCACTTAAATAACCAGAGAGAGAATCACACTCACTTCAATAATCAGAGAGAGAATCAAACTCACTTCAATAACCAGAGAGAGAATCAAACTCACTTCAATAACCAGAGAGAGAATCAAACTCTCTTCAATAACCAGAGAGAGAATCAAACTCACTTCAATAACCAGAGAGAGAATCAAACTCACTTCAATAATCAGAGAGAGAATCAAACTCACTTCAATAACCAGAGAGAGAATCAAACTCACTTCAATAACCAGAGAGAGAATCAAACTCACTTCAATAACCAGAGAGAGCATCAAACTCACTTGAATAACCAGAGAGAGAATCAAACTCACTTCAATAACCAGAGAGAGAATCAAACTCACTTCAATAGCCAGAGAGAGAATCAAACTCACTTCAATAACCAGAGAGAGAATCAAACTCACTTCAATAACCAGAGAGAGAATCAAACTCACTTCAATAACCAGAGAGAGAATCAAACTCACTTCAATAACCAGAGAGAGCATCAAACCCACTTCAATAACCAGAGAGAGAATCAAACTCACTTCAATAACCAGAGAGAGAATCAAACTCACTTCAATAACCAGAGAGAGCATCAAACCCACTTCAATAACCAGAGAGAGCATCAAACCCACTTCAATAACCAGAGAGACCATCAAACTCACTTCAATAACCAGAGAGAAAATCAAACTCACTTCAATAACCAGAGAAAGCATCAAACCCACTTAAATAACCAGAGAGAGAATCACACTCACTTCAATAACCGGAGAGTGCATCAAACTCACTTCAATAACCAGAGAGAGAATCAAACTCACTTCAATAACCAGAGCGAGAATCAAACTCACTTCAATAACCAGAGAGAGAATCAAACTCACTTCAATAACCAGAGAGAGAATCAAACTCACTTCAATAACCAGAGAGAGCATCAAACTCACTTCAATAACCAGAGAGAGCATCAAACCCACTTCAATAATAAAGAGAGAGAATCAAACTCACTTCAATAACCAGAGAGAGAATCAAACTCACTTCAATAACCAGAGAGAGCATCAAACTCACTTCAATAACCAGAGAGAGAATCAAACTCACTTCAATAACCAGAGAGAGAATCAAACTCACTTCAATAACCAGAGAGAGAATCAAACTCACTTCAATAACCAGAGAGAGAATCAAACTCACTTCAATAACCAGAGAGAGAATCAAACTCACTTCAATAACCAGAGAGAGAATCAAACCCACTTCAATAACCAGAGAGAGCATCAAACTCACTTCAATAACCAGAGAGAGAATCAAACTCACTTCAATAACCAGAGAGAGAATCAAACTCACTTCAATAACCAGAGAGAGCATCAAACTCACTTCAATAACCAGAGAGAGAATCAAACTCACTTCAATAACCAGAGAGAGCATCAAACTCACTTCAATAACCAGAGAGAGAATCAAACTCACTTCAATAACCGGAGAGAGAATCAAACTCACTTCAACAACCAGAGAGAGAATCAAACTCACTTCAATAACCAGAGAGAGAATCAAACTCACTTCAATAACCAGAGAGAGCATCAAACTCACTTCAATAACCAGAGAGAGAATCAAACTCACTTCAATAACCGGAGAGAGAATCAAACTCACTTCAATAACCAGAGAGAGCATCAAACTCACTTCAATAACCAGAGAGAGAATCAAACTCACTTCAATAACCAGAGAGAGCATCAAACTCACTTCAATAACCAGAGAGAGAATCAAACTCACTTCAATAACCAGAGAGAGAATCAAACTCACTTCAATAACCAGAGAGAGAATCAAACTCACTTCAATAATCAGAGAGAGAATCAAACTCACTTCAATAACCAGAGAGAGCATCAAACCCACTTCAATAACCAGAGAGAGAATCAAACTCACTTCAATAACCAGAGAGAGCATCAAACTCACTTCAATAACCAGAGAGAGAATCAAACTCACTTCAATAACCAGAGAGAGAATCAAACTCACTTCAATAACCAGAGAGAGCATCAAACTCACTTCAATAACCAGAGAGAGAATCAAACTCACTTCAATAACCAGAGAGAGAATCAAACTCACTTCAATAACCAGAGAGAGAATCAAACTCACTTCAATAACCAGAGAGAGAATCAAACTCACTTCAATAACCAGAGAGAGAATCAAACTCACTTCAATAACCAGAGAGAGAATCAAACCCACTTCAATAACCAGAGAGAGCATCAAACTCACTTCAATAACCAGAGAGAGAATCAAACTCACTTCAATAACCAGAGAGAGAATCAAACTCACTTCAATAACCAGAGAGAGCATCAAACTCACTTCAATAACCAGAGAGAGAATCAAACTCACTTCAATAACCAGAGAGAGCATCAAACTCACTTCAATAACCAGAGAGAGAATCAAACTCACTTCAATAACCGGAGAGAGAATCAAACTCACTTCAACAACCAGAGAGAGAATCAAACTCACTTCAATAACCAGAGAGAGAATCAAACTCACTTCAATAACCAGAGAGAGCATCAAACTCACTTCAATAACCAGAGAGAGAATCAAACTCACTTCAATAACCGGAGAGAGAATCAAACTCACTTCAATAACCAGAGAGAGCATCAAACTCACTTCAATAACCAGAGAGAGAATCAAACTCACTTCAATAACCAGAGAGAGCATCAAACTCACTTCAATAACCAGAGAGAGAATCAAACTCACTTCAATAACCAGAGAGAGAATCAAACTCACTTCAATAACCAGAGAGAGAATCAAACTCACTTCAATAATCAGAGAGAGAATCAAACTCACTTCAATAACCAGAGAGAGCATCAAACCCACTTCAATAACCAGAGAGAGAATCAAACTCACTTCAATAACCAGAGAGAGCATCAAACTCACTTCAATAACCAGAGAGAGAATCAAACTCACTTCAATAACCAGAGAGACAATCAAACTCACTTCAATAACCAGAGAGAGAATCAAACTCACTTCAATAACCAGAGATAGAATCAAACTCACTTCAATAACCAGAGAGAGAATCAAACTCACTTCAAAACCAGAGAGAGAATCAAACTCACTTCAATAACCAGAGAGAGAATCAAACTCACTTCAATAACCAGAGAGAGAATCAAACTCACTTCAATAATCAGAGAGAGAATCAAACTCACTTCAATAACCAGAGAGAGCATCAAACCCACTTCAATAACCAGAGAGAGAATCAAACTCACTTCAATAACCAGAGAGAGCATCAAACTCACTTCAATAATCAGAGAGAGCATCAAACCCACTTCAATAACCAGAGAGAGAATCAAACTCACTTCAATAACCAGAGAGAGAATCAAACTCACTTCAATAACCAGAGAGACAATCAAACTCACTTCAATAACCAGAGATAGAATCAAACTCACTTCAATAACCAGAGAGAGAATCAAACTCACTTCAATAACCAGAGAGAGAATCAAACTCACTTCAATAACCAGAGAGACAATCAAACTCACTTCAATAACCAGAGAGAGAATCAAACTCACTTCAATAACCAGAGATAGAATCAAACTCACTTCAATAACCAGAGAGAGAATCAAACTCACTTCAAAACCAGAGAAAGAATCAAACTCACTTCAATAACCAGAGAGAGCATCAAACCCACTTCAATAACCCGAGAGAGAATCAAATTCACTTCAATAACCAGAGAGAGAATCAAACTCACTTCAATAACCAGAGATAGAATCAAACTCACTTCAATAACCAGAGAGAGAATCAAACTCACTTCAAAACCAGAGAGAGAATCAAACTCACTTCAATAACCAGAGAGAGCATCAAACTCACTTCAATAACCAGAGAGAGAATCAAACTCACTTCAATAATCAGAGAGAGAATAAAACTCACTTCAATAACCAGAGAGAGAATAAAACTCACTTCAATAACCAGAGAGAGCATCAAACTCACTTCAATAACCAGAGAGAGCATCAAACTCACTTCAATAACCAGAGAGAGAATCAAACTCACTTCAATAACCAGAGAGAGAATCAAACTCACTTCAATAACCAGAGATAGAATCAAACTCACTTCAATAACCAGAGAGAGAATCAAACTCACTTCAATAACGAGAGAGAGAATCAAACTCACTTCAATAACCAGAGAGAGAATCAAACTCACTTCAATAACCAGAGAGAGCATCAAACTCACTTCAATAACCAGAGAGAGAATCAAACTCACTTCAATAACCAGAGAGAGCATCAAACTCACTTGAATAACCAGAGAGAGAATCAAACTCATTCAATAACCAGAGAGAGAATCAAACCCACTTCAATAACCAGAGATAGAATCAAACTCACTTCAATAACCATAGAGAGATTCAAACTCACTTCAATAACCAGAGAGAGAATCAAACTCACTTCAATAACCAGAGAGAGCATCAAACTCACTTCAATAACCAGAGAGAGAATCAAACCCACTTCAATAACCAGAGAGAGCATCAAACTCACTTCAATAACCAGAGAGACAATCAAACTCACTTCAATAACCAGAGAGAGCATCAAACTCACTTCAATAACCAGAGAGAGAATCAAACTCACTTCAATAACCAGAGAGAGCATCAAACTCACTTCAATAACCAGAGAGAGAATCAAACTCACTTCAATAACCAGAGAGAGAATCAAACTCACTTCAATAACCAGAGAGAGAATCAAACTCACTTCAATAATCAGAGAGAGAATCAAACTCACTTCAATAACCAGAGAGAGCATCAAACCCACTTCAATAACCAGAGAGAGAATCAAACTCACTTCAATAACCAGAGAGAGCATCAAACTCACTTCAATAACCAGAGAGAGAATCAAACTCACTTCAATAACCAGAGAGACAATCAAACTCACTTCAATAACCAGAGAGAGAATCAAACTCACTTCAATAACCAGAGATAGAATCAAACTCACTTCAATAACCAGAGAGAGAATCAAACTCACTTCAAAACCAGAGAGAGAATCAAACTCACTTCAATAACCAGAGAGAGAATCAAACTCACTTCAATAACCAGAGAGAGAATCAAACTCACTTCAATAATCAGAGAGAGAATCAAACTCACTTCAATAACCAGAGAGAGCATCAAACCCACTTCAATAACCAGAGAGAGAATCAAACTCACTTCAATAACCAGAGAGAGCATCAAACTCACTTCAATAATCAGAGAGAGCATCAAACCCACTTCAATAACCAGAGAGAGAATCAAACTCACTTCAATAACCAGAGAGAGAATCAAACTCACTTCAATAACCAGAGAGACAATCAAACTCACTTCAATAACCAGAGATAGAATCAAACTCACTTCAATAACCAGAGAGAGAATCAAACTCACTTCAATAACCAGAGAGAGAATCAAACTCACTTCAATAACCAGAGAGACAATCAAACTCACTTCAATAACCAGAGATAGAATCAAACTCACTTCAATAACCAGAGAGAGAATCAAACTCACTTCAAAACAAGAGAGAGAATCAAACTCACTTCAATAACCAGAGAGAGCATCAAACCCACTTCAATAACCCGAGAGAGAATCAAATTCACTTCAATAACCAGAGAGAGAATCAAACTCACTTCAATAACCAGAGATAGAATCAAACTCACTTCAATAACCAGAGAGAGAATCAAACTCACTTCAAAACCAGAGAGAGAATCAAACTCACTTCAATAACCAGAGAGAGCATCAAACTCACTTCAATAACCAGAGAGAGAATCAAACTCACTTCAATAATCAGAGAGAGAATCAAACTCACTTCAATAACCAGAGAGAGAATAAAACTCACTTCAATAACCAGAGAGAGCATCAAACTCACTTCAATAACCAGAGAGAGAATCAAACTCACTTCAATAACCAGAGAGAGAATCAAACTCACTTCAATAATCAGAGAGAGAATCAAACTCACTTCAATAACCAGAGAGAGCATCAAACTCACTTCAATAACCAGATAGAGAATCGAACTCACTTCAATAACCAGAGAGAGAATCAAACTCACTTCAATAATCAGAGAGAGAATCAAACCCCCTTCAATAACCCGAGAGAGAATCAAACTCACTTCAATAACCAGAGAGAGCATCAAACTCACTTCAATAACCAGAGAGAGCATCAAACTCACTTCAATAACCAGAGAGAGAATCAAACTCACTTCAATAACCAGAGAGAGAATCAAACTCACTTCAATAACCAGAGAGAGCATCAAACTCACTTCAATAACCAGAGAGAGAATCAAACTCACTTCAATAACCAGAGAGAGCATCAAACTCACTTCAATAACCAGAGAGAGAATCAAACTCATTCAATAACCAGAGAGAGAATCAAACCCACTTCAATAACCAGAGATAGAATCAAACTCACTTCAATAACCATAGAGAGATTCAAACTCACTTCAATAACCAGAGAGAGAATCAAACTCACTTCAATAACCAGAGAGAGCATCAAACTCACTTCAATAACCAGAGAGAGCATCAAACCCACTTCAATAACCAGAGAGAGAATCAAACTCACTTCAATAACCAGAGAGAGAATCAAACTCACTTCAATAACCAGAGAGAGCATCAAACTCACTTCAATAACCAGAGAGAGAATCAAACTCACTTCAATAACCAGAGACAGAATCAAACTCACTTCAATAACCAGAGAGAGAATCAAACTCACTTCAATAACCAGAGAGAGCATCAAACTCACTTCAATAACCAGAGAGAGCATCAAACTCACTTCAATAACCAGAGAGAGCATCAAACTCACTTCAATAACCAGAGAGAGAATCAAACTCACTTCAATAAACAGAGAGAGAATCAAACTCACTTCAATAACCAGAGAGAGCATCAAACTCACATCAATAACCAGAGAGAGAATCAAACTCACTTCAATAAACAGAGAGAGCATCAAACCCACTTCAATAACCAGAGAGAGAATCAAACTCACTTCAATAACCAGAGAGAGAGAATCAAACTCACTTCAATAACCAGAGAGAGGATCAAACTCACTTCAATAACCAGAGAGAGAATCAAACTCACTTCAATAACCAGAGAGAGAATCAAACTCACTTCAATAACCAGAGAGAGAATCAAACTCACTTCAATAACCAGAGAGAGAATCAAACTCACTTCAATAACCAGAGAGAGCATCAATCCCACTTCAATAACCCGAGAGAGAATCAAACTCACTTCAATAACCAGAGAGAGCATCAAACTCACTTCAATAACCAGAGAGAGAATCAAACTCACTTCAATAACCAGAGAGAGAATCAAACTCACTTCAATAACCAGAGAGCATCAAACTCACTTCAATAACCAGAGAGAGAATCAAACCCACTTCAATAACCAGAGAGACCATCAAACTCACTTCAATAAACAGAGAGAGAATCAAACTCACTTCAGTAACCAGAGAGAGCATCAAACTCACTTCAATAACCAGAGAGAGAATCAAACTCACTTCAATAACCAGAGAGAGATTCAAACTCACTTCAATAACCAGAGAGAGAATCAAACTCACTTCAATAACCAGAGAGAGGATCAAACTCACTTCAATAACCAGAGAGAGCATCAAACCCACTTCAATAACCAGAGAAGAGAGAATCAAACTCACTTCAATAACCAGAGAGAGCATCAAACTCACTTCAATAACCAGAGAGAGCATCAAACTCACTTCAATAACCAGAGAGAGAATCAAACTCACTTCAATAAACAGAGAGAGAATCAAACTCACTTCAATAAACAGAGAGAGCATCAAACCCACTTCAATAACCAGAGAGAGAATCAAACTCACTTCAATAACCAGAGAGAGAATCAAACTCACTTCAATAACCAGAGAGAGAATCAAACTCACTTGAATAACCAGAGAGAGCATCAAACCCACTTCAATAATCAGAGAATCAAACTCACTTCAATAACCCGAGAGAGAATCAAACTCACTTCAATAACCAGAGAGAGCATCAAACTCACTTCAATAACCAGAGAGAGCATCAAACTCACTTCAATAACCAGAGAGAGCATCAAACTCACTTCAATAACCAGAGAGAGAATCAAACTCACTTCAATAACCAGAGAGAGCATCAAACCCACTTCAATAATCAGAGAATCAAACTCACTTCAATAACCAGAGAGAGAATCAAACTCACTTCAATAATCAGAGAATCAAACTCACTTCAATAACCAGAGAGAGCATCAAACTCACTTCAATAACCAGAGAGAGAATCAAACTCACTTCAATAACCAGAGAGAGCATCAAACTCACTTCAATAACCAGAGAGAGAATCAAACTCACTTCAATAACCAGAGAGAGCATCAAACCCACTTCAATAATCAGAGAATCAAACTCACTTCAATAACCAGGGAGAGCATCAAACTCACTTCAATAACCAGAGAGAGAATCAAACTCACTTCAATAACCAGGGAGAGCATCAAAATCACTTCAATAACCAGAGAGGGCATCAAACTCACTTCAATGACCAGTGTAATCCAGAGACCCGAGTAATAAAGAGACCCAGAGAAAACCAGAGACCCAGATTAATCCAGAGACACAGTGTAATCCGGAGACACAGAATAATCCAGAGACCCAGGGTAATCCAGAGACCCAGAGTAATCCAGAGACCCAGGGTAATCCAGTGACCCGAGTAATCCAGAGTCCCAGAGTAATCCAGAGACCCAGAGTGATCCAGAGACACAGTGTAATTCAGAGAGCCAGAGTAATCCAGATTCCCAGGGTTACCCAGAGACCCAGGGTAATCCAGAGAGCCAGAGTAATCCAGAGACCCAGAGTAATCCAGAGAGCCAGAGTAATCCAGAGAACCAGAGTAATCCAGAGACCCTGAGTAATCCAGAAACATAGAGTAATCCAGAGACCCAGAGCAATCCAGAGAGCCAGAGTAATCCAGAGAGCCACAGTAATCCAGAGACCCAGTGCAATCCAGAGATTCAGAGTAATCCAGAGTCCCAGAGTGATCCAGAGACACCGTTTAATCCAGATACCCATAGTAATCCAGAGAGCCTGGGTAATCCAGAGAGCCAGGGTAATCCAGAGAGCCAGAATAATCCAGAGAGCCAACGTAATCCAGAGACCCAAAGTAATCCAGAGACCGAGAGTAATTCAGAGACCCAGAGTAATCCAGAGACCCAGGGTAATCCAGAGACCCAGAGTAATCCAGAGAGCCAGAGTAAACCTGAGACCCAGTGTAATCCAGGGAGCCAGAGTAATCCAGAGAGCCAGGGTAATCCAGAGACCCAGAGTAATCCAGAGACCAAGAGTAATTCAGAGACCCAGAGTAATCCAGAGACCCAGGGTAATCCAGAGCCCCAGAGTACTCCAGAGAGCCAGAGTAATCCAGAGAGCCAGAGTAATCCAGAGAGCTAGAATAATCCAGAGACCCAGAGTCCCAGAGTAATTCAGAGACCCAGTGTAATCCAGAGACCCAGAGTAATCCAGAGAGCCAGAGTAATCCAGAAACCCAGAGTAGTCCAGAGATCTAGGATAATCCAGAGACCCAGAGTAATCCAGAGACCAAGGGTAATCCAGAGACCGGGGTAATCCAGAGACCCAGAGTAATCCAGAGACCCAGAGTAATCCAGAGACCGAGGGTAATCCAGAGACCCAGGGTAATACAGAGACCCAGGGTAATCCAGAGACCCAGAGTAATCCAGAGACCCAGAGTAATCCAGAGACCCAGGGTAATACAGAGACCCGAGTAAGCCAGAGACCCAGAGTAATCCAGAGACCCAGAGTAATCCAGATATCCCGAGTAATCCAGAGATCCAGAGTAATCCAGGCAGCCAGAGTAATCCAGAGACCCAGGGTGATCCAGAGAGCCAGAGTAATCCAGAGATCCAGAGTAATCCAGGGAGCCAGAGTAATCCAGAGATCCAGGGTTATCCAGAGACACAGTGAAATCCAGAGTGCCAGTGTAATCCAAAGACACAGGGTAATCCAGAGACCCAGAGTAATACAGAGAGCCAGAGTAACCCAGAGAGTCCGGGTAATCCAGAGACGCAGAGTAATCCAGAGACCCAGATTAATCCAGAGACCCAGAGTAATCCAGAGGGCCAGAGTAATCCAGAGACCCTGAGTAATCCAGAGACCCAGAGTAATCCAGAGACCCAGGGTAATTCAGAGACCCAGAGTAATCCAGAGAGCCCGGGTAATCCAGAGAGCCAGGGTAATCCAGAGAGCCAGAGTAATCCAGAGAGCCAACGTAATCCAGGGACCCAGTGTAATCCATAGAGCCAGAGTAATCCAGAGACCCAGAGAAATCCAGAGACCCAGAGTAATCCAGAGACCCAGGGTAATCCAGAGACCCAGTGTAATCCATAGCGCCAGAGTAATCCAGAGACCCAGTGTAATCCAGAGACCCAGTGTTAGCGAGAGACCCAGAGTCATCCAAGGACCCAGTGTTATCCAGAGAGCCAGTGTAATCCAGTGATCCAGGGTAATCCAGAGACCCAGAGTAATCCAGAGACCCAGGGTAATCCAGTGACCCAGAGTAATCCAGAGAGCCAGTGTAATACAGAGTGCCAGGGTAATCCAGAGACCCAGGGTAATTCAGAGACCCAGTGTAATCCAGAGACCCAGGTTAATCCATGGACCCAGTGTAATCCAGATACCAAGAGTAATCCAGAGTCCCAGAGTAATCCTGAGACCCAGAATAATCCAGAGACCCAGAGTAATCCAGAGAACCAGAATAATCCAGAGACCCAGAGTAATCCAGAGATCCAGAGTAATCCAGAGACCCAGGGTAATCCAGAGACCCAGTGCAATCCACACACCCAGAGTAATCCAGAGACCCAGGTGTAATCCAGAGACCCAGAGTAATCCAGAGACCCAGAGTAATCCAGAGACCTGAGTAATCCAGAGACCCAGAGTAATCCAGAGACACAGAGTAATCCAGAGACTCAGGGTAATCCAGAGACCCAGGGTAATCCAGAGACCCAGAGCAATCCAGAGAGCATGAGTAATCCAGAGAAATCCAGAGTCCCAGGGTAATCCAGAGACCCAGAGTAATCCAGTGTCCCAGAGTAATTCAGAGACCCAGGGTAATCCAGAGACCCAGAGTAATCCAGAAACACAGGGTAATCCAGAGACCCAGAGTAATCCAGAAACCCAGAGTAATCCAGAGTCCCAGAGTAATCCAGAGGCCCAGAGTAATCCAGAGACACAGAGTAATCCAGAGACTCAGGGTAATCCAGAGACCCAGGGTAATCCAGAGACCCAGAGCAATCCAGAGAGCATGAGTAATCCAGAGAAATCCAGAGTCCCAGGGTAATCCAGAGACCCAGAGTAATCCAGTGTCCCAGAGTAATTCAGAGACCCAGGGTAATCCAGAGACCCAGAGTAATCCAGAAACACAGGGTAATCCAGAGACCCAGAGCAATCCAGAGAGCATGAGTAATCCAGAGAAATCCAGAGTCCCAGGGTAATCCAGAGACCCACAGTAATCCAGAGGCCTAGGGTAATCCAGAGACACAGAGTAATCCAGAGACCCAGTGTAATCCAGAGAGCCAGAGTAATCCAGAGACCCACTGTAATCCAGAGACCCAGAGTAATCCAGAGACCCAGATTAATCTAGAGACCCAGAGTAATCCAGAGACCCAGAGTAATCCAGAGACCCAGAGTAGTCCAGAGATCCAGAGACCCAGATAATCCAGAGAGCCAGAGTAATCCAGAAACCCAGAGTAATCCAGAGAGCCAGAGTAATGGGGAAAGGGGTTCGAATCCCACCAGGACAGATGGTGAATCTTGAATGAAGTAAAAATAATTTGAAATTAAAAGTCTAATAGCACAAAGAAATGTACAGCACAGGAACAGGCCCTTCGGCCCTCCAAGCCTGTGCTGACCATGCTGCCCTTCTGAACTACAATCTTCTACACTTCCTGGGTCCGTATCCCTCTATTCCCATCCTATTCATGTACTTGTCAAGGTGCCCCTTAAATGTCCCTATCGTCCCTGCTTCCACCACCTCCTCCGGCAGCGAGTTCCAGGCACCCACTACCCTCTGTGTAAAAAACATGCCTTGCACATCTACTCTAAACCTTGCCCCTCGCACCTTGAACCTATGCCCCCTATTAATTGACCCCTCTACCCTGGGGAAAAGTCTCTGACTATCCAATCTGTCTATGCCCCTCATAATTTTGTAGACCTCTATCAGGTCGCCCCTCAACCTCCGTAGTTCCAGTGAGAACAAACCAAGTTTATTCAACCTCTCCTCATAGCTAATGTCCTCCATAACCAGGCAACATTCTGGTAAATCTCTTCTGCACCCTCTCTAAAGCCTCCACATCCTTCTGGTAGTGTGGCGACCAGAATTGAACACTATACTCCAAGTGTGGCCTAACTAAGGTTCTATACAGCTGCAACATGACTTGCCAATTCTTATACTCAATGCCCCGGCTAATGAAGGAAAGCATGCCGTATGCCTTCTTGACTACCTTCTCCACCATGATACCATTGTCGATTGTTGTAAAAACCTATCTGGTTCACTAATGTCCTTTAGGGAAGGAGATCTGCCATCCCTACATGTGACTCCAGGCCCACAACAATGTGGTTGGCTCTTAAATGAAAATGAAATGAAATGAAAATCGCTTATTGTCACGAGTAGGCTTCAATGACGTTTCTGTGAAATGCCCTCAGTGATATGTAATTGGATTTGGAGGTAGGAGAGCACTTTGGGGACAGTGACCACAATTCGGTGACGTTTACGTTAGTGATGGAAAGGGATAAGTATACACCGCAGGGCAAGAGTTATAGCTGGGGGAAGAGCAATTATGATGCCAATAGACGTGACTTGGGGGGAATAAGGTGGAGAAGTAGGCTGCAAGTGTTGGGCACACTGGATAAGTGGAGCTTGTTCAAGGAACAGCTACTGCGTGTTCTTGATAAGTACGTACCGGTCAGGCAGGGAGGAAGGCGTCGAGTGAGGGAACCGTGGTTTACCAAAGAAGTGGAATCTCTTGTTAAGAGGAAGAAGGAGGCCTATGTGAAGATGAGGTGTGAAGTTTCAGTTGGGGCGCTTGATAGTTACAAGGTAGCGAGGAAGGATCTAAAGAGAGAGCTAAGACGAGCAAGGAGGGGACATATTTGGCAGGTAGGATCAAGGAAAACCCAAAAGCTTTCTATAGGTATGTCAGGAATAAAAGAATGACTAGGGTAAGAGTAGGGCCAGTCAAGGACAGGGATGGGAAGTTGTGTGTGGAGTCTGAAGAGATAGGCGAGATACTAAATGAATATTTTTCGTCAGTATTCACTCAGGAAAAAGATAATGTTGTGGAGGAGAATGCTGAGACCCAGGCTAATAGAATAGATGGCATTGAGGTAATGGGAGGCCAGGGAAGAGATTGCTGGACCTTTGGCTTTGATTTTTATGTCATCATTGGCTACAGGAATAGTGCCAGAGGACTGGAGGATAGCAAATGTGGTCCCTTTGTTCAAAAAGGGGAGTAGAGACAACCCCGGCAACTATAGACCGGTGAGCCTCACGTCTTTTGTGGGTAAAGTCTTGGAGGGGATTATAAGAGACAAGATTTATAATCATCTAGATAGGAATAATATGATCAGGAATAGTCAGTATGGCTTTGTGAAGGGTAGGTCATGCCTCACAAACCTTATCGAGTTCTTTGAGGTGACTGAACAGGTAGACGAGGGTAGAGCAGTTGATGTGGTGTATATGGATTTCAGTAAAGCGTTTGATAAGGTTCCCCACGGTAGGCTATTGCAGAACATACGGAGGCTGGGGATTGAGGGTGATTTAGAGATGTGGATCAGAAATTGGCTAGCTGAAAGAAGACAGAGGGTGGTGGTTGATGGGAAATGTTCAGAATGGAGTTCAGTTACAAGTGGCGTACCACAAGGATCTGTTCTGGGGCCGTTGCTGTTTGTCATTTTTATCAATGACCTAGAGGAGGGCGCAGAAGGGTGGGTGAGTAAATTTGCAGACGACACTAAAGTCGGTGGTGTTGTCGACAGTGCGGAAGGATGTAGCAGGTTACAGAGGGACATAGATAAACTGCAGAGCTGGGCTGAGAGGTGGCAAATGGAGTTTAATGTAGAGAAGTGTGAGGTGATTCACTTTGGAAGGAATAACAGGAATGCGGAATATTTGGCTAATGGTAAAGTTCTTGGAAGTGTGGATGAGCAGAGGGATCTAGGTGTCCATATACATAGATCCCTGAAAGTTGCCACCCAGGTTGATAGGGTTGTGAAGAAGGCCTATGGAGTGTTGGCCTTTATTGGTAGAGGGATTGAGTTCCGGAGTCATGAGGTCATGTTGCAGCTGTACAAAACTCTGGTACGGCCGCATTTGGAATATGGCGTACAGTTCTGGTCACCGCATTATAGGAAGGACGTGGAAGCTTAGGAGCGGGTACAGAGGAGATTTACTAGGATGTTGCCTGGTATGGAGGGAAAATCTTATGAGGAAAGGCTGATGGACTTGAGGTTGTTTTCGTTGGAGAGAAGAAGGTTAAGAGGAGACTTAATAGAGGCATACAAAATGATCAGGGGGTTAGATAGGGTGGACAGTGAGAGCCTTCTCCCGCGGATGGAAATGGCTGGCACGAGGGGACATAGCTTTAAACTGAGGGGTAATAGATATAGGACAGAGGTCAGGGGTAGGTTCTTTACGCAAAGAGTAGTGAGGCCGTGGAATGCCCTACCTGCTACAGTAGTGAACTCGCCAACATTGAGGGCATTTAAAAGTTTATTGGATAAACATATGGATGATAATGGCATAGTGTAGGTTAGATGGCTTTTGTTTCGGTGCAACATCGTGGGCCGAAGGGCCTGTACTGCGCTGTATCGTTCTATGTTCTATGTTTTATGTAATAAATACTGACCCAGGCAGTGAAACCCACATCACATGAACAAATAAAAAGACCTAGGGGCACTTTTCAAGTTGGAAGGTTTTTTGAGTTTAGCTTTGGCAGGAAACTGAGAGCAGTTGGAGGTAGACGGAGAGAGAGAAGGTAGCTCTCTCAGCCCTACTAGAAATGAAATGAAAATTGCTTATTGTCACAAGTCGGCTTCAATGAAGTTACTGTGAAAAGCCCCTAGTCGCCACCTTCCAGCGCCTGTTCAGGGAGGCCGGTATGGGAATTGAACCGTGCTGCTGGCCTGCCTTGGTCTGCTTTCAAAGCCAGCGATTTAGCCCTGTGCTAAACAGCCCTCCACTGGAGAAAAGCCATCCACTGGACTTACGAACAAGAAAGCAAGGCCAGTCAGATAGTTAGCTCTGGAAACTAAAGAGTTTCAGGGAGATTAAAGTAAAAAGAAAACAGGAACTGGAATTTGAGCAAGGTGCTGCTCACTGAAGTTAAAGAGAATTGGAAAGAGCAGACTGGATGAAATTGGCGAGAGAAATGCCAGCTATCTGAAGCAATCATATGGTTTGTGTCCTTATTCCAGTCTTTGGAGCAATAGTGTTTGGTTGGAGGCTAAGTACCTGAGAGAGTGTGTGAAAGACCTGAAAGTCCATGGCAATGAAATACTGAAAGGAGAGTTGGGAATCCTGGAGATGGATGCTTGCTGTAAACAGTTGAGGGAATGCATTGTTTGAAAGAAGATTCTAAAGAGCTTCTTTTGAAAGTGGAGTTTGGAGCTCGATGGGTTGACATCCTGATGAAGGAGCTGCGCTCCAAAACTTAGTGATTCTAAATAAACCTGTTGGACTTTAACCTGGTGTTGTAAGACTTCTTACTGTGCCCACCCCAGTCCAACGTCAGCATCTCCACACCTTCAGATCCACATTTAGTCTCACAGTTAGCCTGTTCAGTTACAGGGACTGATTGTTTTCAGCATTGGATATACTTACAAAGAACAATGAACAAAGAAAAGTACAGCACAGGAACTGGCCCTTCGGCCCTCCAAGCCTGTGCCGACCATGCTGCCCGTCTAAACTAAAATCTTCTACACTTCCTGGGTCCGTATCCCTCTATTCCCATCCTATTCATGTATTTGTCAAGATGCCCCTTAAACATCACTATCATCCCTGCTTCCACCACCTCCTCCGGTAACGAGTTCCAGGCACCCACTACCCTCTGTGTAAAAAACTTGCCTCGTACATCTCCTCTAAACCTTGCCCCTCTCACCTTAAACCTATGCCCCCTAGTAATTGAAAATGAAAAATGAAATGAAATGAAAATCACTTATTGTCACAAGTAGGCTTCAATGAAGTTACTGTGAAAAGCCCCTAGTCACCACATACTGGCACCTGATCAGGGAGGCTGTTATGGGAATTGAACCATGCTGCTGGCCTGCCTTAGTCTGCTTTCAAAGCCAGCGATTTATCCCTGTGCTAAACAGCCCCTCTACCCTGGGAAAAAGTCTCTCACTATCCACTCTGTCTATGTCCCTCATAATTTTGTAGACATCTATCAGGTCGCCCCCAACCTCCTTCGTTCCAGTGAGAACAAACCATGTTTATTAAACCTCTCCTCATAGCTAATGCCCTCCATACCAGGCAACATCCTGGCAAATCTCTTCTGCACCCTCTCTGAAGCCTCCACGTCCTTCTGGTAGTGTGGCGACCAGAATTGAACACTATACTCCAAGTGTGGCCTAACTAAGGTTCTATACAGCAGCAACATAGAACATAGAACATAGAACGATACAGCGCAGTACAGGCCCTTCGGCCCACGATGTTGCACCGAAACAAAAGCCATCTAACCTACACTATGACTTGCCAATTTTTATACTCAATGCCCTGGCCAATGAAGGCAAGCATGCCGTATGCCTTCTTGACTACCTTCTCCACCTGTGTTGCCCCTTTCAGTGACCTGTGGACCTGTACACCTAGAGCTCTCTGACTTTCAATACTCTTAAGGGTTCTACCATTCACTGTATATTCCCTACCTGCATTAGACCTTCCAAAATGCATTACCTCACATTTGTCCAGATTAAACTCCATCTGCCATCTCTCCGCCCAAGTCTCCAAACAATCTAAATCCTGCTGTATCCTCTGACAGTCCTCATCACTATCCGCAATTCCACCAACCTTTGTGTCGACTGCAAACTTACTAATCAGACCAGTTACATTTTCCTCCAAATCATTTATATATACTACAAAGAGCAAAGGTCCCTGTGACTGACTCTATTCATCCACATTCTATAAAATAAGTAGAAGTTGCAGTCTTTTGAGCTAGAGTTCCATTCTGGGACCTTCCTGTCCAACTGGGATTGTAACAACACCACGTCTGCAGCATTACCCCCATCGACCCTTCCCTCTTCACAAAACTCCAGCAAGTTAGTTAAACATGATTATCCCTTTAGTAATCCATGCTGGCTCTGCCCAAACAACCCAAACCTTTCCATGGAACTACTAATTCTATCCCAATAATTGTTTCTAGAAGCTCGCCCACCATTAATGTTAAACTATTCTTACATCCTTTTTGAACAAGGGCAGAACATTTGTAATTCTGGCCTAACATTAATACATTCACCCGAACACTCATATCCTGCTACGCTAATCCGAACTCTAACCATAATGCCAAAATAGCCTGGCCTTAACTCTAACCATACTGCCCTAACTGTAATGCCTTAGCCTAATACTCTAACCCTAACCCTAACCCTAATCCTAACTCTAGCCATGGCACCCTAAATCTAATGCTAATGATAATAATAATAATGATAATCGTTATTATTGTCACAAGTAGGCTTACATTAACACTGCAATGAAGTTACTGTGAAAATCCCCTAGTCGCCACGTTCCGGCGCCTGTTCGGGTACACAGAGGGAGAATTCAGAATGTCCAATTCACCTAACAGCACGACTTTCGGGACTTTTGTGAGGAACCCGGAGCACCCGGAGGGAACCCACGCAGGCACGGGGAGAACGTGCAGACTCCGCACAGACAGTGACCCAAGCCGGGAATCGAACCCGGACCCTGTAGCTGTGAAGCCACAGTGCTAACGACTGTGCTACCATGCTGCCCATATTATCTAATTCCATAACCCTAATATCCTAACCCTAACTGCAACCCTAACAAGAATCTTAATATCCTAACTGAAATATGCTAACCTTAATACCATAATCATAGCACTAACACCCTAGTGCTCACTCTAACCCTAGTACCGAGCCCTAACACTAACCCTAATACTGGTGTCCTAACTCAAACCCTAACACTAATCCTAATAATCCAAACCAAATACTCTAACCCTAACATTATACACCCTAACCCAAACACCCTGGTCCTTACCGTAACTCCAATAACCTAAGCCTAACCCCAATCGTAATACCCCAACCTAAGCACTCTAACTCCACTATCATAACCCTAACTTTAATACCCAAATTTAACACCCTAATCCTTACCCGAATCCTAATACCCTAATCCTAACACTAATGCTCTAACCCTAATATCTGAATGCTAACCTTAACCTTAAAGCCCTAACCCATCCCTAACATTAACCCTATTTCCTTAATCTAACCCTAACGCTAACCATAATGCTAATTACCTAACTGCGACTCTAACCTAATGCTCAGATTAATACCCTAACCATAGCTCTAATCCTGATACTAGTAATTCCTTTGTGCTTTGGTGTAATAGTGTCAGTGCTGGTGTGAAGCACTTTGGGATATTTTATTTGATTAAAGGCACTCTTAAAGGCAAATTCGCATTCTTATGGTTGTGTTTAGAATGATTAAAGGACTTGATAGGGTCGACAGAGAGAACTTCCTTCCTCTGCTGGGGGGGGGTGGGAGGGCGGAATCCAGAAGAAGGGGCACAAAATCTTAAAATTTGAGCTGGGCCGTTCAGGATGATGTGAAGAGGCATTTCTTCACACAAAGGGGGTGGAAATCTACGCCCCCCATACCCAGAAACTGTTGAGACTGAGAGTCAACTGGAGATTTCAAGGCTGAAATTGAGAGCTTTCCTATTGAGAGTGAGATGATTAACGTTAATGACAAAAGTCAGCTGAAAGGGGTGTCCCTATGATTTAATTGAATAGGGGAACATGAACAAGAGGCTCCTCGGTCTCATCCTATTCAAGTGGGGAACACACTCACTGTACTTAATCTGCAGAAACCCTTTGCTACTTCAGCTCAGGAACAATGGCTGGAAGTATTTAACTCTCTTCCTTCTCTCTCCATCTCCTTCTTTCTTCCCATATGCATCACTGCCACTCTGTGTCTCTTTGCCCACACACAGACTGTATTATTCGGTTGATCCTCCAACTCTTTCTATCTCTCTCTCTCTCTCTGGCTCCACCTCACTCTTTAACTATCTCTGAGTGTTTGTCTCGGTGTGGATCTCTCTTTTGCCTCACCTTGTCACTCTATCGATGTGTCTGTCTCTCTTCCTCTGCTTCTTTCTCTCTCTCTGTCTATCTGTCTGTATGTGCGCTTTTCATTCTCTTTCTGTCTGTGTGAGTGGATCTCACACTTTGCCTTGAATTAGGGACCATAAAAAGAGAGCTTCTTCAGTGCTGCCTTGTCTGCACTGAGTGCTGCCTTGTCTGCACTGAGTGCTGCCTTGTCTGCACTGTGTGCTGCCTTGTCTGCATTGCCTAGTCTGCACTGAGTGCTGCCTTGTCGGCACTGAGTGTTGCCTTGTTGGCACTGAGTGCTGCCTTGTCTGCACTGAGTGTTGTCTTGTCGGCACTGAGTGCTGCCTTGTCTGCACTGAGTGCTGCCTTGTCTGCACTGTGTGCTGCCTTGTCTGAACTGTGTGCTGCCTTGTCTGCACTGAGTGCTACCTTGTCTGCCGAGTGCTGCCTTGTCTGCACTGAGTGCTGCCTTGTCTGCACTGAGTGCTGCCTTGTCTGCACTGAGTGCTGCCTTGTCTGCCGAGTGCTGCCTTGTCTGCACTGTGTGCTACCTTGTCTGGATTGGAATGGATTGGATTGGATTTGTTTATTGTCACGTGTACCGCGGTACAGTGAAAAGTATTTTTCTGCGAGCAGCTCAACAGATCATTAAGTACATGGGAAGAAAAGGGAATAAAAGAAAAAACATAATAGGGCAACACAAGGTACACAATGTAACTACATAAGCACTGGCATCGGATGAAGCATACAGGGTGTAGTGTTAATGAGGTCAATCCATAAGAGGGTCATTTAGGAGTCTGGTGACAGTGGGGAAGAAGCTGTTTTTGAGTCTGTTCGTGCGTGTTCTCAGACTTCTGTATCTCCTGCCCGATGGAAGAAGTTGGAAGAGTGAGTAAGCCGGGTGGGAGGGATCTTTGATTATGCTGCCCGCTTGCCCCAGGCAGCGGGAGGTGTAGATGGAGTCAATGGATGGGAGGCAGGTTTGTGTGATGGACTGGGCGGTGTTCACGACTCTCTGAAGTTTCTTGCGGTCCTGGGCCGAGCAGTTGCCATACCAGGCTGTGATGCAGCCCAATAGGATGCTTTCTATGGTGCATCTGTAAAAGTTGGTAAGAGTCAATGTGGACATGCCGAATTTCCTTAGTTTCCTGAGGAAGTATAGGCGCTGTTGTGCTTTCTTGGTGGTAGCGTCGACGTGGGTGGACCAGGACTGATTTTTGGAGATGTGCACCCCTAGGAATTTGAAACTGCTAACCATCTCCACCTCGGCCCCGTTGGTGCTGACAGGGGTGTGTACAGTACTTTGCTTCCTGAAGTCAATTACCAGCTCTTTAATTTTGCTGGCATTGAGGGAGAGATTGTTGTCGCTACACCACTCCACTAGGTTCTCTATCTCCCTCCTGTATTCGGACTCATCGTTATTCGAGATCCGGCCCACTATGGTCGTATCATCAGCAAACTTGTAGATGGAGTTGGAACCAAGTTTTGCCACGCAGTCGTGTGTTTACAGGGAGTAGAGTAGGGGGCTAAGTACACAGCCTTGCGGGGCCCCGGTGTTGAGGACTATTGTGGAGGAGGTGTTGTTGTTCATTCTTACTGATTGTGGTCTGTTGGTCAGAAAATCGAGGATTTCATTGCAGAGTGGGGAGCCAAGTCCTAGGTTTTGGAGCTTTGGTATGAGCTTGGCTGGGATTATGGTGTTGAAGACGGAGCTGTAGTCAATAAATAGGCGTCTAATGTAGGAGTCCTTGTTTTCGAGATGCTCTAGGGATGAGTGTAGGGCCAGGGAAATGGTGTCTGATTGCTTATCTACACTGAGTGCTACCTTGTCTGCACTGAGTGCTACCTTGTCTGCACTGAGTGATGCCTTGTCTGCACTGAGTGCTGCCTTGTCTGCACGGAGAGCTACCTTGTCTGCACTGAGTGCTGTCTTATCTGCACTGAGTGATGCCTCGTCTGCACTGAGAGCTGCCTTGTCTGCACTGAGTGCTGTCTTGTCATCACTGAGTGCTGCCTTGTCTGCATTGCCTTGTCTGCACTGAGTGCTGTCTTGTCTGCACTGAGTGATGCCTTGTCTGCACTGAGTGCTGCCTTGTCTGCACTGTGTGCTGCCTTGTCTACACTGAGTGATGCCTTGTCTGCACTGAGTGCTGCCTTGTCTGCACTGAGTGCTGCCTTGTCATCACTGAATGCTGCCTTGTCTGCATTGCCTTGTCTGCACTGAGTGATGCCTTGTCTGCACTGAGTGCTGCCTTGTCTGCACTGAGTGATGCCTTGTCTGCACTGAGTGCTGCCTTGTCTGCACTGTGTGCTGTCTTGTCTGCACTGAGTGCTGTCTTGTCTGCACTGAGTGCTGCCTTGTCTGCACTGAGTGCTGTTATGTTGCATCAGAGTGTAGCTGGAGTTTGGTGAAACAGGGATTTAGGTGAAAGAGGGAGGAGATGACCAGTCCCTTCTTTTCTCTGACTGGGTAGTACTACTTCTTTTGAAATAAAAGCAAGGTTCAGGGAATTTGGAGCATTAGGAGAAAGAGGGACTTTTTGTAATTCTTACAATACAGAGCACCGGGGGTCAGAAAGAGCAACCCTGGTGAGGAGCCGCTGAGCAGGACAGCGGGAAAACCTCAAACCGAGCAATGCAGCGAACTTTCACTCAATCCAGAGGAGCTGCCCAGTGCACCTTTACTAAATCCAGAGGAGCTGCCCAGCTCCTTCACTCAATCCAGAGGAGCTGCCCAGTGCACCTTTACTAAATCCAGAGGAGCTGCCCAGCTCCTTCACTCAATCCAGAGGAGCTGCCCAGTGCACCTTTACTAAATCCAGAGGAGCTGCCCAGTGCACCTTTACTAAATCCAGAGGAGCTGCCCAGCTCCTTCACTCAATCCAGAGGAGCAGCCCAGCTCCTTCACCAATCCAGAGGAGCTGCCCAGCTCCTTCACTCAATCCAGTGGAGCAGAGGTTGCATTGTTAGTAAGGAATGAAGTTAAATCGATAGCAAGGAGCGATACAGGATCAGAAGGCAGAGAATCTCTGTGGGTAGAGTTGAGGAATCGCAAAGGTAAAAAGACCCTGATGGAAGTTATGTACAGGCCCCCTTCAGTAGTCAGGAGGTGGGGCAGAAAATAAATCAGGAGATAGAAAAGGCATGTAAAAAAGGCAATATTACAATAACCATGGGGGACTTCAACATGCAGGTGGACTGGGAAAATCAGGTTGGTAGTGGATCCCAAGAAAAGGAATTTGTGGAATGTCTAAGAGATGCTTTTTTGGAGCAACTTGTGACAGAGCCCACTAGGGAACAGGCAATTCTGGATTTGGTGATGTGTAATGAGGCAGACTTGATTAGGGAACTTAAGGTGAAGGAACCCTTAGGGAGCAGTGCCCACAATATGACAGAATTGACCCTGCAGTTTGAGGGAGCAGCTGCAATCAGATGTAACGGTATTACATTAAATAAGGGTAACTACAAAGACATGAGGGAGGAGCTGGCCAGGGTTGATTGGAAAAGGAGCCTCGCAGGGAAGACAGTGGAACAGCAATGGCAGGAGTTTTGGGTGATTATTAGGGAGGCACAACAGAATTTTCATCCCAAGCAGGAGGAAACATGCTAAGGGGAGGACAAGGCATCCATGGCTGACGAGGGATGTCAAGGTCAGCATAAGGGTTAAGGAAAAAGCATACAAAGTGGCGAGGAATAGTGAGAAACCAGAGGATTGGGAAGCCTTTAAAAGCGAGCAGAGGACAACTACAAAAACAATAAGTGGGGAGAAGATGAAGTACGAGTGCAAGCTAGCTAGTAATATAAAGGAAGATAGGAAGAGATTTTTTCAATATATAAAAGGTAAGAGAGAGGCAAAAATAGACATTGGACCACTGGAAAATGTGGCTGGAGAAGTAATAATAGGAAACAAAGAAATGGCAGATGGACTGAATAGTTACTTTGCAAATACATGAATAGGATGGGAATAGAGGGATACGGACCCAGGAAGTGTAGAAGATTGTAGTTTAGTCGGGCAGCATGGTCAGCACGGGCTTGGAGGGCCGAAGGGCCTGTTCCTGCACTGCACTTGTCTTTGTTCTTGTTCTTTGTTCATTTGGAGTATAGTGAGCAGTTTTGGGCCCCGTATCTAAGGAAGGATGTGCTGGGGCCTTGGAAAGGGTCCAGAGGAGGTTCCCAAGAATGATCCCTGGAATGAAGAGCTTGTCGTATGAGGAACGGTTGAGGACTCTGGGTCTGTACTCATTGGAGTTTAGAAGGATGAGGGGGGATCTTATTGAAACTTACAGGATACTGCGAGGCCTGGATGGAGTGGACGTGGAGAGGATGTTTCCACTTGTAGGAAAAACTAGAGGCAGAGGACACAATCTCAGACTAAAGGGACGATCCTTTCAAACAGAGATGAGGAGGAATTTCTTCAGCCAGCGGGTGGTGAATCCGTGGAACTCTTTGCCGCAGAAGGCTTTGGAGGCCAATTCACTGAGCGTGTCTAAAACAGAGGTAGATAGGTTCCTGATTAATAAGGGGTTCAGGGGTTATGGAGAGAAGGCAGGAGAATGGGGATGAGAAGATATCAGCCATGATTGAATGTCAGAGCAGACCCGATGGGCCGAGTGGCCTAATTCTGCTTCTATGTCTTATGGTCTAACAGCCCAGTGTACATTCCCTCAATCCAGAGGAGGAGCCCAGAGAATCTTCACTCAGTATTCAGTACTCCAAAAGGATAGACAGGATGGAACAGGAGGGGGGAGTAATCAGAAATGATATCGGCACAGGACAGCACGGGGCCACAGTGGGTTAGCACTGCTGCCTCACGCCGCCGAGGTCCCAGGTTCGATCCCGGAATCTGGGTCACTGTCCATGTGGAGTTTGCACATTCTCCCCGTGTTTGCGTGGGTTTCGCCCCCACAACCCAAAGATGTGCAGGGTAGGTGGATTGAACACGCTAAATTGCCCCTTAATTGGAAAAAGTTAATTGGCTACTCTAAATTTATTTTTAAAAAAGAAATAATATTGGCACTAAGGGTCAAAATGCTGAATCAATCTGGGTGGAAATAAAAAACATGGGAAAACATTCCTTGGGAGTAATTTACAGGCCCCCGAGCATTACATCCAAAGTGGGGCATCGGAAAACCAAGAAATAATGAGGGCTTGTGAGAGGGCACAACAGTAATCGTGGATGATTTTAAGATGCATATTGACTGGATTAACCACATTGGCAAGGGGAGCCCCGAGGGGGTTTTCATAGAGTGCATGAGGGATTGTTTCTGAGAGCAATATGATATGGAGCTAATCAGGGAGTAGTCTATTCAATAAAGAAGGATTGATAAAGTCTTGTCGCTAAGGATACTCTTGGAAGGAGTGATTACAGCATGCTAGAATTGCAAATTCAGAGTCCGAGCAGAGATTTAAAAACAACGGGAGCCGAGAGTGAGAGCGGATATTTAAATAGAGCGGTAGCTGAGAGTCAGAGCGGAGATTTCAAAAGAGCGGGAGCTGAGATATCGAGCAGAGATTTAAAAAGAGCGGGAGTTGAGAGTCAGAGCAGAAACAAGGCGAAGATTTAAAATGAGTGGGAGTTGAGAGTCTGGGCGGAGATTAAAAAAGAGCGGGAGCTGAGAGTCAGAGCGGAGATTTAAAAAGAGCGGGAGCTGTGAGTTAGAGCGGAGATTTAAAAAGAGCGGGAGCTGAGAGACAGAGCAGAGATTTAAAAAGAGCGGGAGCTGAGACACAGAGCAGAGATTTAAAAAGAGCGGGAGATGCGAGTCGGAGCGGAGATTTAAAAAGCGCGGGAGCTGAGAGACAGAGCGGAGATTTAAAAAGCGCGGGACCTGAGAGACAGAGCGGAGATTTAAAAAGCGCGGGAGTTGAGAGACAGAGCAGAGATTTAAAAAGAGCGGGAGCTGAGAGACAGAGCAGAGATTTAAAAAGAGCGGGAGCTGCGAGTGGGAGCGGAGATTTAAAAAGCGCGGGAGCTGAGAGACAGAGCGGAGATTTAAAAAGAGCGGGAGCTGCGAGTCGGAGCGGAGATTTAAAAAGCGCGGGAGCTGAGAGACAGAGCGGAGATTTAAAAAGAGCGGGAGCTGTGAGTTAGAGCGGAGATTTAAAAAGAGCGGGAGCTGAGAGTCAGAGCGGCGATTTAAAAAGAGCAGGAGCTGCGAGTCGGAGCGGAGATTTAAAAAGAGGAGGAGCTGAGAGTCAGAGCAGAGATTTAAAAAGCGCGGGAGCTGAGAGTCGGAACGGAGATTTAAAAAGAGCCGGAGCTGAGAGTCGGAGCGGAGATTTAAAAAGCGCCGGAGCTGCGAGTCGGAGCGGTGATTTAAAAAGAGCAGGAGCTGAGAGTCAGAGCGGAGATTTAAAAAGAGCGGGAGCTGAGAGTTGGAGCGGAGATTTAAAAAGAGCAGGAGCAGCGAGTCAGAGCGGAGATTATCAAGGGCAGGAGCTGCGAGTCGGAGCAGAGATTTTTAAAGGGCAGGAGCTGCGAGTCGGAGCGGAAATTTATAAAGGGCAGGAGCTGCGAGTCGGAGCGGAAATTTATAAAGGGCAGGAGCTGCGAGTCGGAGCGGAGATTTATAAAGAGCGGGAGCTGCGAGTCGGAGCGGAGATTCATAAAGAACAGGAGCTGAGAGTCGGAGCGGAGATTTAAAAAGAGCCGGACCTGCGAGTCGGAGCGGAGATTTAAAAAGCGGCGGAGCTGAGAGTCAGAGCGGAGCTTTAAAAAGAGCGGGAGCTGGGAGTCTGAGCAGAGATTTAAAAAGAGCGGGAGCTGAGAGTCGGAGCGGAGATTTAAAAAGAGCGGGAGCTGAGAGTCGGAGCAGAGATATAAAACGAGCGGGAGCTGGGAGTCGGAGCAGAGTTTTAAAAAGAGCGGGAGCTGAGAGTCGGAGCGGAGATTTAAAAAGAGCGGGAGCTGGGAGTCGGAGCGGAGATTAAAAAAGAGCGGGAGCTGGGAGTCGGAGCAGAGATTTAAAAAGAGCGGGAGCTGGGAGTCGGAGCAGAGATTTAAAAAGAGCGGGAGCTGGGAGTCGGAGCAGAGATTTAAAAAGAGCAGGAGCTGGGAGTCGGAGCAGGGATTTAAAAAGAGCGGGAGCTGGTAGTCGGAGCAGAGATTTAAAAAGCGCGGGAGCTGAGAGTCACGGAGATATAAAAAGAGCAGGAGCTGAGAGTCAGAGCGGAGATTTATAAAGAGCGGGAGCTGCGAATCGAAGCGGAGATTTAAAAAGAGCAGGAGCTGAGAGTCAGAGCGGAGATTTATAAAGAGCGGGAGCGGCTAGTCGGAGCGGAGATGTAAAAAGAGCGGGAGCTGAGAGACAGAGCGGAGATTTAAAAAGAGCGGGAGCTGCGAGTCGGAGCGGAGATTTAAAAAGAGCGGGAGCTGAGAGTCAGAGCGGAGATTTAAAAAGAGCAGGAGCTGAGTGTCAGAGCGGAGATTTAAAAAGAGCGGGAGCTGAGTGTCAGAGCGGATTTTTAAAAAGAGCAGGAGCTGCGAGCCGGAGCGGAGATTTAAAAAGAGCAGGAGCTGAGAGTCAGAGCGGTGATTTAAAAAGAGCCGGAGCTGGGAGTCGGAGCAGAGATTTAAAAAGAGCCGGAGCTGCGTGTCGTAGCCGAGATTTAAAAAGAGTGGGAGCTGTGAGTCAGAGCAGAGATTTAAAAAGAGCGGGAGCTGAGTGTCAGAGCAGAGATATAAAAAGAGCAGGAGCTGCGAGCCGGAGCGGAGATTTAAAAAGAGCAGGAGCTGAGAGTCAGGGCGGAGATTTATAAAGAGCGGGAGCGGCGAGTCGTAGCGGAGATTTAAAAAGCGCGGGAGCTGAGAGACAGAGCAGAGATTTAAAAAGAGCGGGAGCTGTGAGTTAGAGCGGAGATTTAAAAAGAGCGGGAGCTGAGAGTCAGAGCGGCGATTTAAAAAGAGCAGGAGCTGCGAGTCGGAGCGGAGATTTAAAAAGAGCAGGAGCTGAGAGTCAGAGCAGAGATTTAAAAAGCGCAGGAGCTGAGAGTCGGAGCGGAGATTTAAAAAGAGCCGGAGCTGAGAGTCGGAGCGGAGATTTAAAAAGCGCGGGAGCTGCGAGTCGGAGCGGAGATTTAAAAAGAGCAGGAGCTGAGAGTCAGAGCGGAGATTTAAAAAGAGCGGGAGCTGAGAGTTGGAGCGGAGATTTAAAAAGAGCGGGAGCTGAGCGTCGGAGCGGAGATTTATAAAGGGCAGGAGCTGCAAGTCGGAGCGGAGATTCATAAAGAGCAGGTGCTGAGAGTCGGAGCAGAGATTTAAAAAGAGCGGGAGCTGGGAGTCTGAGCAGAGATTTAAAAAGAGCGGGAGCTGAGAGTCGGACCGCAGATTTAAAGAGAGCGGGAGCTGGGAGTCGGAGCAGAGATTTAAAAAGAGCGGGAGCTGGGAGTCGGAGCAGAGATTTAAAAAGAGCGGGAGCTGGGAGTCGGAGCGGAGATTTAAAAAGCGTGGGAGCTGCAAGTCGGAGCAGAGATTTAAAAAACGGCAGAGCTGAGAGTCAGAGCGGAGCTTTAAAAAGAGCGGGAGCTGGGAGTCTGAGCAGAGATTTAAAATGAGCGGGAGCTGAGAGTTGGAGCGGAGATTTAAAAAGAGCGGGAGCTGGGAGTCGGAGCAGAGATTCATAAAGAGCAGGTGCTGAGAGTCGGAGCGGAGATTTAAAAAGAGCAGGTGCTGAGAGTCGGAGCGGAGATTTAAAAAGAGCGGGAGCTGCGAGTCGGAGCGGAGATTCATAAAGAGCAGGTGCTGAGAGTCGGAGCGGAGATTTAAAAAGAGCGGGAGCTGGGAGTCGGAGCAGAGATATAAAAAGAGCGGGAGCTGGGAGTCGGAGCAGAGATTTAAAAAGAGCGGGAGCTGAGAGTCGGAGCGGAGATTTAAAAAGAGCGGGAGCTGGGAGTCGGAGCAGAGATTTAAAAAGAGCGGGAGCTGGGAGTCGGAGCAGTGATTTAAAAAGAGGGGGTGCTGGGAGTCAGAGCAGAGATTTAAAAAGCGCGGGAGCTGCGTGTCGGAGCGGAGATTTAAAAAGCGGCGGAGCTGAGAGTCAGAGCGGAGCTTTAAAAAGAGCGGGAGCTGGGAGTCTGAGCAGAGATTTAAAAAGAGGAGGAGCTGAGAGACGGAGCGGAGATTTTAAAAGAGCGGGAGCTGGGAGTCGGAGCAGAGATATAAAAAGAGCGGGAGCTGGGAGTCGGAGCAGAGATTTAAAAAGAGCGGGAGCTGAGAGTCGGAGCGGAGATTTAAAAAGAGCGGGAGCTGGGAGTCGGAGCAGAGATTTAAAAAGAGCGGGAGCTGGGAGTCGGAGCAGAGATTTAAAAAGAGCGGGAGCTGGGAGTCGGAGCAGAGATTTAAAAAGAGCAGGAGCTGGGAGTCGGAGCAGGGATTTAAAAAGAGCGGGAGCTGGTAGTCGGAGCAGAGAATTAAAAAGCGCGGGAGCTGAGAGTCACGGAGATATAAAAAGAGCAGGAGCTGAGAGTCAGAGCGGAGATTTATAAAGAGCGGGAGCTGCGAATCGAAGCGGAGATTTAAAAAGAGCAGGAGCTGAGAGTCAGAGCGGAGATTTATAAAGAGCGGGAGCGGCTAGTCGGAGCGGAGATGTAAAAAGAGCGGGAGCTGAGAGACAGGGCGGAGATTTAAAAAGAGCGGGAGCTGCGAGTCGGAGCGGAGATTTAAAAAGAGCGGGAGCTGAGAGTCAGAGCGGAGATTTAAAAAGAGCAGGAGCTGAGTGTCAGAGCGGAGATTTAAAAAGAGCGGGAGCTGAGTGTCAGAGCGGATTTTTAAAAAGAGCAGGAGCTGCGAGCCGGAGCGGAGATTTAAAAAGAGCGGGAGCTGAGAGTCAGAGCGGTGATTTAAAAAGAGCCGGAGCTGGGAGTCGGAGCAGAGATTTAAAAAGAGCCGGAGCTGCGTGTCGTAGCCGAGATTTAAAAAGAGTGGGAGCTGTGAGTCAGAGCAGAGATTTAAAAAGAGCGGGAGCTGAGTGTCAGAGCAGAGATATAAAAAGAGCAGGAGCTGCGAGCCGGAGCGGAGATTTAAAAAGAGCAGGAGCTGAGAGTCAGGGCGGAGATTTATAAAGAGCGGGAACGGCGAGTCGTAGCGGAGATTTAAAAAGCGCGGGAGCTGAGAGACTGAGCAGAGATTTAAAAAGAGCGGGAGCTGTGAGTTAGAGCGGAGATTTAAAAAGAGCGGGAGCTGAGAGTCAGAGCGGCGATTTAAAAAGAGCAGGAGCTGAGAGTCGGAGCGGAGATTTAAAAAGAGCAGGAGCTGAGAGTCAGAGCAGAGATTTAAAAAGCGCAGGAGCTGAGAGTCGGAGAGGAGATTTAAAAAGAGCCGGAGCTGAGAGTCGGAGCGGAGATTTAAAAAGCGCGGGAGCTGCGAGTCGGAGCGGAGATTTAAAAAGAGCAGGAGCTGAGAGTCAGAGCGGAGATTTAAAAAGAGCGGGAGCTGAGAGTTGGAGCAGAGATTTAAAAAGAGCGGGAGCTGGGAGTCGGAGCAGAGATTTATAAAGGGCAGGAGCTGCAAGTCGGAGCGGAGATTCATAAAGAGCAGGTGCTGAGAGTCAGAGCGGAGATTTAAAAAGAGCGGGAGCTGAGAGTCGGAGCGCAGATTTAAAAAGAGCGGGAGCTGGGAGTCGGAGCAGAGATTTAAAAAGAGCAGGAGCTGGGAGTCGGAGCAGAGATTTAAAAAGAGCGGGAGCTGGGAGTCGGAGCGGAGATTTAAAAAGCGTGGGAGCTGCAAGTCGGAGCGGAGATTTAAAAAACGGCAGAGCTGAGAGTCAGAGCGGAGCTTTAAAAAGAGCGGGAGCTGGGAGTCTGAGCAGAGATTTAAAATGAGCGGGAGCTGAGAGTCGGAGCAGAGATATAAAAAGAGCGGGAGCTGGGAGTCGGAGCGGAGATTTAAAAAGAGAGGGAGCTGGGAGTCGGAGCAGAGATTTAAAAAGAGCGGGAGCTGGGAGTCGGAGCAGAGATTTAAAAAGAGCGGGAGCTGGGAGTCGGAGCAGAGATTTAAAAAGCGCGGGAGTTGCGAATCGGAGCGGAGATTTAAAAAGAGTGGGAGCTGTGAGTTGGAGCAGAGAATTAAAAAGAGCGGGAGCTGCGAGTCGGAGCGGAGATTTAAAAAGCGCGGGAGCTGAGAGACAGAGCGGAGATTTAAAAAGCGCGGGACCTGAGAGACAGAGCGGAGATTTAAAAAGCGCGGGAGCTGAGAGACAGAGCAGAGATTTAAAAAGAGCGGGAGCTGAGAGACAGAGCAGAGATTTAAAAAGAGCGGGAGCTGCGAGTGGGAGCGGAGATTTAAAAAGCGCGTGAGCTGAGAGACAGAGCGGAGATTTAAAAAGAGCGGGAGCTGCGAGTCGGAGCGGAGATTTAAAAAGCGCGGGAGCTGAGAGACAGAGCGGAGATTTAAAAAGAGCGGGAGCTGTGAGTTAGAGCGGAGATTTAAAAAGAGCGGGAGCTGAGAGTCAGAGCGGTGATTTAAAAAGAGCAGGAGCTGCGAGTCGGAGCGGAGATTTAAAAAGAGGAGGAGCTGAGAGTCAGAGCAGAGATTTAAAAAGCGCGGGAGCTGAGCGTCGGAACGGAGATTTAAAAAGAGCCGGAGCTGAGAGTCGGAGCGGAGATTTAAAAAGCGCCGGAGCTGCGAGTCGGAGCGGTGATTTAAAAAGAGCAGGAGCTGAGAGTCAGAGCGGAGATTTAAAAAGAGCGGGAGCTGAGAGTTGGAGCGGAGATTTAAAAAGAGCAGGAGCAGCGAGTCAGAGCGGAGATTATCAAGGGCAGGAGCTGCGAGTCGGAGCAGAGATTTTTAAAGGGCAGGAGCTGCGAGTCGGAGCGGAAATTTATAAAGGGCAGGAGCTGCGAGTCGGAGCGGAAATTTATAAAGGGCAGGAGCTGCGAGTCGGAGCGGAGATTTATAAAGAGCGGGAGCTTCGAGTCGGAGCGGAGATTCATAAAGAACAGGAGCTGAGAGTCGGAGCGGAGATTTAAAAAGAGCCGGACCTGCGAGTCGGAGCGGAGATTTAAAAAGCGGCGGAGCTGAGAGTCAGAGCGGAGCTTTAAAAAGAGCGGGAGCTGGGAGTCTGAGCAGAGATTTAAAAAGAGCGGGAGCTGAGAGTCGGAGCGGAGATTTAAAAAGAGCGGGAGCTGAGAGTCGGAGCAGAGATATAAAACGAGCGGGAGCTGGGAGTCGGAGCAGAGTTTTAAAAAGAGCGGGAGCTGAGAGTCGGAGCGGAGATTTAAAAAGAGCGGGAGCTGGGAGTCGGAGCGGAGATTAAAAAAGAGCGGGAGCTGGGAGTCGGAGCAGAGATTTAAAAAGAGCGGGAGCTGGGAGTCGGAGCAGAGATTTAAAAAGAGCGGGAGCTGGGAGTCGGAGCAGAGATTTAAAAAGAGCAGGAGCTGGGAGTCGGAGCAGGGATTTAAAAAGAGCGGGAGCTGGTAGTCGGAGCAGAGATTTAAAAAGCGCGGGAGCTGAGAGTCACGGAGATATAAAAAGAGCAGGAGCTGAGAGTCAGAGCGGAGATTTATAAAGAGCGGGAGCTGCGAATCGAAGCGGAGATTTAAAAAGAGCAGGAGCTGAGAGTCAGAGCGGAGATTTATAAAGAGCGGGAGCGGCTAGTCGGAGCGGAGATGTAAAAAGAGCGGGAGCTGAGAGACAGAGCGGAGATTTAAAAAGAGCGGGAGCTGCGAGTCGGAGCGGAGATTTAAAAAGAGCGGGAGCTGAGAGTCAGAGCGGAGATTTAAAAAGAGCAGGAGCTGAGTGTCAGAGCAGAGATTTAAAAAAAGCGGGAGCTGAGTGTCAGAGCGGATTTTTAAAAAGAGCAGGAGCTGCGAGCCGGAGCGGAGATTTAAAAAGAGCAGGAGCTGAGAGTCAGAGCGGTGATTTAAAAAGAGCCGGAGCTGGAAGTCGGAGCAGAGATTTAAAAAGAGCCGGAGCTGCGTGTCGTAGCCGAGATTTAAAAAGAGTGGGAGCTGTGAGTCAGAGCAGAGATTTAAAAAGAGCGGGAGCTGAGTGTCAGAGCAGAGATATAAAAAGAGCAGGAGCTGCGAGCCGGAGCGGAGATTTAAAAAGAGCAGGAGCTGAGAGTCAGGGCGGAGATTTATAAAGAGCGGGAGCGGCGAGTCGTAGCGGAGATTTAAAAAGCGCGGGAGCTGAGAGACAGAGCAGAGATTTAAAAAGAGCGGGAGCTGTGAGTTAGAGCGGAGATTTAAAAAGAGCGGGAGCTGAGAGTCAGAGCGGCGATTTAAAAAGAGCAGGAGCTGCGAGTCGGAGCGGAGATTTAAAAAGAGCAGGAGCTGAGAGTCAGAGCAGAGATTTAAAAAGCGCAGGAGCTGAGAGTCGGAGCGGAGATTTAAAAAGAGCCGGAGCTGAGAGTCGGAGCGGAGATTTAAAAAGCGCGGGAGCTGCGAGTCGGAGCGGAGATTTAAAAAGAGCAGGAGCTGAGAGTCAGAGCGGAGATTTAAAAAGAGCGGGAGCTGAGAGTTGGAGCGGAGATTTAAAAAGAGCGGGAGCTGAGCGTCGGAGCGGAGATTTATAAAGGGCAGGAGCTGCAAGTCGGAGCAGAGATTCATAAAGAGCAGGTGCTGAGAGTCGGAGCGGAGATTTAAAAAGAGCGGGAGCTGGGAGTCTGAGCAGAGATTTAAAAAGAGCGGGAGCTGAGAGTCGGAGCGCAGATTTAAAGAGAGCGGGAGCTGGGAGTCGGAGCAGAGATTTAAAAAGAGCGGGAGCTGGGAGTCGGAGCAGAGATTCATAAAGAGCAGGTGCTGAGAGTCGGAGCGGAGATTTAAAAAGAGCAGGTGCTGAGAGTCGGAGCGGAGATTTAAAAAGAGCGGGAGCTGCGAGTCGGAGCGGAGATTCATAAAGAGCAGGTGCTGAGAGTCGGAGCGGAGATTTAAAAAGAGCGGGAGCTGGGAGTCGGAGCAGAGATATAAAAAGAGCGGGAGCTGGGAGTCGGAGCAGAGATTTAAAAAGAGCGGGAGCTGAGAGTCGGAGCGGAGATTTAAAAAGAGCGGGAGCTGGGAGTCGGAGCAGAGATTTAAAAAGAGCGGGAGCTGGGAGTCGGAGCAGTGATTTAAAAAGAGGGGGTGCTGGGAGTCAGAGCAGAGATTTAAAAAGCGCGGGAGCTGCGAGTCGGAGCGGAGATTTAAAAAGCGGCGGAGCTGAGAGTCAGAGCGGAGCTTTAAAAAGAGCGGGAGCTGGGAGTCTGAGCAGAGATTTAAAAAGAGCAGGAGCTGAGAGACGGAGCGGAGATTTTAAAAGAGCGGGAGCTGGGAGTCGGAGCAGAGATATAAAAAGAGCGGGAGCTGGAAGTCGGAGCAGAGATTTAAAAAGAGCGGGAGCTGAGAGTCGGAGCGGAGATTTAAAAAGAGCGGGAGCTGGGAGTCGGAGCAGAGATTTAAAAAGAGCGGGAGCTGGGAGTCGGAGCAGAGATTTAAAAAGAGCGGGAGCTGGGAGTCGGAGCAGAGATTTAAAAAGAGCAGGAGCTGGGAGTCGGAGCAGGGATTTAAAAAGAGCGGGAGCTGGTAGTCGGAGCAGAGAATTAAAAAGCGCGGGAGCTGAGAGTCACGGAGATATAAAAAGAGCAGGAGCTGAGAGTCAGAGCGGAGATTTATAAAGAGCGGGAGCTGCGAATCGAAGCGGAGATTTAAAAAGAGCAGGAGCTGAGAGTCAGAGCGGAGATTTATAAAGAGCGGGAGCGGCTAGTCGGAGCGGAGATGTAAAAAGAGCGGGAGCTGAGAGACAGGGCGGAGATTTAAAAAGAGCGGGAGCTGCGAGTCGGAGCGGAGATTTAAAAAGAGCGGGAGCTGAGAGTCACGGAGATATAAAAAGAGCAGGAGCTGAGAGTCAGAGCGGAGATTTATAAAGAGCGGGAGCTGCGAATCGAAGCGGAGATTTAAAAAGAGCAGGAGCTGAGAGTCAGAGCGGAGATTTATAAAGAGCGGGAGCGGCTAGTCGGAGCGGAGATGTAAAAAGAGCGGGAGCTGAGAGACAGGGCGGAGATTTAAAAAGAGCGGGAGCTGCGAGTCGGAGCGGAGATTTAAAAAGAGCGGGAGCTGAGAGTCAGAGCGGAGATTTAAAAAGAGCAGGAGCTGAGTGTCAGAGCGGAGATTTAAAAAGAGCGGGAGCTGAGTGTCAGAGCGGATTTTTAAAAAGAGCAGGAGCTGCGAGCCAGAGCGGAGATTTAAAAAGAGCGGGAGCTGAGAGTCAGAGCGGTGATTTAAAAAGAGCCGGAGCTGGGAGTCGGAGCAGAGATTTAAAAAGAGCCGGAGCTGCGTGTCGTAGCCGAGATTTAAAAAGAGTGGGAGCTGTGAGTCAGAGCAGAGATTTAAAAAGAGCGGGAGCTGAGTGTCAGAGCAGAGATATAAAAAGAGCAGGAGCTGCGAGCCGGAGCGGAGATTTAAAAAGAGCAGGAGCTGAGAGTCAGGGCGGAGATTTATAAAGAGCGGGAACGGCGAGTCGTAGCGGAGATTTAAAAAGCGCGGGAGCTGAGAGACTGAGCAGAGATTTAAAAAGAGCGGGAGCTGTGAGTTAGAGCGGAGATTTAAAAAGAGCGGGAGCTGAGAGTCAGAGCGGCGATTTAAAAAGAGCAGGAGCTGAGAGTCGGAGCGGAGATTTAAAAAGAGCAGGAGCTGAGAGTCAGAGCAGAGATTTAAAAAGCGCAGGAGCTGAGAGTCGGAGAGGAGATTTAAAAAGAGCCGGAGCTGAGAGTCGGAGCGATGATTTAAAAAGCGCGGGAGCTGCGAGTCGGAGCGGAGATTTAAAAAGAGCAGGAGCTGAGAGTCAGAGCGGAGATTTAAAAAGAGCGGGAGCTGAGAGTTGGAGCAGAGATTTAAAAAGAGCGGGAGCTGGGAGTCGGAGCAGAGATTTATAAAGGGCAGGAGCTGCAAGTCGGAGCGGAGATTCATAAAGAGCAGGTGCTGAGAGTCAGAGCGGAGATTTAAAAAGAGCGGGAGCTGAGAGTCGGAGCGCAGATTTAAAAAGAGCGGGAGCTGGGAGTCGGAGCAGAGATTTAAAAAGAGCGGGAGCTGGGAGTCGGAGCAGAGATTTAAAAAGAGCGGGAGCTGGGAGTCGGAGCGGAGATTTAAAAAGCGTGGGAGCTGCAAGTCGGAGCGGAGATTTAAAAAACGGCAGAGCTGAGAGTCAGAGCAGAGCTTTAAAAAGAGCGGGAGCTGGGAGTCAGAGCAGAGATTTAAAATGAGCGGGAGCTGAGAGTCGGAGCAGAGATATAAAAAGAGCGGGAGCTGGGAGTCGGAGCGGAGATTTAAAAAGAGAGGGAGCTGGGAGTCGGAGCAGAGATTTAAAAAGAGCGGGAGCTGGGAGTCGGAGCAGAGATTTAAAAATAGCGGGAGCTGGGAGTCGGAGCAGAGATTTAAAAAGCGCGGGAGTTGCGAATCGGAGTGAGATTTAAAAAGAGTGGGAGCTGTGAGTTGGAGCAGAGAATTACAAAGAGCGGGAGCTGCGAGTCGGAGCGGAGATTTAAAAAGCGCGGGAGCTGGGAGTCTGAGCAGAGATTTAAAAAGAGCGGGAGTGAGAGTCGGAGCAGAGATTTAAAAAGAGCGGGAGCTGGGAGTCAGAGCAGAAATTTAAAAAGATCGGGACCTGGGAGTCGGAGCAGAGATTTAAAAAGATCGGGAGCTGGGAGTCGGAGCAGAGATTTAAAAAGAGCGGGAGCTGGGAGTCGGAGCAGAGATTTAAAAAGAGCAGGAGCTGGGAGTCGGAGCGGAGATTTATAAAGAGCGGGAGCGGCGAGTCGGAGCGGAGATTTAAAAAGAGCGGGAGCTGAGAGTCAGAGCGGAGATTTAAAAAGAGCAGGAGCTGAGTGTCAGAATGGAGATTTAAAAAGAGCGGGAGCTGAGTGTCAGAGTGGAGATTTAAAAAGAGCGGGAGCTGGGAGTCGGAGCAGAGATATAAAACGAGCGGGAGCTGGGAGTCGGAGCAGAGTTTTAAAAAGAGCGGGAGCTGAGAGTCGGAGTGGAGATTTAAAAAGAGCGGGAGCTGGGAGTCGGAGCGGAGATTAAAAAAGAGCGGGAGCTGGGAGTCGGAGCAGAGATTTAAAAAGAGCGGGAGCTGGGAGTCGGAGCAGAGATTTAAAAAGCGCGGGAGCTGTGAATCGGAGCGGAGATTTAAAAAGAGTTTGAAATGTGAGTCGGAGAAGAGAATTAAAAAGAGCGGGAGCTGCGAGTCGGAGCGGAGATTTAAAAAGCGCGGGAGCTGGGAGTCTGAGCAGAGATTTAAAAAGAGCGGGAGCTGGGAGTCGGAGAGGAGATTTAAAAAGCGCGGGAGCTGAGAGTCGGAGCAGAGATTTAAAAAGAGCGGAAGCTGGGAGTCGGAGCAGAGTTTTAAAAAGATCGGGAGCTAGTAGTCGGAGCAGAGATTTAAAAAGAGCGGGAGCTGAGAGTCGGAGAGGAGATTTAAAAAGAGCGGGAGCTGGGAGTCGGAGCAGAGATTTAAAAAGAGCGGGAGCTGGGAGTCGGAGCAGAGATTTAAAAAGAGCGGGAGCTGGGAGTCGGAGCAGATATTTAAAAAGAGTAGGAGCTGGGAGTCGGAGCAGGGATTTAAAAAGCTCGGGAGCTGAGAGTCACGGAGATATAAAAAGAGCAGAAGCTGAGAGTCAGAGCGGAGATTTATAAAGAGCGGGAGCTGCGATTCGAAGCGGAGATTTAAAAAGAGCAGGAGCTGAGAGTCAGTGCGGAGATTTATAAAGAGCGGGAGCGGCGAGTTGGAGCGGGGATTTAAAAAGAGCGGGAGCTGAGAGTCAGAGCGGAGATTTAAAAAGAGCAGGAGCTGAGTGTCAGAGTGGAGATTTAAAAAGAGCGGGAGCTGAGTGTCAGAGCGGAGATTTAAAAAGAGCAGGAGCTGCGAGCCGGAGCGGAGATTTAAAAAGAGCAGGAGCTGAGAGTCAGAGCGGAGATTTAAAAAGAGCCGGAGCTGGGAGTCGGAGCAGAGATTTAAAAAGAGATGGAGCTGCGTGTCGTAGCGGAGATTTAAAAAGAGTGGGAGCAGAGTGTCAGAGCAGAGATATAAAAAGAGCAGGAGCTGCGAGCCGGAGCGGAGATTTAAAAAGAGCAGGAGCTGAGTGTCAGGGCGGAGATTTATAAAGAGCGGGAGCGGCGAGTCGGAGCGGAGATTTAAAAAGCGCGGGAGCTGAGAGACAGAGCAGAGATTTAAAAAGAGCGGGAGCTGTGAGTTAGAGCTGAGATTTAAAAAGAGCGGGAGCTGAGAGTCAGAGCGCGATTTAAAAACAGCAGGAGCTGCGAGTCGGAGCGGAGATTTAAAAAGAGCAGGAGCTGAAAGTCAGAACAGAGATTTAAAAAGCGCGGGAGCTGAGAGTCGGAGCGGAGATTTAAAAAGAGCCGGAGCTGAGAGTCGGAGCGGAGATTTAAAAAGCGCTGGATCTGCGAGTTGGAGCGGAGATTTAAAAAGAGCAGGAGCTGAGAGTCAGAGCGGAGATTTAAAAAGAGCGGGAGCAGAGATTTGGAGCGAAGATTTAAAAAGAGCGGGAGCTGACCGTCGGAGCGGAGATTTATAAAGGGCAGGAGCTGCGAGTCGGAGTGGAAATTTATAAAGGGCAGGAGCTGCAAGTCGGAGCGGAGATTTATTAAGAGCGGGAGCTGCGAGTCGGAGCGGAGATTCATAAAGAGCAGGTGCTGAGAGTCGGAGCAGAGATTTAAAAAGAGCGGGAGCTGGGAGTCGGAGCAGAGATATAAAAAGAGCGGGAGCTGGGAGTCGGAGCAGAGATTTAAAAAGAGCGGGAGCTGAGAGTCGGAGCGGAGATTTAAAAAGAGCGGGAGCTGGGAGTCGGAGCAGAGATTTAAAAAGAAGGGGAGCTGGGAGTCGGAGCAGAGATTTAAAAAGAGCGGGAGCTGGGATTCAGAGCAGAGATTTAAAAAGCGCGGGAGCTGCGAGTCGGAGTGGAGATTTAAAAAGAGTTTGAAATGTGAGTCGGAGAAGAGAATTAAAAAGAGCGGGAGCTGCGAGTCGGAGCGGAGATTTAAAAAGCGCGGGAGCTGGGAGTCTGAGCAGAGATTTAAAAAGAGCGGGAGCTGGGAGTCGGAGAGGAGATTTAAAAAGCGCGGGAGCTGAGAGTCGGAGCAGAGATTTAAAAAGAGCGGAAGCTGGGAGTCGGAGCAGAGATTTAAAAAGATCGGGAGCTGGTAGTCGGAGCAGAGATTTAAAAAGAGCGGGAGCTGAGAGTCGGAGCGGAGATTTAAAAAGAGCGGGAGCTGGGAGTCGGAGCAGAGATTTAAAAAGAGCGGGAGCTGGGAGTCGGAGCAGAGATTTAAAAAGAGCGGGAGCTGGGAATCGGAGCAGATATTTAAAAAGAGTAGGAGCTAGGAGTCGGAGCAGGGTTTTAAAAAGAGCGGGAGCTGGTAGTCGGAGCAGAGATTTAAAAAGCTCGGGAGCTGAGAGTCACGGAGATATAAAAAGAGCAGGAGCTGAGAGTCAGAGCGGAGATTTATAAAGAGCGGGAGCTGCGATTCGAAGCGGAGATTTAAAAAGAGCAGGAGCTGAGAGTCAGAGCGGAGATTTATAAAGAGCGGGAGCGGCGAGTTGGAGCGGAGATTTAAAAAGAGCGGGAGCTGAGAGACAGGGCGGAGATTTAAAAAGAGCGGGAGCTGCGAGTCGGAGCGGAGATTTAAAAAGAGCGGGAGCTGAGAGTCAGAGCGGAGATTTAAAAAGAGCAGGAGCTGAGTGTCAGAGCGGAGATTTAAAAAGAGCAGGAGCAGCGAGCCGGAGCGGAGATTTAAAAAGAGCAGGAGCTGAGAGTCAGAGCGGAGATTTAAAAAGAGCCGTAGCTGGGAGTCGGAGCAGAGATTTAAAAAGAGATGGAGCTGCGTGTCGTAGCGGAGATTTAAAAAGAGTGGGAGCTGTGAGTCAGAGCGGAAATTTAAAAAGAGTGGGAGCAGAGTGTCAGAGCAGAGATATAAAAAGAGCAGGAGCTGCGAGCCGGAGCGGAGATTTAAAAAGAGCAGGAGCTGAGTGTCAGGGCGGAGATTTATAAAGAGCGGGAGCGGCGAGTCGGAGCGGAGATTTAAAAAGCGCGGGAGCTGAGAGACAGAGCAGAGATTTAAAAAGAGCGGCAGCTGTGAGTTAGAGCTGAGATTTAAAAAGAGCGGGAGCTGAGAGTCAGAGCGCGATTTAAAAAGAGCAGGAGCTGCGAGTCGGAGCGTAGATTTAAAAAGAGCAGGAGCTGAGAGTCAGAACAGAGATTTAAAAAGCGCGGGAGCTGAGAGTCGGAGCGGAGATTTAAAAAGAGCCGGAGCTGAGTGTCGGAGCGGAGATTTAAAAACCGCGGGAGCTGCGAGTCGGAGCGGAGATTTAAAAAGAGCAGGAGCTGAGAGTCAGAGCGGAGATTTAAAAAGAGCGGGAGCAGAGAGTTGGAGCGAAGATTTAAAAAGAGCGGGAGCTGACCGTCCGAGATGAGATTTATAAAGGGCAGGAGCTGCGAGTCGGAGCGGAAATTTATAAAGGGCAGGAGCTGCAAGTCGGAGCGGAGATTTAAAAAGAGCGGGAGCTGGGAGTCGGAGCAGAGATATAAAAAGAGCGGGAGCTGGGAGTCGGAGCAGAGATTTAAAAAGAGCGGAAGCTGAGAGTCGGAGCGGAGATTTAAACAGAGCGGGAGCTGGGAGTCGGAGCAGAGATTTAAAAAGAGCGGGAGCTGGGAGTCGGAGCAGAGATTTAAAAAGAGCGTGAGCTGGGAGTCGGAGCAGAGATTTAAAAAGAGCAGGAGCTGGGAGTCGGAGCAGGGATTTAAAAAGAGCGGGAGCTGGTAGTCGGAGCAGAGATTTAAAAAGCGCGGGAGCTGAGAGTCACGGAGATATAAAAAGAGCAGGAGCTGAGAGTCAGTGCGGAGATTTATAAAGAGCGGGAGCTGCGATTCGAAGCGGAGAATTAAAAAGAGCAGGAGCTGAGAGTCAGAGCGGAGATTTATAAAGAGCGGGAGCGGCTAGTCGGAGCGGAGATTTAAAAAGAGCAGGAGCTGAGAGACAGGGCGGAGATTTAAAATGAGCGGGAGCTGCGAGTCGGAGCGGAGATTTAAAAAGAGCGGGAGCTGAGAGTCAGAGCGGAGATTTAAAAAGAGCAGGAGCTGAGTGTCAGAGCGGAGATTTAAAAAGAGCGGGAGCTGAGTGTCAGAGCGGATTTTTAAAAAGAGCAGGAGCTGCGATCCGGTGCGGTGATTTAAAAAGAGCAGGAGCTGAGAGTCAGAGCGGTGATTTAAAAAGAGCCGGAGCTGGGAGTCGGAGCAGAGATTTAAAAAGAGCGGGAGTTGGGAGTCGGAGCAGAGGTTTAAAAAGAGCGGGAGCTGGGAGTCGGAGCAGATATTTAAAAAGAGTAGGAGCTGGGAGTCGGAGCACGGATTTAAAAAGAGCGGGAGCTGGTAGTCGGAGCAGAGATTGAAAAAGCTCGGGAGCTGAGAGTCAGAGCGGCGATTTAAAAAGAGCAGGAGCTGCGAGTCGGAGCGGAGATTTAAAAAGAGCAGGAGCTGAGAGTCAGAGCAGAGATTTAAAAAGCGCAGGAGCTGAGACTCGGAGCGGAGATTTAAAAAGAGCCGGAGCTGAGAGTCGGAGCGGAGATTTAAAAAGCGCGGGAGCTGCGAGTCGGAGCGGAGATTTAAAAAGAGCAGGAGCTGAGAGTCAGAGCGGAGATTTAAAAAGAGCGGGAGCTGAGAGTTGGAGCGGAGATTTAAAAAGAGCGGGAGCTGGGAGTCGGAGCAGAGATTTAAAAAGAGCGGGAGCTGGGATTCAGAGCAGAGATTTAAAAAGCGCGGGAGCTGCGAGTCGGAGTGGAGATTTAAAAAGAGTTTGAAATGTGAGTCGGAGAAGAGAATTAAAAAGAGCGGGAGCTGCGAGTCGGAGCGGAGATTTAAAAAGCGCGGGAGCTGGGAGTCTGAGCAGAGATTTAAAAAGAGCGGGAGCTGGGAGTCGGAGAGGAGATTTAAAAAGCGCGGGAGCTGAGAGTCGGAGCAGAGATTTAAAAAGAGCGGAAGCTGGGAGTCGGAGCAGAGATTTAAAAAGATCGGGAGCTGGTAGTCGGAGCAGAGATTTAAAAAGAGCGGGAGCTGAGAGTCGGAGCGGAGATTTAAAAAGAGCGGGAGCTGGGAGTCGGAGCAGAGATTTAAAAAGAGCGGGAGCTGGGAGTCGGAGCAGAGATTTAAAAAGAGCGGGAGCTGGGAATCGGAGCAGATATTTAAAAAGAGTAGGAGCTAGGAGTCGGAGCAGGGTTTTAAAAAGAGCGGGAGCTGGTAGTCGGAGCAGAGATTTAAAAAGCTCGGGAGCTGAGAGTCACGGAGATATAAAAAGAGCAGGAGCTGAGAGTCAGAGCGGAGATTTATAAAGAGCGGGAGCTGCGATTCGAAGCGGAGATTTAAAAAGAGCAGGAGCTGAGAGTCAGAGCGGAGATTTATAAAGAGCGGGAGCGGCGAGTTGGAGCGGAGATTTAAAAAGAGCGGGAGCTGAGAGACAGGGCGGAGATTTAAAAAGAGCGGGAGCTGCGAGTCGGAGCGGAGATTTAAAAAGAGCGGGAGCTGAGAGTCAGAGCGGAGATTTAAAAAGAGCAGGAGCTGAGTGTCAGAGCGGAGATTTAAAAAGAGCAGGAGCTGCGAGCCGGAGCGGAGATTTAAAAAGAGCAGGAGCTGAGAGTCAGAGCGGAGATTTAAAAAGAGCCGTAGCTGGGAGTCGGAGCAGAGATTTAAAAAGAGATGGAGCTGCGTGTCGTAGCGGAGATTTAAAAAGAGTGGGAGCTGTGAGTCAGAGCGGAAATTTAAAAAGAGTGGGAGCAGAGTGTCAGAGCAGAGATATAAAAAGAGCAGGAGCTGCGAGCCGGAGCGGAGATTTAAAAAGAGCAGGAGCTGAGTGTCAGGGCGGAGATTTATAAAGAGCGGGAGCGGCGAGTCGGAGCGGAGATTTAAAAAGCGCGGGAGCTGAGAGACAGAGCAGAGATTTAAAAAGAGCGGCAGCTGTGAGTTAGAGCTGAGATTTAAAAAGAGCGGGAGCTGAGAGTCAGAGCGCGATTTAAAAAGAGCAGGAGCTGCGAGTCGGAGCGTAGATTTAAAAAGAGCAGGAGCTGAGAGTCAGAACAGAGATTTAAAAAGCGCGGGAGCTGAGAGTCGGAGCGGAGATTTAAAAAGAGCCGGAGCTGAGTGTCGGAGCGGAGATTTAAAAACCGCGGGAGCTGCGAGTCGGAGCGGAGATTTAAAAAGAGCAGGAGCTGAGAGTCAGAGCGGAGATTTAAAAAGAGCGGGAGCAGAGAGTTGGAGCGAAGATTTAAAAAGAGCGGGAGCTGACCGTCCGAGATGAGATTTATAAAGGGCAGGAGCTGCGAGTCGGAGCGGAAATTTATAAAGGGCAGGAGCTGCAAGTCGGAGCGGAGATTTAAAAAGAGCGGGAGCTGGGAGTCGGAGCAGAGATATAAAAAGAGCGGAAGCTGGGAGTCGGAGCAGAGATTTAAAAAGAGCGGAAGCTGAGAGTCGGAGCGGAGATTTAAACAGAGCGGGAGCTGGGAGTCGGAGCAGAGATTTAAAAAGAGCGGGAGCTGGGAGTCGGAGCAGAGATTTAAAAAGAGCGTGAGCTGGGAGTCGGAGCAGAGATTTAAAAAGAGCAGGAGCTGGGAGTCGGAGCAGGGATTTAAAAAGAGCGGGAGCTGGTAGTCGGAGCAGAGATTTAAAAAGCGCGGGAGCTGAGAGTCACGGAGATATAAAAAGAGCAGGAGCTGAGAGTCAGTGCGGAGATTTATAAAGAGCGGGAGCTGCGATTCGAAGCGGAGAATTAAAAAGAGCAGGAGCTGAGAGTCAGAGCGGAGATTTATAAAGAGCGGGAGCGGCTAGTCGGAGCGGAGATTTAAAAAGAGCAGGAGCTGAGAGACAGGGCGGAGATTTAAAATGAGCGGGAGTTGCGAGTCGGAGCGGAGATTTAAAAAGAGCGGGAGCTGAGAGTCAGAGCGGAGATTTAAAAAGAGCAGGAGCTGAGTGTCAGAGCGGAGATTTAAAAAGAGCAGGAGCTGCGATCCGGTGCGGTGATTTAAAAAGAGCAGGAGCTGAGAGTCAGAGCGGTGATTTAAAAAGAGCCGGAGCTGGGAGTCGGAGCAGAGATTTAAAAAGAGCGGGAGTTGGGAGTCGGAGCAGAGGTTTAAAAAGAGCGGGAGCTGGGAGTCGGAGCAGATATTTAAAAAGAGTAGGAGCTGGGAGTCGGAGCACGGATTTAAAAAGAGCGGGAGCTGGTAGTCGGAGCAGAGATTGAAAAAGCTCGGGAGCTGAGAGTCAGAGCGGCGATTTAAAAAGAGCAGGAGCTGCGAGTCGGAGCGGAGATTTAAAAAGAGCAGGAGCTGAGAGTCAGAGCAGAGATTTAAAAAGCGCAGGAGCTGAGAGTCGGAGCGGAGATTTAAAAAGAGCCGGAGCTGAGAGTCGGAGCGGAGATTTAAAAAGCGCGGGAGCTGCGAGTCGGAGCGGAGATTTAAAAAGAGCAGGAGCTGAGAGTCAGAGCGGAGATTTAAAAAGAGCGGGAGCTGAGAGTTGGAGCGGAGATTTAAAAAGAGCGGGAGCTGAGCGTCGGAGCGGAGATTTATAAAGGGCAGGAGCTGCAAGTCGGAGCGGAGATTCATAAAGAGCAGGTGCTGAGAGTCGGAGCGGAGATTTAAAAAGAGTGTGAGCTGTGTGTCAGAGCGGAAATTTAAATAGAGTGGGAGCAGAGTGTCAGAGCAGAGATATAAAAAGAGCAGGAGCTGCGAGCCGGAGCGGAGATTTAAAAAGAGCAGGAGCTGAGTGTCAGGGCGGAGATTTATAAAGAGCGGGAGCGGCGAGTCGGAGCGGAGATTTAAAAAGCGCGGGAGCTGAGAGACAGAGCAGAGATTTAAAAAGAGCGGGAGCTGTGAGTTAGAGCTGAGATTTAAAAAGAGCGGGAGCTGAGAGTCAGAGCGCGATTTAAAAAGAGCAGGAGCTGCGAGTCGGAGCGTAGATTTAAAAAGAGCAGGAGCTGAGAGTCAGAACAGAGATTTAAAAAGCGCGGGAGCTGAGAGTTGGAGCGGAGATTTAAAAAGAGCCGGAGCTGAGAGTCGGAGCGGAGATTTAAAATGCGCGGGAGCTGCGAGTCGGAGCGGAGATTTAAAAAGAGCAGGAGCTGAGAGTCAGAGCGGAGATTTAAAAAGAGCGGGAGCAGAGAGTTGGAGCGAAGATTTAAAAAGAGCGGGAGCTGACCGTCCGAGCGGAGATTTATAAAGGGCAGGAGCTGCGAGTCGGAGCGGAAATTTATAAAGGGCAGGAGCTGCAAGTCGGAGCGGAGATTTAAAAAGAGCGGGAGCTGGGAGTAGGAGCAGAGATATAAAAAGAGCGGGAGCTGGGAGCCGGAGCAGAGATTTAAAAAGAGCGGGAGCTGAGAGTCGGAGCGGAGATTTAAACAGAGCGGGAGCTGGGAGTCGGAGCAGAGATTTAAAAAGAGCAGGAGCTGGGAGTTGGAGCAGGGATTTAAAAAGAGCGGGAGCTGGTAGTCGGAGCAGAGATTTAAAAAGCGCGGGAGCTGAGAGTCACGGAGATATAAAAAGAGCAGGAGCTGAGAGTCAGTGCGGAGATTTATAAAGAGCGGGAGCTGCGATTCGAAGCGGAGATTTAAAAAGAGCAGGAGCTGAGAGTCAGAGCGGAGATTTATAAAGAGCGGGAGCGGCTAGTCGGAGCGGAGATTTAAAAAGAGCGGGAGCTGAGTGTCAGAGCGGATTTTTAAAAAGAGCAGGAGCTGCGAGCCGGAGCGGAGATTTAAAAAGAGCAGGAGCTGAGAGTCAGAGCGGTGATTTAAAAAGAGCCGGAGCTGGGAGTCGGAGCAGACATTTAAAAAGAGCCGGAGCTGCGTGTCGTAGCCGAGATTTAAAAAGAGTGGGAGCTGTGAGTCAGAGCGGAGATTTAAAAAGAGCGGGAGCTGAGTGTCAGAGCAGAGATATAAAAAGAGCAGGAGCTGCGAGCCGGAATGCAGATTTAAAAAGAGCAGGAGCTGAGAGTCTGGGCGGAGATTTATAAAGAGCGGGAGCGGCGAGTTGTAGCGGAGATTTAAAAAGCGCGGGAGCTGAGAGACAGAGCAGAGATTTAAAAAGGGCGGGAGCTGTGAGTTAGAGCGGCGATTTAAAAAGAGCGGGAGCTGCGAGTCGGAGCGGAGATTCATAAAGAGCAGGTACTGAGAGTCGGAGCGGAGATTTAAATTAAGCGGGAGCAGGGAGTCGGAGCAGAGATTTAAAAAGAGCGGGAGCTGAGAGACAGAGCAGAGATTTAAAAAGAGCGGGAGCTGTGAGTTAGAGCGGCGATTTAAAAAGAGCGGGAGCTGAGTGTCAGAGCAGAGATATAAAAAGAGCAGGAGCTGCGAGCCGGAGTGCAGATTTAAAAAGAGCAGGAGCTGAGAGTCTGGGCGGAGATTTATAAAGAGCGGGAGCGGCGAGTTGTAGCGGAGATTTAAAAAGCGCGGGAGCTGAGAGAAAGAGCAGAGATTTAAAAAGAGCGGGAGCTGTGAGTTAGAGCGGCGATTTAAAAAGAGCGGGAGCTGCGAGTCGGAGCGGAGATTCATAAAGAGCAGGTACTGAGAGTCGGAGCGGAGATTTAAAAAGAGCGGGAGCTGCGAGTCGGAGCAGAGATTTAAAAAGAGCGGGAGCTGGGAGTCGGAGCAGAGATTTAAAAAGAGCGGGAGCTGGGAGTCGGAGCAGTGATTTAAAAAGCGCGGGAGATGCAAGTCGGAGCGGAGATTTAAAAAGCGGCAGAGCTGAGAGTCAGAGCGGAGCTTTAAAAAGAGCGGGAGATGGGAGTCTGAGCAGAGATTTAAAATGAGCGGGAGCTGAGAGTCGGAGCGGAGATTTAAAAAGAGCGGGAGCTGCGATTCGAAGCGGAGATTTAAAAAGAGCAGGAGCTGAGAGTCAGAGCGGAGATTTATAAAGAGCGGGAGCGGCTAGTCGGAGCGGAGATTTAAAAAGAGCGGGAGCTGAGTGTCAGAGCGGATTTTTAAAAAGAGCAGGAGCTGCGAGCCGGAGCGGAGATTTAAAAAGAGCAGGAGCTGAGAGTCAGAGCGGTGATTTAAAAAGAGCTGGAGCTGGGAGTCGGAGCAGACATTTAAAAAGAGCCGGAGCTGCGTGTCGTAGCCGAGATTTAAAAAGAGTGGGAGCTGTGAGTCAGAGCGGAGATTTAAAAAGAGCGGGGGCTGAGTGTCAGAGCAGAGATATAAAAAGAGCAGGAGCTGCGAGCCGGAATGCAGATTTAAAAAGAGCAGGAGCTGAGAGTCTGGGCGGAGATTTATAAAGAGCGGGAGCGGCGAGTTGTAGCGGAGATTTAAAAAGCGCGGGAGCTGAGAGACAGAGCAGAGATTTAAAAAGAGCGGGAGCTGTGAGTTAGAGCGGCGATTTAAAAAGAGCGGGAGCTGCGAGTCGGAGCGGAGATTCATAAAGAGCAGGTACTGAGAGTCGGAGCGGAGATTTAAATTAAGCGGGAGCAGGGAGTCGGAGCAGAGATTTAAAAAGAGCGGGAGCTGAGAGACAGAGCAGAGATTTAAAAAGAGCGGGAGCTGTGAGTTAGAGCGGCGATTTAAAAAGAGCGGGAGCTGAGTGTCAGAGCAGAGATATAAAAAGAGCAGGAGCTGCGAGCCGGAGTGCAGATTTAAAAAGAGCAGGAGCTGAGAGTCTGGGCGGAGATTTATAAAGAGCGGGAGCGGCGAGTTGTAGCGGAGATTTAAAAAGCGCGGGAGCTGAGAGACAGAGCAGAGATTTAAAAAGAGCGGGAGCTGTGAGTTAGAGCGGCGATTTAAAAAGAGCGGGAGCTGCGAGTCGGAGCGGAGATTCATAAAGAGCAGGTACTGAGAGTCGGAGCGGAGATTTAAAAAGAGCGGGAGCTGCGAGTCGGAGCAGAGATTTAAAAAGAGCGGGAGCTGGGAGTCGGAGCAGAGATTTAAAAAGAGCGGGAGCTGGGAGTCGGAGCAGAGATTTAAAAAGCGCGGGAGATGCAAGTCGGAGCGGAGATTTAAAAAGCGGCAGAGCTGAGAGTCAGAGCGGAGCTTTAAAAAGAGCGGGAGAGGGGAGTCTGAGCAGAGATTTAAAATGAGCGGGAGCTGAGAGTCGGAGCGGAGATTTAAAAAGAGCGGGAGCTGGGAGTCGGAGCAGAGATATAAAAAGAGCGGGAGCTGGGAGTCGGAGCGGAGATTTAAAAAGAGCGGGAGCTGGGAGTCGGAGCAGAGATTTAAAAAGAGCGGGAGCTGGGAGTCGGAGCAGAGATTTAAAAAGAGGGGGAGCTGGGAGTCGGAGCAGAGATTTAAAAAGCGCGGGAGCTGCGAATCGGAGCGGAGATTTAAAAAGAGTGGGAGCTGTGAGTCGGAGCAGAGAATTAAAAAGAGCGGGAGCTGCGAGTCGGAGCGGAGATTTAAAAAGCGCGGGAGATGGGAGTCTGACCAGAGATTTAAAAAGAGCGGGAGCTGAGAGTCGGAGCAGAGATTTAAAAAGAGCGGGAGCTGGGAGTCGGAGCAGAGATTTAAAAAGATCGGGACCTGGGAGTCGGAGCAGAGATTTAAAAAGAGCGGGAGCTGAGAGTCGGAGCAGAGATTTAAAAAGATCGGGAGCTGGGAGTCGGAGCAGAGATTTAAAAAGAGCGGGAGCTGGGAGTTGGAGCAGAGATTTAAAAAGAGCAGGAGCTGGGAGTCGGAGCAGAGATTTAAAAAGAGCGGGAGCTGGGAATCGGAGCAGAGATTTAAAAAGCGCGGGAGCTGCGAATCGGAGCGGAGATTAAAATGCGCGTGAGCTGAGAGTCACGGAGATATAAAAAGAGCGGGAGCTGAGAGTCGGAGCGGAGATTTAAAAAGATCGGGAGCTGGGAGTCGGAGCAGAGGTTTACGAAGAGCGGGAGCGGCGAGTCGGAGCGGAGATTTAAAAAGAGCGTGAGCTGAGAGACAGAGCGGAGATTTAAAAAGAGCGGGAGCTGCGAGTCGGAGCGGTGATTTAAAAAGAGCGGGAGCTGAGAGTCAGAGCGGAGATTTAAAAAGAGCAGGAGCTGAGTGTCAGAGCGGAGATTTAAAAAGAGCGGGAGCTGAGTGTCAGAGCGGAGATTTAAAAAGAGCAGGAGCTGCGAGACGGAACGGAGGTTTAAAAAGAGCAGGAGCTGAGAGTCAGAGCAGAGATTTAAAAAGAGCGGGAGCTGGGAGTCGGAGCAGAGATTTAAAAAGAGCCGGAGCTGGGAGTCGGAGCAGAGGTTTACAAAGAGCGGGAGCGGCGAGTCGGAGCGGAGATTTAAAAAGAGCGGAAGCTGAGAGACAGAGCGGAGATTTAAAAAGAGCGGGAGCTGCGAGTCGGAGCGGTGATTTAAAAACAGCGGGAGCTGAGAGTCAGAGCGGAGATTTAAAAAGAGCAGGAGCTGAGTGTCAGAGCGGAGATTTAAAAAGAGCGGGAGCTGAGTGTCAGAGCGGAGATTTAAAAAGAGCAGGAGGTGCGAGACGGAGCGGAGGTTTAAAAAGAGCAGGAGCTGAGAGTCAGAGCAGAGATTTAAAAAGAGCGGGAGCTGGGAGTCGGAGCAGAGATTTAAAAAGAGCCGGAGCTGCGTGTCGTAGCGGAGATTTAAAAAGAGCGGAACTGTGAGTCGGAGCAGAGATTTTAAAAAAGCGGGAGCTGGGAGTCGGAGCAGAGATTTAAAAAGAGCAGGAGCTGGGAGTCGGAGCAGAGATTTAAAAAGAGCGGGAGCTGGGAGTCGGAGCAGAGATTTAAAATGCGTGGAAGCTGCGAATCGGAGCGGAGGTTTAAAATGCGCGCGAGCTGAGAGTCGCGGAGATTTAAAAAGAGCCGGAGCTGCGAGTCGGAGAGGAGATTTAAAAAGAGCAGGAGCTGAGAGTCAGAGCGGAGATTTAAAAAGAGCGGGACCTGAGAGACAGAGCGGAGATTTAAAAAGAGCGGGAGCTGAGAGTCAGAGCGGAGATTTAAAAAGAGCGGGAGATGAGAGTCGGAGCGGAGATTTAAAAAGAGCGGGAGCTGAGAGTCAGAGCGGAGATTTAAAAAGAGCGGGAGCTGAGAGTCAGAGCAGAGATTTTAAAATAGCGGGAGCTGAGAGTCAGGGCGGAGATTTAAAAAGAGCGGGAGATGGGAGTCGCAGCAGAGATTTAAAAATAGTGGGAGCTGAGAGTCAGAGCAGACATATAAAAAGAGCAGGAGCTGAGAGTCAAGGCGGAGATTTAAAAAGAGCGGGAGCTGAGAGTCACAGCGGAGATTTAAAAAGAGCGGGAGCTAAGAGTCAGAGCGTGGCTTTAAAAAGAGCGGGAGCTGAGAGTCGGAGCGGAGATTTAAAAAGAGCGGGAGCTGAGAGTCAGAGCAGAGATTTTAAAATAGCGGGAGCTGAGAGTCAGGGCGGAGATTTAAAAAGAGCGGGAGATGGGAGTCGCAGCAGAGATTTAAAAATAGTGGGAGCTGAGAGTCAGAGCAGAGATATAAAAAGAGCAGGAGCTGAGAGTCAAGGCGGAGATTTAAAAAGAGCGGGAGCTGAGAGTCACAGCGGAGATTTAAAAAGAGCGGCTGCTGAGAGTCAGAGTGGGGATTTAAAAAGAGCGGGAGCTGAGAGTCGGAGCGGAGATTTAAAAACAGCTGGAGCTGCGTGTCGGAGCGTGTGATTTAAAAAGAGTGGGAGCTGAGAGTCAGAGCGGGAGATTTAAAAAGAGTGGGAGCTTAGAGTCAGAGCGGAGATTTAAAAAGAGCCGGAGCTGGGAGTCGGAGCAGAGATTTAAAAAGCGCGGGAGCTGCGAATCGGAGCGGAGATTTAAAAAGAGTGGGAGCTGTGAGTCGGAGCAGAGAATTAAAAAGAGCGGGAGCTGCGAGTCGGAGCGGAGATTTAAAAAGCGCGGGAGCTGGGAGTCTGAGCAGAGATTTAAAAAGAGCGGGAGCTGAGAGTCGGAGCAGAGATTTAAAAAGCGCGGGAGCTGCGAGTCGGAGCGGAGATTCATAAAGAGCAGGTACTGAGAGTCGGAGCGGAGATTTAAATTAAGCGGGAGCAGGGAGTCGGAGCAGAGATTTAAAAAGAGCGGGAGCTGAGAGTCAGAGCGGAGATTTAAAAAGAGCGGGAGCTGCGAGTCGGAGCAGAGATTTAAAAAGAGCGGGAGCTGGGAGTCGGAGCAGAGATTTAAAAAGAGCGGGAGCTGGGAGTCGGAGCAGAGATTTAAAAAGCGCGGGAGATGCAAGTCGGAGCGGAGATTTAAAAAGCGGCAGAGCTGAGAGTCAGAGCGGAGCTTTAAAAAGAGCGGGAGATGGGAGTCTGAGCAGAGATTTAAAATGAGCGGGAGCTGAGAGTCGGAGCGGAGATTTAAAAAGAGCGGGAGCTGGGAGTCGGAGCAGAGATATAAAAAGAGCGGGAGCTGGGAGTCGGAGCGGAGATTTAAAAAGAGCGGGAGCTGGGAGTCGGAGCAGAGATTTAAAAAGAGCGGGAGCTGGGAGTCGGAGCAGAGATTTAAAAAGAGGGGGAGCTGGGAGTCGGAGCAGAGATTTAAAAAGCGCGGGAGCTGCGAATCGGAGCGGAGATTTAAAAAGAGTGGGAGCTGTGAGTCGGAGCAGAGAATTAAAAAGAGCGGTAGCTGCGAGACGGAGCGGAGATTTAAAAAGAGCGGGAGCTGGGAGTCGGAGCAGAGATTTAAAAAGATCGGGACCTGGGAGTCGGAGCAGAGATTTAAAAAGAGCGGGAGCTGAGAGTCGGATCTGAGATTTAAAAAGATCGGGAGCTGGGAGTCGGAGCAGTGATTTAAAAAGAGCGGGAGCTGGGAGTTGGAGCAGAGATTTAAAAAGAGCAGGAGCTGGGAGTCGGAGCAGAGATTTAAAAAGAGCGGGAGCTGGGAATCGGAGCAGAGATTTAAAAAGCGCGGGAGCTGCGAATCGGAGCGGAGATTAAAATGCGCGCGAGCTGAGTGTCACGGAGATATAAAAAGAGCGGGAGCTGAGAGTCGGAGCGGAGATTTAAAAAGATCGGGAGCTGGGAGTCGGAGCAGAGGTTTACGAAGAGCGGGAGCGGCGAGTCGGAGCGGAGATTTAAAAAGAGCGTGAGCTGAGAGACAGAGCGGAGATTTAAAAAGAGCGGGAGCTGCGAGTCGGAGCGGTGATTTAAAAAGAGCGGGAGCTGAGAGTCAGAGCGGAGATTTAAAAAGAGCAGGAGCTGAGAGTCAGAGCGGAGATTTAAAAAGAGCGGGAGCTGAGTGTCAGAGCGGAGATTTAAAAAGAGCAGGAGCTGCGAGACGGAGCGGAGGTTTAAAAAGAGCAGGAGCTGAGAGTCAGAGCAGAGATTTAAAAAGAGCGGGAGCTGGGAGTCGGAGCAGAGATTTAAAAAGAGCCGGAGCTGGGAGTCGGAGCAGAGGTTTACAAAGAGCGGGAGCGGCGAGTCGGAGCGGAGATTTAAAAAGAGCGGAAGCTGAGAGACAGAGCGGAGATTTAAAAAGAGCGGGAGCTGCGAGTCGGAGCGGTGATTTAAAAACAGCGGGAGCTGAGAGTCAGAGCGGAGATTTAAAAAGAGCAGGAGCTGAGTGTCAGAGCGGAGATTTAAAAAGAGCGGGAGCTGAGTGTCAGAGTGGAGATTTAAAAAGAGCAGGAGGTGCGAGACGGAGCGGAGGTTTAAAAAGAGCAGGAGCTGAGAGTCAGAGCAGAGATTTAAAAAGAGCGGGAGCTGGGAGTCGGAGCAGAGATTTAAAAAGAGCCGGAGCTGCGTGTCGTAGCGGAGATTTAAAAAGAGCGGAACTGTGAGTCGGATCAGAGATTTTTAAAAAGCGGGAGCTGGGAGTCGGAGCAGAGATTTAAAAAGAGCAGGAGCTGGGAGTCGGAGCAGAGATTTAAAAAGAGCGGGAGCTGGGAGTCGGAGCAGAGATTTAAAATGCGTGGAAGCTGCGAATCGGAGCGGAGGTTTAAAATGCGCGCGAGCTGAGAGTCACGGAGATTTAAAAAGAGCCGGAGCTGCGAGTCGGAGAGGAGATTTAAAAAGAGCAGGAGCTGAGAGTCAGAGCGGAGATTTAAAAAGAGCGGGACCTGAGAGACAGAGCGGAGATTTAAAAAGAGCGGGAGCTGAGAGTCAGAGCGGAGATTTAAAAAGAGCGGGAGATGAGAGTCAGAGCAGAGATTTTAAAATAGCGGGAGCTGAGAGTCAGGGCGGAGATTTAAAAAGAGCGGGAGATGGGAGTCGCAGCAGAGATTTAAAAATAGTGGGAGCTGAGAGTCAGAGCAGAGATATAAAAAGAGCAGGAGCTGAGAGTCAAGGCGGAGATTTAAAAAGAGCGGGAGCTGAGAGTCACAGCGGAGATTTAAAAAGAGCGGGAGCTGAGAGTCAGAGCGTGGCTTTAAAAAGAGCGGGAGCTGAGAGTCGGAGCGGAGATTTAAAAAGAGCGGGAGCTGAGAGTCAGAGCAGAGATTTTAAAATAGCGGGAGCTGAGAGTCAGGGCGGAGATTTAAAAAGAGCGGGAGATGGGAGTCGCAGCAGAGATTTAAAAATAGTGGGAGCTGAGAGTCAGAGCAGAGATATAAAAAGAGCAGGAGCTGAGAGTCAAGGCGGAGATTTAAAAAGAGCGGGAGCTGAGAGTCACAGCGGAGATTTAAAAAGAGCGGGAGCTGAGAGTCAGAGCGGGGATTTAAAAAGAGCGGGAGCTGAGAGTCGGAGCGGAGATTTAAAAACAGCTGGAGCTGCGTGTCGGAGCGTGTGATTTAAAAAGAGTGGGAGCTGAGAGTCAGAGCGGGAGATTTAAAAAGAGTGGGAGCTGAGATTCAGAGCGGAGATTTTAAAAGAGCGGGAGCTTAGAGTCAGAGCGGAGATTTAAAAAGAGCCGGAGCTGGGAGTCGGAGCAGAGATTTAAAAAGCGCGGGAGCTGCGAATCGGAGCGGAGATTTAAAAAGAGTGGGAGCTGTGAGTCGGAGCAGAGAATTAAAAAGAGCGGGAGCTGCGAGTCGGAGCGGAGATTTAAAAAGCGCGGGAGCTGGGAGTCTGAGCAGAGATTTAAAAAGAGCGGGAGCTGAGAGTCGGAGCAGAGATTTAAAAAGAGCGGGAGCTGGGAATCGGAGCAGAGATTTAAAAAGCGCGGGAGCTGCGAATCGGAGCGGAGATTTTAAATGCGCGTAAGCTGAGAGTCACGGAGATATAAAAAGAGCGGGAGCTGGGAGTCGGAGCAGAGATTTAAAAAGAGCGGGAGCTGAGAGTCGGAGCGGAGATTTAAAAAGAGCGGGAGCTGAGAGACAGAGCGGAGATTTAAAAAGAGTGGGAGCTGCGAGTCGGAGCGGTGATTTAAAAAGAGCGGGAGCTGAGAGTAAGAGCGGAGATTTAAAAAGAGCAGGAGCAGAGTGTCAGAGCGGAGATTTAAAAAGAGCGGGAGCTGAGAGTCAGAGCGGAGATTTATTAAGAGCGAGAGCTGCGATTCGAAGCGGAGATATAAAAAGAGCAGGAGCTGAGAGTCAGAGCGGAGATTTATAAAGAGCGGGAGCGGCGAGTCGGAGCGGAGATTTAAAAAGAGCGGGAGCTGAGAGACAGAGCGGAAATTTAAAAAGAGCGGGAGCTGGGAGTCGGAGCAGAGATTTAAAAAGCGAGGGAGCTGCGAATGGGAGCGGAGATTTAAAATGCACGCGAGCTGAGAGTCGCGGAGATTTAAAAAGAGCGGGAGCTGAGAGTCAGAGCGGAGATTTATAAAGAGCGGGAGCGGCGAGTCGGAGCGGAGGTTTAAAAAGAGCAGGAGCTGAGAGTCAGAGCCTAGATTTAAAAAGAGCGGGAGCTGGGAGTCGGAGCAGAGATTTAAAAAGAGCCGGAGCTGGGAGTCGGAGCAGAGGTTTACAAAGAGCGGGAGCGGCGAGTCGGAGCGGAGATTTAAAAAGAGCGGGAGCTGAGAGACAGAGCGGAGATTTAAAAAGAGTGGGAGCTGCGAGTCGGAGCGGTGATTTAAAAAGAGCAGGAGCTGAGAGTCAGAGCGGAGATTTAAAAAGAGCAGGAGCTGAGTGTCAGAGCGGAGATTTAAAAAGAGCGGGAGCTGAGTGTCAGAGCGGAGATTTAAAAAGAGCAGGAGCTGCGAGACGGAGCGGAGGTTTAAAAAGAGCAGGAGCTGAGAGTCAGAGCAGAGATTTAAAAAGAGCGGGAGCTGGGAGTCGGAGCAGAGATTTAAAAATAGTGGGAGCTGAGAGTCAGAGCAGAGATATAAAAAGAGCAGGAGCTGAGAGTCAAGGCGGAGATTTAAAAAGAGCGGGAGCTGAGAGTCACAGCGGAGATTTAAAAAGAGCGGGAGCTGAGAGTCAGAGCGGGGATTTAAAAAGAGCGGGAGCTGAGAGTCGGAGCGGAGATTTAAAAACAGCTGGAGCTGCGTGTCGGAGCGTGTGATTTAAAAAGAGTGGGAGCTGAGAGTCAGAGCGGGAGATTTAAAAAGAGTGGGAGCTGAGATTCAGAGCGGAGATTTTAAAAGAGCGGGAGCTTAGAGTCAGAGCGGAGATTTAAAAAGAGCCGGAGCTGGGAGTCGGAGCAGAGATTTAAAAAGCGCGGGAGCTGCGAATCGGAGCGGAGATTTAAAAAGAGTGGGAGCTGTGAGTCGGAGCAGAGAATTAAAAAGAGCGGGAGCTGCGAGTCGGAGCGGAGATTTAAAAAGCGCGGGAGCTGGGAGTCTGAGCAGAGATTTAAAAAGAGCGGGAGCTGAGAGTCGGAGCAGAGATTTAAAAAGAGCGGGAGCTGGGAGTCGGAGCAGAGATTTAAATAGAGCAGGAGCTGGGAGTCGGAGCAGTGGTTTAGAAAGAGCGGGAGCTGGGAATCGGAGCAGAGATTTAAAAAGCGCGGGAGCTGCGAATCGGAGCGGAGATTTAAAATGCGCGTGAGCTGAGAGTCACGGAGATATAAAAAGAGCGGGAGCTGGGAGTCGGAGCAGAGATTTAAAAAGAGCGGGAGCTGAGAGTTGGAGCGGAGATTTAAAAAGAGCGGGAGCTGAGAGACAGAGCGGAGATTTAAAAAGAGTGGGAGCTGCGAGTCGGAGCGGTGATTTAAAAAGAGCGGGAGCTGAGAGTAAGAGCGGAGATTTAAAAAGAGCAGGAGCTGAGTGTCAGAGCGGAGATTTAAAAAGAGCGGGAGCTGAGAGTCAGAGCGGAGATTTATTAAGAGCGAGAGCTGCGATTCGAAGCGGAGATTTAAAAAGAGCAGGAGCTGAGAGTCAGAGCGGAGATTTATAAAGAGCGGGAGCGGCGAGTCGGAGCGGAGATTTAAAAAGAGCGGGAGCTGAGAGACAGAGCGGAAATTTAAAAAGAGCGGGAGCTGGGAGTCGGAGCAGAGATTTAAAAAGCGAGGGAGCTGCGAATGGGAGCGGAGATTTAAAATGCACGCGAGCTGAGAGTCGCGGAGATTTAAAAAGAGCGGGAGCTGAGAGTCAGAGCGGAGATTTATAAAGAGCGGGTGCGGCGAGTCGGAGCGGAGGTTTAAAAAGAGCAGGAGCTGAGAGTCAGAGCCTAGATTTAAAAAGAGCGGGAGCTGGGAGTCGGAGCAGAGATTTAAAAAGAGCCGGAGCTGGGAGTCGGAGCAGAGGTTTACAAAGAGCGGGAGCGGCGAGTCGGAGCGGAGATTTAAAAAGAGCGGGAGCTGAGAGACAGAGCGGAGATTTAAAAAGAGTGGGAGCTGCGAGTCGGAGCGGTGATTTAAAAAGAGCAGGAGCTGAGAGTCAGAGCGGAGATTTAAAAAGAGCAGGAGCTGAGTGTCAGAGCGGAGATTTAAAAAGAGCGGGAGCTGAGAGTCAGAGCGGAGATTTAAAAAGAGCAGGAGCTGAGTGTCAGAGCGGAGATTTAAAAAGAGCAGGAGCTGAGAGTCAGAGCAGAGATTTAAAAAGAGCGGGAGCTGGGAGTCGGAGCAGAGATTTAAAAAGACCCGGAGCTGCGTGTCGTAGCGGAGATTTAAAAAGAGTGGGAACTGTGAGTCGGAGCAGAGATTTTAAAAAAGCGGGAGCTGGGAGTCGGAGCAGAGATTTAAAAAGAGCAGGAGCTGGGAGTCGGAGCAGAGATTTAAAAAGAGCGGGAGCTGGGAGTCGGAGCAGAGATTTAAAAAGCGTGGAAGCTGCGAATCGGAGCGGAGGTTTAAAATGCGCGCGAGCTGAGAGTCGCGGAGATTTAAAAAGAGCCGGAGCTGCGAGTCGGAGAGGAGATTTAAAAAGAGCAGGAGCTGCGAGCCGGAGCGGAGATTTAAAAAGAGCAGGAGCTGAGTGTCAGAGCGGAGATTTAAAAAGAGCCGGAGCTGGGAGTCGGAGCAGAGATTTAAAAAGAGCCGGAGCTGCGTGTCGTAGCGGAGATTTAAAAAGAGTGGGAGCTTTGAGTTGGAGCAGAGATTTAAAAAGAGCGGGAGGTGGGAGTCGGAGCAGAGATTTAAAAAGAGCGGGAGCTGGGAGTCGGATCAGAGATTAAAAAAGAGCGGGAGCTGGGAGTCGGAGCAAGATTTAAAAAGCGCGGGAGCTGCGAACCGGAGCGGAGATTTAAAATGCACGCGAGCTGAGAGCCGCGGAGATTTAAAAAGAGCGGGAGCTGAGAGTTAGAGCGGAGATTTAAAAAGAGCAGGAGCTGAGTGTCGGAGCGGAGATTTAAAAATAGCGGGAGCTGAGAGTCAGGGCGGAGATTTAAAAAGAGCGGGAGATGGGAGTCGCAGCAGAGATTTAAAAATAGTGGGAGCGGCGAGTCGGAGCGGAGATTTAAAAAGAGCGGGAGCTGAGAGACAGAGCGGAGATTTAAAAAGAGTGGGAGCTGCGAGTCGGAGCGGTGATTTAAAAAGAGCAGGAGCTGAGAGTCAGAGCGGAGATTTAAAAAGAGCAGGAGCTGAGTGTCAGAGCGGAGATTTAAAAAGAGCGGGAGCTGAGTGTCAGAGCGGAGATTTAAAAAGAGCAGGAGCTGCGAGACGGAGCGGAGGTTTAAAAAGAGCAGGAGCTGAGAGTCAGAGCAGAGATTTAAAAAGAGCGGGATCTGGGAGTCGGAGCAGAGATTTAAAAAGACCCGGAGCTGCGTGTCGTAGCGGAGATTTAAAAAGAGTGGGAACTGTGAGTCGGAGCAGAGATTTTAAAAAAGCGGGAGCTGGGAGTCGGAGCAGAGATTTAAAAAGAGCAGGAGCTGGGAGTCGGAGCAGGGATTTAAAAAGAGCGGGAGCTGGGAGTCGGAGCAGAGATTTAAAAAGCGTGGAAGCTGCGAATCGGAGCGGAGGTTTAAAATGCGCGCGAGCTGAGAGTCGCGGAGATTTAAAAAGAGCCGGAGCTGCGAGTCGGAGCGGAGATTTAAAAAGAGCAGGAGCTGAGTGTCAGAGCGGAGATTTAAAAAGAGCCGGAGCTGGGAGTCGGAGCAGAGATTTAAAAAGAGCCGGAGCTGCGTGTCGTAGCGGAGATTTAAAAAGAGTGGGAGCTTTGAGTTGGAGCAGAGATTTAAAAAGAGCGGGAGGTGGGAGTCGGAGCAGAGATTTAAAAAGAGCGGGAGCTGGGAGTCGGATCAGAGATTAAAAAAGAGCGGGAGCTGGGAGTCGGAGCAAGATTTAAAAAGCGCGGGAGCTGCGAACCGGAGCGGAGATTTAAAATGCACGCGAGCTGAGAGCCGCGGAGATTTAAAAAGAGCGGGAGCTGAGAGTTAGAGCGGAGATTTAAAAAGAGCAGGAGCTGAGTGTCGGAGCGGAGATTTAAAAATAGCGGGAGCTGAGAGTCAGGGCGGAGATTTAAAAAGAGCGGGAGATGGGAGTCGCAGCAGAGATTTAAAAATAGTGGGAGCTGAGAGTCAGAGCAGAGATTTAAAAAGAGCAGGAGCTGAGAGTCAAGGCGGAGATTTAAAAAGAGCGGGAGCTGAGAGTCACAGCGGAGATTTAAAAAGAGCGGGAGCTGAGAGTCACAGCGGGGATTTAAAAAGAGCGGGATCTGAGAGTCGGAGCGGAGATTTAAAAACAGCAGGAGATGCGTGTCGGAGCGGGAGATTTAAAAAGAGTGGGAGCTGAGAGTCAGAGCGGGAGATTTAAAAAGAGTGGGAGCTGAGATTCAGAGCGGAGATTTTAAAAGAGCGGGAGCTTAGAGTCAGAGCGGAGATTTAAAAAGAGCCGGAGCTGGGAGTCGGAGCAGAGATTTAAAAAGAGCCGGAGCTGCGTGTCGTAGCGGAGATTTAAAAAGAGTGGGAGCTTTTAGTCGGAGCAGAGATTTAAAATGAGCGGGAGGTGGGAGTCGGAGCAGAGATTTAAAAAGAGCGGGAGCTGGGAGCCGGAGCAGAGATTTAAAAAGAGCGGGAGCTGGGAGTCGGAGCAGAGATTTAAAAAGCGAGGGAGCTGCGAATGGGAGCGGAGATTTAAAATGCACGCGAGCTGAGAGTCGCGGAGATTTAAAAAGAGCGGGAGCTGAGAGTCAGAGCGGAGATTTATAAAGAGCGGGAGCGGCGAGTCGGAGCGGAGATTTAAAAAGAGCGGGCGCTAAGAGACAGAGCGGAGATTTAAAAAGAGCGGGAGCTGCGAGTCGGAGCGGAGATTTCAAAAGAGCGGGAGCTGAGAGTCAGAGCGGAGATTTAATAAGAGCAGGAGCTGCGAGCCGGAGCGGAGATTTAAAAAGAGCTGGAGCTGAGAGTCAGAGCGGAGATTTAAAATGAGCCGGGGCTGGGAGTCGGAGCAGAGATTTAAAAAGAGCCGGAGCTGCGTGTCGTAGCGGAGATTTAAAAAGAGTGGGAGCTTTTTGTCGGAGCAGAGATTTAAAAAGAGCGGGAGGTGGGTGTCGGAGCAGAGATTTAAAAAGAGCGGGAGCTGGGAGCCGGAGCAGAGATTTAAAAAGAGCGGGAGCTGGGAGTCGGAGCAGAGATTTAAAAAGCGAGGGAGCTGCGAATGGGAGCGGAGATTTAAAATGCACGCGAGCTGAGAGTCGCGGAGATTTAAAAAGAGCGGGAGCTGAGAGTCAGAGCGGAGATTTATAAAGAGCGGGAGCGGCGAGTCGGAGCGGAGATTTAAAAAGAGCGGGAGTTGAGAGACAGAGCGGAGATTTAAAAAGAGCGGGAGCTGCGAGTCGGAGTGGAGATTTAAAAAGAGCGGGAGCTGAGAGTCAGAGCGGAGATTTAATAAGAGCAGGAGCTGAGTGTCAGAGCGGAGATTTAAAAAGAGCAGGAGCTGAGTGTCAGAGTGGCGATTTAAAAAGAGCAGGAGCTGCGAGCCGGAGCGGAGATTTAAAAAGAGCAGGAGCTGAGAGTCGGAGCGGAGATTTAAAAAGAGCGGGAGCTGAGAGTCTGAGCAGAGATTTAAAAAGAGCGGGAGCTGAGAGTCGGAGCGGAGATTTAAAAAGAGCGGGAGCTGAGTGTCAGAGCGGAGATTTAAAAAGAGCAGGAGCTGCGAGCCGGAGCGGAGATTTAAAAAGAGCAGGAGCTGAGAGTCAGAGCGGAGATTTAAAAAGAGCCGGAGCTGGGAGTCGGAGCAGAGATTTAAAAAGAGCCGGAGCTGCGTGTCGTAGCGGAGATTTAAAAAGAGTGGGAGCTTTGAGTTGGAGCAGAGATTTAAAAAGAGCGGGAGGTGGGAGTCGGAGCAGAGATTTAAAAAGAGCGGGAGCTGGGAGTCGGAGCTGAGATTAAAAAAGAGCGGGAGCTGCGAGTCGGAGCAAGATTTAAAAAGCGCGGCAGCTGTGAACCGGAGCGGAGATTTAAAATGCACGCGAGCTGAGAGTCGCGGAGATTTAAAATGCACGCGAGCTGAGAGTCGCGGAGATTTAAAAAGAGCGGGAGCTGAGAGTCAGAGCGGAGATTTAAAAAGAGCAGGAGCTGAGTGTCGGAGCGGAGATTTAAAAAGAGCGGGAGCTGAGTGTCAGAGTGGAGATTTAAAAAGAGCAGGAGCTGCGAGCCGGAGCGGAGATTAAAAAAGAGTAGGAGCTGAGAGTCAGAGCGGAGATATAAAAAGAGCCGGAACTGGGAGTCGGAGCAGAGATTTAAAAAGAGCCGGAGCTGCGAGTCGGAGAGGAGATTTAAAAAGAGCAGGAGCTGAGAGTCAAGGCAGAGATTTAAAAAGAGCGGGAGCTGAGAGTCACAGCGGAGATTTAAAAAGAGCGGGAGCTGAGAGTCAGAGCGGGGATTTAAAAAGAGCAGGAGCTGAGAGACGGAGCGGAGATTTAAAAACAGCAGGAGCTGCGTGTCGGAGCGGGAGATTTAAAAAGAGTGGGAGCTGAGAGTCAGAGCGGGAGATTTAAAAAGAGTGGGAGCTGAGATTCAGAGCGGAGATTTAAAAAGAGCGGGAGCTGAGAGTCAGAGCGGAGATTGAAAAAGAGCGGGAGATGAGAGTCGGAGCGGAGATTTAAAAAGAGCGGGAGCTGAGAGTCAGAGCGGAGATTTAAAAAGAGCGGGAGCTGAGAGACGGAGCGGAGATTTAAAAACAGCAGGAGCTGCGTGTCGGAGCGGGAGATTTAAAAAGAGTGGGAGCTGAGAGTCAGAGCGGGACATTGAAAAAAAGAGTGGGAGCTGAGATTCAGAGCGGAGATTTTAAAAGAGCGGGAGCTTAGAGTCAGAGTGGAGATTTAAAAAGAGCCGGAGCTGGGAGTCGGAGCAGAGATTTAAAAAGCGCGGGAGCTGCGAATCGAAGCGGAGATTTAATAAGAGCAGGAGCTGCGAGCCGGAGCGGAGATTTAAAAAGAGCAGGAGCTGAGAGTCAGAGCGGAGATTTAAAAAGAGCCGGAGCTGGGAGTCGGAGCAGAGATTTAAAAAGAGCCGGAGCTGCGTGTCGTAGCGGAGATTTAAAAAGAGTGGGAGCTTTTTGTCGGAGCAGAGATTTAAAAAGAGCGGGAGGTGGGAGTCCGAGCAGAGATTTAAAAAGAGCGGGAGCTGGGAGCCGGAGCAGAGATTTAAAAAGAGCGGGAGCTGAGAGTCGGAGCAGAGATTTAAAAAGTGAGGGAGCTGCGAGTCGGAGCGGAGATTTAAAAAGAGCGGGAGCTGAGAGTCAGAGCGGAGATTTAATAAGGGCAGGAGCTGAGTGTCAGAGCGGAGATTTAAAAAGAGCAGGAGCTGAGTGTCAGAGTGGCGATTTAAAAAGAGCAGGAGCTGCGAGCCGGAGCGGAGATTTAAAAAGAGCAGGAGCTGAGAGTCGGTGCGGAGATTTAAAAAGAGCGGGAGCTGAGTGTCAGAGCGGAGATTTAAAAAGAGCAGGAGCTGCGAGCCGGAGCGGAGATTTAAAAAGAGCAGGAGCTGAGAGTCCGAGCGGAGATTTAAAAAGAGCCGGAGCTGGGAGTCGGAGCAGAGATTTAAAAAGAGCCAGAGCTGCGTGTCGTAGCGGAGATTTAAAAAGAGTGGGAGCTTTGTGTCGGAGCAGAGATTTAAAAAGAGCGGGAGTTGGGAGTCGGAGCAGAGATTTAAAAAGAGCGGGAGCTGGGAGCCGGAGCAGAGATTTAAAAAGAGCGGGAGCTGAGAGTCGGAGCAGAGATTTAAAAAGCGAGGGAGCTGCGAGTCGGAGCGGAGATTTAAAAAGAGCGGGAGCTGAGAGTCAGAGCGGAGATTTAATAAGGGCAGGAGCTGAGTGTCAGAGCGGAGATTTAAAAAGAGCAGGAGCTGAGTGTCAGAGTGGCGATTTAAAAAGAGCAGGAGCTGCGAGCCGGAGCGGAGATTTAAAAAGAGCAGGAGCTGAGAGTCTGAGCGGAGATTTAAAAAGAGCGGGAGCTGAGTGTCAGAGCGGAGATTTAAAAAGAGCAGGAGCTGCGAGCCGGAGCGGAGATTTAAAAAGAACAGGAGCTGAGAGTCAGAGCGGAGATTTAAAAAGAGCTGGAGCTGGGAGTCGGAGCAGAGATTTAAAAAGAGCCGGAGCTGCGTGTCGTAGCGGAGATTTAAAAAGAGTGGGAGCTGCGAATCGGAGCGGAGATTTAAAAAGAGTGGGAGCTGTGAGTCGGAGCAGAGAATTAAAAAGAGCGGGAGCTGCGAGTCGGAGCGGAGATTTAAAAAGCGCGGGAGATGGGAGTCTGACCAGAGATTTAAAAAGAGCGGGAGCTGAGAGTCGGAGCAGAGATTTAAAAAGAGCGGGAGCTGGGAGTCGGAGCAGAGATTTAAAAAGATCGGGACCTGGGAGTCGGAGCAGAGATTTAAAAAGAGCGGGAGCTGAGAGTCGGATCTGAGATTTAAAAAGATCGGGAGCTGGGAGTCAGAGCAGAGATTTAAAAAGAGCGGGAGCTGGGAGTTGGAGCAGAGATTTAAAAAGAGCAGGAGCTGGGAGTCGGAGCAGAGATTTAAAAAGAGCGGGAGCTGGGAATCGGAGCAGAGATTTAAAAAGCGCGGGAGCTGCGAATCGGAGCGGAGATTAAAATGCGCGTGAGCTGAGAGTCACGGAGATATAAAAAGAGCGGGAGCTGAGAGTCGGAGCGGAGATTTAAAAAGATCGGGAGCTGGGAGTCGGAGCAGAGGTTTACGAAGAGCGGGAGCGGCGAGTCGGAGCGGAGATTTAAAAAGAGCGTGAGCTGAGAGACAGAGCGGAGATTTAAAAAGAGCGGGAGCTGCGAGTCGGAGCGGTGATTTAAAAAGAGCGGGAGCTGAGAGTCAGAGCGGAGATTTAAAAAGAGCAGGAGCTGAGTGTCAGAGCGGAGATTTAAAAAGAGCGGGAGCTGAGTGTCAGAGCGGAGATTTAAAAAGAGCAGGAGCTGCGAGATGGAGCGGAGGTTTAAAAAGAGCAGGAGCTGAGAGTCAGAGCAGAGATTTAAAAAGAGCGGGAGCTGGGAGTCGGAGCAGAGATTTAAAAAGAGCCGGAGCTGGGAGTCGGAGCAGAGGTTTACAAAGAGCGGGAGCGGCGAGTCGGAGCGGAGATTTAAAAAGAGCGGAAGCTGAGAGACAGAGCGGAGATTTGAAAAGAGCGGGAGCTGCGAGTCGGAGCGGTGATTTAAAAACAGCGGGAGCTGAGAGTCAGAGCGGAGATTTAAAAAGAGCAGGAGCTGAGTGTCAGAGCGGAGATTTAAAAAGAGCGGGAGCTGAGTGTCAGAGCGGAGATTTAAAAAGAGCAGGAGGTGCGAGACGGAGCGGAGGTTTAAAAAGAGCAGGAGCTGAGAGTCAGAGCAGAGATTTAAAAAGAGCGGGAGCTGGGAGTCGGAGCAGAGATTTAAAAAGAGCCGGAGCTGCGTGTCGTGGCGGAGATTTAAAAAGAGCGGAACTGTGAGTCGGAGCAGAGATTTTAAAAAAGCGGGAGCTGGGAGTCGGAGCAGAGATTTAAAAAGAGCAGGAGCTGGGAGTCGGAGCAGAGATTTAAAAAGAGCGGGAGCTGGGAGTCGGAGCAGAGATTTAAAATGCGTGGAAGCTGCGAATCGGAGCGGAGGTTTAAAATGCGCGCGAGCTGAGAGTCGCGGAGATTTAAAAAGAGCCGGAGCTGCGAGTCGGAGAGGAGATTTAAAAAGAGCAGGAGCTGGGAGTCAGAGCGGAGATTTAAAAAGAGCGGGACCTGAGAGACAGAGCGGAGATTTAAAAAGAGCGGGAGCTGAGAGTCAGAGCGGAGATTTAAAAAGAGCGGGAGATGAGAGTCGGAGCGGAGATTTAAAAAGAGCGGGAGCTGAGAGTCAGAGCGGAGATTTAAAAAGAGCGGGAGCTGAGAGTCAGAGCAGAGATTTTAAAATAGCGGGAGCTGAGAGTCAGGGCGGAGATTTAAAAAGAGCGGGAGATGGGATCGCAGCAGAGATTTAAAAATAGTGGGAGCTGAGAGTCAGAGCAGAGATATAAAAAGAGCAGGAGCTGAGAGTCAAGGCGGAGATTTAAAAAGAGCGGGAGCTGAGAGTCACAGCGGAGATTTAAAAAGAGCGGGAGCTGAGAGTCAGAGCGTGGCTTTAAAAAGAGCGGGAGCTGAGAGTCGGAGCGGGGATTTAAAAAGAGCGGGAGCTGAGAGTCAGAGCAGAGATTTTAAAATAGCGGGAGCTGAGAGTCAGGGCGGAGATTTAAAAAGAGCGGGAGATGGGAGTCGCAGCAGAGATTTAAAAATAGTGGGAGCTGAGAGTCAGAGCAGAGATATAAAAAGAGCAGGAGCTGAGAGTCAAGGCGGAGATTTAAAAAGAGCGGGAGCTGAGAGTCACAGCGGAGATTTAAAAAGAGCGGGAGCTGAGAGTCAGAGCGGGGATTTAAAAAGAGCGGGAGCTGAGAGTCGGAGCGGAGATTTAAAAACAGCTGGAGCTGCGTGTCGGAGCGTGTGATTTAAAAAGAGTGGGAGCTGAGAGTCAGAGCGGGAGATTTAAAAAGAGTGGGAGCTGAGATTCAGAGCGGAGATTTTAAAAGAGCGGGAGCTTAGAGTCAGAGCGGAGATTTAAAAAGAGCCGGAGATGAGTCGGAGCAGAGATTTAAAAAGCGCGGGAGCTGCGAATCGGAGCGGAGATTTAAAAAGAGTGGGAGCTGTGAGTCGGAGCAGAGAATTAAAAAGAGCGGGAGCTGCGAGTCGGAGCGGAGATTTAAAAAGCGCGGGAGCTGGGAGTCTGAGCAGAGATTTAAAAAGAGCGGGAGCTGAGAGTCGGAGCAGAGATTTAAAAAGAGCGGGAGCTGGGAGTCGGAGCAGAGATTTAAATAGAGCAGGAGCTGGGAGTCGGAGCAGTGGTTTAAAAAGAGCGGGAGCTGGGAATCGAAGCAGAGATTTAAAAAGCGCGGGAGCTGCGAATCGGAGCGGAGATTTAAAATGCGCGTGAGCTGAGAGTCACGGAGATATAAAAAGAGCGGGAGCTGGGAGTCGGAGCAGATATTTAAAAAGAGCGGGAGCTGAGAGTCGGAGCGGAGATTTAAAAAGAGTGGGAGCTGAGAGACAGAGCGGAGATTTAAAAAGAGTGGGAGCTGCGAGTCGGAGCGGTGATTTAAAAAGAGCGGGAGCTGAGAGTAAGAGCGGAGATTTAAAAAGAGCAGGAGCTGAGTGTCAGAGCGGAGATTTAAAAAGAGCGGGAGCTGAGAGTCAGAGCGGAGATTTATTAAGAGCGAGAGCTGCGATTCGAAGCGGAGATTTAAAAAGAGCAGGAGCTGAGAGTCAGAGCGGAGATTTATAAAGAGCGGGAGCGGCGAGTCGGAGCGGAGATTTAAAAAGAGCGGGAGCTGAGAGACAGAGCGGAAATTTAAAAAGAGCGGGAGCTGGGAGTCGGAGCAGAGATTTAAAAAGCGAGGGAGCTGCGAATGGGAGCGGAGATTTAAAATGCACGCGAGCTGAGAGTCGCGGAGATTTAAAAAGAGCGGGAGCTGAGAGTCAGAGCGGAGATTTATAAAGAGCGGGAGCGGCGAGTCGGAGCGGAGGTTTAAAAAGAGCAGGAGCTGAGAGTCAGAGCCTAGATTTAAAAAGAGCGGGAGCTGGGAGTCGGAGCAGAGATTTAAAAAGAGCCGGAGCTGGGAGTCGGAGCAGAGGTTTACAAAGAGCGGGAGCGGCGAGTCGGAGCGGAGATTTAAAAAGAGCGGGAGCTGAGAGACAGAGCGGAGATTTAAAAAGAGCAGGAGCTGAGAGTCAGAGCGGACATTTAAAAAGAGCAGGAGCTGAGTGTCAGAGCGGAGATTTAAAAAGAGCGGGAGCTGAGTGTCAGAGCGGAGATTTAAAAAGAGCAGGAGCTGCGAGACGGAGCGGAGGTTTAAAAAGAGCAGGAGCTGAGAGTCAGAGCAGAGATTTAAAAAGAGCGGGAGCTGGGAGTCGGAGCAGAGATTTAAAAAGAGCCGGAGCTGCGTGTCGTAGCGGAGATTTAAAAAGAGTGGGAACTGTGAGTCGGAGCAGAGATTTAAAAAAAGCGGGAGCTGGGAGTCGGAGCAGAGATTTAAAAAGAGCAGGAGCTGGGAGTCGGAGCAGAGATTTAAAAAGAGCGGGAGCTGGGAGTCGGAGCAGAGATTTAAAAAGCGTGGAAGCTGCGAATCGGAGCGGAGGTTTAAAATGCGCGCGAGCTGAGAGTCGCGGAGATTTAAAAAGAGCCGGAGCTGCGAGTCGGAGAGGAGATTTAAAAAGAGCAGGAGCTGCGAGCCGGAGCGGAGATTTAAAAAGAGCAGGAGCTGAGTGTCAGAGCGGAGATTTAAAAAGAGCCGGAGCTGGGAGTCGGAGCAGAGATTTAAAAAGAGCCGGAGCTGCGTGTCGTAGCGGAGATTTAAAAAGAGTGGGAGCTTTGAGTTGGAGCAGAGATTTAAAAAGAGCGGGAGGTGGGAGTCGGAGCAGAGATTTAAAAAGAGCGGGAGCTGGGAGTCGGAGCAGAGATTAAAAAAGAGCGGGAGATGGGAGTCGGAGCAAGATTTAAAAAGCGCGAGAGCTGCGAACCGGAGCGGAGATTTAAAATGCACGCGAGCTGAGAGCCGCGGAGATTTAAAAAGAGCGGGAGCTGAGAGTTAGAGCGGAGATTTAAAAAGAGCAGGAGCTGAGTGTCGGAGCGGAGATTTAAAAATAGCGGGAGCTGAGAGTCAGGGCGGAGATTTAAAAAGAGCGGGAGATGGGAGTCGCAGCAGAGATTTAAAAATAGTGGGAGCTGCTAGTCAGAGCAGAGATTTAAAAAGAGCAGGAGCTGAGAGTCAAGGCGGAGATTTAAAAAGAGCGGGAGCTGAGAGTCACAGCGGAGATTTAAAAAGAGCGGGAGCTGAGAGTCACAGCGGGGATTTAAAAAGAGCGGGATCTGAGAGTCGGAGCGGAGATTTAAAAACAGCAGGAGCTGCGTGTCGGAGCGGGAGATTTAAAAAGAGTGGGAGCTGAGAGTCAGAGCGGGAGATTTAAAAAGAGTGGGAGCTGAGATTCAGAGCGGAGATTTTAAAAGAGCGGGAGCTTAGAGTCAGAGCGGAGATTTAAAAAGAGCCGGAGCTGGGAGTCGGAGCAGAGATTTAAAAAGAGCCGGAGCTGCGTGTCGTAGCGGAGATTTAAAAAGAGTGGGAGCTTTTAGTCGGAGCAGAGATTTAAAATGAGCGGGAGCTGGGAGTCGGAGCAGAGATTTAAAAAGAGCGGGAGCTGGGAGCCGGAGCAGAGATTTAAAAAGAGCGGGAGCTGGGAGTCGGAGCAGAGATTTTAAAAGCGAGGGAGCTGCGAATGGGAGCGGAGATTTAAAATGCACGCGAGCTGAGAGTCGCGGAGATTTAAAAAGAGCGGGAGCTGAGACTCAGAGCGGAGATTTATAAAGAGCGGGAGCGGCGAGTCGGAGCGGAGATTTAAAAAGAGCGGGCGCTAAGAGACAGAGCGGAGATTTAAAAAGAGAGGGAGCTGCGAGTCGGAGCAGAGATTTCAAAAGAGCGGGAGCTGAGAGTCAGAGCGGAGATTTAATAAGAGCAGGAGCTGCGAGCCGGAGCGGAGATTTAAAAAGAGCAGGAGCTGAGAGTCAGAGCGGAGATTTAAAATGAGCCGGGGCTGAGAGTCGGAGCAGAGATTTAAAAAGAGCCGGAGCTGCGTGTCGTAGCGGAGATTTAAAAAGAGTGGGAGCTTTTTGTCGGAGCAGAGATTTAAAAAGAGCGGGAGGTGGGAGTCGGAGCAGAGATTTAAAAAGAGCGGGAGCTGGGAGCCGGAGCAGAGATTTAAAATGAGCGGGAGCTGGGAGTCGGAGCAGAGATTTAAAAAGCGAGGGAGCTGCGAATGGGAGCGGAGATTTAAAATGCACGCGAGCTGAGAGTCGCGGAGATTTAAAAAGAGCGGGAGCTGAGAGTCAGAGCGGAGATTTATAAAGAGCGGGAGCGGCGAGTCGGAGCGGAGATTTAAAAAGAGCGGGAGTTGAGAGACAGAGCGGAGATTTAAAAAGAGCGGGAGCTGCGAGTCGGAGCGGAGATTTAAAAAGAGCGGGAGCTGAGAGTCAGAGCGGAGATTTAATAAGAGCAGGAGCTGAGTGTCAGAGCGGAGATTTGAAAAGAGCAGGAGCTGAGTGTCAGAGTGGCGATTTAAAAAGAGCAGGAGCTGCGAGCCGGAGAGGAGATTTAAAAAGAGCAGGAGCTGAGAGTCGGAGCGGAGATTTAAAAAGAGCGGGAGCTGAGAGTCTGAGCAGAGATTTAAAAAGAGCGGGAGCTGAGAGTCGGAGCGGAGATTTAAAAAGAGCGGGAGCTGAGTGTCAGAGCGGAGATTTAAAAAGAGCAGGAGCTGCGAGCCGGAGCGGAGATTTAAAAAGAGCAGGAGCTGAGAGTCAGAGCGGAGATTTAAAAAGAGCCGGAGCTGGGAGTCGGAGCAGAGATTTAAAAAGAGCCGGAGCTGCGTGTCGTAGCGGAGATTTAAAAAGAGTGGGAGCTTTGAGTTGGAGCAGAGATTTAAAAAGAGCGGGAGGTGGGAGTCGGAGCAGAGATTTAAAAAGAGCGGGAGCTGGGAGTCGGAGCAGAGATTAAAAAAGAGCGGGAGCTGGGAGTCGGAGCAAGATTTAAAAAGCGCGGCAGCTGTGAACCGGAGCGGAGATTTAAAATGCACGCGAGCTGAGAGTCGCGGAGATTTAAAATGCACGCGAGCTGAGAGTCGCGGAGATTTAAAAAGAGCGGGAGCTGAGAGTCAGAGCGGAGATTTAAAAAGAGCAGGAGCTGAGTGTCGGAGCGGAGATTTAAAAAGAGCGGGAGCTGAGTGTCAGAGTGGAGATTTAAAAAGAGCAGGAGCTGCGAGCCGGAGCGGAGATTAAAAAAGAGTAGGAGCTGAGAGTCAGAGCGGAGATATAAAAAGAGCCGGAACTGTGAGTCGGAGCAGAGATTTAAAAAGAGCCGGAGCTGCGAGTCGGAGAGGAGATTTAAAAAGAGCAGGAGCTGAGAGTCAAGGCAGAGATTTAAAAAGAGCGGGAGCTGAGAGTCACAGCGGAGATTTAAAAAGAGCGGGAGCTGAGAGTCAGAGCGGGGATTTAAAAAGAGCGGGAGCTGAGAGACGGAGCGGAGATTTAAAAACAGCAGGAGCTGCGTGTCGGAGCGGGAGATTTAAAAAGAGTGGGAGCTGAGAGTCAGAGCGGGAGATTTAAAAAGAGTGGGAGCTGAGATTCAGAGCGGAGATTTAAAAAGAGCGGGAGCTGAGAGTCAGAGCGGAGATTTAAAAAGAGCGGGAGATGAGAGTCGGAGCGGAGATTTAAAAAGAGCGGGAGCTGAGAGTCAGGGCGGAGATTTAAAAAGAGCGGGAGCTGAGAGTCAGAGCAGAGATTTAAAAAGAGCAGGAGCTGAGAGTCAAGGCAGAGATTTAAAAAGAGCGGGAGCTGAGAGTCACAGCGGAGATTTAAAAAGAGCGGGAGCTGAGAGTCAGAGCGGGGATTTAAAAAGAGCGGGAGCTGAGAGACGGAGCGGAGATTTAAAAACAGCAGGAGCTGCGTGTCGGAGCGGGAGATTTAAAAAGAGTGGGAGCTGAGAGTCAGAGCGGGAGATTTAAAAAGAGTGGGAGCTGAGATTCAGAGCGGAGATTTTAAAAGAGCGGGAGCTTAGAGTCAGAGTGGAGATTTAAAAAGAGCCGGAGCTGGGAGTCGGAGCAGAGATTTAAAAAGCGCGGGAGCTGCGAATCGAAGCGGAGATTTAATAAGAGCAGGAGCTGCGAGCCGGAGCGGAGATTTAAAAAGAGCAGGAGCTGAGAGTCAGAGTGGCGATTTAAAAAGAGCAGGAGCTGCGAGCCGGAGCGGAGATTTAAAAAGAGCAGGAGCTGAGAGTCGGAGCGGAGATTTAAAAAGAGCGGGAGCTGAGTGTCAGAGCGGAGACTTAAAAAGAGCAGGAGCTGCGAGCCGGAGCGGAGATTTAAAAAGAGCAGGAGCTGAGAGTCAGAGCGGAGATTTAAAAAGAGCTGGAGCTGGGAGTCGGAGCAGAGATTTAAAAAGAGCCGGAGCTGCGTGTCGTAGCGGAGATTTAAAAAGAGTGGGAGCTTTTTGTCGGAGCAGAGATTTAAAAAGAGCGGGAGGTGGGAGTCGGAGCAGAGATTTAAAAAGAGCGGGAGCTGGGAGCCGGAGCAGAGATTTAAAAAGAGCGGGAGCTGAGAGTCGGAGCAGAGATTTAAAAAGCGAGGGAGCTGCGAGTCGGAGCGGAGATTTAAAAAGAGCGGGAGCTGAGAGCCAGAGCGGAGATTTAATAAGAGCAGGAGCTGAGTGTCAGAGCGGAGATTTAAAAAGAGCAGGAGCTGAGTGTCAGAGTGGCGATTTAAAAAGAGCAGGAGCTGCGAGCCGGAGCGGAGATTTAGAAAGAGCAGGAGCTGAGAGTCGGAGCGGAGATTTAAAAAGAGCGGGAGCTGAGTGTCAGAGCGGAGATTTAAAAAGAGCAGGAGCTGCGAGCCGGAGCGGAGATTTAAAAAGAGCAGGAGCTGAGAGTCAGAGCGGAGATTTAAAAAGAGCTGGAACTGGGAGTCGGAGCAGAGATTTAAAAAGAGCCGGAGCTGCGTGTCGTAGCGGAGATTTAAAAAGAGTGGGAGCTGAGAGTCACAGCGGAGATTTAAAAAGAGCGGGAGCTGAGAGTCAAGGCAGAGATTTAAAAAGAGCGGGAGCTGAGAGTCACAGCGGAGATTTAAAAAGAGCGGGAGCTGAGAGTCAGAGCGGGGATTTAAAAAGAGCGGGAGCTGAGAGACGGAGCGGAGATTTAAAAACAGCAGGAGCTGCGTGTCGGAGCGGGAGATTTAAAAAGAGTGGGAGCTGAGAGTCAGAGCGGGAGATTTAAAAAGAGTGGGAGCTGAGATTCAGAGCGGAGATTTTAAAAGAGCGGGAGCTTAGAGTCAGAGCGGAGATTTAAAAAGAGCCGGAGCTGGGAGTCGGAGCAGAGATTTAAAAAGCGCGGGAGCTGCGAATCGAAGCGGAGATTTAATAAGAGCAGGAGCTGCGAGCCGGAGCGGAGATTTAAAAAGAGCAGGAGCTGAGAGTCAGAGCGGAGATTTAAAAAGAGCCGGAGCTGGGAGTCGGAGCAGAGATTTAAAAAGAGCCGGAGCTGCGTGTCGTAGCGGAGATTTAAAAAGAGTGGGAGCTTTGTGTCGGAGCAGAGATTTAAAAAGAGCGGGAGGTGGGAGTCGGAGCAGAGATTTAAAAAGAGCGGGAGCTGGGAGCCGGAGCAGAGATTTAAAAAGAGCGGGAGCTGAGAGTCGGAGCAGAGATTTAAAAAGCGAGGGAGCTGCGAGTCGGAGCGGAGATTTAAAAAGAGCGGGAGCTGAGAGTCAGAGCGGAGATTTAATAAGGGCAGGAGCTGAGTGTCAGAGCGGAGATTTAAAAAGAGCAGGAGCTGGGTGTCAGAGTGGCGATTTAAAAAGAGCAGGAGCTGCGAGCCGGAGCGGAGATTTAAAAAGAGCAGGAGCTGAGAGTCGGAGCGGAGATTTAAAAAGAGCGGGAGCTGAGTGTCAGAGCGGAGATTTAAAAAGAGCAGGAGCTGCGAGCCGGAGCGGAGATTTAAAAAGAACAGGAGCTGAGAGTCAGAGCGGAGATTTAAAAAGAGCTGGAGCTGGGAGTCGGAGCAGGGATTTAAAAAGAGCCGGAGCTGCGTGTCGTAGCGGAGATTTAAAAAGAGTGGGAGCTTTTTGTCGGAGCAGAGATTTAAAAAGAGCGGGAGGTGGGAGTCGGAGCAGAGATTTAAAAAGAGCGGGAGCTGGGAGCCGGAGCAGAGATTTAAAAAGAGCGGGAGCTGAGAGTCGGAGCAGAGATTTAAAAAGCGAGGGAGCTGCGAGTCGGAGCGGAGATTTAAAAAGAGCGGGAGCTGAGAGTCAGAGCGGAGATTTAATAAGAGCAGGAGCTGAGTGTCAGAGCGGAGATTTAAAAAGAGCAGGAGCTGAGTGTCAGAGTGGCGATTTAAAAAGAGCAGGAGCTGCGAGCCGGAGCGGAGATTTAGAAAGAGCAGGAGCTGAGAGTCGGAGCAGAGATTTAAACAGAGCGGGAGCTGAGCGTCAGAGCGGAGATTTAAAAAGAGCAGGAGCTGCGAGCCGGAGCGGAGATTTAAAAAGAGCAGGAGCTGAGAGTCAGAGCGGAGATTTAAAAAGAGCTGGAGCTGGGAGTCGGAGCAGAGATTTAAAAAGAGCCGGAGCTGCGTGTCGTAGCGGAGATTTAAAAAGAGTGGGAGCTTTGAGTTGGAGCAGAGATTTAAAAAGAGCGGGAGGTAGGAGTCAGAGCAGAGATTTAAAAAGAGCGGGAGCTGGGAGTCGGAGCAGAGATTAAAAAAGAGCGGAAGCTGTGAGTCGGAGCAAGATTTAAAAAGCGCGGCAGCTGCGAACCGGAGCGGAGATTTAAAATGCACGCGAGCTGAGAGTCGCGGAGATTTAAAATGCACGCGAGCTGAGAGTCGCGGAGATTTAAAAAGAGCGGGAGCTGAGAGTCAGAGCGGAGATTTAAAAAGAGCAGGAGCTGAGTGTCGGTGCGGAGATTTAAAAAGAGCGGGAGCTGAGTGTCAGAGTGGAGATTTAAAAAGAGCAGGAGCTGCGAGCCGGAGCGGAGATTTAAAAAGAGTAGGAGCTGAGAGTCAGAGCGGAGATATAAAAAGAGCCGGAACTGGGAGTCGGAGCAGAGATTTAAAAAGAGCCGGAGCTGCGAGTCGGAGAGGAGATTTAAAAAGAGCAGGAGCTGAGAGTCAGAGCGGAGATTTAAAAAGAGCGGGAGCTGAGAGACAGAGCGGAGATTTAAAAAGAGCGGGAGCTGAGAGTCAGAGCGGAGATTTAAAAAGAGCGGGAGATGAGAGTCAGAGCGGAGATTTAAAAAGAGCGGGAGCTGAGAGTCAGAGCGGAGATTTAAAAAGAGCGGGAGCTGAGAGTCAGAGCAGAGATTTAAAAATAGCGGGAGCTGAGAGTCAGGGCGGAGATTTAAAAAGAGCGGGAGATGGGAGTCGCAGCAGAGATTTAAAAATAGTGGGAGCTGAGAGTCAGAGCAGAGATTTAAAAAGAGCAGGAGCTGAGAGTCAAGGCAGAGATTTAAAAAGAGCGGGTGCTGAGAGTCACAGCGGAGATTTAAAAAGAGCGGGAACTGAGAGTCAGAGCGGGGATTTAAAAAGAGCGGGAGCTGAGAGACGGAGCGGAGATTTAAAAACAGCAGGAGCTGCGTGTCGGAGCGGGAGATTTAAAAAGAGTGGGAGCTTAGAGTCAGAGCGGGAGATTTAAAAAGAGTGGGAGCTGAGATTCAGAGCGGAGATTTTAAAAGAGCGGGAGCTTAGAGTCAGAGCGGAGATTTAAAAAGAGCCGGAGCTGGGAGTCGGAGCAGAGATTTATAAAGCGCGGGAGCTGCGAATCGAAGCGGAGATTTAATAAGAGCAGGAGCTGCGAGCCGGAGCGGAGATTTAAAAAGAGCAGGAGCTGAGAGTCAGAGCGGAGATTTAAAAAGAGCCGGAGCTGGGAGTCGGAGCAGAGATTTAAAAAGAGCCGGAGCTGCGTGTCGTAGCGGAGATTTAAAAAGAGTGGGAGCTTTTTGTCGGAGCAGAGATTTAAAAAGAGCGGGAGCTGAGAGTCGGAGCAGAGATTTAAAAAGCGAGGGAGCTGCGAGTCGGAGCGGAGATTTAAAAAGAGTGGGAGCTGAGAGTCAGAGCGGAGATTTAATAAGAGCACGTGTAGTGTCTCCCACCCACCCTCCTCCTCTAACCTAATAATAAGACCCATTGGTGAAAGGTAAGTGCCATATTATATTATTAGCATTGTGCAGGCCAAGGATTGGAGGTGGAGGAGCAGTCTCTGTCAGCGAGAGAACCTGAGAACATCTCAGAAGGTAAGCAAGTGATTTTTACTTTTATACCTTTTTTTCAAATTGTGTGTGTCGGGGGGAAACTGAAGTGACATCACAGAAAAGCTGTGACCTGAGTGGCTGGTTGGGATTCTAACCTAAATTTTTTTGAATATTTGGGAACTAATTAAACATAATAACTTAATTATAATTTAGAGGATATCTAAGCCAGAGATCGGAGGATATTATAGTTAGCTATCGCATTTCTATTAGAAATCTAGTGCTAGGAAACAGATAGTTGACAGTAACTTTGTAATTTAAAAAAAAAAGTATTTATAAAAAAAAAAGAAAAATTTTAATTTTAATTAATTGACGCAATGTCAGTTAGAGGGGTGCTGTGCTCTGACTGTGAGATGTGGCAGGTCCGGGAGGCTTCCAGCGTCCCGGATGGCTTCACCTGCAGAAAGTGCACCCAACTGCAGCTCCTCACAGACCGCATGGTTCGGTTGGAGCAGCAATTGGATGCACTTAGGAGCACGCAGGTGGCGGAAAGCGTCATAGATCGCAGTTATGTAAGTGTGGTCACACCCAAGGTGCAGGCAGAGAAATGGGTGACCACCAGAAAGGGCAGGCAGTCAGTGCAGGAATCCCCTGTGGTTGTCCCCCTCTCGAACAGATATACCCCTTTGGATACTGTCGGGGGGGATAGCCTATCAGGGGAAAACAGCAGCAGCCAGAGCAGTGGCACCACGGCTGGCTCTGATGTTCAGAAGGGAGGGTCAAAGCGCAGAAGAGTAATAGTTATAGGGGACTCTATAGTCAGGGGAACAGATAGGCGCTTCTGTGGACGTGAAAGAGACTCCAGGATGGTATGTTGCCTCCCTGGTGCCAGGGTCCAGGATGTCTCCGAACGGGTAGAGGGAATCCTGAAGGTGGAGGGCAAACAGGTAGAGGTCGTTGTACATATTGGTACTAACGACATAGGCAGGAAGGGGCATGAGGTCCTGCAGCAGGAGTTCAGGGAGCTAGGCAGAAAGTTAAAAGACAGGACCTCGAGGGTTGTAATCTCGGGATTACTCCCTGTGCCACGTGCCAGTGAGGCTAGAAATAGGAAGATAGAGCAGACAAACACGTGGCTAAACAGCTGGTGTAGGAGGGAGGGTTTCTGTTATCTGGACCACTGGGAGCTCTTCCGGGGCAGGTGTGACCTGTATAAGATGGACGGGTTGCATCTAAACCGGAGAGGCATAAATACCCTGGCCGCGAGATTTGCTAGTGTCACACGGGAGGGTTTAAACTAGTATGGCAGGGGGGTGGGCACGGGAGCAATAGGTCAGAAGGTGAGAGCGTTGAGGGAGAACTAGGGAATAGGGACAGTGTGGCTCTGAGGCAGAGCAGACGGGGAGAAGTTGCTGAACACAGCGGGTCTGGTGGCCTGAAGTGCATATGTTTTAATGCAAGGAGCATTACGGGTAAGGCAGATGAACTTAGAGCTTGGATTACTACTTGGAACTATGATGTTGTTGCCATTACAGAGACCTGGTTGAGGGAAGGGCAGGATTGGCAGCTAAACGTTCCAGGATTTAGATGTTTCAGGCGGGATAGAGGGGGATGTAAAAGGGGAGGCGGAGTTGCGCTACTTGTTCAGGAGAGTATCACAGCTATACAGCGAGAGGACACCTCAGAGGGCAGTGAGGCTATATGGGTAGAGATCAGGAATAAGAAGGGTGCAGTCACAATGTTGGGGGTATACTACAGGCCTCCCAACAGCCAGCGGGAGATAGAGGAGCAGATAGGTAGACAGATTTTGGAAAAGAGTAAAAACAACAGGGTTGTGGTGATGGGAGACTTCAACTTCCCCAATATTGACTGGGACTCACTTAGTGCCAGGGGCTTAGACGGGGCAGAGTTTGTAAGGAGCATCCAGGAGGGCTTCTTAAAACAATATGTAAACAGTCCAACTAGGGAAGGGGCGGTACTGGACCTGGTATTGGGGAATGAGCCCGGCCAGGTGGTAGATGTTTCAGTAGGGGAGCATTTCGGTAACAGTGACCACAATTCAGTAAGTTTTAATGTACTGGTGGACAAGGATAAGAGTCCGAGGATGAATGTGCTAAATTGGGGGAAGGCTAATTATAACAATATTAGGCGGGAACTGAAGAACATAGATTGGGGGCGGATGTTTGAGGGCAAATCAACATCTGACATGTGGGAGGCTTTCAAGTGTCAGTTGATAGGAATACAGGACAGGCATGTTCCTGTGAGGAAGAAAGATAAATACGGCAATTTTCGGGAACCTTGGATGACGAATGATATTGTAGGCCTCGTCAAAAAGAAAAAGGAGGCATTTGTCAGGGCTAAAAGGCTGGGAACAGACGAAGCCTGTGTGGCATATAAGGAAAGTAGGAAGGAACTTAAGCAGGGAGTCAGGAGGGCTAGAAGGGGTCATGAAAAGTCATTGGCAAATAGGGTTAAGGAAAATCCCAAGGCTTTTTACACTTACATAAAAAGCAAGAGGGTAGCCAGGGAAAGGGTTGGCCCACTGAAGGATAGGCAAGGGAATCTATGTGTGGAGCCAGAGGAAATGGGCGAGGTACTAAATGAATACTTTGCATCAGTATTCACCAAAGAGAAGGAATTGGTAGATGTTGAGTCTGGAGAAGGGGGTGTAGATAGCCTGGGTCACATTGTGATCCAAAAAGACGAGGTGTTGGGTGTCTTAAAAAATATTAAGGTAGATAAGGCCCCAGGGCCGGATGGGATCTACCCCAGAATACTGAAGGAGGCTGGAGAGGAAATTGCTGAGGCCTTGACAGAAATCTTTGGATCCTCGCTGTCTTCAGGGGATGTCCCGGAGGACTGGAGAATAGCCAATGTTGTTCCTCTGTTTAAGAAGGGTGGCAGGGATAATCCCGGGAACTACAGGCCGGTGAGCCTTACTTCAGTGGTAGGGAAATTACTGGAGAGAATTCTTCGAGACAGGATCTACTCCCATTTGGAAGCAAATGGACGTATTAGTGAGAGGCAGCACGGTTTTGTGAAGGGGAGGTCGTGTCTCACTAACTTGATAGAGTTTTTCGAGGAGGTCACTAAGATGATTGATGCAGGTAGGGCAGTAGATGTTGTCTATATGGACTTCAGTAAGGCCTTTGACAAGGTCCCTCATGGTAGACTAGTACAAAAGGTGAAGTCACACGGGATCAGGGGTGAACTGGCAAGGTGGATACAGAACTGGCTAGGCCATAGAAGGCAGAGGGTAGCAATGGAGGGATGCTTTTCTAATTGGAGGGCTGTGACCAGTGGTGTTCCACAGGGATCAGTGCTGGGACCTTTGCTCTTTGTAGTATATATAAATGATTTGGAGGAAAATGTAACTGGTCTGATTAGTAAGTTTGCAGACGACACAAAGGTTGGTGGAATTGCGGATAGCGATGAGGACTGTCTGAGGATACAGCAGGATTTAGATTGTCTGGAGACTTGGGCGGAGAGATGGCAGATGGAGTTTAACCTGGACAAATGTGAGGTAATGCATTTTGGAAGGGCTAATGCAGGTAGGGAATATACAGTGAATGGTAGAACCCTCAAGAGTATTGAAAGTCAAAGAGATCTCGGAGTACAGGTCCACAGATCACTGAAAGGGGCTACACAGGTGGAGAAGGTAGTCAAGAAGGCATACGGCATGCTTGCCTTCATTGGCCGGGGCATTGAGTATAAGAATTGGCAAGTCATGTTGCAGCTGTATAGAACCTTAGTTAGGCCACACTTGGAGTATAGTGTTCAATTCTGGTCGCCACACTACCAGAAGGATGTGGAGGCTTTAGAGAGGGTGCAGAAGAGATTTACCAGAATGTTGCCTGGTATGGAGGGCATAAGCTATGAGGAGCGATTGAATAAACTCGGTTTGTTCTCACTGGAACGAAGGAGGTTGAGGGACGACCTGATAGAGGTATACAAAATTATGAGGGGCATAGACAGAGTGGATAGTCAGAGGCTTTTCCCCAGGGTAGAGGGGTCAATTACTAGGGGGCATAGGTTTAAGGTGAGAGGGGCAAAGTTTAGAGCAGATGTACGAGGCAAGTTTTTTACGCAGAGGGTAGTGGGTGCCTGGAACTCACTACCGGAGGAGGTAGTGGAGGCAGGGACGATAGGGACATTTAAGGGGCATCTTGACAAATATATGAATAGGATGGGAATAGAAGGATACGGACCCAGGAAGTGTAGAAGATTGTAGTTTAGTCGGGCAGTATGGTCGGCACGGGCTTGGAGGGCCGAAGGGCCTGTTCCTGTGCTGTACATTTCTTTGTTCTTTGTTTGTTCTTTGAGCTGAGTGTCAGAGCGGAGATTTAAAAAGAGCAGGAGCTGAGTGTCAGAGTGGCGATTTAAAAAGAGCAGGAGCTGCGAGCCGGAGCGGAGATTTAAAAAGAGCAGGAGCTGAGAGTCGGAGCGGAGATTTAAAAAGAGCGGGAGCTGAGAGTCTGAGCAGAGATTTAAAAAGAGCGGGAGCTGAGAGTCGGAGCAGAGATTTAAAAAGAGCGGGAGCTGAGTGTCAGAGCGGAGATTTAAAAAGAGCAGAAGCTGCGAGCCGGAGCGGAGATTTAAAAAGAGCAGGAGCTGAGAGTCAGAGCGGAGATTTAAAAAGAGCAGGAGCTTTGAGTTGGAGCAGAGATTTAAAAAGAGCGGGAGGTGGGAGTCGGAGCAGAGATTTAAATAGAGCGGGAGCTGGGAGTCGGAGCAGAGATTAAAAAAGAGCGGGAGCTGGGAGTCGGAGCAAGATTTAAAAAGCGCGGCAGCTGCGAACCGGAGCGGAGATTTAAAATGCACGCGAGCTGAGAGTCGCGGAGATTTAAAATGCACGCGAGCTGAGAGTCGCGAGATTTAAAAAGAGCGGGAGCTGAGAGTCAGAGCGGAGATTTAAAAAGAGCAGGAGCTGAGTGTCGGAGCGGAGATTTAAAAAGAGCGGGAGCTGAGTGTCAGAGTGGAGATTTAAAAAGAGCAGGAGCTGAGACTCAGAGCGGAGATTTAAAAAGAGCGGGAGCTGAGAGTCAGAGCGGAGATTTAAAAAGAGCGGGAGATGAGAGTTGGAGCGGAGATTTAAAAAGAGCGGGAGCTGAGACTCAGAGCGGAGATTTAAAAAGAGCGGGAGCTGAGAGTCAGAGCAGAGATTTAAAAATAGCGGGAGCTGAGAGTCAGGGAGGAGATTTAAAAAGAGCGGGAGATGGGAGTCGCAGCAGAGATTTAAAAATAGTGGGAGCTGAGAGTCAGAGCAGAGATTTAAAAAGAGCAGGAGCTGAGAGTCAAGGCGGAGATTTAAAAAGAGCGGGAGCTGAGAGTCACAGCGGAGATTTAATAAGAGCGGGAGCAGAGAGTCAGAGCGGGGATTTAAAAAGAGCGGGAGCTGAGAGTCGGAGCGGAGATTTAAAAACAGCAGGAGCTGCATGTCGGAGCGGGAGATTTAAAAAGAGTGGGAGCTGAGAGTCAGAGCGGGAGATTTAAAAAGAGTGGGAGCTGAGATTCAGAGCGGAGATTTTAAAAGAGCGGAAGCTTAGAGTCAGAGCGGAGATTTAAAAAGAGCCGGAGCTGGGAGTCGGAGCAGAGATTTAAAACGCGCGGGAGCTGAGAGTCGGAGCGGAGATTTAAAAAGAGCCGGAGCTGAGAGTCGGAGCAGAGAATTAAAAAGAGCGGGAGCTGCGAGTCGGAGCGGAGATTTAAAAAGCGCGGGAGCTGGGAGTCTGAGCATAGATTTAAAAAGAGCGGGAGCTGAGAGTCGGAGCAGAGATTTAAAAAGAGCGGGAGCTGGGAGTCGGAGCAGAGATTTAAAAAGATCGGGACCTGGGAGTCGGAGCAGAGATTTAAAAAGAGCGGGAGCTGAGAGTCGGATCTGAGATTTAAAAAGATCGGGAGCTGGGTGTCGGAGCAGAGATTTAAAAAGAGCGGGAGCTGGGAGTCGGAGCAGAGATTTAAAAAGAGCAGGAGCTGAGAGTCAGAGCGGAGATTTAAAAAGAGCTGGAGCTGGGAGTCGGAGCAGAGATTTAAAAAGAGCCGGAGCTGCGTGTCGTAGCGGAGATTTAAAAAGAGTGGGAGCTTTGAGTTGGAGCAGAGATTTAAAAAGAGCGGGAGGTGGGAGTCAGAGCAGAGATTTAAAAAGAGCGGGAGCTGGGAGTCGGAGCAGAGATTAAAAAAGAGCGGAAGCTGGGAGTCGGAGCAAGATTTAAAAAGCGCGGCAGCTGCGAACCGGAGCGGAGATTTAAAATGCACGCGAGCTGAGAGTCGCGGAGATTTAAAATGCACGCGAGCTGAGAGTCGCGGAGATTTAAAAAGAGCGGGAGCTGAGAGTCAGAGCGGAGATTTAAAAAGAGCAGGAGCTGAGTGTCGGTGCGGAGATTTAAAAAGAGCGGGAGCTGAGTGTCAGAGTGGAGATTTAAAAAGAGCAGGAGCTGCGAGCCGGAGCGGAGATTTAAAAAGAGTAGGAGCTGAGAGTCAGAGCGGAGATATAAAAAGAGCCGGAACTGGGAGTCGGAGCAGAGATTTAAAAAGAGCCGGAGCTGCGAGTCGGAGGGGAGATTTAAAAAGAGCAGGAGCTGAGAGTCAGAGCGGAGATTTAAAAAGAGCGGGAGCTGAGAGTCAGAGCGGAGATTTAAAAAGAGCGGGAGATGAGAGTCGGAGCGGAGATTTAAAAAGAGCGGGAGCTGAGAGTCAGAGCGGAGATTTAAAAAGAGCGGGAGCTGAGAGTCAGAGCAGAGATTTAAAAATAGCGGGAGCTGAGAGTCAGGGCGGAGATTTAAAAACAGCGGGAGATGGGAGTCGCAGCAGAGATTTAAAAATAGTGGGAGCTGAGAGTCAGAGCAGAGATTTAAAAAGAGCAGGAGCTGAGAGTCAAGGCAGAGATTTAAAAAGAGTGGGAGCTGAGAGTCAGAGCGGGAGATTTAAAAAGAGTGGGAGCTGAGATTCAGAGCGGAGATTTTAAAAGAGCGGGAGCTTAGAGTCAGAGCGGAGATTTAAAAAGAGCCGGAGCTGGGAGTCGGAGCAGAGATTTATAAAGCGCGGGAGCTGCGAATCGAAGCGGAGATTCAATAAGAGCAGGAGCTGCGAGCCGGAGCGGAGATTTAAAAAGAGCAGGAGCTGAGAGTCAGAGCGGAGATTTAAAAAGAGCCGGAGCTGGGAGTCGGAGTAGAGATTTAAAAAGAGCCGGAGCTGCGTGTCGTAGCGGAGATTTAAAAAGAGTGGGAGCTTTTTGTCGGAGCAGAGATTTAAAAAGAGCGGGAGCTGAGAGTCGGAGCAGAGATTTAAAAAGCGAGTGAGCTGCGAGTCGGAGCGGAGATTTAAAAAGAGTGGGAGCTGAGAGTCAGAGCGGAGATTTAATAAGAGCAGCAGCTGAGTGTCAGAGCGGAGATTTAAAAAGAGCAGGAGCTGAGTGTCAGAGTGGCGATTTAAAAAGAGCAGGAGCTGCGAGCCGGAGCGGAGATTTAAAAAGAGCAGGAGCTGAGAGTCGGAGCGGAGATTTAAAAAGAGCGGGAGCTGAGAGTCTGAGCAGAGATTTAAAAAGAGCGGGAGCTGAGAGTCGGAGCAGAGATTTAAAAAGAGCGGGAGCTGAGTGTCAGAGCGGAGATTTAAAAAGAGCAGAAGCTGCGAGCCGGAGCGGAGATTTAAAAAGTGCAGGAGCTGAGAGTCAGAGCGGAGATTTAAAAAGAGCGGGAGCTTTGAGTTGGAGCAGAGATTTAAAAAGAGCGGGAGGTGGGAGTCGGAGCAGAGATTTAAATAGAGCGGGAGCTGGGAGTCGGAGCAGAGATTAAAAAAGAGCGGGAGCTGGGAGTCGGAGCAAGATTTAAAAAGCGCGGCAGCTGCGAACCGGAGCGGAGATTTAAAATGCACGCGAGCTGAGAGTCGCGGAGATTTAAAATGCACGCGAGCTGAGAGTCGCGAGATTTAAAAAGAGCGGGAGCTGAGAGTCAGAGCGGAGATTTAAAAAGAGCAGGAGCTGAGTGTCGGAGCGGAGATTTAAAAAGAGCGGGAGCTGAGTGTCAGAGTGGAGATTTAAAAAGAGCAGGAGCTGCGAGCCGGAGCGGAGATTTAAAAAGAGTAGGAGCTGAGAGTCAGAGCGGAGATTTAAAAAGAGCCGGAACTGGGAGTCGGAGCAGAGATTTAAAAAGAGCCGGAGCTGCGAGTCGGAGAGGAGATTTAAAAAGAGCAGGAGCTGAGAGTCAGAGCGGAGATTTAAAAAGAGCGGGAGCTGAGAGACAGAGCGGAGATTTAAAAAGAGCGGGAGCTGAGAGTCAGAGCGGAGATTTAAAAAGAGCGGGAGATGAGAGTTGGAGCGGAGATTTAAAAAGAGCGGGAGCTGAGACTCAGAGCGGAGATTTAAAAAGAGCGGGAGCTGAGAGTCAGAGCAGAGATTTAAAAATAGCGGGAGCTGAGAGTCAGGGAGGAGATTTAAAAAGAGCGGGAGATGGGAGTCGCAGCAGAGATTTAAAAATAGTGGGAGCTGAGAGTCAGAGCAGAGATTTAAAAAGAGCAGGAGCTGAGAGTCAAGGCGGAGATTTAAAAAGAGCGGGAGCTGAGAGTCACAGCGGAGATTTAAAAAGAGCGGGAGCTGAGAGTCAGAGCGGGGATTTAAAAAGAGCGGGAGCTGAGAGTCGGAGCGGAGATTTAAAAACAGCAGGAGCTGCATGTCGGAGCGGGAGATTTAAAAAGAGTGGGAGCTGAGAGTCAGAGCGGGAGATTTAAAAAGTGTGGGAGCTGAGATTCAGAGCGGAGATTTTAAAAGAGCGGAAGCTTAGAGTCAGAGCGGAGATTTAAAAAGAGCCGGAGCTGGGAGTCGGAGCAGAGATTTAAAAAGCGCGGGAGCTGAGAGTCGGAGCGGAGATTTAAAAAGAGCCGGAGCTGAGAGTCGGAGCAGAGAATTAAAAAGAGCGGGAGCTGCGAGTCGGAGCGGAGATTTAAAAAGCGCGGGAGCTGGGAGTCTGAGCATAGATTTAAAAAGAGCGGGAGCTGAGAGTCGGAGCAGAGATTTAAAAAGAGCGGGAGCTGGGAGTCGGAGCAGAGATTTAAAAAGATCGGGACCTGGGAGTCGGAGCAGAGATTTAAAAAGAGCGGGAGCTGAGAGTCGGATCTGAGATTTAAAAAGATCGGGAGCTGGGTGTCGGAGCAGAGATTTAAAAAGAGCGGGAGCTGGGAGTTGGAGCAGAGATTTAAAAAGAGCAGGAGCTGGGAGTCGGAGCAGAGATTTAAAAAGAGCGGGAGCTGGGAATCGGAGCAGAGATTTAAAAAGCGCGGGAGCTGCGAATCGGAGCGGAGATTTAAAATGCGCGTGAGCTGAGAGTCACGGAGATATAAAAAGAGCGGGGGCTGTGAGTCGGAGCAGAGATTTAAAAAGAGCGGGAGCTGAGAGTCGGAGCGGAGATTTAAAAAGATCGGGAGCTGGGAGTCGGAGCAGAGGTTTACAAAGAGCAGGAGCGGCGAGTCGGAGCGGAGATTTAAAAAGAGCGGGAGCTGAGAGACAGAGCGGAGATTTAAAAAGAGCGGGAGCTGCGAGTCGGAGCGGTGATTTAAAAAGAGCGGGAGCTGAGAGTCAGAGCGGAGATTTAAAAAGAGCAGGAGCTGAGTGTCAGAGCGGAGATTTAAAAAGAGCGGGAGCTGAGTGTCAGAGCGGAGATTTAAAAAGAGCAGGAGCTGCGAGACGGAGCGGAGGTTTAAAAAGAGCAGGAGCTGAGAGTCAGAGCAGAGATTTAAAAAGAGCGGGAGCTGGGAGTCGGAGCAGAGATTTAAAAAGAGCCGGAGCTGCGTGTCGTAGCGGAGATTTAAAAAGAGTGGGAGCTGTGAGTCGGAGCAGAGATTTTAAAAAAACGGGAGCTGGGAGTCGGAGCAGAGATTTAAAAAGAGCAGGAGCTGGGAGTCGGAGCAGAGATTTAAAAAGAGCGGGAGCTGGGAGTCGGAGCAGAGATTTAAAAAGCGTGGAAGCTGCGAATTGGAGCGGAGGTTTAAAATGCGCGCGAGCTGTGAGTCGCGGAGATTTAAAAAGAGCGGGAGCTGAGAGTCAGAGCGGAGATTTATTAAGAGCGAGTGCTGCGATTCGAAGCGGAGATTTAAAAAGAGCAGGAGCTGCGTGTCGTAGCGGAGATTTAAAAAGAGTGGGAGCTTTTTGTCGGAGCAGAGATTTAAAAAGAGCGGGAGCTGAGAGTCGGAGCAGAGATTTAAAAAGCGAGTGAGCTGCGAGTCGGAGCGGAGATTTAAAAAGAGTGGGAGCTGAGAGTCAGAGCGGAGATTTAATAAGAGCAGCAGCTGAGTGTCAGAGCGGAGATTTAAAAAGAGCAGGAGCTGAGTGTCAGAGTGGCGATTTAAAAAGAGCAGGAGCTGCGAGCCGGAGCGGAGATTTAAAAAGAGCAGGAGCTGAGAGTCGGAGCGGAGATTTAAAAAGAGCGGGAGCTGAGAGTCTGAGCAGAGATTTAAAAAGAGCGGGAGCTGAGAGTCGGAGCAGAGATTTAAAAAGAGCGGGAGCTGAGTGTCAGAGCGGAGATTTAAAAAGAGCAGAAGCTGCGAGCCGGAGCGGAGATTTAAAAAGTGCAGGAGCTGAGAGTCAGAGCGGAGATTTAAAAAGAGCGGGAGCTTTGAGTTGGAGCAGAGATTTAAAAAGAGCGGGAGGTGGGAGTCGGAGCAGAGATTTAAATAGAGCGGGAGCTGGGAGTCGGAGCAGAGATTAAAAAAGAGCGGGAGCTGGGAGTCGGAGCAAGATTTAAAAAGCGCGGCAGCTGCGAACCGGAGCGGAGATTTAAAATGCACGCGAGCTGAGAGTCGCGGAGATTTAAAATGCACGCGAGCTGAGAGTCGCGAGATTTAAAAAGAGCGGGAGCTGAGAGTCAGAGCGGAGATTTAAAAAGAGCAGGAGCTGAGTGTCGGAGCGGAGATTTAAAAAGAGCGGGAGCTGAGTGTCAGAGTGGAGATTTAAAAAGAGCAGGAGCTGCGAGCCGGAGCGGAGATTTAAAAAGAGTAGGAGCTGAGAGTCAGAGCGGAGATTTAAAAAGAGCCGGAACTGGGAGTCGGAGCAGAGATTTAAAAAGAGCCGGAGCTGCGAGTCGGAGAGGAGATTTAAAAAGAGCAGGAGCTGAGAGTCAGAGCGGAGATTTAAAAAGAGCGGGAGCTGAGAGACAGAGCGGAGATTTAAAAAGAGCGGGAGCTGAGAGTCAGAGCGGAGATTTAAAAAGAGCGGGAGATGAGAGTTGGAGCGGAGATTTAAAAAGAGCGGGAGCTGAGACTCAGAGCGGAGATTTAAAAAGAGCGGGAGCTGAGAGTCAGAGCAGAGATTTAAAAATAGCGGGAGCTGAGAGTCAGGGAGGAGATTTAAAAAGAGCGGGAGATGGGAGTCGCAGCAGAGATTTAAAAATAGTGGGAGCTGAGAGTCAGAGCAGAGATTTAAAAAGAGCAGGAGCTGAGAGTCAAGGCGGAGATTTAAAAAGAGCGGGAGCTGAGAGTCACAGCGGAGATTTAAAAAGAGCGGGAGCTGAGAGTCAGAGCGGGGATTTAAAAAGAGCGGGAGCTGAGAGTCGGAGCGGAGATTTAAAAACAGCAGGAGCTGCATGTCGGAGCGGGAGATTTAAAAAGAGTGGGAGCTGAGAGTCAGAGCGGGAGATTTAAAAAGTGTGGGAGCTGAGATTCAGAGCGGAGATTTTAAAAGAGCGGAAGCTTAGAGTCAGAGCGGAGATTTAAAAAGAGCCGGAGCTGGGAGTCGGAGCAGAGATTTAAAAAGCGCGGGAGCTGAGAGTCGGAGCGGAGATTTAAAAAGAGCCGGAGCTGAGAGTCGGAGCAGAGAATTAAAAAGAGCGGGAGCTGCGAGTCGGAGCGGAGATTTAAAAAGCGCGGGAGCTGGGAGTCTGAGCATAGATTTAAAAAGAGCGGGAGCTGAGAGTCGGAGCAGAGATTTAAAAAGAGCGGGAGCTGGGAGTCGGAGCAGAGATTTAAAAAGATCGGGACCTGGGAGTCGGAGCAGAGATTTAAAAAGAGCGGGAGCTGAGAGTCGGATCTGAGATTTAAAAAGATCGGGAGCTGGGTGTCGGAGCAGAGATTTAAAAAGAGCGGGAGCTGGGAGTTGGAGCAGAGATTTAAAAAGAGCAGGAGCTGGGAGTCGGAGCAGAGATTTAAAAAGAGCGGGAGCTGGGAATCGGAGCAGAGATTTAAAAAGCGCGGGAGCTGCGAATCGGAGCGGAGATTTAAAATGCGCGTGAGCTGAGAGTCACGGAGATATAAAAAGAGCGGGGGCTGTGAGTCGGAGCAGAGATTTAAAAAGAGCGGGAGCTGAGAGTCGGAGCGGAGATTTAAAAAGATCGGGAGCTGGGAGTCGGAGCAGAGGTTTACAAAGAGCAGGAGCGGCGAGTCGGAGCGGAGATTTAAAAAGAGCGGGAGCTGAGAGACAGAGCGGAGATTTAAAAAGAGCGGGAGCTGCGAGTCGGAGCGGTGATTTAAAAAGAGCGGGAGCTGAGAGTCAGAGCGGAGATTTAAAAAGAGCAGGAGCTGAGTGTCAGAGCGGAGATTTAAAAAGAGCGGGAGCTGAGTGTCAGAGCGGAGATTTAAAAAGAGCAGGAGCTGCGAGACGGAGCGGAGGTTTAAAAAGAGCAGGAGCTGAGAGTCAGAGCAGAGATTTAAAAAGAGCGGGAGCTGGGAGTCGGAGCAGAGATTTAAAAAGAGCCGGAGCTGCGTGTCGTAGCGGAGATTTAAAAAGAGTGGGAGCTGTGAGTCGGAGCAGAGATTTTAAAAAAACGGGAGCTGGGAGTCGGAGCAGAGATTTAAAAAGAGCAGGAGCTGGGAGTCGGAGCAGAGATTTAAAAAGAGCGGGAGCTGGGAGTCGGAGCAGAGATTTAAAAAGCGTGGAAGCTGCGAATTGGAGCGGAGGTTTAAAATGCGCGCGAGCTGTGAGTCGCGGAGATTTAAAAAGAGCGGGAGCTGAGAGTCAGAGCGGAGATTTATTAAGAGCGAGTGCTGCGATTCGAAGCGGAGATTTAAAAAGAGCAGGAGCTGAGAGTCAGAGCGGAGATTTATAAAGAGCGGGAGCGGCGAGTCGGAGCGGAGATTTAAAAAGAGCGGGAGCTGAGAGACAGAGCGGAAATTTAAAAAGAGCGGGAGCTGCGTGTCCGTGCGGAGATTTAAAATGCACACGAGCTGAGAGTCGCGGAGATTTAAAAAGAGCGGGAGCTGAGAGTCAGAGCGGAGATTTATAAAGAGCGGGAGCGGCGAGTCGGAGAGGAGATTTAAAAAGAGCAGGAGCTGAGAGTCAGAGCGGAGATTTAAAAAGAGCGGGAGCTGAGAGACAGAGCTGAGATTTAAAAAGAGCGGGAGCTGAGAGTCAGAGCAGAGATTTAAAGATAGTGGGAGCTGAGAGTCAAGGCAGAGATTTGAAAAGAGCGGGAGCTGAGAGTCACAGCGGAGATTTAAAAAGAGCGGGAGCTGAGAGTCAGAGCGGGCATTTCAAAAGAGCGGGAGCTGAGAGTCGGAGCGGAGATTTAAAAACAGCAGGAGCTGCGTGTCGGAGCGGGAGATTTAAAAAGAGTGGGAGCTGAGAGTCAGAGCGGGAGATTTAAAAAGAGTGGGAGCTGAGATTCAGAGCGGAGATTTTAAAAGAGCGGGAGCTTAGAGTCAGAGCGGAGATTTAAAAAGAGCCGGAGCTGGGAGTCGGAGCAGAGATTTTAAAAGAGCCGGAGCTGCGTGTCGTAGCGGAGATTTAAAAAGAGTGGGAGCTTTTAGTCGGAGCAGAGATTTAAAATGAGCGGGAGGTGGGAGTCGGAGCAGAGATTTAAAAAGAGCGGGAGCTGGGAGCCGGAGCAGAGATTTAAAAAGAGCGGGAGCTGGGAGTCGGAGCAGAGATTTAAAAAGCGAGGGAGCTGCGAATGGGAGCGGAGATTTAAAATGCACGCGAGCTGAGAGTCGCGGAGATTTAAAAAGAGCGGGAGCTGAGAGTCAGAGCGGAGATTTATAAAGAGCGGGAGCGGCGAGTCGGAGCGGAGATTTAAAAAGAGCGGGCGCTGAGAGACAGAGCGGAGATTTAAAAAGAGCGGGAGCTGCGTGTCGGAGCGGAGATTTAAAAAGAGCGGGAGCTGAAAGTTAGAGCAGAGATTTAAAAGTTGCGGATGCTGTGAGACGGAGCGGAGATTTAAAAAGCGCGGGAGCTGGGATTCGTAGCGGAGATTTAAAAAGAGAGGGAGCTGCGAGTCAGAGCGAAGATTTAAAAAGAACGGGAGCTGAGAGTCGGAGCGTAGATTTAAAAAGAGCGGGAGCTGACAATCAGAGCGGAGATTTAAAAAGAGCGGGAGCTCAGAGTCAGAGCGGAGATTTAAAAAGAGCGGGAGCTGAGAGTCGGAGCGGAGATTTAAAAAAAGCTGGATCTGCGAGTCGCTGCGGAGATTTATAAAGAGGGGGAGCTGCGAGTCGGAGCGGAGATTTAAAAAGAGCGGAAGATGAGTGTCAGAGTGGAGATTTAAAAAGAGCAGGAGCTGAGCGTCAGAGCGGAGATTTAAAAAGAGCGGGAGCTGAGAGTCAGAGCGGAGATTTAAAAAGAGAGGGAGCTGCGAGTCGGAGCGGAGATTTAAAAAGAGCAGGAGCTGTGAGTCGGAGCGGAGATTTAAAAAGAACGGGAGCTGAGAGTCAGGCCGGAGATTTAAAAAGAGCGGGAGCTGGGAGTCGGAGCAGAGATTTAAAAATATCGGGAGATGAGAGTCAGAGCGGAGATTTAAAAAGAGCGGGAGATGGGAGTCGCAGCAAGATTTAAAAATAGTGGGAGCTGAGAGTCAGAGCAGAGATTCAAAAAGAGCAGGAGCTGAGAGTCAAGGCGGAGATTTAAAAAGAGCGGGAGCTGAGAGTCACAGCGGAGATTTAAAAAGAGCGGGAGCTGAGAGTCAGACCGGGGATTTAAAAAGAGCGGGAGCTGAGAGTCGGAGCGGAGATTTAAAAACAGCAGGAGCTGCGTGTCGGAGCGGGAGATTTAAAAAGAGTGGGAGCTGAGAGTCAGAGCGGGAGATTTAAAAAGAGTGGGAGCTGAGATTCAGAGCGGAGATTTTAAAAGAGCGGGAGCTCAGAGTCAGAGCGGAGATTTAAAAAGAGCCGGAGCTGGGAGTCGGAGCAGAGATTTAAAAAGAGCCAGAGCTGCGTGTCGGAGCGGAGATTTAAAAAGAGCGGGAGCTGAAAGTCAGAGCAGAGATTTAAAAGTTTAGGGAGCTGTGAGACGGAGCGGAGATTTAAAAAGCGCGGGAGCTGGGATGCGTAGCGGAGATTTAAAAAGAGAGGGAGCTGCGAGTCAGAGCGAAGATTTAAAAAGAGCGGGAGCTGAGAGTCGAGCGGAGATTTAAAAAGAGCAGGAGCTGCGAGTCGGAAAGGAGATTTAAAAAGAGCGGGAGCTGACAGTCAGAACGGAGATTTAAAAAGAGCGGGAGCTCAGAGTCAGAGTGGAGATTTAAAAGAGCGGGAGCTGAGAGTCGGAGCGGAGATTTAAAAATACTGGATCTGCGAGTCGCTGCGGAGATTTATAAAGAGGGGGAGCTGCGAGTCGGAGTGGAGATTTAAAAAGAGCGGAAGATGAGTGTCAGATTGGAGATTTAAAAAGAGCGGGAGCTGAGCGTCAGAGCGGAGATTTAAAAAGAGCGGTAGCTGAGAGTCAGAGCGGCGATTTAAAAAGCGCGGGAGCTGCGAGTCGGAGCGGAGATTTAAAAAGAGTAGGAGCTGCGAGTCGGAGCGGAGATTTAAAAAGAACGGGAGCTGAGAGTCAGGCCGGAGATTTAAAAAGAGCGGGAGCTGCGAGTCGGAGCGGAGATTTAAAAAGAGCAGGAGCTGCGAGTCGGAGCGGAGATTTAAAAAGAACGGGAGCTGAGAGTCAGGCCGGAGATTTAAAAAGAGCGGGAGCTGGGAGTCGGAGCAGTGATTTAAAAAGAACCAGAGCTGCGTGTCGGAGCGGAGATTTAAAAAGAGCGGGAGCTGAAAGTCAGAGCAGCGATTTAAAAGGTGCGGGAGCTGCGAGACGGAGCGGAGATTTAAAAAGCACGGGAGCTGCGAGTCGCTGCGGAGATTTTAAAAGAGCCGGAGCTGCGAGTCTGAGTGGAGATATAAAAAGAGTGGAAGCTGAGAGTCCGAGCGGAGATTTAAAAAGAGCGGGAGTTGAGAGTCGGAGCGGAGATTTAAAAAAACCTGGATCTTCGAGTCGCTGCGGAGATTTATAAAGAGCCGGAGCTGCGTGTCGTAGTGGAGATTTAAAAAGAGCGGAAGATGAGTGTCAGTGTGGATATTTAAAAAGAGCAGGAGCTGAGCGTCAGAGCGGAGATTTAAAAAGAGCGGGAGCTGAGAGTCAGAGCGGAGATTTAAAAAGAGCGGGAGCTGAGAGTCAGAGCGGAGATTTAAAAAGCGCGTGAGCTGCGAGTCGGAGCGGAGATTTAAAAAGAGCAGGAGCTGCGAGTCGGAGCGGAGATTTGAAAAGAGCGGGAGCTGAGAGTCTGAGCAGAGACTTAAAAAGAGCAGGAGCTGAGAGTCAGAACGGGGATTTAAAAAGTGCAGTCGCTGAGAGTCAGAGCGGAGATTTAAAAAGAGCGGGAGCTGAGAGTCGAAGCGGAGATTTAAAAAGAGCGGGAGCTGAAAGTTAGGGCGGAGATTTAAAAAGAGCAGGAGCTGAGAGTCGGAGCGGAGATTTAAAAAGCACGGGAGCTGAGAGGCAGAGCGGGGATTTAAAAAGAGCGGGAGCTGAGAGTCGGAGCGGAGATTTAAAATGCGCCCGAGCTGAGAGTTGGAACGGAGATTTAAAAAGAGCGGGAGCTGAGAGTCAGAGCGGAGATTTATAAAGAGCGGGAGAGGCGAGTCAGAGTGGAGATTTATGAAGAGCGGGAGCTGAGAGTCAGACTGGATATTTAAAAAGTGCGGGAGCTGAGAGTCAGATCAGAGATTTAAAAAGAGCAGGAGCTGAGAGTCAGAGCGGAGATTTAAAAAGTGCAGCAGCTGAGAGTCAGAGCGGAGATTTAAAAAGAGCGGGAGCTGAGAGTCGGAGCGGAGATTTAAAAAGAGCGGGAGCTGAGAGTAAGAGCGGAGATTTATAAAGAGAGGGAGCGGCGAGTCGGAGCGGAGATTTAAAAAGAGCGGGAGCTGAGAGACAGAGCGGAGATTTAAATAGAGCGGGAGCTGAGAGTCAGAGCGTAGATTTAAAAAGAGAGGGAGCTGAGAGTCGGAGCGGAGATTTAAAAAGAGCGGGAGCTGAGAGTCAGAGCGGAGATTTTAAAAGAGCGGGACCTTAGAGTCAGAGCGGAGATTTAAAAAGAGCCGGAGCTGGGAGTCGGAGCAGAGATTTAAAAAGAGCCAGAGCTGCGTGTTGGAGCGGAGATTTAAAAAGAGCGGGAGCTGAAAGTTAGAGCAGAGATTTAAAAGTTGCGGGTGCTGTGAGACGGAGCGGAGATTTAAAAAGCGCGGGAGCTGGGATTCGTAGCGGAGATTTAAAAAGAGAGGGAGCTGCGAGTCGGAGCGGAGATTTAAAAAGAGCGGGAGCTGAGTGTCAGAGTGGAGATTTAAAAAGAGCAGGAGCTGCGAGCCGGAGCGGAGATTTAAAAAGAGTAGGAGCTGAGAGTCAGAGCGGAGATTTAAAAAGAGCCGGAACTGGGAGTCGGAGCAGAGATTTAAAAAGAGCCGGAGCTGCGAGTCGGAGAGGAGATTTAAAAAGAGCAGGAGCTGAGAGTCAGAGCGGAGATTTAAAAAGAGCGGGAGCTGAGAGACAGAGCGGAGATTTAAAAAGAGCGGGAGCTGAGAGTCAGAGCGGAGATTTAAAAAGAGCGGGAGATGAGAGTTGGAGCGGAGATTTAAAAAGAGCGGGAGCTGAGACTCAGAGCGGAGATTTAAAAAGAGCGGGAGCTGAGAGTCAGAGCAGAGATTTAAAAATAGCGGGAGCTGAGAGTCAGGGAGGAGATTTAAAAAGAGCGGGAGATGGGAGTCGCAGCAGAGATTTAAAAATAGTGGGAGCTGAGAGTCAGAGCAGAGATTTAAAAAGAGCAGGAGCTGAGAGTCAAGGCGGAGATTTAAAAAGAGCGGGAGCTGAGAGTCACAGCGGAGATTTAAAAAGAGCGGGAGCTGAGAGTCAGAGCGGGGATTTAAAAAGAGCGGGAGCTGAGAGTCGGAGCGGAGATTTAAAAACAGCAGGAGCTGCATGTCGGAGCGGGAGATTTAAAAAGAGTGGGAGCTGAGAGTCAGAGCGGGAGATTTAAAAAGTGTGGGAGCTGAGATTCAGAGCGGAGATTTTAAAAGAGCGGAAGCTTAGAGTCAGAGCGGAGATTTAAAAAGAGCCGGAGCTGGGAGTCGGAGCAGAGATTTAAAAAGCGCGGGAGCTGAGAGTCGGAGCGGAGATTTAAAAAGAGCCGGAGCTGAGAGTCGGAGCAGAGAATTAAAAAGAGCGGGAGCTGCGAGTCGGAGCGGAGATTTAAAAAGCGCGGGAGCTGGGAGTCTGAGCATAGATTTAAAAAGAGCGGGAGCTGAGAGTCGGAGCAGAGATTTAAAAAGAGCGGGAGCTGGGAGTCGGAGCAGAGATTTAAAAAGATCGGGACCTGGGAGTCGGAGCAGAGATTTAAAAAGAGCGGGAGCTGAGAGTCGGATCTGAGATTTAAAAAGATCGGGAGCTGGGTGTCGGAGCAGAGATTTAAAAAGAGCGGGAGCTGGGAGTTGGAGCAGAGATTTAAAAAGAGCAGGAGCTGGGAGTCGGAGCAGAGATTTAAAAAGAGCGGGAGCTGGGAATCGGAGCAGAGATTTAAAAAGCGCGGGAGCTGCGAATCGGAGCGGAGATTTAAAATGCGCGTGAGCTGAGAGTCACGGAGATATAAAAAGAGCGGGGGCTGTGAGTCGGAGCAGAGATTTAAAAAGAGCGGGAGCTGAGAGTCGGAGCGGAGATTTAAAAAGATCGGGAGCTGGGAGTCGGAGCAGAGGTTTACAAAGAGCAGGAGCGGCGAGTCGGAGCGGAGATTTAAAAAGAGCGGGAGCTGAGAGACAGAGCGGAGATTTAAAAAGAGCGGGAGCTGCGAGTCGGAGCGGTGATTTAAAAAGAGCGGGAGCTGAGAGTCAGAGCGGAGATTTAAAAAGAGCAGGAGCTGAGTGTCAGAGCGGAGATTTAAAAAGAGCGGGAGCTGAGTGTCAGAGCGGAGATTTAAAAAGAGCAGGAGCTGCGAGACGGAGCGGAGGTTTAAAAAGAGCAGGAGCTGAGAGTCAGAGCAGAGATTTAAAAAGAGCGGGAGCTGGGAGTCGGAGCAGAGATTTAAAAAGAGCCGGAGCTGCGTGTCGTAGCGGAGATTTAAAAAGAGTGGGAGCTGTGAGTCGGAGCAGAGATTTTAAAAAAACGGGAGCTGGGAGTCGGAGCAGAGATTTAAAAAGAGCAGGAGCTGGGAGTCGGAGCAGAGATTTAAAAAGAGCGGGAGCTGGGAGTCGGAGCAGAGATTTAAAAAGCGTGGAAGCTGCGAATTGGAGCGGAGGTTTAAAATGCGCGCGAGCTGTGAGTCGCGGAGATTTAAAAAGAGCGGGAGCTGAGAGTCAGAGCGGAGATTTATTAAGAGCGAGTGCTGCGATTCGAAGCGGAGATTTAAAAAGAGCAGGAGCTGAGAGTCAGAGCGGAGATTTATAAAGAGCGGGAGCGGCGAGTCGGAGCGGAGATTTAAAAAGAGCGGGAGCTGAGAGACAGAGCGGAAATTTAAAAAGAGCGGGAGCTGCGTGTCCGTGCGGAGATTTAAAATGCACACGAGCTGAGAGTCGCGGAGATTTAAAAAGAGCGGGAGCTGAGAGTCAGAGCGGAGATTTATAAAGAGCGGGAGCGGCGAGTCGGAGAGGAGATTTAAAAAGAGCAGGAGCTGAGAGTCAGAGCGGAGATTTAAAAAGAGCGGGAGCTGAGAGACAGAGCTGAGATTTAAAAAGAGCGGGAGCTGAGAGTCAGAGCAGAGATTTAAAGATAGTGGGAGCTGAGAGTCAAGGCAGAGATTTGAAAAGAGCGGGAGCTGAGAGTCACAGCGGAGATTTAAAAAGAGCGGGAGCTGAGAGTCAGAGCGGGCATTTCAAAAGAGCGGGAGCTGAGAGTCGGAGCGGAGATTTAAAAACAGCAGGAGCTGCGTGTCGGAGCGGGAGATTTAAAAAGAGTGGGAGCTGAGAGTCAGAGCGGGAGATTTAAAAAGAGTGGGAGCTGAGATTCAGAGCGGAGATTTTAAAAGAGCGGGAGCTTAGAGTCAGAGCGGAGATTTAAAAAGAGCCGGAGCTGGGAGTCGGAGCAGAGATTTTAAAAGAGCCGGAGCTGCGTGTCGTAGCGGAGATTTAAAAAGAGTGGGAGCTTTTAGTCGGAGCAGAGATTTAAAATGAGCGGGAGGTGGGAGTCGGAGCAGAGATTTAAAAAGAGCGGGAGCTGGGAGCCGGAGCAGAGATTTAAAAAGAGCGGGAGCTGGGAGTCGGAGCAGAGATTTAAAAAGCGAGGGAGCTGCGAATGGGAGCGGAGATTTAAAATGCACGCGAGCTGAGAGTCGCGGAGATTTAAAAAGAGCGGGAGCTGAGAGTCAGAGCGGAGATTTATAAAGAGCGGGAGCGGCGAGTCGGAGCGGAGATTTAAAAAGAGCGGGCGCTGAGAGACAGAGCGGAGATTTAAAAAGAGCGGGAGCTGCGTGTCGGAGCGGAGATTTAAAAAGAGCGGGAGCTGAAAGTTAGAGCAGAGATTTAAAAGTTGCGGATGCTGTGAGACGGAGCGGAGATTTAAAAAGCGCGGGAGCTGGGATTCGTAGCGGAGATTTAAAAAGAGAGGGAGCTGCGAGTCAGAGCGAAGATTTAAAAAGAACGGGAGCTGAGAGTCGGAGCGTAGATTTAAAAAGAGCGGGAGCTGACAATCAGAGCGGAGATTTAAAAAGAGCGGGAGCTCAGAGTCAGAGCGGAGATTTAAAAAGAGCGGGAGCTGAGAGTCGGAGCGGAGATTTAAAAAAAGCTGGATCTGCGAGTCGCTGCGGAGATTTATAAAGAGGGGGAGCTGCGAGTCGGAGCGGAGATTTAAAAAGAGCGGAAGATGAGTGTCAGAGTGGAGATTTAAAAAGAGCAGGAGCTGAGCGTCAGAGCGGAGATTTAAAAAGAGCGGGAGCTGAGAGTCAGAGCGGAGATTTAAAAAGAGAGGGAGCTGCGAGTCGGAGCGGAGATTTAAAAAGAGCAGGAGCTGTGAGTCGGAGCGGAGATTTAAAAAGAACGGGAGCTGAGAGTCAGGCCGGAGATTTAAAAAGAGCGGGAGCTGGGAGTCGGAGCAGAGATTTAAAAATATCGGGAGATGAGAGTCAGAGCGGAGATTTAAAAAGAGCGGGAGATGGGAGTCGCAGCAAGATTTAAAAATAGTGGGAGCTGAGAGTCAGAGCAGAGATTCAAAAAGAGCAGGAGCTGAGAGTCAAGGCGGAGATTTAAAAAGAGCGGGAGCTGAGAGTCACAGCGGAGATTTAAAAAGAGCGGGAGCTGAGAGTCAGACCGGGGATTTAAAAAGAGCGGGAGCTGAGAGTCGGAGCGGAGATTTAAAAACAGCAGGAGCTGCGTGTCGGAGCGGGAGATTTAAAAAGAGTGGGAGCTGAGAGTCAGAGCGGGAGATTTAAAAAGAGTGGGAGCTGAGATTCAGAGCGGAGATTTTAAAAGAGCGGGAGCTCAGAGTCAGAGCGGAGATTTAAAAAGAGCCGGAGCTGGGAGTCGGAGCAGAGATTTAAAAAGAGCCAGAGCTGCGTGTCGGAGCGGAGATTTAAAAAGAGCGGGAGCTGAAAGTCAGAGCAGAGATTTAAAAGTTTAGGGAGCTGTGAGACGGAGCGGAGATTTAAAAAGCGCGGGAGCTGGGATGCGTAGCGGAGATTTAAAAAGAGAGGGAGCTGCGAGTCAGAGCGAAGATTTAAAAAGAGCGGGAGCTGAGAGTCGAGCGGAGATTTAAAAAGAGCAGGAGCTGCGAGTCGGAAAGGAGATTTAAAAAGAGCGGGAGCTGACAGTCAGAACGGAGATTTAAAAAGAGCGGGAGCTCAGAGTCAGAGTGGAGATTTAAAAGAGCGGGAGCTGAGAGTCGGAGCGGAGATTTAAAAATACTGGATCTGCGAGTCGCTGCGGAGATTTATAAAGAGGGGGAGCTGCGAGTCGGAGTGGAGATTTAAAAAGAGCGGAAGATGAGTGTCAGATTGGAGATTTAAAAAGAGCGGGAGCTGAGCGTCAGAGCGGAGATTTAAAAAGAGCGGTAGCTGAGAGTCAGAGCGGCGATTTAAAAAGCGCGGGAGCTGCGAGTCGGAGCGGAGATTTAAAAAGAGTAGGAGCTGCGAGTCGGAGCGGAGATTTAAAAAGAACGGGAGCTGAGAGTCAGGCCGGAGATTTAAAAAGAGCGGGAGCTGCGAGTCGGAGCGGAGATTTAAAAAGAGCAGGAGCTGCGAGTCGGAGCGGAGATTTAAAAAGAACGGGAGCTGAGAGTCAGGCCGGAGATTTAAAAAGAGCGGGAGCTGGGAGTCGGAGCAGTGATTTAAAAAGAACCAGAGCTGCGTGTCGGAGCGGAGATTTAAAAAGAGCGGGAGCTGAAAGTCAGAGCAGCGATTTAAAAGGTGCGGGAGCTGCGAGACGGAGCGGAGATTTAAAAAGCACGGGAGCTGCGAGTCGCTGCGGAGATTTTAAAAGAGCCGGAGCTGCGAGTCTGAGTGGAGATATAAAAAGAGTGGAAGCTGAGAGTCCGAGCGGAGATTTAAAAAGAGCGGGAGTTGAGAGTCGGAGCGGAGATTTAAAAAAACCTGGATCTTCGAGTCGCTGCGGAGATTTATAAAGAGCCGGAGCTGCGTGTCGTAGTGGAGATTTAAAAAGAGCGGAAGATGAGTGTCAGTGTGGATATTTAAAAAGAGCAGGAGCTGAGCGTCAGAGCGGAGATTTAAAAAGAGCGGGAGCTGAGAGTCAGAGCGGAGATTTAAAAAGAGCGGGAGCTGAGAGTCAGAGCGGAGATTTAAAAAGCGCGTGAGCTGCGAGTCGGAGCGGAGATTTAAAAAGAGCAGGAGCTGCGAGTCGGAGCGGAGATTTGAAAAGAGCGGGAGCTGAGAGTCTGAGCAGAGACTTAAAAAGAGCAGGAGCTGAGAGTCAGAACGGGGATTTAAAAAGTGCAGTCGCTGAGAGTCAGAGCGGAGATTTAAAAAGAGCGGGAGCTGAGAGTCGAAGCGGAGATTTAAAAAGAGCGGGAGCTGAAAGTTAGGGCGGAGATTTAAAAAGAGCAGGAGCTGAGAGTCGGAGCGGAGATTTAAAAAGCACGGGAGCTGAGAGGCAGAGCGGGGATTTAAAAAGAGCGGGAGCTGAGAGTCGGAGCGGAGATTTAAAATGCGCCCGAGCTGAGAGTTGGAACGGAGATTTAAAAAGAGCGGGAGCTGAGAGTCAGAGCGGAGATTTATAAAGAGCGGGAGAGGCGAGTCAGAGTGGAGATTTATGAAGAGCGGGAGCTGAGAGTCAGACTGGATATTTAAAAAGTGCGGGAGCTGAGAGTCAGATCAGAGATTTAAAAAGAGCAGGAGCTGAGAGTCAGAGCGGAGATTTAAAAAGTGCAGCAGCTGAGAGTCAGAGCGGAGATTTAAAAAGAGCGGGAGCTGAGAGTCGGAGCGGAGATTTAAAAAGAGCGGGAGCTGAGAGTAAGAGCGGAGATTTATAAAGAGAGGGAGCGGCGAGTCGGAGCGGAGATTTAAAAAGAGCGGGAGCTGAGAGACAGAGCGGAGATTTAAATAGAGCGGGAGCTGAGAGTCAGAGCGTAGATTTAAAAAGAGAGGGAGCTGAGAGTCGGAGCGGAGATTTAAAAAGAGCGGGAGCTGAGAGTCAGAGCGGAGATTTTAAAAGAGCGGGACCTTAGAGTCAGAGCGGAGATTTAAAAAGAGCCGGAGCTGGGAGTCGGAGCAGAGATTTAAAAAGAGCCAGAGCTGCGTGTTGGAGCGGAGATTTAAAAAGAGCGGGAGCTGAAAGTTAGAGCAGAGATTTAAAAGTTGCGGGTGCTGTGAGACGGAGCGGAGATTTAAAAAGCGCGGGAGCTGGGATTCGTAGCGGAGATTTAAAAAGAGAGGGAGCTGCGAGTCGGAGCGGAGATTTAAAAAGAGCAGGAGCTGTGAGTCGGAGCGGAGATTTAAAAATATCGGGAGCTGAGAGTCAGGCCGGAGATTTAAAAAGAGCGGGAGATGGGAGTCGCAGCAAGATTTAAAAATAGTGGGAGCTGAGAGTCAGAGCAGAGATTCAAAAAGAGCAGGAGCTGAGAGTCAAGGCGGAGATTTAAAAAGAGCGGGAGCTGAGAGTCACAGCGGAGATTTAAAAAGAGCGGGAGCTGAGAGTCAGACCGGGGATTTAAAATGAGCGGGAGCTGAGAGTCGGAGCGGAGATTTAAAAACAGCAGGAGCTGCGTGTCGGAGCGGGAGATTTAAAAAGAGTGGGAGCTGAGAGTCAGAGCGGGAGATTTAAAAAGAGTGGGAGCTGAGATTCAGAGCGGAGATTTTAAAAGAGCGGGAGCTTAGAGTCAGAGCGGAGATTTTAAAAGAGCCGGAGCTGGGAGTCGGAGCAGAGATTTAAAAAGAGCAGGAGCTGCGAGTCGTAGCGGGAGATTTAAAAAGAGTGGGAGCTGCGAGTCGGAGCGGAGATTTAAAAAGAGCGGGACCTTAGAGTCAGGCCGGAGATTTAAAAAGAGCCGGAGCTGGGAGTCGGAGCAGAGATTTAAAAAGAGCAGGAGCTGAGAGTCAGAGCGGGAGATTTAAAAAGAGTGGGAGCTGCGAGTCGGAGCGGAGATTTAAAAAGAGCGGGACCTTAGAGTCAGGCCGGAGATTTAAAAAGAGCCGGAGCTGGGAGTCGGAGCAGAGATTTAAAAAGAGCCAGATCTGCGTGTCGGAGCGGAGATTTAAAAAGAGCGGGAGCTGAAAGTTAGAGCAGAGATTTAAAAGTTGCGGGTGCTGTGAGACGGAGCGGAGATTTAAAAAGCGCGGGAGCTGGGATTCGTAGCGGAGATTTAAAAAGAGAGGGAGCTGCGAGTCAGAGCGAAGATTTAAAAAGAGCGGGAGCTGAGAGTCGGAGCGGAGATTTAAAAAAAGCTGGATCTGCAAGTCGCTGCGGAGATTTATAAAGAGGGGGAGCTGCTAGTCGTAGCGGAGATTTAAAAAGAGCGGAAGATGAGTGTCAGAGTGGAGATTTAAAAAGAGCAGGAGCTGAGCGTCAGAGCGGAGATTTAAAAAGCGCGGGAGCTGCGAGTCGGAGCGGAGATATAAAAAGAGCAGGAGCTGCGAGTCGGAGCGGAGATTTAAAAAGAACGGGAGCTGAGAGTCAGGCCGGAGATTTAAAAAGAGCGGGAGTTGAGAGTCGGAGCGGAGATTTAAAAAAAGCTGGATCTGCGAGTCGCTGCGGAGATTTATAAAGAGCGGGAGCTGCTAGTTGTAGCGGAGATTTAAAAAGAGCCGGAGCTGCGTGTCGTAGCGGAGATTTAAAAAGAGCGGAAGATGAGTGTCAGTGTGGAGATTTAAAAAGAGCAGGAGCTGTGCGTCAGAGCGTAGATTTAAAAAGAGCGGGAGCTGAGAGTCAGAGCGGAGATTTAAAAAGATGGGAGCTGAGAGTCAGAGCGGAGATTTAAAAAGCGCGTGAGCTGCGAGTCGGAGCGGAGATTTAAAAAGAGCAGGAGCTGCGAGTCGGAGCGGAGATTTGAAAAGAGCGGGAGCTGAGAGTCAGAGCAGAGATTTAAAAAGAGCAGGAGCTGAGAGTCAGCGGAGATTTAAAAAGCACGGGAGCTGAGAGGCAGAGCGGGGATTTAAAAAGTGCGGGAGCTGAGAGTCGGAGCGGAGATTTAAAAACAGCAGGAGCTGCGTGTCGGAGCGGGAGAGTTAAAAAGAGTGGGAGCTGAGAGTCAGAGCGGGAGATTTAAAAAGAGCGGGAGCTGAGAGTCAGAGCGGAGATTTTAAAAGAGCGGGACCTTAGAGTCAGAGCGGAGATTTAAAAAGAGCCGGAGCTGGGAGTCGGAGCAGAGATTTAAAAAGAGCCAGAGCTGCGTGTCGGAGCGGAGATTTAAAAAGAGCGGGAGCTGAAAGTTAGAGCAGAGATTTAAAAGTTGCGGGTGCTGTGAGACGGAACGGAGATTTAAAAAGCGCGGGAGCTGGGATTCGTAGCGGAGATTTAAAAAGAGAAGGAGCTGCGAGTCAGAGCGAAGATTTAAAAAGAACGGGAGCTGAGAGTCGGAGCGTAGATTTAAAAAGAGCGGGAGCTGACAATCAGAGCGGAGATTTAAAAAGAGCGGGAGCTCAGAGTCAGAGCGGAGATTTAAAAAGAGCGGGAGCTGAGAGTCGGAGCGGAGATTTAAAAAAAGCTGGATCTGCGAGTCGCTGCGGAGATTTATAAAGAGGGGGAGCTGCGAGTCGGAGCGGAGATTTAAAAAGAGCGGAAGATGAGTGTCAGAGTGGAGATTTAAAAACAGCAGGAGCTGAGCGTCAGAGCGGAGATTTAAAAAGAGCGGGAGCTGAGAGTCAGAGCGGAGATTTAAAAAGAGAGGGAGCTGCGAGTCGGAGCGGAGATTTAAAAAGAGCAGGAGCTGTGAGTCGGAGCGGAGATTTAAAAATATCGGGAGCTGAGAGTCAGGCCGGAGATTTAAAAAGAGCGGGAGATGGGAGTCGCAGCAAGATTTAAAAATAGTGGGAGCTGAGAGTCAGAGCAGAGATTCAAAAAGAGCAGGAGCTGAGAGTCAAGGCGGAGATTTAAAAAGAGCGGGAGCTGAGAGTCACAGCGGAGATTTAAAAAGAGCGGGAGCTGAGAGTCAGACCGGGGATTTAAAAAGAGCGGGAGCTGAGAGTCGGAGCGGAGATTTAAAAACAGCAGGAGCTGCGTGTCGGAGCGGGAGATTTAAAAAGAGTGGGAGCTGAGAGTCAGAGCGGGAGATTTAAAAAGAGTGGGAGCTGAGATTCAGAGCGGAGATTTTAAAAGAGCGGGAGCTTAGAGTCAGAGCGGAGATTTTAAAAGTGCCGGAGCTGGGAGTCGGAGCAGAGATTTAAAAAGAGCCAGAGCTGCGTGTCGGAGCGGAGATTTAAAAAGAGCGGGAGCTGAAAGTCAGAGCAGAGATTTAAAAGTTTAGGGAGCTGTGAGACGGAGCGGAGATTTAAAAAGCGCGGAAGCTGGGATGCGTAGCGGAGATTTAAAAAGAGAGGGAGCTGCGAGTCAGAGCGAAGATTTAAAAAGAGCGGGAGCTGAGAGTCGAGCGGAGATTTAAAAAGAGCAGGAGCTGCGAGTCGGAAAGGAGATTTAAAAAGAGCGGGAGCTGACAGTCAGAACGGAGATTTAAAAAGAGCGGGAGCTCAGAGTCAGAGCGGAGATTTAAAAGAGCGGGAGCTGAGAGGCGGAGCGGAGATTTAAAAATACTGGATCTGCGAGTCGCTGCGGAGATTTATAAAGAGGGGGAGCTGCGAGTCGGAGTGGAGATTTAAAAAGAGTGGAAGATGAGTGTCAGATTGGAGATTTAAAAAGAGCAGGAGCTGAGCGTCAGAGCGGAGATTTAAAAAGAGCGGGAGCTGAGAGTCAGAGCGGCGATTAAAAAGCGCGGGAGCTGCGAGTCGGAGCGGAGATTTAAAAAGAGCAGGAGCTGCGAGTCGGAGCGGAGATTTAAAAAGAACGGGAGCTGAGAGTCAGGCCGGAGATTTAAAAAGAGCGGGAGCTGCGAGTCGGAGCGGAGATTTAAAAAGAGCAGGAGCTGCGAGTCGGAGCGGAGATTTAAAAAGAACGGGAGCTGAGAGTCAGGCCGAAGATTTAAAAAGAGCGGGAGCTGGGAGTCGGAGCAGTGATTTAAAAAGAACCAGAGCTGCGTGTCGGAGCGGAGATTTAAAAAGAGCGGGAGCTGAAAGTCAGAGCAGCGATTTAAAAGGTGCGGGAGCTGCGAGACGGAGCGGAGATTTAAAAAGCACGGGAGCTGCGAGTCGCTGCGGAGATTTTAAAAGAGCCGGAGCTGCGAGTCGGAGTGGAGATACAAAAAGAGTGGTAGCTGAGAGTCCGAGCGGAGATTTAAAAAGAGCGGGAGTTGAGAGTCGGAGCGGAGATTTTAAAAAAGCTGGATCTGCGAGTCGCTGCGGAGATTTATAAAGAGCCGGAGCTGCGTGTCGTAGTGGAGATTTAAAAAGAGCGGAAGATGAGTGTCAGTGTGAAGATTTAAAATGAGCAGGAGCTGAGCGTCAGAGCGGAGATTTAAAAAGAGCGGGAGCTGAGAGTCAGAGCGGAGATTTAAAAAGCGCGTGAGCTGCGAGTCGGAGCGGAGATTTAAAAAGAGCAGGAGCTGCGAGTCGGAGCGGAGATTTGAAAAGAGCGGGAGCTGAGAGTCTGAGCAGAGACTTAAAAAGAGCAGGAGCTGAGAGTCAGAACGGGGATTTAAAAAGTGCAGTCGCTGAGAGTCAGAGCGGAGATTTAAAAAGAGCGGGAGCTGAGAGTCGGAGCGGAGATTTAAAAAGAGCGGGAGCTGAAAGTTAGAGCGGAGATTTAAAAAGAGCAGGAGCTGAGAGTCGGAGCGGAGATTTAAAAAGCACGGGAGCTGAGAGGCAGAGCGGGGATTTAAAAAGAGCGGGAGCTGAGAGTCGGAGCGGAGATTTAAAATGCGCGCAAGCTGAGAGTTGGAACGGAGATTTAAAAAGTGCGGGAGCTGAGAGTCAGAGCGGAGATTTATAAAGAGCAGGAGAGGCGAGTCAGAGTGGAGATTTATGAAGAGCGGGAGCTGAGAGTCAGACTGGAAATTTAAAAAGAGCGGGAGCTGAGAGTCAGATCAGAGATTTAAAAAGAGCAGGAGCTGAGAGTCAGAGCGGAGATTTAAAAAGTGCAGCAGCTGAGAGTCAGAGCGGAGATTTAAAAAGAGCGGGAGCTGAGAGTCGGAGCGGAGATTTAAAAAGAGCGGGAGCTGAGAGTAAGAGCGGAGATATATAAAGAGAGGGAGCGGCGAGTCGGAGCGGAGATTTAAAAAGAGCGGGAGCTGAGAGACAGAGCGGAGATTTAAATAGAGCGGGAGCTGAGAGTCAGAGCGTAGATTTAAAAAGAGAGGGAGCTGAGAGTCGGAGCGGAGATTTAAAAAGAGCGGGAGCTGAGAGTCAGAGCGGAGATTTTAAAAGAGCGGGACCTTAGAGTCAGAGCGGAGATTTAAAAAGAGCCGGAGCTGGGAGTCGGAGCAGAGATTTAAAAAGAGCCAGAGCTGCGTGTCGGAGTGGAGATTTAAAAAGAGCGGGAGCTGAAAGTTAGAGCAGAGATTTAAAAGTTGCGGGTGCTGTGAGACGGAGCGGAGATTTAAAAAGCGCGGGAGCTGGGATTCGTAGCGGAGATTTAAAAAGAGAGGGAGCTGCGAGTCAGAGCGAAGATTTAAAAAGAGCGGGAGCTGCGAGTTGGAGCGGAGATTTAGAAAGAGCGGGAGCTGACAGTCAGAGCGGAGATTTAAAAAGAGCGGGAGCTCAGAGTCAGAGCGGAGATTTAAAAAGAGCGGGAGCTGAGAGTCGGAGCGGAGATTTAAAAAAAGCTGGATCTGCAAGTCGCTGCGGAGATTTATAAAGAGGGGGAGCTGCTAGTCGTAGCGGAGATTTAAAAAGAGCGGAAGATGAGTGTCAGAGTGGAGATTTAAAAAGAGCAGGAGCTGAGCGTCAGAGCGGAGATTTAAAAAGCGCGGGAGCTGCGAGTCGGAGCGGAGATATAAAAAGAGCAGGAGCTGCGAGTCGGAGCGGAGATTTAAAACGAACGGGAGCTGAGAGTCAGGCCGGAGATTTAAAAAGAGCTGGAGCTGGGAGTCGGAGCAGAGATTTAAAAAGAACCAGAGCTGCGTGTCGGAGCGGAGATTTAAAAAGAGCGGGAGCTGAAAGTCAGAGCAGCGGTTTAAAAGGTGCGGGAGCTGCGAGTCGCTGCGGAGATTTACAAAGAGCGGGAGCTGCTAGTCGTAGCGGAGATTTAAAAAGAGCCGGAGCTGCGAGTCGGAGCGGAGATATAAAAAGAGTGGGAGCTGAGAGTCCGAGCGGAGATTTAAAAAGAGCGGGAGTTGAGAGTCGGAGCGGAGATTTAAAAAAAACTGGATCTGCGAGTCGCTGCGGAGATTTATAAAGAGCGGGAGCTGCTAGTTGTAGCGGAGATTTAAAAAGAGCCGGAGCTGCGTGTCGTAGCGGAGATTTAAAAAGAGCGGAAGATGAGTGTCAGTGTGGAGATTTAAAAAGAGCAGGAGCTGTGCGTCAGAGCGGAGATTTAAAAAGAGCGGGAGCTGAGAGTCAGAGCGGAGATTTAAAAAGATGGGAGCTGAGAGTCAGAGCGGAGATTTAAAAAGCGCGTGAGCTGCGAGTCGGAGCGGAGATTTAAAAAGAGCAGGAGCTGCGAGTCGGAGCGGAGATTTGAAAAGAGCGGGAGCTGAGAGTCTGAGCAGAGACTTAAAAAGAGCAGGAGCTGAGAGTCAGAACGGGGATTTAAAAAGTGCAGTCGCTGAGAGTCAGAGCGGAGATTTAAAAAGAGCGGGAGCTGAGAGTCGGAGCGGAGATTTAAAAAGAGCTGGAGCTGGGAGTCGGAGCAGAGATTTAAAAAGAACCAGAGCTGCGTGTCGGAGCGGAGATTTAAAAAGAGCGGGAGCTGAAAGTCAGAGCAGCGGTTTAAAAGGTGCGGGAGCTGCGAGTCGCTGCGGAGATTTACAAAGAGCGGGAGCTGCTAGTCGTAGCGGAGATTTAAAAAGAGCCGGAGCTGCGAGTCGGAGCGGAGATATAAAAAGAGTGGGAGCTGAGAGTCCGAGCGGAGATTTAAAAAGAGCGGGAGTTGAGAGTCGGAGCGGAGATTTAAAAAAAACTGGATCTGCGAGTCGCTGCGGAGATTTATAAAGAGCGGGAGCTGCTAGTTGTAGCGGAGATTTAAAAAGAGCCGGAGCTGCGTGTCGTAGCGGAGATTTAAAAAGAGCGGAAGATGAGTGTCAGTGTGGAGATTTAAAAAGAGCAGGAGCTGTGCGTCAGAGCGGAGATTTAAAAAGAGCGGGAGCTGAGAGTCAGAGCGGAGATTTAAAAAGATGGGAGCTGAGAGTCAGAGCGGAGATTTAAAAAGCGCGTGAGCTGCGAGTCGGAGCGGAGATTTAAAAAGAGCAGGAGCTGCGAGTCGGAGCGGAGATTTGAAAAGAGCGGGAGCTGAGAGTCAGAGCAGAGATTTAAAAAGAGCAGGAGCTGAGAGTCAGCGGAGATTTAAAAAGCACGGGAGCTGAGAGGCAGAGCGGGGATTTAAAAAGAGCGGGAGCTGAGAGTCGGAGCGGAGATTTAAAAACAGCAGGAGCTGCGTGTCGGAGCGGGAGATTTAAAAAGAGTGGGAGCTGAGAGTCAGAGCGGAGATTTAAAAAGAGCGGGAGATGGGAGTCGGAGCTGAGATTTAAAAAGAGCGGGAGCTGAGAGTCAGAACAGAGATTTAAAAAGATCAGGAGCTGCGAAGCGGAGAGGAGATTTAAAAAGATAGGGAGCTGCGAGTCGGAGCGGAGATTTAAAAAGAGCGGGAGCTGCGAGTCAGAGCGGAGATTTAAAAAGAGCGGGAGCTGAGAGTCAGAGCGGAGATTTAATAAGAGCAGGAGCTGAGAGTCAGAGCGGTAATTTATAAAGAGCGGGAGATGCGAGTCGGAGCGGAAATTTATGAAGAGCGGGAGCTGCGAGTCGGAGCGGAGATTTAAAAAGAGATGGAGCAGCGAGTCGGAGCGGAGATTTAAAAAGATCAGGTGCTGCGAGTCGGAGAGGAGATTTATAAAGATAGGGAGCTGCGAGTAGGAGCGGAGATTTAAAAAGAGCAGGAGCTGCGAGTCACAGCGGAGATTTTAAAAAAGCGGCAGTTGCCAGTCGGAGCGGAGATTTAAAAAGAGCGGTAGGTGAGAGTCAGTGCGGAGATTTAAAAAGAGCGGGAGCTGCGAGTCGGAGCTGAGATTTATAAAGAGCCGGAGCTGCGAGTCGGAGACGAGATTTAAAAAGCGCGGGAGCTGCGAGTCGGAGCGGAGATTTAAAAAGATTAGGAGCTGTGAATCGGAGAGGAGATTTAAAAAGATAGGGAGCTGCGAGTCGGAGCGGAGATTTAAAAAGAGCGGGAGCTGCGAGTAAGAGCGGAGATTTTAAAAAAGCGGCAGCTGCGTGTCGGAGCGGAGATTTAAAACGATCGGGAGCTGCGAGTCGGAGCGGCGATTTAAAAAATGCGGGAGCTGACAGTCAGAACGGAGATTTAAAAAGAGCGGGAGCTGAGAGTCGGAGCAGAGATTTAAAAGGAGGGGGAGCTGCGAGTCGGAGCGGAGATTTAAAAAGAGCGGGAGCTGAGAGTCAGCACGGAGATTTAAACAGAGCGGTAGCTGAGAGTCGCGGAGATTTAAAAAGAGATGGGGGCTGCGAGTCGGAGCGGAGATTTAAAAAGAGAGGGAGCTGAGAGTCGGAGCGGAGATTTAAAAAGAGCGGGAGCTGAGAGTCAGAGCGGAGATTTTAAAAGAGCGGGACCTTAGAGTCAGAGCGGAGATTTAAAAAGAGCCGGAGCTGGGAGTCGGAGCAGAGATTTAAAAAGAGCCAGAGCTGCGTGTCGGAGCGGAGATTTAAAAAGAGCGGGAGCTGAAAGTTAGAGCAGAGATTTAAAAGTTGCGGGTGCTGTGAGACGGAGCGGAGATTTAAAAAGCGCGGGAGCTGGGATTCGTAGCGGAGATTTAAAAAGAGAGGGAGCTGCGAGTCAGAGCGAAGATTTAAAAAGAGCGGGAGCTGCGAGTTGGAGCGGAGATTTAAAAAGAGCGTGAGCTGACAGTCAGAGCGGAGATTTAAAAAGAGCGGGAGCTCAGAGTCAGAGCGGAGATTTAAAAAGAGCGGGAGCTGAGAGTCGGAGCGGAGATTTTAAAAAAGCTGGATCTGCAAGTCGCTGCGGAGATTTATAAAGAGGGGGAGCTGCTAGTCATAGCGGAGATTTAAAAAGAGCGGAAGATGAGTGTCAGAGTGGAGATTTAAAAAGAGCAGGAGCTGAGCGTCAGAGCGGAGATTTAAAAAGCGCGGGAGCTGCGAGTCGGAGCGGAGATATAAAAAGAGCAGGAGCTGCGAGTCGGAGCGGAGATTTAAAAAGAACGGGAGCTGAGAGTCAGGCCGGAGATTTAAAAAGAGCTGGAGCTGGGAGTCGGAGCAGAGATTTAAAAAGAACCAGAGCTGCGTGTCGGAGCGGAGATTTAAAAAGAGCGGGAGCTGAAAGTCAGAGCAGCGGTTTAAAAGGTGCGGGAGCTGCGAGTCGCTGCGGAGATTTACAAAGAGCGGGAGCTGCTAGTCGTAGCGGAGATTTAAAAAGAGCCGGAGCTGCGAGTCGGAGCGGAGATATAAAAAGAGTGGGAGCTGAGAGTCCGAGCGGAGATTTAAAAAGAGCGGGAGTTGAGAGTCGGAGCGGAGATTTAAAAAAAACTGGATCTGCGAGTCGCTGCGGAGATTTATAAAGAGCGGGAGCTGCTAGTTGTAGCGGAGATTTAAAAAGAGCCGGAGCTGCGTGTCGTAGCGGAGATTTAAAAAGAGCGGAAGATGAGTGTCAGTGTGGAGATTTAAAAAGAGCAGGAGCTGTGCGTCAGAGCGGAGATTTAAAAAGAGCGGGAGCTGAGAGTCAGAGCGGAGATTTAAAAAGATGGGAGCTGAGAGTCAGAGCGGAGATTTAAAAAGCGCGTGAGCTGCGAGTCGGAGCGGAGATTTAAAAAGAGCAGGAGCTGCGAGTCGGAGCGGAGATTTGAAAAGAGCGGGAGCTGAGAGTCAGAGCAGAGATTTAAAAAGAGCAGGAGCTGAGAGTCAGCGGAGATTTAAAAAGCACGGGAGCTGAGAGGCAGAGCGGGGATTTAAAAAGAGCGGGAGCTGAGAGTCGGAGCGGAGATTTAAAAACAGCAGGAGCTGCGTGTCGGAGCGGGAGATTTAAAAAGAGTGGGAGCTGAGAGTCAGAGCGGAGATTTAAAAAGAGCGGGAGATGGGAGTCGGAGCTGAGATTTAAAAAGAGCGGGAGCTGAGAGTCAGAACAGAGATTTAAAAAGATCAGGAGCTGCGAAGCGGAGAGGAGATTTAAAAAGATAGGGAGCTGCGAGTCGGAGCGGAGATTTAAAAAGAGCGGGAGCTGCGAGTCAGAGCGGAGATTTAAAAAGAGCGGGAGCTGAGAGTCAGAGCGGAGATTTAATAAGAGCAGGAGCTGAGAGTCAGAGCGGTAATTTATAAAGAGCGGGAGATGCGAGTCGGAGCGGAAATTTATGAAGAGCGGGAGCTGCGAGTCGGAGCGGAGATTTAAAAAGAGACGGAGCAGCGAGTCGGAGCGGAGATTTAAAAAGATCAGGTGCTGCGAGTCGGAGAGGAGATTTATAAAGATAGGGAGCTGCGAGTAGGAGCGGAGATTTAAAAAGAGCAGGAGCTGCGAGTCACAGCGGAGATTTTAAAAAAGCGGCAGTTGCCAGTCGGAGCGGAGATTTAAAAAGAGCGGTAGGTGAGAGTCAGTGCGGAGATTTAAAAAGAGCGGGAGCTGCGAGTCGGAGCTGAGATTTATAAAGAGCCGGAGCTGCGAGTCGGAGACGAGATTTAAAAAGCGCGGGAGCTGCGAGTCGGAGCGGAGATTTAAAAAGATTAGGAGCTGTGAATCGGAGAGGAGATTTAAAAAGATAGGGAGCTGCGAGTCGGAGCGGAGATTTAAAAAGAGCGGGAGCTGCGAGTAAGAGCGGAGATTTTAAAAAAGCGGCAGCTGCGTGTCGGAGCGGAGATTTAAAACGATCGGGAGCTGCGAGTCGGAGCGGCGATTTAAAAAATGCGGGAGCTGACAGTCAGAACGGAGATTTAAAAAGAGCGGGAGCTGAGAGTCGGAGCAGAGATTTAAAAGGAGGGGGAGCTGCGAGTCGGAGCGGAGATTTAAAAAGAGCGGGAGCTGAGAGTCAGCACGGAGATTTAAACAGAGCGGTAGCTGAGAGTCGCGGAGATTTAAAAAGAGACGGGGGCTGCGAGTCGGAGCGGAGATTTAAAAAGAGAGGGAGCTGAGAGTCGGAGCGGAGATTTAAAAAGAGCGGGAGCTGAGAGTCAGAGCGGAGATTTTAAAAGAGCGGGACCTTCGAGTCAGAGCGGAGATTTAAAAAGAGCCGGAGCTGGGAGTCGGAGCAGAGATTTAAAAAGAGCCAGAGCTGCGTGTCGGAGCGGAGATTTAAAAAGAGCAGGAGCTGAAAGTTAGAGCAGAGATTTAAAAGTTGCGGGTGCTGTGAGACGGAGCGGAGATTTAAAAAGCGCGGGAGCTGGGATTCGTAGCGGAGATTTAAAAAGAGAGGGAGCTGCGAGTCAGAGCGAAGATTTAAAAAGAGCGGGAGCTGCGAGTTGGAGCGGAGATTTAAAAAGAGCGTGAGCTGACAGTCAGAGCGGAGATTTAAAAAGAGCGGGAGCTCAGAGTCAGAGCGGAGATTTAAAAAGAGCGGGAGCTGAGAGTCGGAGCGGAGATTTAAAAAAAGCTGGATCTTCAAGTCGCTGCGGAGATTTATAAAGAGGGGGAGCTGCTAGTCATAGCGGAGATTTAAAAAGAGCGGAAGATGAGTGTCAGAGTGGAGATTTAAAAAGAGCAGGAGCTGAGCGTCAGAGCGGAGATTTAAAAAGCGCGGGAGCTGCGAGTCACAGCGGAGATTTTAAAAAAGCGGCAGTTGCCAGTCGGAGCGGAGATTTAAAAAGAGCGGTAGGTGAGAGTCAGTGCGGAGATTTAAAAAGAGCGGGAGCTGCGAGTCGGAGCTGAGATTTATAAAGAGCCGGAGCTGCGAGTCGGAGACGAGATTTAAAAAGCGCGGGAGCTGCAAGTCGGAGCGGAGATTAAAAAAGATTAGGAGCTGTGAATCGGAGAGGAGATTTAAAAGGATAGGGAGCTGCGAGTCGGAGCGGAGATTTAAAAAGAGCGGGAGCTGCGAGTAAGAGCGGAGATTTTAAAAAAGCGGCAGCTGCGTGTCGGAGCGGAGATTTAAAACGATCGGGAGCTGCGAGTCGGAGCGGCGATTTAAAAAAAGCGGGAGCTGACAGTCAGAACGGAGATTTAAAAAGAGCGGGAGCTGAGAGTCGGAGCAGAGATTTAAAAGGAGGGGGAGCTGCGAGTCGGAGCGGAGATTTAAAAAGAGCGGGAGCTGAGAGTCAGCACGGAGATTTAAACAGAGCGGTAGCTGAGAGTCGCGGAGATTTAAAAAGAGACGGGGGCTGCGAGTCGGAGCGGAGATTTAAAAAGAGAGGGAGCTGAGAGTCGGAGCGGAGATTTAAAAAGAGCGGGAGCTGAGAGTCAGAGCGGAGATTTTAAAAGAGCGGGACCTTCGAGTCGCTGCGGAGATTTATAAAGAGGGGGAGCTGCTAGTCATAGCGGAGATTTAAAAAGAGCGGAAGATGAGTGTCAGAGTGGAGATTTAAAAAGAGCAGGAGCTGAGCGTCAGAGCGGAGATTTAAAAAGCGCGGGAGCTGCGAGTCGGAGCGGAGATATAAAAAGAGCAGGAACTGCGAGTCGGAGCGGAGATTTAAAAAGAACGGGAGCTGAGAGTCAGGCCGGAGATTTAAAAAGAGCTGGAGCTGGGAGTCGGAGCAGAGATTTAAAAAGAACCAGAGCTGCGTGTCGGAGCGGAGATTTAAAAAGAGCGGGAGCTGAAAGTCAGAGCAGCGGTTTAAAAGGTGCGGGAGCTGCGAGTCGCTGCGGAGATTTACAAAGAGCGGGAGCTGCTAGTCGTAGCGGAGATTTAAAAAGAGCCGGAGCTGCGAGTCGGAGCGGAGATATAAAAAGAGTGGGAGCTGAGAGTCCGAGCGGAGATTTAAAAAGAGCGGGAGTTGAGAGTCGGAGCGGAGATTTAAAAAAAGCTGGATCTGCGAGTCGCTGCGGAGATTTATAAAGAGCGGGAGCTGCTAGTTGTAGCGGAGATTTAAAAAGAGCCGGAGCTGCGTGTCGTAGCGGAGATTTAAAAAGAGCGGAAGATGAGTGTCAGTGTGGAGATTTAAAAAGAGCAGGAGCTGTGCGTCAGAGCGGAGATTTAAAAAGAGCGGGAGCTGAGAGTCAGAGCGGAGATTTAAAAAGATGGGAGCTGAGAGTCAGAGCGGAGATTTAAAAAGCGCGTGAGCTGCGAGTCGGAGCGGAGATTTAAAAAGAGCAGGAGCTGCGAGTCGGAGCGGAGATTTGAAAAGAGCGGGTGCTGAGAGTCAGAGCAGAGATTTAAAAAGAGCAGGAGCTGAGAGTCAGCGGAGATTTAAAAAGCACGGGAGCTGAGAGGCAGAGCGGGGATTTAAAAAGAGCGGGAGCTGAGAGTCGGAGCGGAGATTTAAAAACAGCAGGAGCTGCGTGTCGGAGCGGGAGATTTAAAAAGAGTGGGAGCTGAGAGTCAGAGCGGGAGATTTAAAAAGAGTGGGAGCTGAGATTCAGAGCGGAGATTTTAAAAGAGCGGGAGCTTAGAGTCAGAGCGGAGATTTAAAAAGAGCCGGAGCTGGGAGTCGGAGCAGAGATTTAAAAAGAGCCAGAGCTGCGTGTCGGAGCGGAGATTTAAAAAGAGCGGGAGCTGAAAGTTAGAGCAGAGATTTAAAAGTTGCGGGTGCTGTGAGACGGAGCGGAGATTTAAAAAAAGCTGGATCTGCGAGTCTCTGCGGAGATTTATAAAGAGGGGGAGCTGCGAGTTGTAGCGGAGATTTAAAAAGAGCCGGAGCTGCGTGTCGTAGCGGAGATTTAAAAAGAGCGGAAGATGAGTGTCAGAGCGGAGATTTAAAAAGAACGGGAGCTGAGAGTCGGAGCGTAGATTTAAAAAGAACGGGAGCTGAGAGTCGGAGCGTAGATTTAAAAAGAGCGGGAGCTGACAATCAGAGCGGAGATTTAAAAAGAGCGGGAGCTCAGAGTCAGATCGGAGATTTAAAAAGAGCGGGAGCTGAGAGTCGGAGCGGAGATTTTAAAAAAGCTGGATCTGCGAGTCTCTGCGGAGATTTATAAAGAGGGGGAGCTGCGAGTTGTAGCGGAGATTTAAAAAGAGCCGGAGCTGCGTGTCATAGCGGAGATTTAAAAAGAGCGGAAGATGAGTGTCAGAGCGGAGATTTAAAAAGATGGGAGCTGAGAGTCAGAGCGGAGATTTAAAAAGTGCGTGAGCTGCGAGTCGGAGCGGAGATTTAAAAAGAGCAGGAGCTGCGAGTCGGAGCGGAGATTTGAAAAGAGCGGGAGCTGAGAGTCAGAGCAGAGATTTAAAAAGAGCAGGAGCTGAGAGTCAGCGGAGATTTAAAAAGCACGGGAGCTGAGAGGCAGAGCGGGGATTTAAAAAGAGCGGGAGCTGAGAGTCGGAGCGGAGATTTAAAATGCGCGCGAGCTGAGAGTTGGAACGGAGATTTAAAAAGAGCGGGAGCTGAGAGTCAGAGCGGAGATTTGTAAAGAGCGGGAGAGGCGAGTCGGAGCGGAGATTTATAAAGAGCGGGAGCTGAGAGCCAGAGAAGAGATTTATGAAGAGCGGGAGCTGAGAGTCAGACAGGATATTTAAAAAGAGCGGGAGCTGAGAGTCAGAGCAGAGATTTAAAAAGAGCAGGAGCTGAGAGTCAGAACGGAGATTGAAAAGAGCAGTAGCTGAGAGTCAGAGCGGAGATTTAAAAAGAGCGGGAGCTGAGAGTCAGAGCGTAGATTTAAAAAGAGCGGGAGCTGAGAGTCAGAGCAGAGATTTAAAAAGCACGGGAGCTGAGAGTCAGAGCGGGGATTTAAAAAGAGCGGGAGCTGAGAGTCGGAGCGGAGATTTAAAAAGCGCGCGAGCTGAGAGTTGGAGCGGAGACTTAAAAAGAGCGGGAGCTGAGAGTCAGAGCGGAGATTAATAAAGAGCGGGAGAGGCGAGTCGGAGCAGAGATTTATAAAGAGCGGGAGCTGCGAGTCCGAGCGGAGATTTAAAAAGAGCGGGAGATGGGAGTCGGAGCTGAGATTTAAAAAGAGCGGGAGCTGAGAGTCAGAACAGAGATTTTAAAAGATCAGGAGCTGCGAAGCGGAGAGGAGATTTAAAAAGGTAGGGAGCTGCGAGTCGGAGCGGAGATTTAAAAAGAGCGGGAGCTGCGAGTCAGAGCGGAGATTTAAAAAGAGCGGGAGCTGAGAGTCAGAGCGGAGATTTAATAAGAGCAGGAACTGAGAGTCAGAGCGGTAATTTATAAAGAGCGGGAGATGCGAGTCGGAGCGGAAATTTATGAAGAGCGGGAGCTGCGAGTCGGAGCGGAGATTTAAAAAGAGACGGAGCAGCGAGTCGGAGCGGAGATTTAAAAAGATCAGGTGCTGCGAGTCGGAGAGGAGATTTATAAAGATAGGGAGCTGCGAGTAGGAGCGGAGATTTAAAAAGAGCAGGAGCTGCGAGTCACAGCGGAGATTTTAAAAAAGCGGCAGTTGCCAGTCGGAGCGGAGATTTAAAAAGAGCGGTAGGTGAGAGTCGGAGCGGAGATTTAAAAAGAGCAGGAGTTGCGAGTCGGAGCGGAGATTTAAAAAGAGCGGGAGCTGCGAGTCGGAGCTGAGATTTATAAAGAGCCGGAGCTGCGAGTCGGAGACGAGATTTAAAAAGCGCGGGAGCTGCGAGTCGGAGCGGAGATTTAAAAAGATTAGGAGCTGTGAATCGGAGAGGAGATTTAAAAAGATAGGGAGCTGCGAGTCGGAGCGGAGATTTAAAAAGAGCGGGAGCTGCGAGTAAGAGCGGAGATTTTAAAAAAGCGGCAGCTGCGTGTCGGAGCGGAGATTTAAAACGATCGGGAGCTGCGAGTCGGAGCGGCGATTTAAAAAAAGCGGGAGCTGACAGTCAGAACGGAGATTTAAAAAGAGCGGGAGCTGAGAGTCAGAGCGGAGATTTTAAAAAAGCGGGAGCTGACAGTCAGAACGGAGATTTAAAAAGATCGGGAGCTGAGCGTCAGAGCGGAGATTTTAATAAAGCGGGAGCTAACATTCAGAACGGAGATTTAAAAAGAGCGGGAGCTGAGAGTCAGAGCGGAGATTTTAATAAAGCGGGAGCTAACATTCAGAACGGAGATTTAAAAAGAGCGGGAGCTGAGAGTCAGAGCGGAGATTTAAAAAAATCAGGAGCTGCGAGTCGGAGAGGAGATTTAAAAAGAGCAGGAGCTGCGAGTCGGAGCGGCGATTTAAAAAGAGCCAGAGCTGCGAGTCGGAGCGGAGATTTTAAAAGCGCAGGAGCTGCGAGTAGGAGCGGAGATTTAAAAAGATCAGGAGCTGCGAGTCGGGGAGGAGATTTAAAACGATAGGGAGCTGAGAGTCGCAGCAGAAATTTAAAAAGATCGGGAGCTGCGAGTCAGAGCGGAGATTTAAAAAAGCGGCAGCTGCGAGTCGGAGCGGAAATTTAACAAGATCGGGAGCTGCGAGTCGGAGCGGAGATTTAAAAAAGCGGGAGCTGACAGTCAGAACGGAGATTTAAAAAGAGCGGGAGCTGAGAGTCAGAGCGGAGATTTTAAAAAAGCGGGAGCTGACAGTCAGAACGGAGATTTAAAAACAGCGGGAGCTGAGTGTCAGAGCGGAGATTTTTAAAAAGCGGGAGCTTACAGTCAGAACGGAGATTTAAAAAGAGCGGGAGCTGAGAGTCAGAGCGGAGATTTAAAAACAGCAGGAGCTGAGTGTTGGAGCGGAGATTTAAAAAGAGCGGGAGCTGAGAGTCAGAGCGGTGATTTAAAAAGCGCGGGCGCTGCGAGTCGGAGCGGAGATTTAAAAAGATCAGGAGCTGCGAATCGGAGAGGAGATTTAAAAAGATAGGGAGCTGCGAGTCGGAGCGGAGATTTAAAATGAGCGGGAGCTGGGAGTCAGAGCGGAGATTTTTAAAAAGCGGCAGCTGCGAGTCGGAGCGGAGATTTAAAACGATCGGGAGCTGCGAGTCGGAGCGGAGATTTTAAAAAAGCGGGAGCTGACAGTCAGAACGGAGATTTAAAAAGAGCGGGAGCTGAGAGTCAGAGCGGAGATTTAAAAAAAGCGGGAGCTGACAGTCAGAACGGAGATTTAAAAGAGCGGGAGCTGAGCGTCAGAGCGGAGATTTTGAAAAAGCCGGAGCTGACATTCAGAACGGAGATTTAAAAAAAGCGGGAGCTGACAGTCAGAACGGAGATTTAAAAAGAGCGGGAGCTGCGAGTCGGAGCGGAGATTTAAAAAGAGCGGGAGCTGAGAGTCAGAGCGGAGATTTAAAAAGAGCGGGAGCTGAGAGTCAGAGCGGTGATTTATAAAGAGCGGGAGATGCTAGTCGGAGCGGAAATTTATAAAGAGCGGGAGCTGAGAGTCAGAGAGGAGATTTAGAAAGAGCGGGAGCTGAGAGTCAGAGCGGAGATTTTAAAAAAGCGCGGGAGCTGACAGTCAGAACGGAGATTTATAAAGAGCGGGAGAGGCGAGTCGGAGCGGAGATTTATAAAGAGCGGGAGCTGAGAGTCGGAGCGGAGATTTAAAAAGAGCGGGAGCTGAGAGTCAGAGCGGAGATTTATAAAGGCGAGTCGGAGCGGAGATTTATAAAGAGCGGGAGCTGAGAGTCTGTGTGTGTCTCTATCTGTGTGTGTCTCTATCTGTCTGGGTCTCTACCTGTCTGGGTCTCTATCTGTGTGTGTCTCCATCTGTCTGTGTCTCTACCTGTGTGTGTCTCTATCTGTGTGTGTCTCTATCTGTCTGTGTCTCTATCTGTGTGTGTCCCTATCTGTGTGTGTCTCTATCTGTGTGTGTCCCTATCTGTGTGTGTCTCTATCTGTCTGGGTCCCTATCTGTGTGTGTCTCTATCTGTGTGTGTCCCTATCTGTCTGGGTCTCTACCTGTCTGGGTCTCTATCTGTGTGTGTCTCAATCTGTCTGGGTCTCTACCTGTCTGGGTCTCTATCTGTGTGTGTCACTATCTGTGTGTGTCTCTATCTGTGTGTGTCTCTATCTGTGTGTGTCTCTGTGTGCGTCGCTATCTGTGTGTGTCCCTATCTGTCTGGGTCTCTATCTGTGTGTGTCTCTATCTGTGTGTGTCTCTATCTGTGTGTGTCTCTGTGTGTGTCGCTATCTGTGTGTGTCCCTATCTGTCTGGGTCTCTATCTGTGTGTGTCTCGATCTGTGTGTGTCGCTATCTGTGTGTGTCTCTATCTGTCTGGGTCTCTATCTGTGTGTGTCTCTATCTGTGTGTGTCCCTATCTGTCTGGGTCTCTACCTGTCTGGGTCTCTATTTGTGTGTGTCGCTATCTGTGTGTGTCTCTATCTGTGTGTGTCTCTATCTGTGTGTGTCTCTATCTGTCTGGGTCTCTATCTGTGCGTGTCTCTATCTGTGTTTGTCCCTATCTGTGTGTGTGTCTCTATCTGTGTGTGTCTCTGTGTGTGTCGCTATCTGTGTGTGTCTCTATCTGTGTGTGTCTCTGTCTGTGTGTGTCCCTATCTGTGTGTGTCTCTGTCTGTCTGGGTCTCTACCTGTCTGGGTCTCTATCTGTGTGTGTCGCTATCTGTGTGTGTCTCTATCTGTGTGTTATTCTATCTGTCTGTGTCCCTATCTGTGTGTGTCTCTTTCTGTGTGTGTCTCTATCTGTCTGTGTCTCTATCTGTCTGTGTCGCTATCTGTCTGTGTCTCTATCTGTGTGTGTCTCTATCTGTGTGTGTCTCTATCTGTGAGTGTCTCTATCTGTCTGTGTCTCTATCTGTCTGGGCCTCTATCTTTGTGTGTCCCTATCTCTCTGTGTCTCTATCTGTCTGTGTCTCTATCTGTCTGTGTCACTATCTGCGTGTGTCTCTGTCTGTCTGGGTCTCTATCTGTGTGTGTCTCTATCTGTGAGTGTCTCTATCTGTGTGTGTCTCTATCTGTCTGGGTCTCTATCTGTGTGTGTCTGTCTCTATCTGTGTGTGTCCCTATCTGTGTGTGTCGCTATCTGTGTGTGTCTCTATCTGTGTGTGTCGCTATCTGTGTGTGTCTTTATCTGTCTGGGTCTCTATCTGTGTGTGTCTCTATCTGTCTGTGTCTCTATCTGTGTGTGTCTCTATCTGTCTGGGTCTCTGTCTGTGTGTGTCCCTATCTGTCTAGGTCTCTTCGTTACACTTTATCTTTTTCTGTATCTCTCGCAGCCTCTCACACTCTTTGTGTCTGTCTGTGTGTGTGTGTGTGTGTGTGTATATGTCTGTCTCTCCTATTGTGTGTGTGTCTCTCTCTGTCTCTCCTATTGTGTGTCACTCTGTCCCTCCTGTTGTGTGTTTCTCTGTCTCTCCTATTGTGTGTCTCTCTCTGTCTCTCCTATCGTGTGTCTCTCTCTGTCTCTCCTATTGTGTGTCTCTCTGTCTCTCCTGTTATGTGTTTCTCTGTCTCTCCTATTGTGTGTGTCTCTGTCTCACCTATTGTGTGTGTCTCTCTGTCTCTCCTATTGTGTGTCTCTCTCTGTCTCTCCTATTGTCTGTCTCTCTGTCTCTCCTGGTGTGTGTTTCTCTGTCTCTCCTATTGTAAGTCTCTCTGTCTCTCCTATTGTGTGTCTCTCTGTCTCTCCTATTGTGTGTGTCTCTCTGTCTCTCCTGTTGTGTGTCTCTCTGTCTCTCCTATTGTGTTTCACTCTCTGTCTCTCCTGGTGTGTGTTTCTCTGTCTCTCCTATTGTGTGTCTCTCTGTCTCTCCTATTGTGTGTCTCTCTCTGTCTCTCCTATCGTCTGTCTCTCTGTCTCTCCTGGTGTGTGTTTCTCTGTCTCTCCTATTGTAAGTCTCTCTGTCTCTCCTATTGTGTGTCTCTCTGTCTCTCCTATTGTGTGTGTCTCTCTGTCTCTCCTGTTGTGTGTCTCTCTGTCTCTCCTATTGTGTTTCACTCTCTGTCTCTCCTGGTGTGTGTTTCTCTGTCTCTCCTATTGTAAGTCTCTCTGTCTCTCCTATTGTGTGTCTCTCCATCTCTCCTATTGTGTGTGTGTCCCTGTCTCTCCTGTTGTGTGTCTCTCTGTCTCTCCTGTTGTGTGTTTCTCTGTCTCTCCTATTGTGTGTCTCTCTGTCTCTCCAATTGTGTGTCTCTCTCTGTCTCTCCAATTGTGTGCCTCTCTGTCTCTCCTGTTGTGTGTCCCTCTGTCTCTCCTATTGTGTGTCTCTCTCTGTCTCTCCTACTGTGTGTCTCTCTCTGTCTCTCCTATTGTGTTTGTCTCTGTCTGTGTGTGTCCCTATCTGTGTGTGTCTCTGTCTGTCTGGGTCTCTACCTGTCTGGGTCTCTATCTGTGTGTGTCTCTATCTATCTGGGTCTCTATCTGTCTGGGTCTTTATCTGTGTGTGTCCCTATCTGTCTGGGTCTCTACCAGTCTGGGTCTCTATCTGTGTGTGTCGCTATCTGTGTGTGTCGCTATCTGTCTGTGTCCCTATCTGTGTGTTATTCTATCTGTCTGTGTCCCTATCTGTGTGTGTCTCTATCAGTCTGCGTCCCTATCTGTGTGTGTCTCTATCTTTCTGTGTCTCTATCTGTCTGTGTCTCTATCTGTCAGGGTCTCTATCTGTCTGTGTCTCTATCTGTGTGTGTCCCTATCTCTGTGTGTCGCTATCTGTGTGCGTCTCTATCTGTCTGTGTCTCTATCTGTGTGTGTCTCTATCTGCCTGGGTCTCAATCTGTGTGTGTCTCTGTCTGTGTCTCTATCTGTCTGGGTCTCTATCTGTGTGTGTCTCTATCTGTCTGGGTCTCTATCTGTGTGTGTCTCTGTCTGTGTCTCTATCTGTCTGGGTCTCTATCTGTGTGTGTCCCTATCTGTGTGTGTCGCTATCTGTGTGTGTCTCTATCTGTGTGTGTCGCTATCTGTGTGTGTCTCTATCTGTCTGGGTCTCTATCTGTCTGTGTCTCTATCTGTGTGTGTCTCTATCTGTCTGGGACTCTGTCTGTGTGTGTCCCTATCTGTGTGTGTCTCTATCTGTCTGTGTCTCTATCTGTGTGTGTCTCTATCTGTCTGGGACTCTGTCTGTGTGTGTCCCTATCTGTCTAGGTCATATCGTTTCACTTTATCTTTTTCTGTTTCTCTCGCAGCCTCTCACACTCTTTGTGTCTGTCTGTGTGTGTGTGTGTGTGGGTGTGTATATGTCTGTCTCCCCTATTGTGTGTGTCTCTCTCTGTCTCTCCTATTGTGTGTCTCTCTGTCTCTCCTGTTGTGTGTTTCTCTGTCTCTCCTATTGTGTGTCTCTCTGTCTCTCCAATTGTGTGTCTCTCTGTCTCTCCTGTTGTGTGTTTCTCTGTCTCTCCTATTGTGTGTGTCTCTCTGTCTGTGTCTCTATCTGTCTGGGTCTCTATCTGTGTGTGTCCCTATCTGTGTGTGTCGCTATCTGTGTGTGTCTCTATCTGTGTGTGTCGCTATCTGTGTGTGTCTCTATCTGTCTGGGTCTCTATCTGTCTGTGTCTCTATCTGTGTGTGTCTCTATCTGTCTGGGACTCTGTCTGTGTGTGTCCCTATCTGTCTAGGTCATATTGTTTCACTTTATCTTTTTCTGTTTCTCTCGCAGCCTCTCACACTCTTTGTGTCTGTCTGTGTGTGTGTGTGTGTGTGTGTATATGTCTGTCTCTCCTATTGTGTGTGTCTCTCTCTGTCTCTCCTATTGTGTGTCTCTCTGTCTCTCCTGTTGTGTGTGTCTCTCTGTTTCTCCTATTGTGTGTCTCTCTCTGTCTCTACTATTGTGTCTCTCTCTGTTCCTTCTCTTGTGTGTCTCTCTGTCTCTTCTATTGTGTCTCTCTCTGTCTCTCCTGTTGTGCCTCTCTCTGTTCCTCGTATTGTGTCTCTCTCTGTCTTTCCTATTCTGTCTCTCTGTCTCTCCTATTGTGTCTCTCTCTTTTTCTCCTATTGGGTGCCTCTCTGTCTCTCCTATTGTGTCTATCTCTGTCTCTCCTATTATGTGTCTCTCTGTCTCTCCTATTGTGTCTCTCTCTGTCTCTCCTATTGTGTGTCTCTCTGTCTCTCCTATTGTGTGTGTCTCTCTCTGTCTCTCCTATTGTGTGTCTCTCTGTCTCTCCTGTTGTGTGTTTCTCTGTCTCTCCTATTATGTGTCTCTCTCTGTCTCTCCTATTGTGTGTGTGTCTCTCTCTGTCTCTCCTATTGTGTGTCTCTCTCTGTCTCTCCTATTGTGTGTGTGTCTCTGTCTCTCCAATTGTGTGTCTCTCTGTCTCTCCTGGTGTGTGTTTCTCTGTCTCTCCTATTGTAAGTCTCTCTGTCTCTCCTATTGTGTATCTCTCTGTCTCTCCTATTGTGTGTCTCTCACTGTCTCTCCTGTTGTGTGTCTCTCTGTCTCTCCTGTTGTGTGTTTCTCTGTCTCTCCTATTGTGTGTCTCTCTGTCTCTCCTATTGTGTTTTTCTCTCTCTGACTCTCCTGGTGTGTGTTTCTCTGTGTCTCCTATTGTAAGTCTCTATGTCTCTCCTATTGTGTGCCTCTCTATCTCTCCTATTGTGTGTGTCTCTCTCTGTCACTCCTATTGTGTGAGTCTCTGACTCTCCTATTGTGTGTGTACCTCTCTGTCTCTCCTATTGTGTGTGTCTCTCTGTCTCTCCTGTTGTGTGTCTCTCTGTCTCTCCTGTTGTGTGTTTCTCTGTCTCTCCTATTGTAAGTCTCTATGTCTCTCCTATTGTGTGCCTCTCTATCTCTCCTATTGTGTGAGTGTCTCTGTCTCTCCTGTTGTGTGTCTCTCTGTCTCTCCTGTTGTGTGTTTCTCTGTCTCTCCTATTGTGTGTCTCTCTGTCTCTCCAATTGTTTCTCTCTCTCTGCCTCTCCTATTGTGTGCATCTCTGTCTCTCCTGTTGTGTGTCTCTCTCTGTCTCTCCTATTGTGTGTGTCTCTCTCTGTCTCTCCTATTGTGTGTCCCTCACTGACTCTCCTATTGTGTGCGTCTCTCTCTGTCTCTCCTATTGTGTGTCTCTCTCTGTCACTCCTATTGTGTCTCTATCTTCTATCGTGTGTGTCTCCCTCTGTCTATCCTATTGTGTGTCTCCCTCTCTGTCTCCCCTATTGCATGTGTCTCTCTGTCTCCTACTGTGTGTGTCTCTCTGTCTCCTATTGTGTGTGTCTCTCTGTCTCCTATTGTGTGTGTCTGTCTGTCTCTCCTATTGTGTGTCTCTCTCTGTCGCTCCTATTGTGCGTGCCTCTCTCTGTCTCTCCTATTGTGTGTCTCTCTGTCTCTCCAATTGTGTCTCTCTCTGTCTCTCCTATTGTGTGTCTCTCTCTGTTTCTCCTATTGTGTGTCTCTCTCTGTCACTCCTGTTGTGTGTGTCTCTCTCTCTCTCTCCTATTGTTTGTGTCTCTCTGTCTCTCCTATTGTGTGTGTCTCTGTCTCACCTATTGTGTGTCTCTCTGTCTCTCCTATTGTGTGTGTCTCTGTCTCACCTATTGTGTGTCTCTCTCTGTCTCTCCTATTGTGTGTGTCTCTGTCTCACCTATTGTGTGTCTCTCTCTGTCTCTCCTATTCAGTGACTCTCTCTGTTTCTCCTATTGTGTGTCTCTCTCTGTTTCTCCTATTGTGTGTCTCTCTCTGTCACTCCTGTTGTGTGTGTCTCTCTCTCTCTCTCCTATTGTTTGTGTCTCTCTGTCTCTCCTATTGTGTGTGTCTCTGTCTCACCTATTGTGTGTCTCTCTGTCTCTCCTATTGTGTGTGTCTCTGTCTCACCTATTGTGTGTCTCTCTCTGTCTCTCCTATTCAGTGACTCTCTCTGTCTCTCCTATTGTGTGTCTCTCTCTGTCTCTCCTATTGTGTGTGTCTCTCTCTGTCTCTCCTATTGTGTCTCTCTCTCCTATCGTGTGTGTCTCTCTCTGTCTCTCCTATCGTGTGTGTCTCTCTCTCTGTCTCTCCTACTGTGTGTCTGTCTGTCTCTCCTATTGTGTGTCTCTATCTGTCTCTCCTATTGTGTGTGTCTCTCTGTCTCTCCTATCGTGTGTGTCTCTCTCTGTCTCTCCTATTGTGTGTGTCTCTCTCTGTCTCTCCTACTGTGTGTCTGTCTGTCTCTCCTATTGTGTGTCTCTATCTGTCTCTCCTATTGTGTGTGTCTCTCTGTCTCTCCTATAGTGTGTCTCTCTCTGTCTCGCCTATTGTGTGTGTCTCTCTGTCTCGCCTATTGTGTGTCCCTCTCTGTCTCTCCTATTGTGTGTCTCTCTCTGTCTCGCCTATTGTGTGTCCCTCTCTGTCTCTCCTATTGTGTGTCTCTCTCTGTCTCGCCTATTGTGTGTCCCTCTCTGTCTCTCCTATTGTGTGTGTCTCTGTCTCTCCTGTTGTGTGTCTCTATCTGTCTCTCCTATTGTGTGTCGCTCTCTGTTTCTCCTATTATGTGCCTCTCTGTCTCTCCTATTGTGTCTCTCTCTGTCTCTCCTATTGTGTGTCTCTCTGTCTCCTATTGTGTGTCTCTCTCTCTCTCCTACTGTGTATGTCTCTCTCTGTCTCTCCTATTGTGTGTGTCTCTCTCTGTCTCCCCTATTGTGTCTCTCTCTGTCTCTCCTATTGTGTGTCTCTCTCTGTCTCTCCTATTGTGTGTCTCTCTCTGTTTCTCCTATTGTGTGTCTCTCTATCTCTCCTATTGTGTGTGTCTCTCAGTCGCTCCTATTGTGTCTCTCTCTGTCTCTACAATTCTGTGTCTCTCTCTCTGTCTATCCAATTGTGTGTCTCTCTGTTTCTCCTATTGTGTGTCTCTCTGTTTCTCCTATTGTGTGTCTCTCTCTATCTCTCCTATTGTGTGTCCCTCTCTGTCTCTCCGATTGTGTGTCTCTCTGTCTCTCCTATTGTGTCTCTCTGTTTCTCCTATTGTGTGTCTCTCTCTGTCTCTCCTATTGTGTGTGTGCCTCTCTCTGTCTCTCCTATCGTGTGTCTCTCTCTGTCTCTCCAATTGTGTGTCTCTCTGTCTCTCCTGTTGTGTGTTTCTCTGTCTCTCCTATTGTGTGTGTCTCTCTGTCTGTGTCTCTATCTGTCTGGGTCTCTATCTGTGTGTGTCCCTATCTGTGTGTGTCGCTATCTGTGTGTGTCTCTATCTGTGTGTGTCGCTATCTGTGTGTGTCTCTATCTGTCTGGGTCTCTATCTGTCTGTGTCTCTATCTGTGTGTGTCTCTATCTGTCTGGGACTCTGTCTGTGTGTGTCCCTATCTGTCTAGGTCATATCGTTTCACTTTATCTTTTTCTGTTTCTCTCGCAGCCTCTCACACTCTTTGTGTCTGTCTGTGTGTGTGTGTGTGTGTGTGTATATGTCTGTCTCTCCTATTGTGTGTGTCTCTCTCTGTCTCTCCTATTGTGTGTCTCTCTGTCTCTCCTGTTGTGTGTGTCTCTCTGTTTCTCCTATTGTGTGTCTCTCTCTGTCTCTACTATTGTGTCTCTCTCTGTTCCTTCTCTTGTGTGTCTCTCTGTCTCTTCTATTGTGTCTCTCTCTGTCTCTCCTGTTGTGCCTCTCTCTGTTCCTCGTATTGTGTCTCTCTCTGTCTTTCCTATTCTGTCTCTCTGTCTCTCCTATTGTGTCTCTCTCTTTTTCTCCTATTGGGTGCCTCTCTGTCTCTCCTATTGTGTCTCTCTCTGTCTCTCCTATTATGTGTCTCTCTGTCTCTCCTATTGTGTCTCTCTCTGTCTCTCCTATTGTGTGTCTCTCTGTCTCTCCTGGTGTGTGTTTCTCTGTCTCTCCTATTGTAAGTCTCTCTGTCTCTCCTATTGTGTGTCTCTCTGTCTCTCCTATTGTGTGTCTCTCACTGTCTCTCCTGTTGTGTGTCTCTCTGTCTCTCCTGTTGTGTGTTTCTCTGTCTCTCCTATTGTGTGTCTCTCTGTCTCTCCTATTGTGTTTTTCTCTCTCTGACTCTCCTGGTGTGTGTTTCTCTGTGTCTCCTATTGTAAGTCTCTATGTCTCTCCTATTGTGTGCCTCTCTATCTCTCCTATTGTGTGTGTCTCTCTCTGTCACTCCTATTGTGTGAGTCTCTGACTCTCCTATTGTGTGTGTACCTCTCTGTCTCTCCTATTGTGTGTGTCTCTCTGTCTCTCCTGTTGTGTGTCTCTCTGTCTCTCCTGTTGTGTGTTTCTCTGTCTCTCCTATTGTAAGTCTCTATGTCTCTCCTATTGTGTGCCTCTCTATCTCTCCTATTGTGTGAGTGTCTCTGTCTCTCCTGTTGTGTGTCTCTCTGTCTCTCCTGTTGTGTGTTTCTCTGTCTCTCCTATTGTGTGTCTCTCTGTCTCTCCAATTGTGTCTCTCTCTCTGCCTCTCCTATTGTGTGCATCTCTGTCTCTCCTGTTGTGTGTCTCTCTCTGTCTCTCCTATTGTGTGTGTCTCTCTCTGTCACTCCTATTGTGTGAGTCTCTGACTCTCCTATTGTGTGTGTCTCTCTCTGTCTCTCCTATTGTGTGTCCCTCACTGACTCTCCTATTGTGTGCGTCTCTCTCTGTCTCTCCTATTGTGTGTCTCTCTCTGTCACTCCTATTGTGTCTCTATCTTCTATCGTGTGTGTCTCCCTCTGTCTATCCTATTGTGTGTCTCCCTCTCTGTCTCCCCTATTGCATGTGTCTCTCTGTCTCCTACTGTGTGTGTCTCTCTGTCTCCTATTGTGTGTGTCTCTCTGTCTCCTATTGTGTGTGTCTGTCTGTCTCTCCTATTGTGTGTCTCTCTCTGTCGCTCCTATTGTGCGTGCCTCTCTCTGTCTCTCCTATTGTGTGTCTCTCTGTCTCTCCAATTGTGTCTCTCTCTGTCTCTCCTATTGTGTGTCTCTCTCTGTTTCTCCTATTGTGTGTCTCTCTCTGTCACTCCTGTTGTGTGTCTCTCTCTCTCTCTCTCCTATTGTTTGTGTCTCTCTGTCTCTCCTATTGTGTGTGTCTCTGTCTCACCTATTGTGTGTCTCTCTCTGTCTCTCCTATTCAGTGACTCTCTCTGTTTCTCCTATTGTGTGTCTCTCTCTGTTTCTCCTATTGTGTGTCTCTCTCTGTCTCTCCTATTGTGTGTCTCTCTCTGTCACTCCTGTTGTGTGTGTCTCTCTCTCTCTCTCCTATTGTTTGTGTCTCTCTGTCTCTCCTATTGTGTGTGTCTCTGTCTCACCTATTGTGTGTCTCTCTCTGTCTCTCCTATTCAGTGACTCTCTCTGTCTCTCCTATTGTGTGTCTCTCTCTGTCTCTCCTATTGTGTGTGTCTCTCTCTGTCTCTCCTATTGTGTCTCTCTCTCCTATCGTGTGTGTCTCTCTCTGTCTCTCCTATCGTGTGTGTCTCTCTCTGTCTCTCCTACTGTGTGTCTGTCTGTCTCTCCTATTGTGTGTCTCTATCTGTCTCTCCTATTGTGTGTGTCTCTCTGTCTCGCCTATTGTGTGTCCCTCTCTGTCTCTCCTATTGTGTGTCTCTCTGTCTCTCCTATTGTGTGTCTCTCTCTGTCTCGCCTATTGTGTGTGTCTCTCTGTCTCGCCTATTGTGTGTCCCTCTCTGTCTCTCCTATTGTGTGTCTCTCTCTGTCTCGCCTATTGTGTGTCCCTCTCTGTCTCTCCTATTGTGTGTCTCTCTCTGTCTCGCCTATTGTGTGTCCCTCTCTGTCTCTCCTATTGTGTGTGTCTCTGTCTGTCCTGTTGTGTGTCTCTATCTGTCTCTCCTTATTGTGTGTCGCTCTCTGTTTCTCCTATTATGTGCCTCTCTGTCTCTCCTATTGTGTCTCTCTCTGTCTCTCCTATTGTGTGTCTCTCTGTCTCCTATTGTGTGTCTCTCTCTCTCTCCTACTGTGTATGTCTCTCTCTGTCTCTCCTATTGTGTGTGTCTCTCTCTGTCTCCCCTATTGTGTCTCTCTCTGTCTCTCCTATTGTGTGTCTCTCTCTGTCTCTCCTATTGTGTGTCTCTCTCTGTTTCTCCTATTGTGTGTCTCTCTATCTCTCCTATTGTGTCTCTCTCTGTCTCTACAATTCTGTGTCTCTCTCTCTGTCTATCGAATTGTGTGTCTCTCTCTGTCTCTCCTATTGTGTGTCTCTCTGTTTCTCCTATTGTGTGTCTCTCTCTCTATCTCTCCTATTGTGTGTCCCTCTCTGTCTCTCCGATTGTGTGTCTCTCTGTCTCTCCTATTGTGTCTCTCTGTTTCTCCTATTGTGTGTCTCTCTCTGTCTCTCCTATTGTGTGTGTGCCTCTCTCTGTCTCTCCTATCGTGTGTCTCTCTCTGTCTCTCCAATTGTGTGTCTCTCTGTCTCTCCTGTTGTGTGTTTCTCTGTCTCTCCTATTGTGTGTGTCTCTCTGTCTGTGTCTCTATCTGTCTGGGTCTCTATCTGTGTGTGTCCCTATCTGTGTGTGTCGCTATCTGTGTGTGTCTCTATCTGTGTGTGTCGCTATCTGTGTGTGTCTCTATCTGTCTGGGTCTCTATCTGTCTGTGTCTCTATCTGTGTGTGTCTCTATCTGTCTGGGACTCTGTCTGTGTGTGTCCCTATCTGTCTAGGTCATATCGTTTCACTTTATCTTTTTCTGTTTCTCTCGCAGCCTCTCACACTCTTTGTGTCTGTCTGTGTGTGTGTGTGTGTGTGTGTATATGTCTGTCTCTCCTATTGTGTGTGTCTCTCTCTGTCTCTCCTATTGTGTGTCTCTCTGTCTCTCCTGTTGTGTGTGTCTCTCTGTTTCTCCTATTGTGTGTCTCTCTCTGTCTCTACTATTGTGTCTCTCTCTGTTCCTTCTCTTGTGTGTCTCTCTGTCTCTTCTATTGTGTCTCTCTCTGTCTCTCCTGTTGTGCCTCTCTCTGTTCCTCGTATTGTGTCTCTCTCTGTCTTTCCTATTCTGTCTCTCTGTCTCTCCTATTGTGTCTCTCTCTTTTTCTCCTATTGGGTGCCTCTCTGTCTCTCCTATTGTGTCTCTCTCTGTCTCTCCTATTATGTGTCTCTCTGTCTCTCCTATTGTGTCTCTCTCTGTCTCTCCTATTGTGTGTCTCTCTGTCTCTCCTATTGTGTCTCTCTCTGTCTCTCCTATTGTGTGTGTCTCTCTGTCTCTCCTATTGTGTGTCTCTCTCTGTCACTCCTATTGTGTGTGTCTCTCTGTCTCTCCTATTGTGTCTGTCTCTCTCTTTCTCTCCTATTGTTTATGTCTCTCTTTCTCTCCTATTGTGTCTTTCTCTGTCTCTCCTATTGTGTGTGTCTCTCTCTGTCTCTCCTATTGTGTGTCTCTCTCTGTCTCTCCAATTGTGATCCCTCTCTGTCTCTCCTATTGTTTGTGTCTCTCTGTCTCTCCTATTCTGTGTGACTCTGTCTCTCCTATTGTGTGTCTCTCTGTCTCTCCTGTTGTGTGTGTCTCTCTGTCTCTCCTATTGTGCGTATCTCTCGCTGTCTCTCCTATTGTGTGTCTCTCTCTGTCTCTCCTATTGTGTGTCTCTCTGTCTCTCCTATTGTGTCTGTCTCTCTCTTTCTCTCCTATTGTGTGTCTCTCTCTGTCTCTCCTATTGTGTTTCTCTCTCTGTTTCTCCTGTTGTGTGTGTCTCTCTGCCTCTCCTATTGTGTGTGCCTCTCTCTGTTTCTCCTATTGTGTGTGTCTCTCTGTCTCTCCTGTTGTGTGTCTCTCTGTCTCTCCTATTGTGTGTGTCTCTCTCTGTCACTCCTATTGTGTGTGACTCTCTCTGTCTCTCCTATTGTGTGTCTCTCTCTGTCTCTCCTATTGTGTGTGACACTCTCTGTCTCTCCGATTGTGTGTCTCTCTGTCTCTCCTATTGTGTCTTTCTCTGTCTCTCCTATTGTGTCTCTATCTTTTTCTCCGACTGTGTGTCTCTCGGTCTCTCCTATTGTGTCTCTCTCTGTCTCTCCTATTATGTGTCTCTCTGTCTCTCCTATTGTGTCTCTCTCTGTCTCTCCAATTGTGTGTCTCTCTGTCTCTCCTATTGTGTTTGTCTCTCTGTCCCTCCTATTGTGTGTGTCTCTCTCTTTCTCTCCTATGGTGTGTGTCTCTCTGTCTCTCCTATTGTGTGTCTCTCTCTGTCTCTCCTATTGTGTGTGTCTCTCTGTCTCTCCTATTGTGTTTCTCTCTGTCTCTCCTATTGTGTGTCTCTCTCTGTCTCTCCTATTGTGTGTGTGCCTCTCTCTGTCTCTCCTATTGTGTGTCTCTCTCTGTCTCTCCTCTTGTCTGTCTCTCTCTTTCTCTCCTATTGTGTGTGTCTCTCTTTCTCTCCTATTGTGTGTGACTCTCTCTGTCTCTCCTATTGTGTGTCTCTCTCTGTCTCTCCTATTGTGTGTCTCTCTCTGTTTCTCCTATTGTGTCTCTCACTGTCTCTCCTATTATGTGTTTCTCTGTCTCTCCTATTGTGTCTCTCTCTGTCTCTCCTATTGTGTGTCTCTCTGTCACTCCTATTGTGTCTCTCTCTGTCTCTCCTATTGTGTGTGTCTCTCTGTCTCTCCTATCGTGTGTGTCCCTCTCTGTCACCCCTATTGTGTGTGCCTCTCTCTGTCTCTCCTATTGTGTGTCTCTCTCTGTCTCTCCTCTTGTCTGTCTCTCTTTCTCTCCTATTTTGTGTGTCTCTCTTTCTCTCCTATTGTGTGTGACTCTCTCTGTCTCTCCTATTGTGTGTCTCTCTCTGTCTCTCCTATTGTGTGTCTCTCTCTGTTTCTCCTATTGTGTCTCTCACTGTCTCTCCTATTATGTGTTTCTCTGTCTCTCCTATTGTGTCTCTCTCTGTCTCTCCTATTGTGTGTCTCTCTGTCACTCCTATTGTGTCTCTCTCTGTCTCTCCTATTGTGTGTGTCTCTCTGTCTCTCCTATCGTGTGTGTCCCTCTCTGTCACCCCTATTGTGTGTGTATCTCTGTCTCTCCTATTGTGTGACTCTCTGTCTCTCCTATTGTGTCCCTCTCTGTCTCTCCTATTGTGTGTCTCTCTCTGTCTCTCCTATTCTGTGTGACTCTGTCTCTCCTATTGTGTCTCTCTCGCTGTCTCTCCTATTGTGTGTCCCTCTCTGTCTCTCCTATTGTTTGTGTCTCTCTCTGTCTCTCCTATTCTGTGTGACTCTGTCTCTCCTATTGTGTGTCTCTCTCTGTCTCTCCTGCTGTGTGTGCCTCTCTGTCTCTCCTATTCTGTGTGACTCTGTCTCTCCTATTGTGTCCCTCTCTGTCTCTCCTATTGTGTGTCTCTCTCTGTCTCTCCTATTCTGTGTGACTCTGTCTCTCCTATTGTGTGTCTCTCTCTGTCTCTCCTGCTGTGTGTGCCTCTCTGTCTCTCCTATCGCTCTCTGTCTCTCCTATTGTGACTTTCTCTGTCTCTCCTATTGTGTCTCTCTCTTTTTCTCCTATTGTTTGTCTCTCTGTCTCTCCTATTGTGTCTCTCTCTGTCTCTCCTATTATGTGCCTCTCTGTCTCTCCTATTGTGTCTCTCTCTGTCTCTCCTATTGTGTGTCTCTCTGTCTCTCCTATTGTGTCTCTCTCTGTCTCTCCTATTGTGTGTGTCTCTCTGTCTCTCCTACTGTGTGTGTCTCTCTCTTTCTCTCCTATTGTGTGTCTCTCTCTGTCTCTCCTATTGTGTCTGTCTCTCTCTTTCTCTCCTATTGTGTGTGTCTCTCTTTCTCTCCTATTGTGTGTGACTCTCTCTGTCTCTCCTATTGTGTGTCTCTCTGTCTCTCCTATTGTGTCTTTCTCTGTCTCTCCTATTGTGTCTCTCTCTTTTTCTCCGATTGTGTCTCTCTCTGTCTCTCCTATTATCTGTCTCTCTGTCTCTCCTATTGTGTCTCTCTCTGTCTCTCCTATTGTGTGTCTCTCTGTCTCTCCTATTGTGTCTCTCTCTGTCTCTCCTATTGTGTGTGTCTCTCTGTCTCTCCTATTGTGTCTGTCTCTCTCTCTGTCTCTCCTATTGTGTCTCTCTCTGTCTCTCCTATTGTGTGTGTCTCTCTTTCTCTCCTATTGTGTTTCTCTCTCTGTTTCTCCTGTTGTGTGTGTCTCTCTGCCTCTCCTATTGTGTGTCTCTCTCTGTCTCTCCTATTGTGTGTCTCTCTCTGTCTCTCCTATTGTGTGCCTCTCTGTCTCTCCTATTGTGTCTGTCTCTCTCTTTCTCTCCTATTGTGTGTCTCTCTCTGTCTCTCCTATTGTGTGTGCCTCTCTCTGTTTCTCCTATTGTGTGTGTCTCTCTGTCTCTCCTGTTGTGTGTCTGACTGTCTCTCCTATTGTGTGTGTCTCTCTGTCTCTCCTATTGTGTGTGTCTCTCTCTGTCTCTCCTATTGTGTGTCTCTCTCTGCCTCTCCTATTGTGTGTGTCTCTCTCTGGCACTCCTATTGTGTGTGTCTCTCTGTCTCTCCTATTGTGTGACTCTCTGTCTCTCCTATTGTGTCCCTCTCTGTCTCTCCTATTGTGTGTGTCTCTCTGTCTCTCCTGTTGTGTGTCTGACTGTCTCTCCTATTGTGTGTGTCTCTCTCTGCCACTCCTATTGTGTGTGACTCTCTGTCTCTCCTGTTGTGTGTCTCTCTCTGCCTCTCCTATTGTGTGTGTCTCTCTCTGGCACTCCTATTGTGTGTGTCTCTCTGTCTCTCCTATTGTGTGACTCTCTGTCTCTCCTATTGTGTGTGTCTCTCTCTGCCTCTCCTATTGTGTGTGTCTCTCTCTGGCACTCCTATTGTGTGTGTCTCTCTGTCTCTCCTATTGTGTGACTCTCTCTGTCTCTCCTATTGTGTGTGTCTCTCTCTGCCTCTCCTATTGTGTGTGTCTCTCTCTGGCACTCCTATTGTGTGTGTCTGACTGTCTCTCCTATTGTGTGTGTCTCTCTCTGCCACTCCTATTGTGTGTGACTCTCTGTCTCTCCTATTGTGTGTGTCTCTCTCTGTCTCTCCTATTGTGTGTCTCTCTCTGTCTCTCCTATTGTGTGTGTCTCTCTCTGTCTCTCCTATTGTGTGTCTCTCTCTGCCTCTCCTATTGTGTGTGTCTCTCTCTGGCACTCCTATTGTGTGTGTCTCTCTGTCTCTCCTATTGTGTGACTCTCTGTCTCTCCTATTGTGTCCCTCTCTGTCTCTCCTATTGTGTGTGTCTCTCTCTGTCTCTCCTATTGTGTGTCTCTCTCTGTCTCTCCAATTGTGATCCCTCTCTGTCTCTCCTATTGTTTGTGTCTCTCTGTCTCTCCTATTCTTTGTGACTCTGTCTCTCCTATTGTGTGTCTCTCTGTCTCTCCTGTTGTGTGTGTCTCTCTGTCTCTCCTATTGTGCGTATCTCTCGCTGTCTCTCCTATTGTGTGTCTCTCTCTGTCTCTCCTATTGTGTGTCTCTCTGTCTCTCCTATTGTGTCTGTCTCTCTCTTTCTCTCCTATTGTGTGTCTCTCTCTGTCTCTCCTATTGTGTTTCTCTCTCTGTTTCTCCTGTTGTGTGTGTCTCTCTGCCTCTCCTATTGTGTGTGCCTCTCTCTGTTTCTCCTATTGTGTGTGTCTCTCTGTCTCTCCTGTTGTGTGTCTCTCTGTCTCTCCTATTGTGTGTGTCTCTCTCTGTCACTCCTATTGTGTGTGACTCTCTCTGTCTCTCCTATTGTGTGTCTCTCTCTGTCTCTCCTATTGTGTGTGTCTCTCTCTGTCTCTCCTATTGTGTGTCTCTCTCTGCCTCTCCTATTGTGTGTGTCTCTCTCTGTCACTCCTATTGTCTGTGTCTCTCTGTCTCTCCTATTGTGTGACTGTCTCTCCTATTGTGTCCGTCTCTGTCTCTCCTATTGTGTGTGTCTCTCTCTGGTTTCTCCTATTGTGTGTGTCTCTCTCTGTTTCTCCTATTGTGTGTCTCTCTCTCTCTCCTGTTGTGTGTCTCTCTGTCTCTCCTATTGTGTGCGTCTCTCTCTGTCTCTCCTATTGTGTGTCTCTCTGTCTCTCCTATTGTGTCCCCAGGGTAGAGGGGTCAATTACTAGGGGGCATAGGTTTAAGGTGAGAGGGGCAAAGTTTAGAGTAGATGTACGAGGCAAGTTTTTTACGCAGAGGGTAGTGGGTGCCTGGAACTCACTACCGGAGGAGGTAGTGGAGGCAGGGACGATAGGGACATTTAAGGGGCATCTTGACAAATATATGAATAGGATGGGAATAGAAGGATACGGACCCAGGAAGTGTAGAAGATTGTAGTTTAGTCGGGCAGTATGGTCGGCGCGGGCTTGGAGGGCCGAAGGGCCTGTTCCTGTGCTGTACATTTCTTTGTTCTTTGTTGTTCTTTGTTTGATCCCTCTCTGTCTCTCCTATTGTTTGTGTCTCTCTGTCTCTCCTATTCTGTGTGATTCTGTCTCTCCTATTGTGTGTCTCTCTCTGTCTCTCCTGTTGTGTGTGTCTCTCTGTCTCTCCTATTGTGTGTGTCTCTCTCTGTCTCTCCTATTTTGTCTCTCTCTCTCCTGTTGTGTTACTCTCTCTGTCTCTATTGTGTGACTCTCTCTGTCTCTCCTATTGTGTCCTACTCTGTCTCTCCTATTGTGTGTGTCTCTCTCTCTCTCTCCAATTGTGTGTCTCTGTCTCTCCTATTGTGTGTCTCTCTCTGTCTCTCCTATTGTGTGTCTCTCTGTCTCTCCTATTGTGTGTGTCTCCCTGTCTCTCCTGTTGTGTGTGTGTCTCTCTCTCTCCTATTGTGTGTGTCTCTCTCTCCCTCTCCCCCTCTCTCTCCCTCCCTCTCCCCCTCTCTCACCCTCCCTCCCTCCCTCCCTTCCTCTGTCTCACACTCTTTTTCTCCCTCCCTCTCCTCTCTCTCTCTTTGTAGGTCAGTGTCCCTCGGTCTTTGCATCTATTGGTCTCTCCCTCCTGCACTTTTGTTTGTTCTCCATTTCTGTCTGTCTCTCTGTCCCTCTCTCTCTCCCCCCTCTGCCACACACTCTTTCTCTCTCTTTCCTCTGCACTGCACAGACTGGGAGGATGAGAGTGGATTGAAATCGCCTCTCCCTCATTACAGTAATAGGGTTGCTTCAAGTTTTCAAATGGGTGTCGCCTTTCAAAGTGCGGCTGAGTGAATATTGGCCTGCCTCACAGCTGGGAGTTACATTTCCAAATGCTCTTCCTTCGCTCTGGTGCTGGGAGGAGTGATTTATTCAGGCAGTGGAGGGAGATCTATTTAAAAGGGCAGTCGGGAAGCGAGCTGGAGCAGATAGTCGAGTGGGACAGAGGCGCCTGCTCTCAGACTGCACAGTCTGCAGACTTTACAAGTTTTCTGCAAGGAAAGTTTGATAACTGTGTTTTATTAAGTGCAATTTTGCAAATAATTTACAAAAGGGACAATTTGACAACTTTTGTTTTCGAAAGTTTTGGAAAACTTTTTCAAAGTTTGGAACAACTTTTTGTTTCTTGCCCAGCCTCTCGTGCCCCCCGGACAGTGCTGGCATGTTGGGGTTCTGGCAGGTTTTGATGCTTTTCTGGGTGAGTTACTGCAGCCGCTCGCAAGCTTTGGGTCCGATGGTTCATTGCCAACCCTGTGATGAGAAATCTTCCTCGCTGTGCCAGGCTCACCCTGTGGGCTGTGAGCTGGTCAAGGAGCCAGGCTGTGGCTGTTGTCTGACCTGTGCCCTCCCAGAGGGGCACAGTTGTGGCGTTTACACTGAGCTCTGCGGAGTGGATCTAAAGTGTCTCCCCAAACCAGACGAGGAGAAACCCCTTCACGCTCTGCTCCACGGCCGCGGAATCTGCAAATCCCACAGGAGCTCCCGGCAGAGCCAGCAGGCAGGTGAGAGAGTGTGAGAGAGGGAGTGTGAGAGGGGGAGAGAGAGAGGGAGTGTGAGAGGGGGAGAGAGAGAGGGAGTGTGAGAGGGGGAGAGAGAGAGGGAGGGAGGGAGAGAGAGAGGGAGTGTGAGAGGGGGAGAGAGAGAGGGAGGGAGAGAGAAAGGGAGTGTGCGAGGGAGAGAGAGGGAGTGTGAGAGGGGGAGAGAGAGAGGGAGGGAGAGAGAAAGGGAGTGTGAGAGGGAGAGAGAGAGAGGGAGTGTGAGAGAGGGAGTGTGAGAGGGGGAGAGAGAGAGGGAGGGAGGGAGAGAGAGAGGGAGTGTGAGAGGGGGAGAGAGAGAGGGAGGGAGAGAGAAAGGGAGTGTGAGAGGGAGAGAGAGGGAGTGTGAGAGGGGGAGAGAGAGAGGGAGGGAGAGAGAAAGGGAGTGTGAGAGGGAGAGAGAGGGAGTGTGAGAGGGGGAGAGAGAGAGGGAGGGAGAGAGAGAGGGAGTGTGAGAGGGAGGGAGGGGAGAGAGAGAGGGAGTGTGAGAGGGAGGGAGGGGGAGAGAGAGAGATGAAGGGAGGGAAAGAGAGAGGGAGGGAGGGGGAGAGAGAGAGGGAGTGTGAGAGGGAGAGAGAGAGGGAGTGTGAGAGAGAATGAGAGAGAGGAGTGTGAGAGGGGAGAGAGGGAGGGAGAGAGAAGGGAGTGTGAGAGGGAGAGAGAGAGGGAGTGTGAGAGGGGGAGAGAGAGAGGGAGGAGAGAGAGGGAGGGAGGGAGAGAGAGAGAGAGAGAGGGAGAGAGAGAGAGAGAGGGAGGGAGAGAGAGGGGGAGTGTGAGAGGGAGGGAGGGAGAGTGTGAGAGGCAGGGACAGAGAGAGAGGGAGGGGCGGAGAGAGAGGGGAGAGGAGGAGAGAGAGAGAGGGAGTGTGAGAGGGGGAGAGAGAGAGAGATAAAGGGAGGGAGGGAGAGAGAGAGGGAGTGTGAGAGGGGGAGAGAGAGAGGGAGGGAGAGAGAAAGGGAGTGTGCGAGGGAGAGAGAGGGAGTGTGAGAGGGGGAGAGAGAGAGGGAGGGAGAGAGAAAGGGAGTGTGAGAGGGAGAGAGAGAGAGGGAGTGTGAGAGAGGGAGTGTGAGAGGGGGAGAGAGAGAGGGAGGGAGGGAGAGAGAGAGGGAGTGTGAGAGGGGGAGAGAGAGAGGGAGGGAGAGAGAAAGGGAGTGTGAGAGGGAGAGAGAGGGAGTGTGAGAGGGGGAGAGAGAGAGGGAGGGAGAGAGAAAGGGAGTGTGAGAGGGAGAGAGAGGGAGTGTGAGAGGGGGAGAGAGAGAGGAGGGAGAGAGAGAGGGAGTGTGAGAGGGAGGAGGGAGAGAGAGAGGGAGTGTGAGAGGGAGGGAGGGGAGAGAGAGAGATGGAGGGAGGGAAAGAGAGAGGGAGGGAGGGGGAGAGAGAGAGGGAGTGTGAGAGGAGAGAGAGAGGGAGTGTGAGAGAGAATGAGAGAGAGGGAGTGTGAGAGGGGGAGAGAGGGAGGGAGAGAGAAAGGGAGTGTGAGAGGGAGAGAGAGAGGGAGTGTGAGAGGGGAGAGAGAGAGGGAGGGAGAGAGAGGGAGGGAGGGAGAGAGAGAGAGAGAGAGAGGGAGAGAGAGAGAGAGAGGGAGGGAGAGAGAGGGGAGTGTGAGAGGGAGGGAGGGAGAGTGTGAGAGGCAGGGACAGAGAGAGAGGGAGGGGCGGAGAGAGAGGGGGAGAGGGAGGGAGAGAGAGAGGGAGTGTGAGAGGGGGAGAGAGAGAGAGATAAAGGGAGGGAGGGAGAGAGAGAGGGAGTGTGAGAGGGAGAGAGGGGGAGTGTGAGAGGGGGAGAGAGAGAGGGAGGGAGAGAGAGAGGGAGGGAGAGAGAGAGGGAGTGTGAGAGGGAGGGAGGGAGAGAGAGTGTGAAAGGGAGGGACAGAGAGAGAGGGAGGGGCGGAGAGAGGGGGAGAGGGAGCGAGAGAGAGAGGGAGTGTGAGAGGAGAGAGAGAGGCAGTGTGAGAGGGAGAGAGAGAGAGGGAGGGAGAGAGAGGGAGAGAGAGAGAGAGGGAGGGAGGGAGAGAGAGAGGGAGTGTGAGAGGGAGGGAGAGTGTGAGAGTGAGGGAGAGAGAGAGGGAGGGGCGGAGGGAGAGGGAGGGAGAGAGAGAGGGAGTGTGAGAGGGAGAGAGAGAGGGAGGGAGAGAGAGAGGGAGGAGGGAGAGATAGTGTGTGAGAGAGGGAGGGAGTGTGAGAGGGAGGGGGAGGGAGAGAGAGAGAGGGAGTGTGAAAAGGAGGGAGGGAGGGAGAGTGTGAGAGGGAGGTAGAGAGAGGGGGAGGGAGGGAGAGAGAGGGGGAGAGGGAGGGAGGGAGAGGGGGAGAGGGAGGGAGGGAGAGAGGGGGAGGGAGAGAGAGAGATGTATGAGAGAGGGAGAGAGTGTGTGAGAGAGGGAGGAAGAGAGGGAGGGAGTGTGAGAGGGAGGGGGAGAGAGAGAGGGAGGGGGAGAGAGGGAGAGGGGGGAGAGAGTGTGTGAGAGAGGGAGAGAGCGAGGGAGGCTGGGGGGAGGGAGAGAGTCTGTGAGAGAGGGAGGGGGGCAAGAGGGAGTGGGAGAGGGAGGGGAGGAGGGGGGAATGAGTGTGAGAGGGAGGGAGAGAGAGAGAGGGAGTGTGAGAGGGAGGGAGAGGGAAGGAGAGAGTGGGGAGGGAGAGAGGTTGGAGAGAGAAAGTGTGAGAGGGACGGGGAAGGGAGGGAGAGAGGGAGTGTGCGAGGAAGGGAGGGAGGAGAGAGGGAGGGGGAGGGAGAGAGAGGGAGGGAGAGTGTGTGAGGGAGGGAGGGAGAGAGGAAGGGAGGGAGAGAGAAAGTGCGAGAGAGGGAGGGAGGGAAGGAGAGAGATGTAGTGTGAGAGGGAGGGAGGGAAAGTGTGGGAGGGAGAGAGAGAGTGTGGGAGGGAGAGAGAGAGGGGAGGGAGAGAGAGAGGGGGAGGGAGGGAGAGAGTGTGTGAGAGAGGGAGGGAGAGGAGAGGGAGCGAGAGTGTGAGAGGGAGGGAGGGAGGGAGATGGGGAGGAAGGGAGAGAGAGAGTGTGTGAGTGACAGAGGGCGGGAGGAAGAGAGAGAGAGGAAGGGAGGGAGAGATAAAGTGTGTGAGAGAGGGAGGGATTTAGGGAGAGAGGACGGATAGAGAGAGTGTGAGAGGGAGGGAGGGAGCAAATGTATGAGAGAGAGAGAGAGTGTGAGAGGGAGGGAGAGTGTGAGAGGAAATGAGGGAAAGAGGGAGGGTGGGAGAGAGAGGGGGAGTGTGAGAGGGAGGGATGGAGAGAGGGAGGGAGAGAGAGAGTGAGAGGGAGGAAGAGAGAGGGGGTGAGAGAAAGTGTGAGAGGGAGTGGGAAGGAGGGAGAGAGAGAGTGTTTGAGAGAGGAGGGAGGGAGAGAGAGGGAGGGAGGGAGAGAGAAAGTGTGTGAGAGAGGGAGGGAGAGAGGGAGGAGAGAGAGTGTGAGAGAGAGGGAGGGAGGGAGAGAGTGTATGAGAGAGAGAGAGAGTGTGTGAGAGGGAGGAGAGTGAACATAGAACATTACAGCACAGTACAGGCCCTTCGCCCTCGATGTTGCGCCGACCTGTGAAACCACTCTAAAGTCCATCATTCCCTTATCATCCATATGTATAGAACATAGAGTGTGAGAGGGAGGGTGGGAGAGAGAGGGGGCGAGGGAGGGATGGAGAGAGAATGTGTGAGAGAGGGAGGGAGGGGGAGAGAGGGGGAGAGAGAGTGTGTGTAAGAGAGGGAGGGAGAGGGTGAGGGTGGGAGAGAGAGAGGGAGAAAGGGAGAGTATGAGAGGGAGGGAGAGAGTGTGAGAGGGAGAGAGAGGGGGATGGAGGAAGAGGGAGGGAGAGAGAGGGGGAGGGACGGAGAGGGAGGGAGAGAGAGATGGAGGGAGGGAGAGAGAGAGAGAGAGTGTGTGAGAGAAGGAGGGAGAGAGAGAGGGAGGGAGAGAGAGGAGGGAGGGAGAGAGAAAGGGACGGAGGGAGAGAGTGTGAGAGTGTGAGAGGGAGGGAGAGTGTGAGAGGGAGGGAGAGAGGGGGGGAGGGAGGGAGAGAGAAAGTGTGTGAGAGTGGGGGGAGGGAGGGAGAGAGAGTGTGAGAGGAAGGAAGGTGAGAGGGAGGTAGGGAGAGAGAGGGGGAGGGAGAGAGAGGGGGAGGGAGGAGAGAGGGGGAGAGGGAGGAGAGAGAGAGCGTGTGAGAGAGGGAGGGAGAGGGGGAGGGAGGGAGTGTGAGAGAGTCAGTGAGTGTGTGTGAGAGAGAGAGAAAGAGAATGGGAAAGAGAGAGAGAGAAACTGCGAGAGAGACAGTGAGTGATAGAGGGTGAGACAGTGAGAGGGAGGGAGAGGGAGTGAGTGAGTGAGTGAGAGAGTCAGAGAGTGAGAATGAGAGAGTGAGAAAGAAAGAGAGAGAGAGAGTGAGAAAGAGAAAACAGAGTGAGTGAGAGTGAGTGAGTGAGGGAGTGTGAGTGAGTGAGGGAGTGAGAGTGAGTGAGTGAGTGAGAGTGAGTGTGAGTGAATGAGGGAGTGAGAGTGAGTGAGGGAGTGAGAGTGAGTGTGAGTGAGTGAGTGAGTGAGGGAGTGAGAGTGAGTGTGAGTGAGTGAGTGAGGCAGTGTGAGTGAGAGTGAGTGTGAGTGAATGAGTGAGGGAGTGTGAGTGAGGGAGTGAGAGTGAGAGTGAGTGAGGGAGTGAGTGTGAGTGAGTGAGTGAGGGAGTGTGAGTGAGGGAGTGAGAGTGAGAGTGAGTGAGTGAGTGAGGGAGTGAGTGTGAGTGAGTGAGTGAGGGAGTGTGAGTGAGGGAGTGTGAGTGAGGGAGTGAGAGTGAGTGAGTGAGTGTGAATGAGTGTGAGTGAGAGTGAGTGTGAGTGAGAGTGAGTGAGGGAGTGAGTGAGTGAGTGAGGGAGTGAGTGTGAGTGAGTGAGGGAGTGTGAGTGAGGGAGTGAGTGAGGGAGTGAGAGTGAGTGTGAGTGAGGGAGTGTGAGTGAGGGAGTGTGAGTGAGGGAGTGAGGGAGTGTGAGTGAGTGAGGGAGTGAGTGAGTGAGTGAGAGTGAGTGTGAGGGAGTGAGGGAGTGAGTGAGGGAGTGAGTGAGGGAGTGAGAGTGAGTGTGAGTGAGGGAGTGAGTGAGTGAGGGAGTGAGGGAGGGAGTGAGTGAGTGAGTGAGGGAGTGAGAGTGAGTGAGAGTGAGTGTGAGTGAGGGAGTGTGGGAATGAGGGAGTGAGAGTGAGTGAGGGAGTGAGTGAGGGAGTTAGAGTGAGTGTGAGTGAGTGAGGGAGTGAGAGTGAGTGTGAGTGTGTGAGGGAGTGTGACTGAGTGAGTGTGAGTGAGGGAGTGAGAGTAAGAGTGAGTGTGAATGAGGGAGTGAGGGAGTGAGAGTGAGTGTGAGTGAGTGAGGGAGTGAGTGAGTGAGGGAGTGAGGGAGGGAGGGAGGGAGTGAGGGAGTGAGAGTGAGTGTGAGTGAGTGAGGGAGTGAGTGAGTGAGGGAGGGAGTCAGTGAGGGAGTGAGGGAGGGAGGGAGGGAGTGAGGGAGTGAGTGAGTGAGGGAGTGGGGGAGTGAGAGTGAGTGTGAGTGAGTGAGGGAGTGAGGGAGGGAGGGAGTGAGGGAGGGAGTGAGGGAGTGAGTGAGGGAGGGAGGGAGTGAGAGAGTGAGTGAGGGAGGGAGTGAGGGAGTGAGTGAGGGAGGGAGGGAGTGAGTGAGGGAGGGAGGGAGTGTGGGAGTGAGTGAGGGAGTGAGTGAGGGAGGGAGAGAGTGAGTGAGTGTGGGAGTGAGGGAGGGAGGGAGTGAGGCAGGGAGTGTGGGAGGGAGTGAGGGAGTGAGTGAGGGAGTGTGGGAGCTGCTCAGGGAGACTTTGTCACATTCTCTCCGCCACACACTGGCCAACAGGCTGATGTGGAATTCAGTTTGATAACGAGGTGAGACGGGAGAGAAACACAGAGGACAAAGCAGCAGAAAGACAGGGAGACAGGCAGTGAGAGAGGGATAAACAAAGTTAGAGAGTGAAGAACAGAGAGAGACAGAAAACGCAAATAGGGATAGGGACAGACAGGAAGAGATAGACAGACACACACGCACACAGACAACTCCAGACAGAGAGAGGCAGGGAAGCAGAGATGCAGGTGAGAGAGACAGAGACACACAGAAAGAGCATCTCATTGTTCATATCTGAAGATGCATTCACAGCAATAGAGAGAGAGAGAGGCGCATATAGAGACACAGAGAGGGAGAGACACACAGACACAGAGAGAGAGGGAGAGACAGAGAGAGACACACACACGCAGACACTGTGATAGACACACAGAGAGACAGATACACACACACACAGACAGAGAGGCACAGAGAGAGAGAGAGACAGCGAGGAATAGCGAGAGAGACAGAGACAGAGAGGGAGAGGCAGAGAGAGAGACACACACACAGACAGAGGGAGAGAGAGCGACACAAACACACAGAGAGAGACAGACAGACATAAGATAAAGAGACAGAAAGAGGACAGAGAGAAAAGAAACAGAGAGAAAGAGAGGGATGGAGAGGCGTACAGAGATAGAGCCACACACAGAGACAGACAGAGAGAGACAGACATACACAAAGGGAGTGATCCAAACACAATCAGTGTGCCTGTAATACTTCAATTCTGTTTGTGTCTCTGATTGGGTTAAATCCTCTCCATGCCAGCAACACAATTCCTGAGGGCTCAGGGGTTCTCTGTTTCACTCTCTCTCTGTCTCTGTCTCTCCCTCTCTGTCTCTCTCTCTGTGTGTGTCTCTCTCTCTCTCTGTCTCTCTCTCTCTGTCTCTCTCTCCGTCTCTCTCTCCGTCTCTCTCTCTGTCTCTCTCTCCGTCTCTCTGTCTCTCTCTCTGTCTCTGTCTCTCTCTCTGTCTCTCTCTCCATCTCTCTCTCTGTCTGTCTCTCTCTCTCTCTGTCTCTCTCTCTCTCTCCGTCTCTCTCTCCGTCTCTCTCTCTGTCTCTGTCTCTCTCTCTGCCTCTGTCTCTCTCTCTGTCTCTCTCTCTGTCTCTGTCTCTCTCTCTGTCTCTCTCTCCGTCTCTCTCTCTCTCTCTGTCTCTCTCTCTCTCTCTCTCTGTCTCTCTCTCTCTCTCTCTGTCTCTCTCTCTCTGTCTCTCTCTCTCTCTCTGTCTCTCTCTGTGTGTCTCTCTCTCTGTCTCTCTCTCTCTCTCTGTCTCTCTCTCTCTCTCTGTCTCTGGAGAACTGGATTTTAGGCAGGGCAATGAGCGACTGAATCCTTAACTGCAACCCAGGCTGAGTGAGGGGGAGAGGGGTACAGATAGTGATGTGGAAAATAAGTCACAAAAACATTTGTCACGGGAGGTTTTCACACAGGGAACATCTCCATGCTGCAGAGTAAATTTAAAGTGGCCAGGGTTCAGACCCAGACTGTGATTTTACCCATGCGCGGGTCCGAGTGAATCAGTCAGGAGATTTGTTGTGTACTGGCGATCCTAGCTGTGCCTGTACAGCTGTTCCAGTTGTGGTTCTCCACTCAGCTGTCCCATCCCTCTGCAGCTGTTGATCAAGCCCTGACAGATGTTACTGTCTTATCTCCAGCTGTTGGAGGGAGTTGGTACAACTGATTTAATAAGGGCCACACACGGAATTCCCAGAAATGCTCCTAAATACTGGGATCAGCTGTCCGGCACAATTGAAGATTTGAACCCACGGAGCAGGGGCTCAGGAGGGCTTTAGGGCGCAGGTACCTGATAGGACGCTCGAGGCAGGGCACCAAGCTAGGGTGACACGGTGGTCAGCACCGCTGCCCCACTCCGCCAGGGGCCCCGGTTCGATTCCCGGCTTGGGTCACTGTCTGTGCGGGGGTCTGCACGTTCTCCCCGCGTCTGCGTGGGTTTCCTCCGGGTGCCCCGGTTTCCCCCCACAGACCAAAGGCGGGCAGGTTAGGTTAGGGTTACAGGGATTGGGCAAAAATGTGGGCCTAAGTACGGTGCTTTCAGAGGCTGCCTCCTTCCACACTGGAAACATTCTGTGATTCTCAACCTTGCTAAAAGGCAGGATGCTGGTGCAGAGCAGGGGCACACCTGTGCCCAGGGCAAGGAGCAGGTCTTGCAATTGTTCAACAACTCGGATAGAGTAACAGTTTGTGCAGTCTGATAATCCCTTTACTGCACTATGGACAGGAGCAGACGCGTGCAGGCTTTGGGGAGAAAGACATCAGCACTAAAATTGGCCCTCCACCTGTTCAATGCAATACTCCAGGAGGTTAGAGCAGAACAACTTAATAACAATAATAATAATCGCTTATTGTCACAAGTAGGCTTCAATGAAGTTCCTGTGAAAAGCCCCTAGTCGCCACATTGCGGCGCCTGTTCGGGGAGGCCGGTACGGGAATTGAACCCGCGCTGCTGGCCTTGTGCTGCATTACAGGCCAGCTGTTTAGCCCACTGTGCTAAACCAGCCCCACTTAGACTGACGCTGCCCATGCCAAACTGGGGGAGCACTGTAGTGTGCGAGGGTCAGTACTGAGGGAGTGCTGCACTGTCAGAGGGTCAGTGCTGAGGGAGTGCTGCACTGTCAGAGGGTCAGTACTGAGGCAGTGCTGCACTGTCAGAGGGTCAGTACTGAGGGAGTGCCACACTGTCAGAGGGTCAGTACTGAGGGAGTGCCGCACTGTCAGAGGGTCAGTACTGAGGAAGTGCTGCACTGTCAGAGGGTCAGTACTGAGGGTGTGCTGCACTGTCAGAGGGTCAGTACTGAGGGAGTGCCGCACTGTCAGAGGGTCAGTACTGAGGGACACTGCACTGTCAGAGGGTCAGTACTGAGGGTGTGCTGCACTGTCAGAGGGTCAGTACTGAGGGAGTGCCGCAGTGTCAGAGGATCAGCACTGAGGTAGTGCTGCACTGTCAGAGGGTCAGGACTGAGTGAGTGCTGCACTGTCAGAGGGTCAGTACTGAGGGAGTGCTGCACTGTCAGAGGGTCAGTACTGAGGGAGTGCTGCACTGTCAGAGGGTCAGTACTGAGGGTGTGCTGCACTGTCAGAGGGTCAGTACTGAGGGTGTGCTGCACTGTCAGAGGGTCAGTACTGAGGGTGTGCTGCACTGTCAGAGGGTCAGTACTGAGGGAGTGCTGCACTGTCAGAGGGTCAGGACTGAGTGAGTGCTGCACTGTCAGAAGGTCAGTACTGAGGCAGTGCTGCACTGTCAGAGGGTCAGTACTGAGGCAGTGCCACACTGTCAGAGGGTCAGTACTGAGGGAGTGCTGCACTGTCAGAGGGTCAGTACTGAGGCAGTGCCACACTGTCAGAGGGTCAGTACTGAGGGAGTGCTGCAATGTCAGGGGGCCAGTACAGAGGGAGTGCTGCACTGTCAGAGGGTCAGTACTGAGGGTGTGCTGCACTGTCAGAGGGTCAGTACTGAGGGAGTGCCGCAGTGTCAGAGGATCAGCACTGAGGTAGTGCTGCACTGTCAGAGGGTCAGGACTGAGTGAGTGCTGCACTGTCAGAGGGTCAGTACTGAGGGAGTGCTGCACTGTCAGAGGGTCAGTACTGAGGGAGTGCTGCACTGTCAGAGGGTCAGTACTGAGGGTGTGCTGCACTGTCAGAGGGTCAGTACTGAGGGTGTGCTGCACTGTCAGAGGGTCAGTACTGAGGGTGTGCTGCACTGTCAGAGGGTCAGTACTGAGGGTGTGCTGCACTGTCAGAGGGTCAGTACTGAGGGAGTGCTGCACTGTCAGAGGGTCAGTACTGAGGGAGTGCTGCACTGTCAGAGGGTCAGTACTGAGGCAGTGCTGCACTGTCAGAGGGTCAGTACTGAGGCAGTGCCACACTGTCAGAGGGTCAGTACTGAGGGAGTGCCGCACTGTCAGAGGGTCAGTACTGAGGAAGTGCTGCACTGTCAGAGGGTCAGTACTGTGGGTGTGCTGCACTGTCAGAGGGTCAGTACTGAGGGAGTGCCGCACTGTCAGAGGGTCAGTACTGAGGGACACTGCACTGTCAGAGGGTCAGTACTGAGGGTGTGCTGCACTGTCAGAGGGTCAGTACTGAGGGAGTGCCGCAGTGTCAGAGGATCAGCACTGAGGTAGTGCTGCACTGTCAGAGGGTCAGTACTGAGGGTGTGCTGCACTGTCAGAGGGTCAGTACTGAGGGAGTGCTGCACTGTCAGAGAGTCAGTACTGAGGGAGTGCTGCACTGTCAGAGGGTCAGGACTGAGTGAGTGCTGCACTGTCAGAGGGTCAGTACTGAGTGAGTGCTGCACTGTCAGAGGGTCAGTACTGAGGGAGTGCTGCACTGTCAGAGGGTCAGTACTGAGGGTGTGCTGCACTGTCAGAGGGTCAGTACTGAGGGTGTGCTGCACTGTCAGAGGGTCAGTACTGAGGGTGTGCTGCACTGTCAGAGGGTCAGTACTGAGGGTGTGCTGCACTGTCAGAGGGTCAGTACTGAGGGAGTGCTGCACTGTCAGAGAGTCAGTACTGAGGGAGTGCTGCACTGTCAGAGGGTCAGTACTGAGGGAGTGCCGCACTGTCAGAGGGTCAGTACTGAGGGAGTGCTGCACTGTCAGAGGGTCAGTACTGAGGGTGTGCTGCACTGTCAGAGGGTCAGTACTGAGGGAGACCTGCACTATCAGAGAATCAGTACTCAGGGAGTGCCGCACTGTCAGAGGGTCAGTACTGAGGGAGTGCTGCACTGTCAGAGGGTCAGTACTGAGGGAGTGCCGCACTGTCAGAGGGTCAGTATTCTCTCCTGCCCTGGCCCAAACTGATCTCTGTTGCGTTTATCTTCATGGGTTCACGCTGTGAATAAATAAACTGCCACATCCCCTTCTTTACAACAGCGACACCATGTCAAGGATGCTTTAACTGTAAATCACTTTGTGTAATCTTGTAGTTGTGGAAGGTTCTATGTAAATACAGCTCTTTTCAGCTGTGTGGGTGTTTGCGAATTATGATGGGTGAGGGTGGAGTCGCTTGGCAGACAAGAGCGTCAACTGAGATGCTTAAAACTTGGCATCCCACAGGTCAGGACCCCATCCCCCAACCTGCATGTTGATTGTCCTTCACAGACAGACTGTGTAAATTCCAGCTCCGAAACATGCTGTGGGTTGCACGGGAAGATTCTACTGAATCCAATCACGCAATGAGTTTGTTGATTTGGTTAATGTGCGAGATTAATCTCATTATTCCTGATGTATAAAAGGAGCAAACCTATCAGAGTTCAGCCTCCATGGGCTCCTCCGGTGATCTCTGCACTGTAGGATCTCCCCGGCAGCGATTCCACCCATGGATAATAGTCTCTAATTTTCTCTGCCCAAGTCACAAGTGCAGAACGGCGACTTGCTCGTACGAAAGGGTAACCCCTGACTTTCAATCAAACAATCATTGCATTGTACAGGTCATGTTGCTGTTCCCTCAGTCTTAATTTGCCCAGCCCCATGTCGGGGGAAAATAGTCTTCACCAGCAAAATCCAGGGTGCAGAAGACAAGAGGATTGCAAGAATTATGTGCAATATTTGCAAAATAAGTGACCATAGGCATCACTTCAGAAATCCAGAGTGGGGAAGATCATTAAGTGTCACTCTCTGTGTAACTGTAGAGTCACTGTTTATTCAGAGTGAGGATCACTCTCTGTGTAACTGTAGAGTCACTGTTTATTCAGCAGTGTGAGAGTCACTCTCAGTGTAACTGTACAGAGTCACTGTTTATTCAGGGTGAGCATCACTCACTGTGTAACTGTACAGAGTCACTGTTTATTCAGGGTGAGGATCACTCACTGTGTAACTGTACAGAGTCACTGTTTATTCAGGGTGAGCATCACTCACTGTGTAACTGTACAGAGTCAGTGTTTATTCAGGGTGAGGGTCACTCACTCTGTAACTGTACAGTCACTGTTTATTCAGGGTGAGCACCACTCACTGTGTAACTGTACAGAGTCACTGTTTATTCAGAGTCAGTGTTTATTCAGGGTGAGGATCACTCACTGTGTAACTGTACAGAGTCACTGTTTATTCAGGGTGAGGATCACTCACTGTGTAACTGCAGAGTCAGTGTTTATTCAGGGTGAGGATCACTCACTGTGTAACTGCACAGAGTCAGTGTTTATTCAGGGTGAGGATCACTCACTGTGTAACTGTACAGAGTCACTGTTTATTCAGGGTGAGGATCACTCACTGTGTAACTGCACAGAGTCAGTGTTTATTCAGGGTGAGGATCACTCACTGTGTAACTGTACAGAGTCACTGTTTATTCAGGGTGAGGATCACTCACTCTGTAACTGTACAGAGTCACTGTTTATTCAGGGTGAGGATCACTCACTGTGTAACTGTACAGAGTCACTGTTTATTCAGGGTGAGGATCACTCACTGTGTAACTGTACAGAGTCACTGTTTATTCAGGGTGAGGATCACTCACTCTGTAACTGTACAGAGTCACTGATTATTCAGCAGGGTGAGGATCACATACCTCTTCATTCACCTCAGGAAGGAGCAGCGCTCCGAAAGCTAGTGACATCGAAACAAACCTGTTGGACTTTAACCTGGTGTTGTAAGACTTCGTAACTGTACAGAGCCACTCACTGTGTAACTGTACAGAGTCACTGTTTATTCAGCAGGGTGAGGATCACTCACTGTGTAACTGTACAGAGTCACTGTTTATTCAGCAGGGTGAGGGTCACTCACTGTGTAACTGTACAGAGTCACTGTTTATTCATGGTGAGGATCACTCACTGTGTAACTGTACAGGGTCACTGTTTATTCAGTGTGAGGATCACTCACTGTGTAACTGTACAGAGTCACTGTTTATTCAGCAGGGTGAGGGTCACTCACTGTGTAACTGTACAGAGTCACTGTTTATTCAGCAGGGTGAGGATCACTCACTGTGTAACTGTACAGAATCACTGTTTATTCAGGGTGAGGATCACTCACTGTGTAACTGTACAGAGTCACTGTTTATTCAGGGTAAGGATCACACACTGTGTAACTGTACAGAGTCAATGTTTATTGAGAGTGAGGATCACTCACTGTGCAACTGTACAGATTCACTGTTTATTCAGGGTGAGGATCACTCACTGTGTAACTGTACAAATTCACTGTTTATTCAGGGTGAGGATCACTCACTGTGTAACTGTACAGAGTCACTGTTTATTCAGCAGGGTGAGGATCACTCACTGTGTAACTGTACAGAGTCACTGTTTATTCAGCATGGTGAGGATCACTCACTGTGTAACTGTACAGAGTCACTGTTTATTCAGGGTGAGGATCACTCATTGTGTAACTGTACAGAGTCACTGTTTATTCAGGGTAAGGATCACTCACTGTGTAACTGTACAGAGTCAATGTTTATTGAGGGTGAGGATCACTCACTGTGTAACTGTACAGATTCATTGTTTATTCAGGGTGAGGATCACTCACTGTGTAACTGTACAAATTCACTCTTTATTCAGGGTGACGATCACTCACTGTGTAACTGTACAGAGTCACTGTTTATTCAGGGTGAGGATCACTCACTGTGTAACTGTACAGAGTCACTGTTTATTCAGGGTGAGGGTCACTCACTGTGTAACTGTACAGAGTCGCTGTTTATTCAGCAGGGTGAGGATCACTCACTGTGTAACTGCACAGAGTCACTGTTTATTCAGGGTGAGGATCACTCACTGTGTAACTGTACAGAGTCACTGTTTATTCAGGGTGAGGTTCACTCACTGTGTAACTGTACAGAGTCACTGTTTATTCAGCAGCGTGAGGATCACTCACTGTGTAACTGTACAGAGTCACTGTTTATTCAGGGTGAGGGTCACTCACTGTGTAACTGTACAGAGTCACTGTTTATTCAGCAGGGTGAGGATCAATCACTGTCAGGCAGGGAAGAGATGGTCGAGTGAGGGAACCATGGTTGACAAGAGAGGTTGAATGTCTTGTTAAGAGGAAAAAGGTGACTTATGTAAGGCTGAGGAAACAAGGTTCAGACAGGGCGTTGGAGGGATACAAGATAGCCAGGAGGGAACTGAAGAAAGGGATTAGGAGAGCTAAGAGAGGGCATAAACAATCTTTGGCGGGTAGGATCAAGGAAAACCCCAAGGCCTTTTACACATATGTGAGAAATATGAGAATGACTAGAGCGAGGGTAGGTCCGATCAAGGACAGTAGCGGGAGATTGTGTATTGAGTCTGAAGAGATAGGAGAGGTCTTGAACGAGTACTTTTCTTCTGTATTTACAAATGAGAGGGGCGATATTGTTGGAGAGGACAGTGTGAAACAGATTGGTAAGCTCGAGGAAATACTTGTGAGGAAGGAAGATGTGTTGGGCATTTTGAAAAACTTGAGGATAGACAAGTCCCCCGGGCCTGACGGGATATATCCAAGGATTCTATGGGAAGCAAGAGATGAAATTGCAGAGCCGTTGGCAATGATCATTTCGTCCTCACTGTCAACAGGGGTGGTACCAGGGGATTGGAGAGTGGCGAATGTCGTGCCCCTGTTCAAAAAAGGGAATAGGGATACCCCTGGGAATTACAGGCCAGTTAGTCTTACTTCGGTGGTAGGCAAAGTCATGGAAAGGGTACTGAAGGATAGGATTTCTGAGCATCTGGAAAGACACTGCTTGATTAGGGATAGTCAGCACGGATTTGTGAGGGGTAGTTCTTGCCTTACAAGACTTATTGAATTCTTTGAGGAGGTGACCAAGCATGTGGATGCAGGTAAAGCAGTGGATATAGTGTACATGGATTTTAGTAAGGCATTTGATAAGGTTCCCCATGGTAGGCTTCTGCAGAAAGTAAGGAGGCATGGGATAGTGGGAAATTTGGCCAGTTGGAGAACGAACTGGCTAACCGATAGAAGTCAGAGAGTGGTGGTAGATGGCAAATATTCAGCCTGGATCCCAGTTACCAGTGGCGTACCGCAGGGATCAGTTCTGAGTCCTCTGCTGTTTGCGGTTTTCATTAATGACTTGGATGAGGGAATTGAAGGGTGGGTCAGTAAATTTGCAGACGATACGAAGATTGCTGGAGTTGTGGATAGTGAGGAGGGCTGTTGTTGGCTGCAAAGAGACATAGATAGGATGCAGAGCTGGGCTGAGAAGTGGCAGATGGAGTTTAACCCTGAAAAGTGTGAGGTTGTCCATTTTGGAAGGACAAATATGAATGCGGAATACAGGGTTAACGGTAGAGTTCTTGGCAATGTGGAGGAGCAGAGAGATCTTGGGGTCTATGTTCATACATCTTTGAAAGTTACCACTCAAGTGAATAGAGCTGTGAAAAAGGCCTCTGGTGTGCTCGCGTTCATTAACAGAGGGATTGAATTTAAGAGCCGTGAGGTGATGATGCAGCTGTACAAAACCTTGGTAAGGCCACATTTGGAGTACTGTGTACAGTTCTGGTCGCCTCATTTTAGGAAGGATGTGGAAGCTTTGGAAAAGGTGCAAAGAAGATTTACCAGGATGTTGCCTGGAATGGAGAGTAGGTCTTACGAGGAAAGGTTGAGGGTGCTAGGCCTTTTCTCATTAGAACGGAGAAGGATGGGGGGCGACTTGACAGAGGTTTATATGATGATCAGGGGAATAGATAGAGTAGACAGTCAGAGACTTTTTCCCAGGGTGGAACAAACCATTACAAAGGGACATAAATTTAAGGTGAATGGTGGAAGATATAGGGGGGATGTCAGAGGTAGATTCTTTACCCAGAGAGTAGTGGGGGCATGGAATGCACTGCCTGTGGAAGTAGTTGAGTCGGAAACATTAGGGACCTTTAAGCAGCTATTGGATAGGTACATGGATTATGGTAAAATGATATAGTGTAGATTTATTTGTTCTTCAGGGCAGCACGGTAGCATTGTGGATAGCACAATTGGTTCACAGCTCCAGAGTCCCAGGTTCGATTCCGGCTTGGGTCACTGTCTGTGCGGAGACTGCACATCCTCCCCGTGTGTGCGTGGGTTTCCACCGGGTGCTCCGGTTTCCTCCCACAGTCCAAAGATGTGCAGGTTAGGTGGATTGGCCATGATAAATTGCCCGTAGTGTCCAAAATTGCCCTGAGTGTTGGGTGGAGGTGTTGACTTTGAGTAGGGTGCTCTTTCCAAGAGCCGGTGCAGACTCAATGGGCCGAATGGTTTACTTCTGCACTGTAAATTCAATGATAATCTATGATTAATCTAGGACAAAGGTTCGGCACAACATCGTGGGCCGAAGGGCCTGTTCTGTGCTGTATTTTTCTATGTTTTCTATGTTCTATGTAACTGTACAGAGTCACTGGTTATTCAGGGTGAGGATCACTCACTGTGTAACTGTACAGAGTCACTGTTTATTCAGGGTGAGGGTCACTCACTGTGTAACTGTACAGAGTCACTGTTTATTCAGGGTGAGGATCGCTCACTGGGTAACTGTACAGAGTCACTGTTTATTCAGGGTGAGGGTCACTCACTGTGTAACTGTACAGAGTCACTGTTTATTCAGGGTGAGGGTCACTCACTGTGTAACTGTACAGAGTCACTGTTTATTCAGCAGGGAGAGGATCACTCACTGTGTAACTGTACAGAGTCACTGTTTATTCAGGGTGAGGAACACTCACTGTGTAACCGTAAAGAGTCACTGTTTATTCAGGGTGAGGATCACTCACTGTGTCACTGTACAGGTTCACTGTTTATTCATCAGGGTAAGGATCACTCACTGTGTAACTGTACAGATTCACTGTTTATTCAGCAGGGTGAGGATCACTCACTGTGTAACTGTACTGAGTCACTGTTAATTCAGCAGGGTGAGGATCACTCACTGTGTAACTGTACAGATTCACTGTTTATTCAGCAGGGTGAGGATCACTCACTGTGTAACTGTACAGAGTCACTGTTTATTCAGGGTGAGGATCACTCACTGTGTAACTGTATAGAGTCACTGTTTATTCAGGGTGAGGATCACTCACTGTGTAACTGTACAGAGTCACTGTTTATTCGGGGTGAGGATCACTCACTGTGTAACTGTACAGAGTCACTGTTTATTCAGCAGGGTGAGGATCACTCACTGTGTAACTGTACAGAGTCACTGTTTATTCAGGGTGAGGATCACTCACTGTGTAACTGTACAGAGTCACTGTTTATTCAGCAGGGTGAGGATCACTCACTGTGTAACTGTACAGAGTCACTGTTTATTCAGGGTGACGATCACTCACTGTGTAACTGTACAGAGTCACTGTTTATTCAGCAGGGTGAGGATCACTCACTGTGTAACTGTACAGAGTCAGTGTTTATACAGGGTGAGGGTCACTCACTGTGTAACTGTACAGAGTCACTGTTTATTCAGGGTGAGGATCACTCTCTTTGTAACTGTACAGAGTCACTGTTTATTCAGCAGGGTGAGGATCACTCACTGTGTAACTGTACAGAATCACTGTTTATTCAGGGTGAGGATCACTCACTGTGTAACTGTACAGAGTCACTGTTTATTCAGGGTGAGGATCACTCACTGTGTAACTGTACAGAGTCACTGTTTATTCAGGGTGAGGATCACTCACTGTGTAACTGTACAGAGTCAGTGTTTATACAGGGTGAGGGTTACGCACTGTGTAACTGTACAGAGTCACTGTTTATTCAGCAGGTTACGGGTTAATGCCCTGGTTTTCAAAGCATGTTCACGCGCATTTTCTGGATCTGTTTAATGTAATCTTTGACGGAAGGCCAAAGCTTTTAAAAATATATATATATTATTTTTAAACTTCTCTAAGCAGGTTTATTTTTACTGCTGTGTTCTGTGTTCCCTCTCTCCCCCCCAAATTACTTTGGATGTATTGTGTAAGAGATGGAAAGCTCCTCCGCTGGTACAGGGCTTGAGGAGCGTGTGTGTGCGATAGGCCGGTGAGCAGTGTCTGCAGTGTGATCCAGTGAGGACGCAGTGGCGGCATTTGAGTAACTGCTTCCTGATCAAGTCCACGGGGAGAATAGAATACGAGGGTTCTATCATCCACTGTGAAAACCCAATGAGAAATTGAGCTGAAAGTGCATTTTGAAATTGCTGACACACTGACTCTCACTGGGATACAGTTCCACACACACTGACTCTCACTGGGACACAGTTCCACACACTGACTCTCACTGGGATACAGTTCCACACACTGACTATCACTGGGGTACAGTTGCACACACTGACTCTCACTGGGATACTGTTCCACACACACTGACTCTCACTGGGATACAGTTCCACACACACTGACTCTCACTGGGATACAGTCCCACACACACTGACTCTCACTGGGGTACAGTTCCACACACACACTGACTCTCACTGGGGTACGGGTCCCACACACTGACTCTCACTGGGATACAGTTCCACACACACTGACTCTCACTGGGATACAGTTCCACACACACTGACTCTCACTGGGATACAGTTCCACACACACTGACTCTCACTGGGATACAGTTCCACACATACTGGCTCTCACTGGGGTACAGTTCCACACACACTGACTCTCACTGGGATACAGTTCCACACACACTGACTCTCACTGGGATGCAGTTCCACACACACTGACTCTCTCTGGGATACAGTTCCACACACACTGACTCTCACTGGGATACAGTTCCACACACACTGACTCTCACTGGGATACAGTTCCACACACACTGACTCTCACTGGGATACAGTTCCACACACACTGACTCTCACTGGGGTACAGTTCCACACACACTGACACTCACTGGGGTACTGTTCCACACACACTGACTCTCACTGGGGTACAGTTCTACTCACACTGACTCTCACTGGGATACAGTTGCACACACACTGACTCTCACTGGGGTACGGGATCCACACACTGACTCTCACTGGGATACAGTTCCACACACACTGATTCTCACTGGGGGACAGTTCCACACACACTGACTCTCACTGGGATACAGTTCCACACACACTGACTCTCACTGGGATACAGTTCCACACACACTGACACTCACTGGGATACAGTTCCACACACACTGACTCTCACTGGGATACAGTTCCACACACACTGACTCTCACTGGGATTCAGTTCCACACACACTGACTCTTACTGGGGGACAGTTCCACACACACTGACTCTCACTGGGATACAGTTCCACACACACTGACTCTCACTGGGATACAGTTCCACACACACTGACTCTCACTGTGATACAGTTCCACACACACTGACTCTCACTGGGGTACAGTTCCACACACACTGACTCTCACTGGGATACAGTTCCACACACACTGACTCTCACTGGGATACAGTTCCACACACACTGACTCTCACTGGGATACAGTTCCACACACACTGACTCTCACTGAGATACAGTTCCACACGCACTGACTCTCACTGGGGTACAGTTCCACACACGCTGACTCTCACTGGGATACAGTTCCACACACACTGACTCTCACTGGGGGACAGTTCCACACACACTGACTCTCACTGGGATACAGTTCCACACACTCTGACTCTCACTGGGACACAGTTCCACACACACTGACTCTCACTGGGATACAGTTCCACACACACTGACTCTCACTGGGAGACAGTTCCACACACACTGACTCTCACTGGGATACAGTTCCACACACACTGACTCTCACTGGGATACAGTTCCACACACACTGACTCTCACTGGGGTACAGTTCCACACACTGACTCTCACTGGGATACAGTTCCACACACTGACTCTCACTGGGGTACAGTTCCACACACTGACTCTCACTGGGATACAGTTCCACACACACTGACTCTCACTGGGATACAGTTCCACACACACTGACTCTCACTGGGATACAGTTCCACACACACTGACTCTCACTGTGGTACAGTTCCACACACTGACTCTCATTGGGATACAGTTCCACACACACTGACTCTCACTGGGATACAGTTCCACACACACTGACTCTCACTGGGGTACAGTTCCACACACACTGACTCTCACTGGGATACAGTTCCACACACACTGACTCTCACTGGGATACAGTTCCACACACACTGACTCTCACTGGGATACAGTTCCACACACACTGACTCTCACTGGGGTACAGTTCCACACACACTGACTCTCACTGGGGTACAGGTCCACACACACTGACTCTCACTGGGGTACGGGTCCCACACACTGACTCTCACTGGGATACAGTTCCACACACACTGACTCTCACTGGGATACAGTTCCACACACTGACTCTCACTGGGATACAGTTCCACACACACTGACTCTCACTGGGATACAGTTCCACACACACTGACTCTCACTGGGGTACAGTTCCACACACACTGACTCTCACTGGGGTACAGGTCCACACACACTGACTCTCACTGGGGTACGGGTCCCACACACTGACTCTCACTGGGATACAGTTCCACACACACTGACTCTCACTGGGGGACAGTTCCACACACACTGACTCTCACTGGGATCCAGTTCCACACACACTGACTCTCACTGGGAAACAGTTCCACACACACTGACTCTCACTGGGATACAGTTCCACACACTGACTCTCACTGGGCTGTTACAGCAAGATGATTTCTGTGTGTAAGCTGACACCGAACGCTGTGATATATTTTAAGTGTGGAAGGCAGTTGTTGGCCGGCCAGGTCTCTCACTTTTACAGTCTGACATTTAGCTGCTGCCTCCGCCTGTCGCTGGATGCAGGGAACGCAGGAAAAATCATTTTCCCTTTCCTCCCCCTCAAGATTCTCTGCCTTCCTCCTGCTCACGCCTTCCCCCCCCCCCCCCCCCCACACCCCTCCACTCCTCACTCTGTACACAGTTTGCCTCTCAGCCTTCCACCTCCCTCAGCTCCGATCTCCATCCACCTCATTACTCCAACGTTCGCAAGACTCTGACATCACACCGCCTTCCCCACACAGACGTTTCCCCTCCTCCGAACTGTGACATCTTCAATCTGTGTGCGTCGGGTGACTAACCCTCTTATTACTGGGAACAATTCTCCTTATTTACTCCATCAAAATCTCTTCCTGATTTTAAACGCCTCGATTGAATCGCCCTAACCTTCTGTGCTCCGAGGAGAACCTTCCCCGTCTCCAGCCTCTGCACATTCACTCATCCCGGGGGAACATTCCAGTAAATCTCCCTCCGCCGCCCCCTCTCCTGACATTCTTCCTGTAGTGTGGAGCCCAGAACTGGACCCAATCCCCCAGCTGGAGTCTCTCCCGAGGCTTTTAAAGGGTTTGCTCGAACCTCCTGCTCTTTGTATTTATTCGCTGCCAATAAATCCAGAGGAACCTGTGTTTCCTCCTGTCCCTTCTCCATTTCACACACACTGGGAGCTAAATGATGCAGCTTCCATTCCCCAATCCAGGGTTTGTTTAATTTCAATAAACCTGCTGTAAAGACAGATTCCAGACTCCTCCCTCGGCCCTGACAGGATTTAAGTGACAGCTTTATTGCTTTACATATTCCAGGAGATTGATAAAGCCTTTTTAAAATACTAGTTGCTGACATGTGGGTGTCGCTGGTTAGGGACCAGCGTTTATTGCCCGTCCCGAGTTGCCCTTCAGAAGGTGGGGGTGAGCTGCCTTCTTAAACCGCAGCAGTCCCTGAAGTGTAGGTATACCCACTGTGCTGTTAGGGAGGGAGTTCCATGATGTTGTCCCAGCGACAGTAACTTGAAGTTGTGGAGGCTAAGTCCTCGAACATTTTCCAGGCCGAGATCGATTGGTTTTTAATCAGTTGGGTGATTAAGGGTGACGGAGCGAAGGCAGGAAAGTGGATTATTGAGTGTTCGATCAGCCAAGATCTTAGTAAATGGTGGAGCAGGCTCGAAGGGCCGAATAATGAAATGAAATGAAATGAAAATCGTTAATTGTCACAAGTAGGCTTCAATGACGTTACTGTGAAAAGCCCCTAGTCACCACTGACAGCTTCCCAGGGAGTCTCTTCCACCTCCGCCATGGTGGAGGCCGTGGCGGAGGCGGAAGGAAAAGAGTGCCCCCACGGCACAGGCCCGCCCGCGGATCGGTGGGCCCTGATCGCGGGACAGGCCACCGTGGGGGCACCCCCCGGGGCCAGATCGCCCCGCGCCCCCCCCCAGGACCCCGGAGCCCGCCCGCGCCGCCTTGTCCCGCCGGTAAGGTAGGTGGTTTCATTTACGCCGGCAGGACAGGCATTTTAGCGGCGGGACTTCGGCCCATCCGGGCCGGAGAATCGCGGGGGGGGGCCCGCCAACCGGCGCGGCGCGATTCCCGCCCCTGCCGAATCTCTGGTGCCGGAGACTTCGACAACTGGCGGGGGCGGGATTCAAGCCAGCCCCCGGCGATTCTCCCACCCGGCGGGGGGTCGGTGAATCTCGCCCCTGACTTGTGGTCAGGTTTCAGGGAGTCAAAGGAGAGTTACTCATCTCAGGTTTCCCAGCCTCTGAACCCAACACTATTAACGTGGCTGGGTCCAATTCAGTTTCTGGTCAATGGTAACCCCAGGATGTTGATTGTGGGGGATTCAGCGATGGTAACGCTATTGAATGCCGCGGATCGATGGTTAGATTCTCTCCTGTAGGAGATGGTCATTGCCGGCACTTGTGTGGCACGAATGTAATTCTCACTTGTCAGCCCCGAGCCTGGATATTGTCCGGGTCTTGCTGCATTTGGACAGGGACTGCTTCATTATCTGAGGAGTGGTGAATGGTGCTGAACATTGTGCAGTCATCAGTGAACATCCCCACTTCTGACCTTCTGACGGAAGGGAGGTCATTGATGAAGCAGCTGAAGATGGTTGGGGCCGAGGACACGACCCTGAGGAACTCCTGCAGTGATGTCCTGGAGCTGAGATGATTGACCTCCAACCACCACAACCAGCTTCCTTTGTGCCGGGTATGACACCCCCCCCCCCCCCCCCCCCCCAACAACGGAGAGTTTTCCCCGATTCCCATTGGCTCCAGTTTAGTTTGGGCTCCTTGATGCCACACTCGGTCAAATGCTGCCTTGATGTCGAGGGCAGTCACTCTCTCCTCACTTGCTCTGTAATGTTTTCCATTATTTTATTATTTAATGTCTGAAGTTTTGAATTTCCAGAGTGCTTGTTTACAAAGTGAACAGTAGAGTGTGTAGTTACCACAGCCCCTCCTGCTCAAACCCACGTGTGCAATGTGGGTGCTGGTGTGGCTGGATGGCAGAGCGAGGCTAGCAGCACGGGCTCAATTCCCGTACCTACCAAGGTTATTCATGAAGGCCCCCACCTTCTCAACCTTGCCCCTCGGCGCAGTGATCCTCAGGTTAAATCAGCTCTCCTCGGTAACCTATGGCCATCTGGGACCATGGAGTCTTTACTAATCCCCTTCATCTGCTCCACTCCATTGATGGTCCTCATTCTCCGATCCCAATTCTGTTCATTATGCCTTCAGCTGCCTGGGTCCCGTCTCCACAATTCACTCCCTAAACCGTGTGGTATCCTGCACGGGGCAGGGTTGCTGATCATAGAATCATAGAATTTACAGTGCGGAAGGAGGCCATTCGGCCCATCGCGTCTGCACCAGCCCTTGGAAAGAGCATCTTACTTACACCCACACCTCCATCCTAACCCCGTAACCCAGTAACCCCACTTAACCTTTTTGGACACTGAGGGCAATTTATCACGGCCAATCCACCTAACCTGCACATCTCTGGACTGTGGGAGGAAACCGGAGCACCCGGAGGAAACCCACGCACACACGGGGAGAACGTGCAGACTCCGCACAGACTGTGACCCAGCCGGGAATCGAACCTGGGACCCTGGAGCTGTGAGGAAACTGCTACTGTGCTGCCCATAAGTTGTCCCCGGATAGTCCCCGTGTGACTCAGGGAGTACGCCCTCCCCCATTAACTACGGGACGGAGACTGCTGTGTATAAGGTTGGCCTGGAGAGAACAGGCCTCCAGAGAGAACGCCCGAGTGAAGATTAACCGGGTCCTGTGTGGGTGTACACGTTTCTGTTGTGAATAAACCAGTTCTTTATTCCTTCTCCGAATGACTCTGTCGCCGTTACTGCCGGCGAGGATTGAGTGGAAGCTGTCGAGGTGCCCCCCTGCCAACCCTGCCATCTGTTGCTGCTTTCCCTCACTTGGGGCTGAGGTACCTCTTGCTCGCTCACTGTGCAGAGGAGGCGGAGGCATGGCGTTATTGTCACTGGATGAGTAAACCAGAGACCCAGAGTAAAGCTCTGGGGACCCAGGATCGAATCCCGCCACTGCCGATGGTGAAATTTGAATTCAAGAAAAATCTGGAATTAAAAACCTAATGGTGACCATGAAACCAGTGGCGATTGTGGTAAAAACCCATCTGGGTCATTAATGTCCTTTAGGGAGGGAAATCTGCCGTCCTTGCCCGGTCTGGCCGACATGTGACTCCAGACCCACAGCAATGTGGGTGACCCTCAAATGCCCTCAGGGTTGGGCAATAAGTGCCGCCCAGCCACGCCACAGCCCATGGAGAGATCTTTTAAAAAGCCAGTATTTGGATGGTTGGGCTGTTTTGAGCCTGCGATACACTACTGGCCCCAAGACGCAGAACGTCTTCGCTGCGTCTTCAGGACGAATAGTATTACCGAGAATAAACACCAGACGGTAATTCTGCTGATGGCCTGCGGCGCACAAACCTTCGGGTTTATTCGGGGCCTTACCTTGCCAGCGGTGCCAGTTTGACCAATTAATTGCACTGGTGGGGAACCACTTCAACCTGATGCCCTCTATCATCTTACAGAGGTAATATGGTGGTGCGAGTGGAAGGGGATTCGGTCGCTGAATATCGCTCCCGGCTACGTTAAACTGCTGAGTACTGTGATTATGGAACAGTGTTAGCTGACATGCTGAGAGACCGTTTCGTCTGCGGCATTAAGCACGATGATATCCAGAAACATCTGCTTGGTGAAGGTTATAAATTGCTCTCTCGAAGGAAAGCTCAGCCTGGGGAGTACAGAAGCTGCAGGTAATGGACGTCAATGTCCCCAAGTGCCTCCACCTCCACGCAGACCATCGTGAGACTGAGGAACGGCTACGTTGCGATGAGAACTCTGACCTAGCTGAGAGCGCCCCCTATGCCCTGGTCTTGGGGCACAGCACAAGACTCTGTTTTCCAATTGTTGAAGCGAGCGTTGGCCTCTCCCAAAGTTCTCACACATTACGATTCCACCTGGCCCTCTACTTGGCACGCGAGGCCCTGCCTTATGGGATTGGTGCAGTGCTCTCACATTGTGTGGGTGACGGCCTCGATCGGCTCATCATTTATGCTTCTGGGATGCTGACGGCTGCTGAGCACAACTCTGCTCATATTGAAAAAGACGGCTTGCTGGTCACCGCCAGGGTCAGGCAGTTTCACCGGTATGTGTGTGGTCGGTGCTGTTTTATTATATCGGACCAGAGACCATTGCTGGGAAGTTTAGTGAAGGTTTTCCCGGCCTGCACACATCAGAACATAAGAACTAGGAGCAGGAGTCGGCCATCTGGCCCCTCGAGCCTGCTCCGCTATTCAATGAGATCATGGCTGATCTTTTGTGGACTCAGCTCCACTTTCCGGCCCGAACACCATAACCCTTAATCCCTTTATTCTTCAATAAGGGAAGAGGTGGGCCCTTTGACCATTATTTAAATGATAAAATATTAAAACATGCTGCTGTGCAGAGAGACCTGGGTGTGCTAGTGCATGAGTCGCAAAAAGTTGGTTTACAGGTGCAACAGGTGATTAAGAAGGCAAATGGAATTTTGTCCTTCATTGCTAGAGGGATGGAGTTTAAGACTAGGGAGGTTCTGCTGCAATTGTATAAGGTGTTAGTGAGGCCACACCTGGAGTATTGTGTTCAGTTTTGGTCTCCTTACTTGAGAAAGCACATATTGGCACTGGAGGGTGTGCAGAGGAGATTCACTAGGTTAATCCCAGAGCTGAAGGGGTTGGATTACGAGGAGAGGTTGAGTATACTGGGACTGTACTCGTTGGAATTGAGAAGGATGAGGGGGGATCTTATAGAAACATATAAGATTATGAAGGGAATAGATAGGATAGATGCGGGCAGGTTGTTTCCACTGGCGGGTGAAAGCAGAACTAGGGGGCATAGCCTCAAAATAAGGGGAAGTAGATTTAGGACTGAGTTTAGGAGGAACTTCTTCACCCAAAGGGTTGTGAATCTATGGAATTGCTTGCCCAGTGAAGCAGTAGAGGCTCCTTCATTAAATGTTTTTAAGATAAAGATAGATAGTTTTTTGAAGAATAAAGGGATTAAGGGTTATGGTGTTCGGGCCGGAAAGTGGAGCTGAGTCCACAAAAGATCAGCCATGATCTCATTAAATGGCGGAGCAGGCTCGAGGGGCCAGATGGCCTACTCCTGCTCCTAGTTCTTATGTTCTTATAGAACATAGAACATAGAACAATACAGCGCAGTACAGGCTCTTCGGCCCACGATGTTGCACCGAAACAAAAGCCATCTAACCTACACTATGCCATTATCATCCATATGTTTATCCAATAAACTTTTAAATACCCTCAATGTTGGCGAGTTCACTACTGCAGCAGGTAGGGCATTCCACGGCCTCACTACTCTTTGCGTAAAGAACCTACCTCTGACCTCTGTCCTATATCTATTACCCCTCAGTTTAAAGTTATGTCCCCTCGTGCCAGCCATATCCATCCGCGGGAGAAGGCTCTCACTGTCCACCCTATCCAACCCCCTGATCATTTTGTATGCCTCTATTAAGTCTCCTCTTAACCTTCTTCTCTCCAACGAAAACAACCTCAAGTCCGTCAGCCTTTCCTCATAAGATTTTCCCTCCATACCAGGCAACATCCTGGTAAATCTCCTCTGCACCCGCTCCAAAGCCTCCACGTCCTTCCTATAATGCGGTGACCAGAACTGTACGCAATACTCCAAATGCGGCCGGACCAGAGTTCTGTACAGCTGCAACATGACCTCCCGACTCCGGAACTCAATCCCTCTACCAATAAAGGCCAACACTCCATAGGCCTTCTTCACAACCCTATCAACCTGGGTGGCAACTTTCAGGGATCTATGTACATGGACACCTAGATCCCTCTGCTCAGCCACACTTTCAAGAACTTTACCATTAGCCAAATATTCCGCATTCCTGTTATTCCTTCCAAAGTGAATCACCTCACACTTCTCTACATTAAACTCCATTTGCCACTTCTCAGCCCAGCTCTGCAGCTTATCTATATCCCTCTGTAACCTGCTACATCCTTCCACACTATCGACAACACCACCGACTTTAGTATCGTCTGCAAATTTACTCACCCACCCTTCTGCGCCTTCCTCTAGGTCATTGATAAAAATGACAAACAGCAACGGCCCCAGAACAGATCCTTGTGGTACTCCACTTGTGACTGTACTCCATTCTGAACATTTCCCATCAACCACCACCCTCTGTCTTCTTTCAGCTAGCCAATTTCTGATCCACATCTCTAAATCACCCTCAATCCCCAGCCTCCGTATTTTTTGCAATAGCCTACCGTGGGGAACCTTATCAAACGCTTTGCTGAAATCCATATACACCACATCAACTGCTCTACCCTCGTCTACCTGTTCAGTCACCTTCTCAAAGAACTCAATAAGGTTTGTGAGGCATGACCTACCCTTCACAAAGCCATGCTGACTATCCCTGATCATATTATTCCTATCTAGATGATTATAAATCTTGTCCCTTATAATCCCCTCCAAGACTTTACCCACTACAGACGTGAGGCTCACCGGTCTATAGTTGCCGGGGTTGTCTCTGCTCCCCTTTTTGAACAAAGGGACCACATTTGCTGTCCTCCAGTCCTCTGGCACTATTCCTGTAGCCAATGATGACATAAAAATCAAAGCCAAAGGTCCAGCAATCTCTTCCCTGGCCTCCCATAGAATCCTAGGATAAATCCCATCAGGTCCCGGGGACTTATCTATTTTCAGCCTGTCCAGAATTGCCAACACCTCTTCCCTACGTAACTCAATGCCATCTATTCTATTAGCCTGGGGCTCAGCATTCTCCTCCACAACATTATCTTTTTCCTGAGTGAATACTGACGAAAAATATTCATTTAGTATCTCGCCTAAATCTTCAGACTCCACACACAATTTCCCATCCCTGTCCTTGACTGGTCCTACTCTTTCCCTCGTCATTCGCTTATTCCTGACATACCTATAGAAAGCTTTTGGGTTTTCCTTGATCCTTCCTGCCAAATACTTCTCATGTCCCCTCCTTGCTCGTCTTAGCTCTCTCTTTAGATCCTTCCTCGCTACCTTGTAACTATCCATCGCCCCAACCGAAACTTCACACTTCATCTTCACATAGGCCTTCTTCTTCCTCTTAACAAGAGATTCCACTTCCTTGGTAAACCACGGTTCCCTCGCTCGACGCCTTCCTCCCTGTCTGACCGGTACATACTTATCAAGAACATGCAGTAGCTGATCCTTGAACAAGCCCCACTTATCCAGTGTGCCCAACACTTGCAGCCTACTTCTCCACCTTATCCCCCCCAAGTCACGTCTAATGGCATCATAATTGCCCTTCCCCCAGCTATAACTCTTGCCCTGCGGTGTATACTTATCCCTTTCCATCATTAACGTAAACGTCACCGAATTGTGGTCACTGTCCCCAAAGTGCTCTCCTACCTCCAAATCCAACACCTGGCCTGGTTCATTACCCAAAACCAAATCCAACGTGGCCTCGCCTCTTGTTGGCCTGTCAACATATTGTTTCAGGAAACCCTCCTGCACACACTGTACAAAAAACGACCCATCTATTGTACTCGAACTATATATTTTCCAGTCAATATTTGGAAAGTTAAAGTCTCCCATAATAACTACCCTGTTACTTTCGCTCATATCCAGAATCATCTTCGCCATCCTTTCCTCTACATCCCTAGAACTATTAGGAGGCCTATAAAAAACTCCCAACAGGGTGACCTCTCCTTTCCTGTTTCTAACTTCAGCCCATACTACCTCGGAAGAAGAGTCCCCATCTAGCATCCTCTCCGCCACCGTAATACTGCTCTTGACTAGCAGCGCCACACCTCCCCCTCTTTTGCCTCCTTCTCTGAGCTTACTAAAACACCTAAATCCCGGAACCTGCAACATCCATTCCTGTCCCTGCTCTATCCATGTCTCCGAAATGGCCACAACATCGAAGTCCCAGGTACCAACCCACGCTGCCAGTTCCCCTACCTTGTTTCGTATACTCCTGGCATTGAAGTAGACACACTTCAAACCACCTACCTGAACACTGGCCCCCTCCTGCGATGTCAAATCTGTGCTCCTGACCTCTATACTCTCATTCTCCCTTTCCCTAAAACTACAATCCAGGTTCCCATGCCCCTGCTGCATTAGTTTAAACCCCCCCAAAGAGCACTAACAAATCTCCCCCCCAGGATATTTGTGCCCCTCAGGTTCAGATGTAGACCATCCTGTCTGTAGAGGTCCCACCTTCCCCAGAAAGAGCCCCAGTTATCCAAAAATCTGAATCCCTCCCGCCTGCACCATCCCTGTAACCACGTGTTTAAATGCTCTCTCTCCTTATTCCTCATCTCACTATCACGTGGCACGGGCAACAACCCAGAGATAACAACTCTGTTTGTTCTAGTTCTGAGCTTCCATCCTAGCTCCCTGAAAGCCTGCCTGACATCCTTGTCCCCTTTCCTACCTATGTCGTTGGTGCCAATGTGGACCACGACTTGGGGCTGCTCCCCCTCCCCCCTAAGGACCCGGAAAACACGATCCGAGACATCACGTACCCTTGCACCTGGGAGGCAACATACCAAACGTAAGTCTCTCACGCTCTCACAAAATCTCCTATCTGTGCCCCTGACTATAGAGTCCCCAATTACTAATGCTCTGCTCCTCTCCCCCCTTCCCTTCTGAGCAACAGGGACAGACTCCGTGCCAGAGGCCCGTACCCCATGGCTTACCCCTGGTAAGTCGTCCCCACCACAAGTATCCAAAGCGGTATACTTGTTTCTCAGGGGTACGACCGCAGGGGATCCCTGCACTGACTGTTTTTTCCCAGTCCCTCTTACAGTTACCCACCTATCTCCAATCTTTGGTGTAACTAATTCCCTGAAGCTGCTATCTATGACCCCTTCTGCCTCCTGAATGATCCGAAGTTCTTCCAACTCCAGCTCCAGTTCCCTAACTCGGTCTTGGAGGAGCTGGAGATGGCAGCACTTCCCGCAGGCAAAATCAGCAGGGACACTAACTGCATCCCTCACCTCAAACATCCTGCAGGATCCTTAATTTCATGGACCCCCTGCCAGCGATGGCTACATGCATCCCCGACTGGATGCGTACGATCCCATTTTATCCAAAGTTTGACATTTGTTTTTGACCGGTCGCCCACGTCAACAACGCCCAGCGGAGCTGACCGCTGAGGTCGGTGACCTCCTCTGGGGTACCAGGGTCGTCGCTCCCAAGAAAGGTCGGTTGCTGATCCTGAAGGACCTTTCACGCTGCGTATCCGGGGGTTACCAAGATGAAAATGTCGGCCCGGAGTTATGCCTGGTGGCCTCGCAGAGATACAGACATCGAGTTGCTCGCTCAGCGCTCCCTGTCAGGCCCACCAGAAACTCCCAGTGGTGGCTCCCCTACGCCCGTGAGGGTGCCCTGGGCACCCCAAGCTCCCTGTTCACGCAGGTCCTGCGGAGCCGAGGGAGTTGAGGACAGGAAGTGACAGACAGAGAAAGGGAGGGAGGGAGCATTCCGATGGGAGCATTACCATTTCACTATCACTATTGGTGTGATCTTCCCACAAATGTGCAGGAAATATGAGGCAGGGTTAAGGAGGTGGTTTCATCTGTTGGGTTACACCACCCTCTGGTGGAAATCTACGGAATGACTTGGACGTAACAGCCTTTAACATTGACTGGGCCCAGGGTCCAAACTATTTATTTTCCCAAAAAAGTTTTTCTTTTGAGATTATCTCAAGAGATATTTTTTGATTTTTGGGAACTACTATTCCCTGGGGCTGATTGAAGGTGAACGTTTCAGAGACAGAGCCTGTGATTGGTGGGGGGCTCATAGATTGTCTCCCCCACATTCGCTGATCCTTTATTCAATCTCCTCATGTCCACCCACCCCCCACATGGCAGCTGACTTGTGATTGCTCGGCCTGGACAATGCAGGGGCCGTGAAATAAGATCGTCCGAGATCGAGCCACCTTGGAGTTCCCACAGGGTAGGTTCTGAGTGTGAGTTTCTCTGCTGCCTCTGTGTGAACCTGGGCCATGATCTCTGCTTTGATGGGGCTGACAGCAGAGGCGACAAGGGAAGGAGGAGAGTGGGTTAGGGGAGAACTGGGGACTTTCATTCGGAAGTTTTTGCAAAGCGGAGTAATTTTACAACAGACTCTGAATAACATTGAGGCCACTTGAGAGGAAGTTATTTTCAGAAGAGCATATTCCACTATTGTGACGAATGCTTGTACTCTGAGATTTGCTCTTATAACAATTGTGGCTGTAGAATATTCACTGAGTGGATTCAGCTGGTTTCATCAAGCAACCCTCTCTGTCCCGTCTCCGAGGACATGTCACAGGACCTGAGCTAAACATTGAAAGCACAATGCCTCCCCTCTCCATGTCCCTCCCCCTCCCCTCTCCATGTCCCTCCCCCTCCCCTCTCCATGTCCCTCCCCCTCCCCTCTCCATGTCCCTCCCCCTCCCCTCTCCATGTCCCTCCCCTCCCCATTACGCTCCCCCTCCCCTCTCCATGTCCCTCCCCCCACCCCTCTCCATGTCCCTCCCACTCCCCCTCCCCATTACGCTCCCCCTCCCCTCTCCATGTCCCTCCCCCCACCCCTCTCCATGTCCCTCCCACTCCCCCTCCCCATGTCCCTCCCCCTCCCCTCTCCATGTCCCTCCCCCCACCCCTCTCCATGTCCCTCCCCCCACCCCTCTCCATGTCCCTCCCCCTCCCCTCTCCACGCCCCTCCCCCTCCCCCTCCCGCTCCCCCTCCCCTCCCTCCCCATTACCCTCACCCTCCCCTCTCCACGCCCCTCCCCCCTCCCCCTCCCCTCTCCATGTCCCTCCCCCTCCCCCTCCCCCCTCCCCTGTCCCTCCCCTCCCCCCTCCCCTCTCCATGTCCCTCCCACTCCCCTCTCCATTACCCTCCCCCTCCCCTCTCCATGTCCACTCCCCCCTCCCCTCTCCACGCCCCTCCCCCTCCCCTCTCCACGCCCCTCCCCCTCCCCTCTCCATGTCCCTCCCCCTCCCCATTACCCTCCCCCTCCCCATTACCCTCCCCCTCCCCTCTCGATTACCCTCCCCCTCCCCTCTCCATGTCCCTCCCCCTCCCCTCTCCATGTCCCTCCTCCCTCCCCTCCCCATTACCCTCCCCCTCCCCTCTCCACGCCCCATCCCCTCCCCTCTCCACGCCCCTCCCCCCTCCCCTCTCCATGTCCCTCCCCCTCCCCATTACCCTCCCCCTCCCCATTACCCTCCCCCTCCCCTCTCGATTACCCTCCCCCTCCCCTCTCCATGTCCCTCCCCCTCCCCTCTCCATGTCCCTCCTCCCTCCCCTCCCCATTACCCTCCCCCTCCCCTCTCCACGCCCCATCCCCTCCCCTCTCCACGCCCCTCCCCCCTCCCCTCTCCATGTCCCTCCCCCTCCCCATGTCCCTCCCCTCTCCATGTCCCTCCCCTCTCCACGCCCCTCCCCTCCCCTCTCCATGCCCCTCCTCCCCCCTCCATGCCCCTCCCCCTCCCCTCTCCATGTCCCTCCCCATGTCCCTCCCCACTCCCCCCTCCCCTCTCCATGTCCCTCCCCTCTCCACGCCCCTCCCCCTCCCCTCTCCACGCCCCTCCCCCTCCCCTCTCCATGTCCCTCCCCCTCCCCATTACCCTCCCCCTCCCCATTACCCTCCCCCTCCCCTCTCGATTACCCTCCCCTCCCCTCTCCATGTCCCTCCCCCTCCCCTCTCCATGTCCCTCCTCCCTCCCCTCCCCATTACCCTCCCCCTCCCCTCTCCACGCCCCATCCCCTCCCCTCTCCACGCCCCTCCCCCCTCCCCTCTCCATGTCCCTCCCCCTCCCCTCCCCATTACCCTCCCCCTCCCCATTACCCTCCCCCTCCCCTCTCGATTACCCTCCCCCTCCCCTCTCCATGTCCCTCCCCCTCCCCTCTCCATTACCCTCCCCCTCCCCTCTCCATGCCCCCCCCCTCCCCTCTCCATTATCCTCCCCCTCCCCTCTCCATGTCCCTCCCCCTCCCCTCTCCATGTCCCTCCCCTCTCCATGCCCCCCCTCCCCTCTCCATTACCCTCCCCCTCCCCTCTCCATGCCCCTCCCCCTCCCCTCTCCATGCCCCCCCCTCTCCATTACCCTCCCCCTCCCCTCTCCATGCCCCCCCTCCCCTCTCCATGCCCCCCCCTCCCCTCTCCATTACCCTCCCCCTCCCCTCTCCATGCCCCTCCCCCTCCCCTCTCCATTACCCTCCCCCTCCCCTCTCCATGCCCCTCCCCCTCCCCTCTCCATGCCCCCCCCTCCCCTCTCCATTACCCTCCCCCTCCCCTCTCCATGTCCCTCCCCCTCCCCTCTCCATGTCCCTCCCCCTCCCCTCCCCATTACCCTCCCCCCTCCCCTCTCCATGCCCCCCCCCCCCTCCCCTCTCCATTACCCTCCCATCCAGCTTGTAAGATCTGGCAGTTCAGACAACAACTGAGATTGAGACAGGCCCATTTCACATTCTGAAACATCCCAACTGCTTGCCACCATCAGCACACACTCAGCCTCGTAAAGCAACATTGGGTCAGGTGGATCAAGACATGGGTTAAAGGTGAAGGTTTGTAAACAGAGGAGAGGGTGGTGGATAATGAGCTTTGGGGAAGGAATCCTGGAGCTCAGGGGCCGCAAGCACATCGGCCAACAGTGTAGCGGTTCAAATCATCGAGGAAGAGCTGGAGCCGCAGACGGTCAAAGTGTTGTGAAGCCTCCTTCTGCACTGTGTGTTCTATATTGTGGGGCGAGGGAGGGGATGAATATACGTCGAGATTCGAAGTCCAGCATGATGGCCTCAATCAGCCAGTTGGACGGGTTTGGGGGGGGGTCAGAGTGCAGGAAGACCTGTTTGTTTAACTCAATGAGTGGTTTACATTTCACCAGTCTGCAGGTGACAAGGACGGCTGAATGTTGGTCTGATGGTCGAGCTTCGCACTGGGGGACAGGGCTGGGGATGGTGGGGGACGGACAGATGTGGGGGGAGAGCAGGAATAAAGTGACCTCCAGACTCCCCTCATACAATCTCACAAACTACGCAACACAGACGGTCCACTCATCAACGGGGGAGGGGGTAGATTAAAATCAGGAACAGGCAGACATCGCCGTAATGATGTACAGATTGTAGAAAACGGAAATTTGCGGCATCACCGGTGCCGCAGTGGTTAGCACTGCTGCCTCACAGCTCCAGGGACCAGGGCGGCAGGGTGACACAGTGGTTAGCACTGCTGCCTCACAGCTCCAGGGACCAGGGCGGCACAATGGTTAGCACTGCTGCCTCACAGCTCCAGGGTCCCGACTTCAATTCCGGCCTGGGGTCACTGTCTGTGCGGAGTCTGCACGTTCTCCCCGTGTCTGCGTGGGTTTCCTCCGGGTGCTCCGGTTTCCTCCCACAGTCCAAAGATGTGCAGGTTAGGTGGATTGACCAGGATAAATTGCCCCTTAGTCTCCAAAAATGTTAGGTGGGGTTACTGGGATGGGCTGGAGGTATGGGCGTAAGTAGGGTGCTCTTTCAAAGGGCCAGCGCCGACTTGATGGGCCGAATGGCCTCCTGCACTGTAAATTCTATAATTCCCTAAAATGTACATTGACAATATCGACTTAATTTGTTCTTAACTTGGGAGTGTTTGATGGGGACAGTGTAGAGGGAGCTTTACTCTGTATCTAACCCCGTGCTGTACCTGTCCTGGGAGTGTTTGATGGGGGCAGTGTAGAGGGAGCTTTACTCTGTATCTAACCCCGTGCTGTACCTGTCCTGGAAGTGTTTGATGGGGGCAGTGTAGAGGGAGCTTTACACTGTATCTAACCCCGTGCCGTACCTGTCCTGGGAGTGTTTGATGGGGGCAGTGTAGAGGGAACTTTACTCTGTATCTAACCCCGTGCTGTACCTGTCCTGGGAGTGTTTGATGGGGGCAGTGTAGAGGGAGCTTTACTCTGTATCTAACCCCGTGCTGTACCTGTCCTGGAAGTGTTTGATGGGGGCAGTGTAGAGGGAGCTTTACTCTGTATCTAACCCCGTGCTGTACCTGTCCTGGGAGTGTTTGATGGGGACAGTGTAGAGGGAGCTTTACTCTGTATCTAACCCCGTGCTGTACCTGTCCTGGGAGTGTTTGATGGGGTTAGTGTAGCACTCCCTCAATACTGACCCTGTGACAGTACAATGGATAATTTCAATTTTGTTTTTTCTGTTGTGTTTCAGAGAGGGAATCTCCGGAGGCTGAGAAATCGATCTCTATGGATACGGCTGAGGAAGGTTACAGTTCCAAACCACTGCCCAAAAAGCATAGTCGCCTGTCCAACCACAAGGTGGAGGCATTGAAGAAGGATCGGCAGAACAGGCTGCGTATCTCCAAGATTATCCCATCCTCTGGGAACACATCACATGACCGACGGCTGCCTGGCCACAAACAGGAATCGGAATTGGTAAGTCAGTGTGGTGAGTGGTATCTCTGCCCAACCACACCCCACACAGAGCAGTCACTGCCCAACCAAACCCCACACAGAGCAGTCACTGTCCAACCAAACCCCACACAGAGCAGTCACTGTCCGACCCAACCCCACACAGAGCAGTCACTGTCCGACCAAACCCCACACAGAGCAGTCACTGTCCGACCAAACCCCACACAGAGCAGTCACTGTCCGACCAAACCCCACACAGAGCAGTCACTGTCCGACCAAACCCCACACAGAGCAGTCACTGTCCAACCACACCCCACACAGAGCAGTCACTGTCCGACCCAACCCCACACAGAGCAGTCACTGTCCAACCAAACCCCACACAGAGCAGTCACTGCCCAACCACACCCCACACAGAGCAGTCACTGTCCGACCAAACCCCACACAGAGCAGTCACTGTCCGACCAAACCCCACACAGAGCAGTCACTGTCCGACCCAACCCCACACAGAGCAGTCACTGTCCGACCCAACCCCACACAGAGCAGTCACTGTCCGACCAAACCCCACACAGAGCAGTCACTGTCCGACCAAACCCCACACAGAGCAGTCACTGTCCGACCAAACCCCACACAGAGCAGTCACTGTCCGACCAAACCCCACACAGAGCAGTCACTGTCCGACCAAACCCCACACAGAGCAGTCACTGTCCGACCAAACCCCACACAGAGCAGTCACTGTCCGACCAAACCCCACACAGAGCAGTCACTGTCCGACCAAACCCCACACAGAGCAGTCACTGTCCAACCAAACCCCACACAGAGCAGTCACTGTCCAACCAAACCCCACACAGAGCAGACACTGTCCAACCAAACCCCACACAGAGCAGTCACTGTCCGACCAAACCCCACACAGAGCAGTCACTGTCCGACCCAACCCCACACAGAGCAGTCACTGTCCGACCAAACCCCACACAGAGCAGTCACTGTCCAACCAAACCCCACACAGAGCAGTCACTGTCCGACCCAACCCCACACAGAGCAGTCACTGTCCGACCAAACCCCACACAGAGCAGTCACTGTCCAACCAAACCCCACACAGAGCAGTCACTGTCCAACCAAACCCCACACAGAACAGTCACTGTCCGACCAAACCCCACACAGAGCAGTCACTGTCCAACCAAACCCCACACAGAGCAGTCACTGTCCAACCAAACCCCACACAGAGCAGTCACTGTCCAACCAAACCCCACACAGAGCAGTCACTGTCCAACCACACCCCACACAGAGCAGTCACTGTCCGACCAAACCCCACACAGAGCAGTCACTGTCCAACCAAACCCCACACAGAGCAGTCACTGTCCAACCACACCCCACACAGAGCAGTCACTGTCCGACCAAACCCCACACAGAGCAGTCACTGTCCAACCAAACCCCACACAGAGCAGTCACTGTCCGACCCAACCCCACACAGAGCAGTCACTGTCCGACCAAACCCCACACAGAGCAGTCACTGCCCAACCACACCCCACACAGAGCAGTCACTGTCCGACCAAACCCCACACAGAGCAGTCACTGTCGACCAAACCCCACACAGAGCAGTCACTGTCCGACCAAACCCCACACAGAGCAGTCACTGTCCGACCAAACCCCACACAGAGCAGTCACTGTCCGACCAAACCCCACACAGAGCAGTCACTGTCGACCAAACCCCACACAGAGCAGTCACTGTCCGACCAAACCCCACACAGAGCAGTCACTGTCCGACCAAACCCCACACAGAGCAGTCACTGTCCGACCAAACCCCACACAGAGCAGTCACTGCCCAACCACACCCCACACAGAGCAGTCACTGTCCAACCAAACCCCACACAGAGCAGTCACTGTCCAACCAAACCCCACACAGAGCAGTCACTGTCCGACCCAACCCCACACAGAGCAGTCACTGTCCGACCCAACCCCACACAGAGCAGTCACTGTCCGACCAAACCCCACACAGAGCAGTCACTGTCCAACCAAACCCCACACAGAGCAGTCACTGTCCGACCCAACCCCACACAGAGCAGTCACTGTCCGACCAAACCCCACACAGAGCAGTCACTGTCCAACCAAACCCCACACAGAGCAGTCACTGTCCAACCAAACCCCACACAGAACAGTCACTGTCCGACCAAACCCCACACAGAGCAGTCACTGTCCAACCAAACCCCACACAGAGCAGTCACTGTCCAACCAAACCCCACACAGAGCAGTCACTGTCCAACCAAACCCCACACAGAGCAGTCACTGTCCAACCACACCCCACACAGAGCAGTCACTGTCCGACCAAACCCCACACAGAGCAGTCACTGTCCAACCAAACCCCACACAGAGCAGTCACTGTCCAACCACACCCCACACAGAGCAGTCACTGTCCGACCAAACCCCACACAGAGCAGTCACTGTCCGACCAAACCCCACACAGAGCAGTCACTGTCCGACCAAACCCCACACAGAGCAGTCACTGTCCAACCAAACCCCACACAGAGCAGTCACTGTCCAACCAAACCCCACACAGAGCAGTCACTGTCCGACCCAACCCCACACAGAGCAGTCACTGTCCGACCAAACCCCACACAGAGCAGTCACTGTCCAACCACACCCCACACAGAGCAGTCACTGTCCGACCCAACCCCACACAGAGCAGTCACTGTCCAACCAAACCCCACACAGAGCAGTCACTGTCCAACCAAACCCCACACAGAGCAGTCACTGTCCGACCAAACCCCACACAGAGCAGTCACTGTCCGACCCAACCCCACACAGAGCAGTCACTGTCCGACCAAACCCCACACAGAGCAGTCACTGTCCAACCAAACCCCACACAGAGCAGTCACTGTCCGACCAAACCCCACACAGAGCAGTCACTGTCCGACCAAACCCCACACAGAGCAGTCACTGTCCGACCAAACCCCACACAGAGCAGTCACTGTCCGACCCAACCCCACACAGAGCAGTCTCTGCCCAACCCAACCCCACACAGAGCAGTCACTGTCCAACCAAACCCCACACAGAGCAGTCACTGTCCAACCAAACCCCACACAGAGCAGTCACTGTCCGACCAAACCCCACACAGAGCAGTCACTGTCCAACCAAACCCCACACAGAGCAGTCACTGTCCGACCAAACCCCACACAGAGCAGTCACTGTCCGACCAAACCCCACACAGAGCAGTCTCTGCCCAACCAAACCCCACACAGAGCAGTCACTGTCCGACCAAACCCCACACAGAGCAGTCACTGTCCGACCAAACCCTCCTTCCCTTCTTCATTGTCTCATCCAGCCATTCGGCCCATTGTCTCTGTGCTAGCTCTGTGATGCAGCTAATCAATTAGTCCCCACCCCCCCTCTCCCCAGAGCCTGGCTCGGATTCCCCTTTGGAAAGTTCCTGCTTCCTCCGCCGTTTCAGGCGGCACCTTCCCCATCACAACAACTGGCTGGGGGGAAACGTTCTCCTCTCCCACACTGGTTCCTTTACTGAGTCTCTTTAATCTGTGTCCCTCTGGCTGACCCCCTCCTGTTACTGCAAACAGATTCTCCTTATTAACTCTATCAAAACCCTTCCTGAATTTAAATCCCAATTAACTCTCATCTGTGAAGCTCAGGATTGGACAGACCCCGACAGCTGGTGTCTAACCAGAGATTTATAAAGTATAAATATAAACTAGTATGATATTGTCAAGTATAACTTCCTGACTTTGTGTACTGTAGCCCTCTAATAACGAAGCAGTGAATTCCATATCAGTTTTAAACAGACTCCCATTTATTCCCCTATCTTTGATGATTTGGATACATTCACCCCCAGCTCCCCCTGTTCCCCAGCCCACTTTTAGATTATTCCATTAAGTCTATGGGCGAGATTCTCCGACCCCCCGCCGGGTGGGAGAATCGCCGGGGGCTGGCGTGAATCCCGCCCCCGCCGGTTGCCGAAGTCTCCGGCACCGGATATTCGGCGGGGGCGGGAATCGCGCCGCGCCGGTTGGCGGGCCCCCCCGCGATTCTCCGGCCCGGATGGGCCGAAGTCCCGCCGCTAAAATGCCTGTCCTGCCAGCGTAAATTAAACCACCTACCTTACCGGCGGGACAAGGCAGCGCGGGCGGGATCCGGGGTCCTGGGGGGGACGCGGGGCGATCTGGCCCCAGGGGGTGCCCCCACGTTGGCCTGGCCCGCGATCGGGGCCCACCGATCCGCGGGCAGGCCTGTGCCGTGGGGGCACTCTTTCCCTTCTACCTTCGTCACGGTCTCCACCATGGCGGAGGCGGAAGAGACTCCCTCCACTGCGCATGCGCGGGAATGCCGTCAGCGGCCGTTAACGCTCCCGCGCATGCCATGCCCGGAGATGACATTTCCGCGCCAGCTGGCGGGGCACCAAAGGCCTTTTCCGCCAGCTGGCGGGGCGGAAATTCGTCCGGCGCCGACCTAGCCCCTTAAGGTTGGGGCTCGGCCCCCAAAGATGCGGAGCATTCCGCATCTTTGGGGCGGCACGATGCCCGTCTGATTTGCGCCGTTTTGGGCGCCAGTCGGCGGACATTGCGCCGTTTCCAGAGAATTTCGCCCTATATTGCTACTCCTCAAAATGTATCACTCACATTTCTTATCATAGAATTTACAGTGCAGAAGGAGGCCATTCGGCCCATCGAGTCTGCACCGGCTCTTGGAAAGAGCACCCTACCCAAGGTCAACACCTCCACCCTATCCCCATAACCCAGTAACCCCACCCAACACTAAGGGCAATTTTGGACACTGAGGGCAATTTATCACGGCCGACCCACCTAACCTGCACATCTTTGGACTGTGGGAGGAAACCGGAGCACCCGGAGGAACCCACGCACACACGGGGAGGATGTGCAGACTCCGCACAGACAGTGACCCAAGCCGGAATCGAACCCAATGACTTTGATACTTTCAAGGGGAAGGTGGATAAAGACATCTGGGAGGAAGGACGGGAAAGATAAGGGGCAGGATTCTCTTTTCCTTCCGCCTTTGCCACGGTCTGCACCATGACGGAGGCGGAAGAGACCCCCTTCACTGCGCATGCGCGGGGATGCCGTGAGCGACCGCTGACGCCCCCGCGCATGCGCCGCCCGGCAATGCCATTTCCGCGCCAGCTGGCGGGGCGGAAATCAGTCCGGCGCGGGCCTAGCCCCTCAAGGTGAGGGCTCGGCCGCTCAAGATGTGGAGGATTCCGCACCTTTGGGGCGGCGCGATGCCGGACTAATTTGGGCTGTTTTTGGCGCCGGTCGGCGGACATCGCGCCGATATCGGAGAATTTCGCCCCAGATTTTGCTTTGAAGAGGGTTAGGGAGCTCCGCGTGGAACAGAATCTCACACAGATCAGTTGAGGCTGCCTGGAAATCAGGTGATAGGCGATGGAATATTCTGGAACGGTTATGTCTCCGCTGAGGAGGTCACTGATTTACGGTTTGATGTACAGGGTCCATGTCGCAGGCAGATGGAGGTTGTGATGCAGAATCTGAAAAAAGCTGCTTACCTGAGTCCACAAGAGGTTTACATCCCAAATTGTGATCGCAAGGGCTTGTACAAGAGGAAACAGGTACGTGCAAACCTCTACAGCTCCCAAAAACGGTTTCATTGAATGGGGCACAGAGAAGGCTATATAGCCCATCATTGTCCTGATCTACCCCACAATCCCAGATTAATCCCACTGTCCCGTTCTCTCCCCATAGCCCTGTATCAATCCCCAGACTAATTCCACTGTCCCACTCTCTCCCCATAGCCCTGTATCAATCCCCAAACTAATCCCACTGCCCCACTCTCTCCCCATAGCCCTGTATCAATCCCAAACTAATCCCACTGCCCCGCTCTCTCCCCATAGCCCTGTATCAATCCCAAACTAATCCCACTGCCCCACACTCTCCCCATAGCCTTGTATCAATCCCAACCTAATCCCACTGCCCCACACTCTCCCCATAGCCCTGTATCAATCCCAAACTAATCCCACTGCCCCGCTCTCTCCCCATAGCCCTGTATCAATCCCAAACTAATCCCACTGCCCCACACTCTCCCCATAGCCCTGTATCAAACCCAAACTAATCCCACTGCCCCGCTCTCTCCCCATAGGCCTGTATCAATCCCAAACTAATCCCACTGCCCCGCTCTCTCCCCATAGCCCTGTATCAATCCCAAACTAATCCCACTGCCCCACACTCTCCACATAGCCCTGTATCAATCCCAAACGAATCCCACTGTCCCACTCTCTCCCCATAGCCCTGTATCAATCCCCAGATTAATCCCACTGTCCCGCTCTCTCCCCATAGCCCTGTATCAATCCCCAGACTAAACCCACTGTTCCACTCTGGCCCCATAGCCCTGTATCAATCCCAAACTAATCCCACTGCCCCGCTCTCTCCCCATAGCCCTGTATCAATCCCCAAACTAATCCCACTGCCCCCACTCTCCCACCATAGCCCTGTGTCAATCCCCAGACTAATCCCACTGTTCCATTCTCTCCCCATAGCCCTGTATCAATCCCCAGACTAATCCCACTGCCCCACTCTCTCCCCATAGCCCTGTATCAATCCCCAAACTAATCCGACTGCCCCACCCTCTCCCCATAGCCCTGTATCAATCCCAAACTAATCCCACTGCCCCACTCTCTCCCCATAGCCCTGTATCAATCCCAAACAAATCCCACTGTCCCACTCTTTCCCCATAGCCCTGTATCAATCCCCAAACTAATCCCACTGCCCCTCTCTCTCTCCATGGCCCTGTATCAATCACCAAACTAATCCCACTGCCCCACTCTCTCCCCATAGCCCTGTATCAATCCCCAGACTAATCTCACTGCCCCGCTCTCTCCCCATAGACCTGTATCAATCCCAGACTAATCTCACTGCCCCACTCTCTCCCCATAGCCCTGTATCAATCCCAGACTAATCTCACTGCCCCACTCTCTCCCCATAGCCCTATATCAATCCCCAGACTAATCTCACTGCCCCACTATCTCCCCATAGCCCTGTGTCAATCCCCAGACTAACCCCACTGCCCAACTCTGTCCCCATAGCACTGTATCAATCCCCAAACTAATCCCACAGCTCCACTCTCTCCCCATAGCCCTGTATCAATCCCAAACTAACCCCACTACCCCGCTCTCTCCCCATAGCCCTGTATCCATCCCCAAACTAATCCCACTGCCCCACTCTCTCCCCATAGCCCTGTATCAATCCCCAGACTAATCCCACTGCCCCACTCTCTCCTCATAGCCCTGTATCAATCCCTAAACTAATACCACTGCCCCACTATCTCCCCATAGCCCTGTATCCATCCCCAAACTAATCCCACTGCCCCACTCTCTCCCCATAGCCCTGTATCAATCCCCAGACTAATCCCACTGCCCCACTCTCTCCCCTTAGCCCTGTAACAATCCCCAAACTAATCCCACTGCCCCACTCTCTCCCCTTAGCCCTGTATCAATCCCCAAACTAATCCCACTGCGCCACTCTCTCCCCATAGCCCTGTATCCACCCCCAAACTAATCCCGCTGCCCCACTCTCTCCCCATAGCCCTGTATCAATCCCCATACTAATCCCACTGCCTCACTCTCTACCCATAGCCCTGTATCCATCCCCAAACTAATCCCACTGTCCCACTCTCTCCCCATATCCCTGTATCAATCCCAAATAATCCCACTGTTCCACTCTCGCCCCATAGCCCTGGATCAAACCCAAACTAATCCCACAGCCCCACTCTCTCCCCATAGCCCTGTATCCATCCCCAAACTAATCCCACTGCATCGCTCTCTCCCCATAGCCCTGTATCAATCCCTAGGCTAATCCCACTGCATCGCTCTCTCCCCATAGCCCTGTATCAATCCCAAACTAATCCCACTGCCCCACTCCCTCCCCATAGCCCTGTATCAATCCCCAGACTAATCCCACTGCCCCACTCTCTCCCCATAATCCTGTATCCATCCCCAAACTAATCCCACTGTTCCCCTCTCTCCCCATAGCCCTGTATCAATCCCAAACTAATCCCACTGTCCCACTCTCTCACAATAGACCTGTATCAATCCCAGACTAATCTCACTGCCCCACTCTCTCCCCATAGCCCTGTATCAATCCCAGACTAATCTCACTGCCCCACTCTCTCCCCATAGCCCTACATCAATCCCCAGACTAATCTCACTGCCCCACTATCTCCCCATAGCCCTGTGTCAATCCCCAGACTAACCCCACTGCCCCACTCTCTCCCCATAGCACTGTATCAATCCCCAAACTAATCCCACTGCTCCACTCTCTCCCCATAGCCCTGTATCAATCCTAAACTAACCCCACTACCCCGCTCTCTCCCCATAGCCCTGTATCCATCCCCAAACTAATCCCACTGCCCCACTCTCTCCCCATAGCCCTGTATCAATCCCCAGACTAATCCCACTGCCCCACTCTCTCCTCATAGCCCTGTATCAATCCCTAAACTAATACCACTGCCCCACTCTCTCCCCATAGCCCTGTATCCATCCCCAAACTAATCCCACTGCCCCACTCTCTCCCCATAGCCCTGTATCAATCCCCAGACTAATCCCACTGCCCCACTCTCTCCCCTTAGCCCTGTAACAATCCCCAAACTAATCCCACTGCCCCATTCTCTCCCCATAGCCCTGTATCAATCCCCAAACTAATCCCACTGCCCCACTCTCTCCCCATAGCCCTGTATCCACCCCCAAACTAATCCCACTGCCCCACTCTCTCCCCATAGCCCTGTATCAATCCCCAGACTAATCCCACTGCAACGCTCTCTCCCCATAGCCCTGTATCCACCCCCAAACTAATCCCACTGCCCCACTCTCTACCCATAGCCCTGTATCCATCCCCAAACTAATCCCACTGTCCCACTCTCTCCCCATATCCCTGTATCAATCCCAAATAATCCCACTGTTCCACTCTCGCCCCATAGCCCTGGATCAAACCCAAACTGATCCCACAGCCCCACTCTCTCCCCATAGCCCTGTATCCATCCCCAAACTAATCCCACTGCATCGCTCTCTCCCCATAGCCCTGTATCAATCCCTAGGCTAATCCCACTGCATCGCTCTCTCCCCATAGCCCTGTATCAATCCCAAACTAATCCCACTGCCCCACTCCCTCCCCATAGCCCTGTATCAATCCCCAGACTAATCCCACTGACTCACTCTCTCCCCATAATCCTGTATCCATCCCCAAACTAATCCCACTGTTCCCCTCTCTCCCCATAGCCCTGTATCAATCCCAAACTAATCCCACTGTCCCACTCTCTCCCCATAGCCCTGTATCAATCCCAAACTAATCCCACTGTCCCACTCTCTCCCCATAGCCCTGTATCAATCCCCAGACTAATCCCACTGCCCCACTCTCTCTCCATAGCCCTGTATCAATCCCTAAACTAATCCCACTGCCCCACTCTCTCCCCATAGCCCTGTATCCATCCCCAAACTAATCCCACTGCCCCACTCTCTCCCCATAGCCCTGGATCAATCCCCAGACTAATCCCACTGCCCCACTCTCTCCCCATAGCCCTGTATCAATCCCCAAACTAATCCCACTGTCCCATTCTCTCCCCATAGCCCTGTATCAATCCCCAAACTAATCCCACTGCCCCACTCTCTCCCCATAGCCCTGTATCAATCCCCAGACTAATCCCACTGCCTCACTCTCTCCCCATAGCCCTGTATCCATCCCCAAACTAATCCCACTGTCCCACTCTCTCCCCATAGCCCTGTATCAATCCCAAATAATCCCACTGTTCCACTCTCGCCCCATAGCCCTGGATCAAACCCAAACTAATCCCACTGCCCCACTCTCTCCCCATAGCCCTGTATCCTTCCACAAACTAATCGCACTGCATCGCTCTCTCCCCATAGCCCTGTATCATTCCACAGGCTAATCCCACTGCCCCACTCTCTCCCCATAGCCCTGTATCAATCCCCAGACTAATCCCACTGCTCCACTCTCTCCCCATAGCCCTGTATCAATCCCCAGACTAATCCCACTGCTCCACTCTCTCCCCATAGCCCTGTGTCCATCCCCAAACTAATCCCACTGTCCCACTCTCTCCCCATAGCCCTGTATCAATCCCAAATAATCCCACTGTTCCACTCTCTCCCCATAGCCCTGTATCAATCCCCAACTATTCCCTCTGCCCCACTCTCTCCCCATAGCCCTGTATCAATCCCCAGACTAATCTCACTGCCCCGATCTCTCCACATAGACCTGTATCAATCCCAGACTAATCTCACTGCCCCACTCTCTCCCCATAGCCCTGTATCAATCCCAGACTAATCTCACTGCCCCACTCTCTCCCCATAGCCCTGTAACAATCCCCAGACTAATCTCACTGCCCCACTCTCTCCCCATAGCCCTGTGTCAATCCCCAGACTAATCTCACTGCCCCACTCTCTCCACATAGCCCTGTATCAATCCCCAAACTAATCCCACTGCTCCACTCTCTCCCCATAGCCCTGTATCAATCCCAAACTAATCACACTGACCCGCTCTCTCCCCATAGCCCTGTATCCATCCCCAAACTAATCCCACTGCCCCACTCTCTCCCCATAGCCCTGTATCAATCCCCAGACTAATCCCACTGCCCCACTGTCTCCCCATAGCCCTGTATCAATCCCCAAACTAATCCCACTGCCCCATTCTCTCCCCATAGCCCTGTATCCATCCCCAAACTAATCCCACTGCCCCACTCTCTCCCCATAGCCCTGTATCCATCCCCAAACTAATCCCACTGTCCCACTCTCTCCCCATAGCCCTGTATCAATCCCAAATAATCCCACTGTTCCACTCTCGCCCCATAGACCTGGATCAAACCCAAACTAATCCCACTGCCCCACTCTCTCCCCGTAGCCCTGTATCCATCCCCAAACTAATCCCACTGCATCGCTGTCTCCCCATAGCCCTGTATCAATCCCCAGGCTAATCCCACTGCATCGCTCTCTCCCCATAGCCCTGTATCAATCCCAAACTAATCCCACTGCCCCACTCCCTCCCCATAGCCCTGTATCAATCCCCAGACTTATCCCACTGACTCACTCCCTCCCCATAATCCTGTATCCATCCCCAAACTAATCCCACTGTTCCACTCTCTCCCGATAGCCCTGTATCAATCCCAAACTAATCCCACAGTCCCACTCTCTCCCCATAGCCCTGTATCAATCCCAAACTAATCCCACTGTCCCACTCTCTCCCCATAGCCCTGTATCCATCCCCAACCTAATCCCACTGTCCCACTCTCTCCCCATAGCCCTGTATCAATCCCAAATAATCCCACTGTTCCACTCTCTCCCCATAGCCCTGTATCAATCCCCAACTATTCCCTCTGCCCCACTCTCTCCCCATAGCCCTGTATCAATCCCCAAACTAATCCCACTGTCCCGCTCACTCCCCATAGCCCTGTGTCCATCCCCAAACTAACCCCACTGCCCCACTCTCTCCCCATAGCCTTGTATCAATCCCCAGACTATTCCCACTGTCCCACTCTCTGCCCCATAGCCCTGTATCAATCCCCAAACTAATCCCACTGCCCCGCTCTATCCCCATAGCCCTGTATCAATCCCAAACTAATCCCACTGCCCCACTCTCTCCCGATAGCCCTGTATCAACCCCAAACTAATTCCACTGCCCCACTCTCTCCCCATAGCCCTGTATCAATCCCAAACTAATCCCACTGCCCCACTCTCTCCCCATAGCCCTGTATCAATCCCCAAACTCATCCCACTGCATCGCTCTCTCCCCATAGCCCTGTATCCATCCCCAATCTAATCCCACTGCCCCACTCTCTCCCCATAGCCCTGTATGAATCCCCAAACTTATCCCACTGCCCCACTCTCTCCCCATAGCCCTGTATCAATCCCCCGACTAATCTCACTGCCCCGCTCTCTCCCCATAGACCTGTATCAATCCCAGACTAATCTCACTGCCCCACTCTCTTCCCCATAGCCCTGTATCAATCCCAGACTAATCTCACTGCCCCACTCTCTCCCCATAGACCTGTATCAATCCCCAGACTAATCTCACTGCCTCACTCTCTCCCCATAGCCCTGTGTCAATCCCCAGACTAATCCCACTGCCCCACTCTCTCCTCATAGCCCTGTATCAATCACAAACTAATCCCACTGACCCACTCTCTCCCCATGGCCCTGTATCAATCCCAAAATAATCCCACTGCATCGCTCTCTCCCCATAGCCCTGGATCCATCCCCAAACTAATCCCACTGTCCCGCTCTCTCCCCATAGCCCCGTATCAATCCCTAAACTAATCCCACTGCCGCGTTCTCTCCCCATAGCCCTGTATGAATCCCAAACTAATCCCACTGCCCCACTCTCTCCCCATAGCCCTGTATCAATCCCAAAATAATCCCACTGTCCCACTCTCTCCCCATAGCCCTGTATCAATCCCAAACTAATCCCACTGCTCCGCTCCCGTCACATAGCCCTGTCTCAATCCCAAACTAATCCCACTGCCCCACTCTCTCTCCATAGCCCTGTATCAATCCCAAACTAATCTCACTGCCCCACTCTCTCCCCAAAGCCCTGTATCAATCCCTAATTAATCTCACTGCCCCACTCTCTCCCCATAGCCCTGTATCAATCCCAAACTAATCCCACTGCCCCGTTCTCTACCCATAGCCCTGTGTCAATCCCCAAACTAATCCCACTGCCCCCCTCTCTCCCCATAGCCCTGTATCAATCCCAAACTAATCCCACTGCCCCCCTCTCTCCCCATAGCCCTGTATCAATCCCCAAACTAATCCCACTGCCCCCACTCTCCCACCATAGCCCTGTGTCAATCCCCAGACTAATCCCACTGTTCCACTCTCTCCCCATAGCCCTGTATCAATCCCAAACTATTCCCACTGTCCCATTCTCTCCCCATAGCCCTGTATCAATCCCCAGACTAATCCCACTGCCCCACTCTCTCCCCATAGCCCTGTATCAATCCCCAAACTAATCCCACTGCCCCGGCCTCTCCCCATAGCCCTGTATCAATCCCAAACTAATCCCACTGCCCTACTCTCTCCCCATAGCCCTGTATCAATCCCCAAACTAATCCCACTGCCCCATTCTCTCCCCATAGCCCTGTATCAATCCCCAAACTAATCCCACTGCCCCACTCTCTCCCCATAGCCCTGTATCCATCCCCAAACTAAGCCCACTGCCCCACTCTCTCCCCATAGCCCCGTATCAATCCCAAACTAATCTCACTGTCCCACTCTCTCCCCATAGCCCTGTATCAATCCCAAACTAATCCCACTGCCCCGCTCTCTCCCCATAGCCCTGTATCAATCCCAAACTAATCCAACTGCCCCACTCTCTCCCCATAGCCCTGTATCAATCCCAAACTAATCTCACTGCCCCACCCTCTCCCCATTGCCCTATATCAATCCCCAAACTAATCCCACTGCCCCGCTCTCTCCCCATAGCCCTGTGTCAATCCCAAACTAATCCCACTGCCCCGCTCTCTCCCCATAGCCCTGTGTCAATCCCAAACTAATCCCACTGCCCCACTCTCTCCCCGTAGCCCTGTGTCAATCCCAAACTAATCTCACTGCCCCACTCTCTCCCCATAGCCCTGTATCAATCCCCAAACTAATCCCATTTTCCAACTCTCTCCCCATAGCCCTGTATCAATACCAGACTAATCCCACTGCCCCACTCTCTCCCCATAGCTCTGTATCAATCCCAGACTAATCTCACTGCCCCACTCTCTCCCCATAGCCATGTGTCAATCCCCAGACTAACCCCACTGCCCCACTCTCTCCCCATAGCCCTGTATCAATCCCCAGACTAACCCCACTGCCCCACTCTCTCCCCATAGCCCTGTATCAATCACAAACTAATCCCACTGACCCACTCTCTCCCCATGGCCCTGTATCAATCCCTAAACTAATCCCACTGCATCGCTCTCTCCCCATAGCCCTGTATCAATCCTCAAACTAATCCCACTGTCCCGCTCTCTCTCCATAGCCCTGTATCAATCCATAAACTAATCCCACTGCCGCGTTCTCTCCCCATAGCCCTGTATCAATCCCAAACTAATCCAACTGCCCCACTCTCTCCCCATAGCCCTGTATCAATCCCAAATTAATCCCACTGTCCCACTCTCTCCCCATAGCCCTATATCAATCCCAAACTAATCCCAGTGCCCCACTCTCTCCACTTAGCCCTGTATCAAACCTCAAACCAATCCCACTGTCCCGCTCTCTCCCCATAGCCCTGTATCAATCCCAAACTAATCCCACTGCTCCACTCTCTCCCCATAGCCCTGTATCAATCCCAAACTAATCCCACTGCCCCGCTCCCTTCACATAGCCCTGTATCAATCCCCACACTAATCCCACTGCCCCACTCTCTCCCAAAGCCCTGTATCAATCCCCACACTAATCCCACTGCCCCACTCTCTCCCCATAGTCCTGTCTCAATCCCAAACTAATCCCACTGCCCCACTCTCTCCCCATAGCCCTGTATCAATCCCAAACTAATCTCACTGCCCCACTCTCTCCCCAGAGCCCTGTATCAATCCCAAATTAATCTCACTGCCCCACTCTCTCCCCATAGACCTGTATCAATCCCAAACTAATCCCACTGCCCCGTTCTCTACCCATAGCCCTGTATCAATCCCCAAACTAATCCCACTGCCCCGCTCTCTCCCCATAGCCCTGTATCAATCCCTAACTAATCCCACTGCGCCACTCTCTCCCCGTAGCCCTGTATCAATCCCAAACTAATCCCCAAACTAATCCCACTGTCCCGCTCTCTCCCCATAGCCCTGTATCAATCCCAAACTAATCCCACTGCCCCGCTCCCTCCCCATAGCCTTGTATCAATCCCTAAACTAATCTCACTGCCCCGCTCTCTCCCCATAGACCTGTATCAATCCCCAAACTAATCCCACTGCCCCACTCTCTCCCCATAGCCCTGTATCAATCCCAAACTAATCACACTGCCCCAATCTCTCCCCATCGCCCTGTATCAATCCCAAACTAATCCCACTGCCCCACGCTCTCCCCATAAACCCTGTATCAATCCCAAAATACTCCCAGTGCCCCACTCTCCCCCCAAAGCCCTGTATCAATCCCAAACTAATCTCACTGCCCCACTCTCTCCCCATAGCCCTGTATCAATCCCAAACTAATCCCACTGCCCCACTCTCTCCCCTAGCCCTGTATCAATCCCAAACTAATCCCACTGCCCCCCTCTCTCCCCATAGCCCTGTATCAATCCCAAACTAATCCCACTGCCCCACTCTCTCCCATAGCCCTGTATCAATCCCCACACTAATCCCACTGCCCCACTCTCTCCCCATAGCCCTGTCTCAATCCCAAACTAATCCCACTGCCCCACTCTCTCCCCATAGCCCTGTATCAATCCCAAACTAATCTCACTGCCCCACTCTCTCCCCATAGCCCTGTATCAATCCCAAATTAATCTCACTGCCCCACTCTCTCCCCATAGCCCTGTATCAATCCCAAACTAATCCCACTGCCCCGCTCTCTCCCCATAGCCCTGTATCAATCTCCAAACTAATCCCACTGCCCCACTCTCTCCCCATAGCCCTGTATCAATCCCAAACTAATCACACTGCCCCAATCTCTCCCCATAGCCCTGTATCAATCCCAAACTAATCCCACTGCCCCACGCTCTCCCCATAAACCCTGTATCAATCCCAAAATACTCCCAGTGCCCCACTCTCCCCCCAAAGCCCTGTATCAATCCCAAACTAATCTCACTGCCCCACTCTCTCCCCATAGCCCTGTATCAATCCCAAACTAATCCCACTGCCCCACTCTCTCCCCTAGCCCTGTATCAATCCCAAACTAATCCCACTGCCCCCCTCTCTCCCCATAGCCCTGTATCAATCCCAAACTAATCCCACTGCCCCACTCTCTCCCATAGCCCTGTATCAATCCCCACACAAATCCCACTGCCCCACTCTCTCCCCATAGCCCTGTCTCAATCCCAAACTAATCCCACTGCCCCACTCTCTCCCCATAGCCCTGTATCAATCCCAAACTAATCTCACTGCCCCACTCTCTCCCCATAGCCCTGTATCAATCCCAAATTAATCTCACTGCCCCACTCTCTCCCCATAGCCCTGTATCAATCCCAAACTAATCCCACTGCCCCGTTCTCTACCCATAGCCCTGTATCAATCCCCAAACTAATCCCACTGCCCCCCGCTCTCCCCATAGCACTGTATCAATCCCAAACTAATCCCACTGCGCCACTCTCTCCCCGTAGCCCTGTATCAATCCCAAACTAATCCCCAAACTAATCCCACTGCCCCGCTCTCTCCCCATAGCCCTGTATCAATCCCAAACTAATCCCACTGCCCCGCTCCCTCCCCATAGCCTTGTATCAATCCCAAACTAATCCCACTGCCCCGCTCCCTCCCCATAGCCTTGTATCAATCCCCAAACTAATCTCACTGCCCCGCTCTCTCCCCATAGCCCTGTATCAATCCCCAAACTAATCCCACTGCCCCACTCTCTCCCCATAGCCCTGTATCAATCCCAAACTAATCACACTGCCCCAATCTCTCCCCATAGCCCTGTATCAATCCCAAACTAATCCCACTGCCCCACGCTCTCCCCATAAACCCTGTATCAATCCCAAAATACTCCCAGTGCCCCACTCTCCCCCCAAAGCCCTGTATCAATCCCAAACTAATCTCACTGCCCCACTCTCTCCCATAGCCCTGTATCAATCCCAAACTAATCCCACTGCCCCACTCTCTCCCCTAGCCCTGTATCAATCCCAAACTAATCCCACTGCCCCCCTCTCTCCCCATAGCCCTGTATCAATCCCAAACTAATCCCACTGCCCCACTCTCTCCCATAGCCCTGTATCAATCCCCACACTAATCCCACTGCCCCACTCTCTCCCCATAGCCCTGTCTCAATCCCAAACTAATCCCACTGCCCCACTCTCTCCCCATAGCCCTGTATCAATCCCAAACTAATCTCACTGCCCCACTCTCTCCCCATAGCCCTGTATCAATCCCAAATTAATCTCACTGCCCCACTCTCTCCCCATAGCCCTGTATCAATCCCAAACTAATCCCACTGCCCCGCTCTCTCCCCATAGCCCTGTATCAATCCCCAAACTAATCCCACTGCCCCACTCTCTCCCCATAGCCCTGTATCAATCCCAAACTAATCACACTGCCCCAATCTCTCCCCATAGCCCTGTATCAATCCCAAACTAATCCCACTGTCCCACGCTCTCCCCATAAACCCTGTATCAATCCCAAAATACTCCCAGTGCCCCACTCTCCCCCCAAAGCCCTGTATCATTCCCAAACTAATCTCACTGCCCCACTCTCTCCCCATAGCCCTGTATCAATCCCAAACTAATCCCACTGCCCCACTCTCTCCCCTAGCCCTGTATCAATCCCAAACTAATCCCACTGACCCCCTCTCTCCCCATAGCCCTGTATCAATCCCAAACTAATCTCACTGCCCCACTCTCTCCCCATAGCCCTGTATCAATCCCAAATTAATCTCACTGCCCCACTCTCTCCCCATAGCCCTGTATCAATCCCAAACTAATCCCACTGCCCCGTTCTCTACCCATAGCCCTGTATCAATCCCCAAACTAATCCCACTGCCCCCCTCTCTCCCCATAGCCCTGTATCAATCCCAAACTAATCCCACTGCGCCACTCTCTCCCCGTAGCCCTGTATCAATCCCAAACTAATCCCCAAACTAATCCCACTGCCCCGCTCTCTCCCCATAGCCCTGTATCAATCCCAAACTAATCCCACTGCCCCGCTCTCTCCCCATAGCCCTGTATCAAACCCCAAACTAATCCCACTGCCCCGCTCTCTCCCCATAGCCCTGTATCAATCCCCAAACTAATCCCACTGCCCCGCTCTCTCCCCATAGCCCTGTATCAATCCCAAACTAATCACACTGCCCCACTCTCTCCCCATAGCCCTGTATCAATCCCAAACTAATCCCACTGCCCCACGCTCTCCCCATAAACCCTGTATCAATCCCAAAATACTCCCAGTGCCCCACTCTCTCTCCAAAGCCCTGTATCAATCCCAAACTCATCTCACTGCCCCACTCTCTCCCCATAGCCCTGTATCAATCCCAAACTAATCCCACTGCCCCACTCTCTCCCCATAGCCCTGTATCAATCCCAAACTAATCTCACTGCCCCACTCTCTCCCCATAGCCCTGTATCAATCCCAAACTAATCCCACTGCCCCGCTCTCTCCCCATAGCCCTGTATCAATCCCAAACTAATCCCACTGCCCCGCTCTCTCCCCATAGCCCTGTATCAATCCCAAACTAATCCCACTGCCCCACTCTCTCCCCATAGCCCTGTATCAATCCCAAAATAATCCCACTGCCCCGCTCTCTCCCCATAGCCCTGTATCAATCCCAAACTAATCTCACTGCCCCACTCTCTCCCCATAGCCCTGTATCAATCCGAAACTAATACCACTGCCCCACTCTCTCCCCATAGCCCTGTATCAATCCCAAACTAATCCCACTGCCCCACTCTCTCCCCATAGCCCTGTATCAATCCCAAACTAATCTCACTGTCCCACTCTCTCCCCATAGCCCTGTATCAATCCCAAACTAATCCCACTGCCCCGCTCTCTTCCCATAGCCCTGTATCAATCCCAAACTAATCCCACTGCCCCACTCTCTCCCCATAGGCCTGCATCAATCCCAAACTAATCCCACTGATCCACTCTCTCCCCATAGCCCTGTATCAATCCCAGACTAATCCCACTGTCCCACTCTCTCCCCATAGCCCTGTATCAATCCCAAACTAATCTCACTGCCCCACCCTCTCCCCATTGCCCTGTATCAATCCCCAAACTAATCCCACTGCCCCGCTCTCTGCCCATAGCCCTGTGTCAATCCCAAACTAATCCCACTGCCCCACTCTCTCCCCGTAGCCCTGTGTCAATCCCAAACTAATCTCACTGCCCCACTCTCTCCCCATAGCCCTGTATCAATCCCCAAACTAATCCCATTGTCCAACTCTCTCCCCATTGCCCTGTATCAATCCCAGACTAATCCCACTGCCCCACTCTCTCCCCATAGCCCTGTATCAATCCCAAACTAATGTCACTGCCCCACTCTCTCCCCACAGCCCAGTATCAATCCCCAAACTAATCCCACTGCCCCACTCCCTCCCCATACCCCTGTATCAATCCCAAACTATTCTCACTGCCCCACTGTCTCCCCATAGCCCTGTATCAATCCCCAAACTAAACCCACTGCCCCGCTCTCTCCCCATAGCCCTGTGTCAATCCCAAACTAATCCCACTGCCCTGCTCTCTCCCCATCGCCCGGTATCAATCCCAAACTAATCTCACTGCCCCACTCTCTCCCCATAGCTCTGTATCAATCCCCAAACTAATCCCACTGTCCCACTCTCTCCCCATAGCCCTGTATCAATCCCCAAACTAATCCCCCTGACCCGCTCACTCCCCTTAGCCCTGTATCAATCCCAAACTAATCTCACTGCCCCGCTCACTCCCCATAGCCCTGTATCAATCCCAAACTAATCTCACTGCCCCACTCTCTCCCCATAGCCCTGTATGAATCCCCAAACTAATCCCACTGTCCCACTCTCTCCCCATAGCCCTGTATCAATCCCAAACTAAACCCACTGCCCCGCTCTCTCCCCATAGCCCTGTGTCAATCCCAAACTAATCCCACTGCCCTGCTCTCTCCCCATAGCCCTGTATCAATCCCCAAACTAATCCCACTGTCCCTCTCTCTCCCCATCGCCCTGTATCAATCCCAAACTAATCCCACTGTCCCACTCTCTCCCCATAGCCCTGTATCAATCCCAAACCAATCCCACTGCCCCTCTCTCTCCCCATAGCCCTGTATCAATCCCCAAACTAATCCCCCTGCCCCGCTCACTCCCCTTAGCCCTGTATCAATCCCAAACTAATCTCACTGCCCCACTCTCTCCCCATAGCCCTGAATCAATCCCAAACTAAGCTCACTGCCCCACTCACTCCCCATAGCGCTGTATCAATCCCCAAACTAATCCCCCTGCCCCGCTCTCTCCCCATAGCCCTGTATCAATCCCCAGACTAATCCCACTGCCTCACTCTCTCCCCATAGCCCTGTATCCATCCCCAAACTAATCCCACTGTCCCACTCTCTCCCCATAGCCCTGTATCAATCCCAAACTAATCTCACTGCCCCACTCACTCCCCATAGCCCTGTATCAATCCCCAAACTAATCCCCCTGCCCCGCTCTCTCCCCATAGCCCTGTATCAATCCCCAGACTAATCCCACTGCCCAACTCTCTCCCCATAGCCCTGTATCAATCCCAAACTAATCTCACTGCCCCGCTCACTCCCCTTAGCCCTGTATCAATCCCCAGACTAATCCCACTGTCCCACTCTCTCCCCATAGCCCTGTGTCAATCCCAAGAACTATCTTAAAATGTTTCATTGATTAAAAGTGATGCGAAGTCTGCCATCCTCTTCTTCCAAGGCTTAAAGCTTAAAGTGGACAGCACTGTAGCACAGTGGATAGCACAGTTGCTTCACAGCTCCATGGTCCCAGGTTCGATTCCCGGCCTGGATCACTGTCTGTGCGGAGTCTGCACGTCCTCTCCGTGTCTGCGTGAGTTTCCTCCGGGTGCTCCGGTTTCCTCCCACAGTCCAAAGACAAGCGGGATAGGTGGATTGGCCATGATAAATTGCCCTTAGTGTCCAAAAAGATTAGGTCATGTTACTGGGTTACGGGGATCGGGTGGAGGTGATGACTTGGGTAGGGTGCTCTTTCTAAGGGCAGGCGCAGACTCGATGGGCCGAATGGCCTCCTTCTGCACTGTAAATTCTATGGTAATTCTCCCCCTGGAATCACAGAATGATTGTAGTTTCTAAGGAGGCCATTCAACCCTCCATGCCTGTACCAGCTCTGTGCACGGGAAATGTAGTTAATGTCACTAAGAACAAAGAAATGTACAGCACAGGAACAGGCCCTTCGGCCCTCCAAGCCCGTGCTGACCATGCTGCCCGTCTAAACTAAAATCTTCTACACTTCCTGGGTCCGTATCCCTCTATTCCCATCCTATTCATGTATTTGTCAAGATGCCCCTTAAATGTCACTATCGTCCCTGCTTCCACCACCTCCTCCGGTAGCGAGTTCCAGGCACCCACTGCCCTCTGTGTAAAATACTTGCCTCGTAAATCTACTCTAAACCTTGCCCCTCTCACCTTAAACCTATGCCCCCTAGTAATTGACCCCTCTACCCTGGGAAAAAGTCTCTGACTATCCACTCTGTCTATGCCCCTCATAATTTTGTAGACCTCTATCAGGTCGCCCCTTAACCTCCGTCGTTCCAGTGAGAACAAACCAAGTTTATTTAACCGCTCCTCATAGCTTATGCCCTCCATACCAGGCAACATTCTGGTAAATCTCTTCTGCACCCTCTCTAAAGCCTCCACATCCTTCTGGTAGTGTGGCGACCAGAATTGAACACTATACTCCAAGTGTGGCCTAACTAAGGTTCTATACAGCTGCAACATGACTTGCCAATTCTTATACTCAATGCCCCGGCCAATGAAGGCAAGCATGCCGTATGCCTTCTTGACGACCTTCTCCACCTGTGTTGCCCCTTTCAGTGACCTGTGGACCTGTACTCTCTGACTGTCAATACAGTCCCCTGTCCTTTCCCCCTAACACTATATTGATTCTCCTGGAGGTGTTAATTCAATCCCCCTTTGAAATTTTATGCATCCAGCACTCTGAGGCCATGCTTTCCAAACTAAACCCCTCGTTGTGAAAAAGCTCCTCTTGCACACTTTCACTTCTTTTGCCGAATACCTTAAATCAGTGTCCTCGGATTCGCGATCCGCCCACCAATGGGAACAGTTTCTCTCTCTCTACTCTGCCCAGGCCCGTCATGATGTTGAACACCTCGATCAACCTTCTCATCCTCAAGGAGAACAATCCCAGACTTTCCGATCTGTCCACATGACTGAGGATTCTCCTGCCCGGAATCTGTCTCCAATCTGTCTCCATTCATTGAATGGATCAGTCACTCCCTGCAGGGACCATTCGCGTGGGCCTTTCCTGCACTCTCTCCAATGCTTTCACACCTTTCCTCGTGCCTCATGGGTGGGTGCAGTGCTGCAGCTGAGAAAGGTTTATCCGAATGCCCTTGTTATTGTACTCTGTGCCTCTATTTACAAAGCCATGGGTCCCGTATACTGCTTCAATCACTTTCTCCAGCTGCCCTACCACCCTCAGGCCCCTGTGTTTTAGAACTTGTTCAACCTGATCCCTCTTCTGAAAAATGTTTCCGTTCGCACTTCTCTGTCCGCTCAACCGCACCACCTACCCGCGAATCTACCGCTGTCCTCTGGGCATGCATGCTGTGTACAAAGCTCGAGGAGTTCACTGGCCTCCTCCCCCCCGTGCTCTGACCCTCCTGGGCTCACTGTGGCTCACTGGGACACCTGAGGGAAGGAGCTACGCTCCGAAAGCTAGTGATTCGAAACAAACCTGTTGGACTTTCACCTGGGGGTGCAGGCCTCCGCACTGGGACAATGCTCGCCACCTAGCTTGACGTTCCCTCGGGGATTAACGATGAGTTTTAAATTGATCTCTATTTACAGTGCAAGCCATCGAAAGGGAAACGACGGGGTCTGTGCTGGTGTGTGAACAAGAACGGGCTCAAGTTGCCTGGCTCGGATTTCCTGCATCGGGATTTTCAATGTCACAGCTTTGAAAGTGATTGACGCTCCTTCGCCACCTGGCCGTCCTCCTCCAATCTACTGTGGGGCTCTTTTCCAACCGGCTGCCCATCTCCAAAGGTTCACCTGGCGTGTGGGCGGTTAGCTGACTAAAGATTATAACCCTTTGACTGCAAGTGCATCAAAAACTTACAAGTGTAAAAACAATAGTATGTTATTATTTTCGGCGATATCAGATTGGTTGAACCTGCGTGAGCTTTTGTTTTTTTTTTGGCTTTTCAATCAATTATGGGGCTGGTTTAGCACAGTGGGCTAAACCGCTGGCTGCAATGCAGATCAAGGCCAGCAGCACGGTTCGATTCCCGTACCGGCCTCCCCGAACAGGCGCCGGAATGTGGCGACGAGGGGCTTTTCACAGTAACTTCATTTGAAGCCTACTTGTGACAATAAGCGATTGTTATTATTATCAGCAGAAAAGAATCCTCCTGTGATTGGGATGTGCTGTAACGGAGGAATGCTACGGGATTGGGTGTTGGTAACAACTCGCAATGTCCTCTTCCGATCACGCACTTCAAAACAAACCTGATCCCTCGACCAGCGATTGGATGAGAGGTCTGCTATCCAACACCTGGATCCCACCAAGCTGACAGCATCCTGATTGGACGAGGGAATGGGTGATCTCGGTCTTGCTTCTCTTCTGATGGTCTGGGTGGGGAGTAGTGGGGGGGGGGGGGGTTTATTGTGTGTGTGGGGGGTGAGGGGGAAGGGTGTTGGTGATTTGGATGCATTTGGCATTTGAGACGTTAACCCCTCCCCCCCCCCCCCCCCCCCCCCCCTCGGGATCTTGCCATAACACAAAGCTGAATCTCTCCCCTGTCTGAGTGTTGTGCTGCACTACCTGATCCCCACCCATAGGGAGCGATAGCACTGAGGCCTGTTGCTGCCCCCTGGTGGTCGAAGGCCGGTACTGCAGGGGTCCACCAGTTGCCTGATTTTCAGTGGCAAAGGCTGCTTCTGATCGCGTCTGCTTGGTGACCATCCCAACCCCCACACAGGAAAGCTAACTCGTGGCTGGTGTATTCCATTCAATGGGAGCGGTTTCTGGAACTTACCCTGCATCCCCGACACAAGCCCACCCTGTGTCCATACCTTTGCTCCCTGGGGTGTGGAAGCACTCGCCTTCGGAGGACTGGCTGGCGTTTTCTGTGTTTTCACCTTTTGCCCTGGGGTGGAGGGTGCCGGGTGGCAGGGTAGCACAGCGGTTAGCACTGTGGCTTCACAGCGCCAGGGTCCCGGGTTCGATTCCCAGCTGGGTCGCTGTCTGCGCGGAGTCTGCACGTTCTCCCCGTGTCTGCGCGGGTTTCCTCCGGGTGCTCCGGTTTCCTCCCACAAGTCCCGAGAGACGTGCTGTTAGGTGAATTGGACATTCTGAATTCTCCCTCTGTGACCCGAACAGGCGGCGGAATGTGGCGACTAGGGGCTTTTCACAGTAACCTCATTGCAGTGTTAATGTAAACCTACTTGTGACACTAATGGGGTTGGTTTAGCACAGTGGGCTAAACAGCTGGCTTGTAATGCAGAACAATGCCAGCAGCGCGGTTCAATTCCCGTACCGGCCTCCCCGAACAGGCACCGGAATGTGGCAACTAGGGGCTTGTCACAGTAACTTCATTGAAGCCTCCTTGTGACAATAAGCGATTATAATTATTATAATGAAGATTAATATCATTATCTGTGTGCACCAGATGCCACATCAGTCCTTTGCCCTGCTGGCCACCCGCTCAGCCATTGCCGAGCTATTTGGCATTGGGTGGCATCATAACCCAGTCCAAAGCTGCTGTCTCTTCCAGCAGAGGTTACTGAACTCCGATTCGGGCCCGGGGTGCGGGCGGGACAGGAGTGCTGACTGCCACGTGCCCACCGCAGTGACACCCTCTCCACCTCCCGCTCCCCCTCTACCACCAGCTCTAATCCTGGGCGGTGAATTCAATCCCCCAATCGCACACAGGGAAATTTACAAGAAAGGATTAGACCGGGCGAAACCAGAATCCTTCCGCCCAGGAGCCACACAAATAAACGGGGAAAATTGTCTAATCCAAATGCATCCAGCAGGGTGGGGTCGCAATCACGAAACACAACTCGTAGAGAAATCCCTCCTCACCGACTCTGTGTGCAATTAAAGACGGGAATATTATGAATATTTTACTGTGTTTTGATTTATTGTTACACTGTCTGCTGCTTTATGTTTTCCCAGAGCATCAGACTATAATAATTTACTCTGACCCCCCACCCCCGGGTCCCCTGTTCCTCCCTGCTGGGATGTCCTATCTCCACGTTTACTTCAGCTGATTTGGGGAAAGGCAGAGGTCGGCTCCACCCATCTCCGGGAATTGAGGGCGATGAGGCGAGAGTGGGAAAATGGGATGGAAATATAAGGCCAAACCTGGATCGTAGTGAATGCGGAGCGGAGTTGAGGGGCTGAATGGTCCACTCCTGCTCCCATGTCTCACACCCGGAGTTACTGGGAGAGTTTTGCAGTCGAGTGAGTCTCCCAGAATGTGTGGGTGCTCCTGCTGGGATCTGACGGAGGAGGTTGTGGCAATGCTGCAGGAGGTTCTCAGGAACAGTGCCATTCCTGTTGGCATTGTGGACAGCCGCTGTTAGTTGGTGCATCGGGACACCTGTTGGCAGCGTCGGTTTAGTGTGTACCTGTTGCAGTGTCGGTTTAGTGTGTACCTGTTGGCAGTGTCGGTTTAGTGTGTACCTGTTGGCAGTGTCGGTTTAGTGTGTACCTGTTGGCAGTGTCGGTTTAGTGTGTACCTGTTGCAGTGTCGGTTTAGTGTGTACCTGTTGGCAGTGTCGGTTTAGTGTGTACCTGTTGGCAGTGTCGGTTTAGTGTGTGACTGTTGCAGTGTCGGTTTCGTGTGTACATGTTGGCAGTGTCGGTTTAGTGTGTACCTGTTGCAGTGTCGGTTTCGTGTGTACCTGTTGCAGTGTCGGTTTAGTGTGTGCCTGTTGCAGTGTCGGTTTAGTGTGTACCTGTTGGCAGTGTCGGTTTAGTGTGTGCCTGTTGGCAGTGTCGGTTTAGTGTGTACCTGTTGGCAGTGTCGGTTTAGTGTGTGACTGTTGCAGTGTCGGTTTAGTGTGTACCTGTTGGCAGTGTCGGTTTAGTGTGTACCTGTTGGCAGTGTCGGTTTTGTGTGTACCTGTTGGCAGTGTCGGTTTTGTGTGTACCTGTTGGCAGCGTCGGTTTAGTGTGTACCTGTTGCAGTGTCGGTTTAGTGTGTACCTGTTGGCAGTGACGGTTTAGTGTGTACCTGTTGGCAGTGTCGGTTTTGTGTGTACCTGTTGGCAGTGTCGGTTTATGTGTACATGTTGGCAGTGTCGGTTTAGTGTGTACATGTTGGCAGTGTCGGTTTAGTGTGTACCTGTTGGCAGTGTCGGTTTAGTGTGTACCTGTTGGCAGTGACGGTTTAGTGTGTACCTGTTGGCAGTGTCGGTTTAGTGTGTACCTGTTGCAGTGTCGGTATAGTGTGTAACTGTTGGCAGTGTCGGTTTAGTGTGTGCCTGTTGCAGTGTCGGTTTAGTGTGTGCCTGTTGGCAGTGTCCGTTTAGTGTGTACCTGTTGGCAGTGTCGGTTTAGTGTGTACCTGTTGGCAGTGTCGGTTTAGTGTGTACCGGTTGGCAGTGTCGGTTTAGTGTGTACCTGTTGGCAGTGTCGGTTTAGTGTGTACCTTTTGGCAGTTTCGGTTTAGTGTGTACTTGTTGCGGTGTCGGTTTAATGTGTACCTGTTGGCAGTGTCGGTTTAGTGTGTACCTGTTGGCAGTGTCGGTTTAGTGTGTACCTGTTGGCAGTGTCGGTTTAGTGTGTACCTGTTGGATGTGTCGGTTTCGTGTGTACCTGTTGGCAGTGTCGGTTTAGTGTGTACCTGTTGGCAGTGTCGGTTTAGTGTGTACCTGTTGGCAGTGTCGGTTTAGTGTGTACCTGTTGGCAGTGTCGGTTTAGTGTGTACCTGTTGCAGTGTCGGTATAGTGTGTAACTGTTGGCAGTGTCGGCTTAGTGTGTGCCTGTTGCAGTGTCGGTTTAGTGTGTGCCTGTTGGCAGTGTCCGTTTAGTGTGTACCTGTAGGCAGTGTCGGTTTAGTGTGTACCGGTTGGCAGTGTCGGTTTAGTGTGTACCTGTTGGCAGTGTCGGTTTAGTGTGTACCTGTTGGCAGTGTCGGTTTAGTGTGTACCTTTTGGCAGTGTCGGTTTAGTGTGTACTTGTTGCAGTGTCGGTTTAATGTGTACCTGTTGGCAGTGTCGGTTTAGTGTGTACCTGTTGGCAGTGTCAGTTTAGTGTGTACCTGTTGGCAGTGTCGGTTTAGTGTGTACCTGTTGGATGTGTCGGTTTCGTGTGTACCTGTTGGCAGTGTCGGTTTAGTGTGTACCTGTTGCAGTGTCGGTTTAGTGTGTGCCTGTTGGCAGTGTAGGTTTAGTGTGTACCTGTTGGCAGTGTCGGTTTAGTGTGTACCTGTTGGCAGTGTCGGTTTAGTGTGTACCTGTTGCAGTGTCGGTTTAGTGTGTACCTGTTGGCAGTGTCGGTTTAGTGTGTACCTGTTGGCAGTGTCGGTTTAGTGTGTACCTGTTGCAGTGTCGGTTTAGTGTGTGCCTGTTGGCAGTGTAGGTTTAGTGTGTACCTGTTGCAGTGTCGGTTTAGTGTGTACCTGTTGCAGTGTCGGTTTAGTGTGTGCCTGTTGGCAGTGTCGGTTTAGTGTGTACCTGTTGCAGTGTCGGTTTAGTGTGTGCCTGTTGCAGTGTCGGTTTAGTGTGTGCCTGTTGGCAGTGTCGGTTTAGTGTGTACCTGTTGCAGTGTCGGTTTAGTGTGTACCTGTTGCACTGTCGGTTTAGTGTGTACCTGTTGCAGTGTCGGTTTAGTGTGTACCGTTTGCAGTGTCGGTTTAGTGTGTACCTGTTGCAGTGTCAGTTTAGTGTGTGCCTGTTGCAGTGTCGGTTTAGTGTGTGACTGTTGCAGTGTCGGTTTAGTGTGTACCTGTTGCAGTGTCGGTTTAGTGTGTGCCTGTTGGCAGTGTCGGTTTAGTGTGTACCTGTTGGCAGTGTCGGTTTAGTGTGTACCTGTTGGCAGTGTAGGTTTAGTGTGTACCTGTTGCAGTGTCGGTTTAGTGTGTGCCTGTTGGCAGTGTCGGTTTAGTGTGTACCTGTTGCAGTGTCGGTTTAGTGTGTACCTGTTGCAGTGTCGGTATAGTGTGTGCCTGTTGGCAGTGTCGGTTTAGTGTGTGCCTGTTGGCAGTGTCGGTTTAGTGTGTACCTGTTGCAGTGTCGGTTTAGTGTGTACCTGTTGCAGTGTCGGTTTAGTGTGTGCCTGTTGGCAGTGTCGGTTTAGTGTGTACCTGTTGCAGTGTCGGTATAGTGTGTAACTGTTGGCAGTGTCGGTTTAGTGTGTGCCTGTTGCAGTGTCGGTTTAGTGTGTGCCTGTTGGCAGTGTCCGTTTAGTGTGTACCTGTTGGCAGTGTCGGTTTAGTGTGTACCTGTTGGCAGTGTCGGTTTAGTGTGTACCGGTTGGCAGTGTCGGTTTAGTGTGTACCTGTTGGCAGTGTCGGTTTAGTGTGTACCTTTTGGCAGTGTCGGTTTAGTGTGTACTTGTTGCGGTGTCGGTTTAATGTGTACCTGTTGGCAGTGTCGGTTTAGTGTGTACCTGTTGGCAGTGTCGGTTTAGTGTGTACCTGTTGGCAGTGTCGGTTTAGTGTGTACCTGTTGGATGTGTCGGTTTCGTGTGTACCTGTTGGCAGTGTCGGTTTAGTGTGTACCTGTTGGCAGTGTCGGTTTAGTGTGTACCTGTTGGCAGTGTCGGTTTAGTGTGTACCTGTTGGCAGTGTCGGTTTAGTGTGTACCTGTTGCAGTGTCGGTATAGTGTGTAACTGTTGGCAGTGTCGGCTTAGTGTGTGCCTGTTGCAGTGTCGGTTTAGTGTGTGCCTGTTGGCAGTGTCCGTTTAGTGTGTACCTGTAGGCAGTGTCGGTTTAGTGTGTACCGGTTGGCAGTGTCGGTTTAGTGTGTACCTGTTGGCAGTGTCGGTTTAGTGTGTACCTGTTGGCAGTGTCGGTTTAGTGTGTACCTTTTGGCAGTGTCGGTTTAGTGTGTACTTGTTGCAGTGTCGGTTTAATGTGTACCTGTTGGCAGTGTCGGTTTAGTGTGTACCTGTTGGCAGTGTCAGTTTAGTGTGTACCTGTTGGCAGTGTCGGTTTAGTGTGTACCTGTTGGATGTGTCGGTTTCGTGTGTACCTGTTGGCAGTGTCGGTTTAGTGTGTACCTGTTGCAGTGTCGGTTTAGTGTGTGCCTGTTGGCAGTGTAGGTTTAGTGTGTACCTGTTGGCAGTGTCGGTTTAGTGTGTACCTGTTGGCAGTGTCGGTTTAGTGTGTACCTGTTGCAGTGTCGGTTTCGTGTGTACCTGTTGGCAGTGTCGGTTTAGTGTGTACCTGTTGCAGTGTCGGTTTAGTGTGTGCCTGTTGGCAGTGTAGGTTTAGTGTGTACCTGTTGGCAGTGTCGGTTTAGTGTGTACCTGTTGGCAGTGTCGGTTTAGTGTGTACCTGTTGCAGTGTCGGTTTAGTGTGTACCTGTTGGCAGTGTCGGTTTAGTGTGTACCTGTTGGCAGTGTCGGTTTAGTGTGTACCTGTTGCAGTGTCGGTTTAGTGTGTGCCTGTTGGCAGTGTAGGTTTAGTGTGTACCTGTTGCAGTGTCGGTTTAGTGTGTACCTGTTGCAGTGTCGGTTTAGTGTGTGCCTGTTGGCAGTGTCGGTTTAGTGTGTACCTGTTGCAGTGTCGGTTTAGTGTGTGCCTGTTGCAGTGTCGGTTTAGTGTGTGCCTGTTGGCAGTGTCGGTTTAGTGTGTACCTGTTGCAGTGTCGGTTTAGTGTGTACCTGTTGCACTGTCGGTTTAGTGTGTACCTGTTGCAGTGTCGGTTTAGTGTGTACCGTTTGCAGTGTCGGTTTAGTGTGTACCTGTTGCAGTGTCAGTTTAGTGTGTGCCTGTTGCAGTGTCGGTTTAGTGTGTGACTGTTGCAGTGTCGGTTTAGTGTGTACCTGTTGCAGTGTCGGTTTAGTGTGTGCCTGTTGGCAGTGTCGGTTTAGTGTGTACCTGTTGGCAGTGTCGGTTTAGTGTGTACCTGTTGGCAGTGTAGGTTTAGTGTGTACCTGTTGCAGTGTCGGTTTAGTGTGTGCCTGTTGGCAGTGTCGGTTTAGTGTGTACCTGTTGCAGTGTCGGTTTAGTGTGTACCTGTTGCAGTGTCGGTATAGTGTGTGCCTGTTGGCAGTGTCGGTTTAGTGTGTGCCTGTTGGCAGTGTCGGTTTAGTGTGTACCTGTTGCAGTGTCGGTTTAGTGTGTACCTGTTGCAGTGTCGGTTTAGTGTGTGCCTGTTGGCAGTGTCGGTTTAGTGTGTACCTGTTGCAGTGTCGGTTTAGTGTGTGCCTGTTGGCAGTGTCGGTTTAGTGTGTACCTGTTGCAGTGTCGGTTTAGTGTGTACCTGTTGGCAGTGTCGGTTTAGTGTGTACCTGTTGGCAGTGTCGGTTTAGTGTGTACCTGTTGCAGTGTCGGTTTAGTGTGTACCTGTTGGCAGTGTCGGTTTAGTGTGTACCTGTTGCAGTGTCGGTTTAGTGTGTGCCTGTTGGCAGTGTCGGTTTAGTGTGTACCTGTTGGCAGTGTCGGTTTAGTGTGTGACTGTTGCAGTGTCGGTTTAGTGTGTACCTGTTGCAGTGTCGGTTTAGTGTGTGCCTGTTGCAGTGTCGGTTTAGTGTGTACCTGTTGCAGTGTCGGTTTAGTGTGTACCTGTTGGCAGTGTCGGTTTAGTGTGTACCTGTTGCAGTGTCGGTTTCGTGTGTTAATGAAGAGTTCAGACTCACAGGGTTCCATGGCTGCCTGCAGGAGTGCGGGATTGGATGAATAACCACAGAATGGGAGTTCAATTGGGCGGGATTCTCCGACCCCCCGCCGGGTCGGAGAATCGCCGAGAGCTGGCGTGAATCCCGCCCCCGCCGGTTGCCGAATTCTCCGGCACCGGATATTCGGCGGGGGTGGGAATCGCGCCGTGCCGGTGGGCGGGCCCTCCCCCCCCAGCGATTCTCCGGCCCGCGATGGGCCGAAGTCCCGCTGCTGGAATGCCTGTCCCGCCGGCGAGAATCAAACCACCTCTCTTACCGGCGGGACAAGGCGGCGCGGGCGGGCTCCGGGGTCCTGGGGGGGGGCGCGGGGCGATCTGGCCCCGGGGGGTGCCCCATGGTGGCCTGGCCCGCGATCGTGGCCCATCGCTCCGCAGACGGGCCTGTGCCGTGGGGGCACACATTTCCTTCCGCCTCGGCCACAGTCTTCACCATGGCCAACGCGGAAGAGACCCCCGCCCCCCCCCCCTGCGCATGCACGGGGCTGACGTCAGCAGTCGCTGACGCTCCCGCGCATGCGCGTACATCTGCCGGCTGGCGCAGTCCCTTTCGGCCCCGGCTGGCGCGGAAACCACTCCGGCGCGGGCCTCGCCTCTCACGGTGAGGGCTTGGCCTTCTCCGCACCTTCGGGGCGGCCTGGTGCCGGAGTGGTTCCCGCCACTCCATCCCTCCGGGACCCCCGCCCCGCCGGGTAGGGGAGTATCCCGGCCCTCATTCCCAGCCGAGTTTAGAATCTGGAGGCAAGAGCATTTCCTCTCACTCAGAGGGAGGGTCATCGGTCACAAAAAACAAACTGCCTCAGTAATGTCCGGGTGAAGCTGTGCTGACCCAGCCCGGGGTAACGTGACTCCAGTTTCATACAAGGGGTTGACTCTTAACTATCCTGTCCCTGTGGTACAGTTCAACAAAACAGCTGACCAATACCTCCATGATTGGCAATGAATGTCCAACTTCTCAATGGCACCAACACCTTGGGAATGTTGGTAAAAACATAAATCCATCAGCAACACATCCACAGACCCGCACCCAATCTCCCAATACCGCTTGGGACCAGCCAAGGGCCTTCAGGGTCTGTCAGTGCTCCTAGGGGCCTGCCAGTTGTGTTGGACGCAATCTGCTGATGTCAATAGACCCGTGAATCATGAGAACATTTTACTTTCAAAGGAGGGGAGAATGTTCCACCGGTTGGTGGGGGAATGAAGCCAGGAGAAGTTGGGAGGAAAGGTTATTGTGGGACGGGGACGGGAAGATGTCATTTTAATCACAGAGAAGGACTTGCTGAATGGGAGGAGGGGCGAGTTGAGAGAGCGGGTTTATCGAGGGACAGTGTCAGATTCCCGCATCTCAGACAATCTAAGGTGTCCCCTCATCGAATATTGTCAATGGCACACTGCAGCACCTTTCCCCTCACTGAGGCGTCACAGCCTGTGTAACCCCTGAGCTTATCACAGGAAGAGACTCTTCCTCTCATGCCTAATACAACAGAATGTTTTATCAAATATTCTACTCAATGTTTTGTACTAAATATTTTTTGTTACGTTTCTGATGAACACTGTATGCTATTTATTCGACTATAATTTATCTACTCCTCCATCTTTGTCTCTTGGTGTGACAAAGCATTTATTTAATAAAGATATGTAAACATCAAACGCAATGTGTGGCGAGAATTCCTGAGAGTCTGTTTGAATGGATATCAGGAAAATCGGCTCTCCAGGGAAGTACACAAAACACAAAACAGCAATCTGTCTGAGCCAGTGAGCTGACAGGGGGAGGGGGTGAGGGATGGGGAGAGTGGGGTTTAGGGGTAGTGAGGGTGAGGGATACAGGGAGAGGGTGAGGTTAGGGGAGATAGTGAGGGTGAGGGATACAGGGGGAGGTGGAAGATAGGTGAGATAGTGAGGGTGAGGGATACAGGGAGAGGGTGAGGTTAGGGGAGATAGTGAGGGTGAGGGATACAGGGGGAGGTGGAAGATAGGTGAGATAGTGAGGGTGAGGGATACAGGGAGAGGGTGAGGTTAGGGGAGATAGTGAGGGTGAGGGAGACAGGGGGAGGGTGAGGATAGGTGAGATAGTGAGGGTGAGGGATACAGGGAGAGGGTGAGGTTAGGGGAGATAGTGAGGGTGAGGGATACAGGGGGAGGTGGAAGATAGGTGAGATAGTGAGGGTGAGGGATACAGGGAGAGGGTGAGGTTAGGGGAGATAGTGAGGGTGAGGGAGACAGGGGGAGGGTGAGGATAGGTGAGATAGTGAGGGTGAGGGATACAGGGAGAGGGTGAGGTTAGGGGAGATAGTGAGGGATACAGAGAGATAGTGAGGGTGAGGGAGACAGGGGGAGGGTGAGGGGAGGTAGTGAGGGTGAGGGATACAGGGAGAGGGTGAGGTTAGGGGAGATAGTGAGGGTGAGGGAGACAGGGGGAGGGTGAGGATAGGTGAGATAGTGAGGGTGAGGGATACAGGGAGAGGGTGAGGTTAGGGGAGATAGTGAGGGTGAGGGATACAGGGAGAGGGCAAGGGTGAGGGATACAGGGAGAGGGTGAGGATAGGGGAGGTAGTGAGGGTGAGGGATACAGGGAGAGGGCGAGGTTAGGGGAGATAGTGAGGGTGAGGGATACAGGGGGAGGGTGAGGATAGGTGAGATAGTGAGGGTGAGTGATACAGGGGGAGGGGGAGGATAGGTGAGATAGTGAGGGTGAGGGATACAGGGAGAGGGTGAGGGATACAGGGAGAGGGCGAGGGTGAGGGGAGGTAGTGAGGGTGAGGGATACGGGAGAGGGCGAGGTTAGGGGAGATAGTGAGGGTGAGGGATACAGGGGGAGGTGGAGGATAGGTGAGATAGTGAGGGTGAGGGATACAGGGAGAGGGTGAGGTTAGGGGAGATAGTGAGGGTGAGGGATACAGGGAGAGGGCGAGGGTGAGGGGAGGTAGTGAGGGTGAGGGATACAGGGAGAGGGTGAGGATAGGGGAGGTAGTGAGGGTGAGGGATACAGGGAGAGGGCGAGGTTAGGGGAGATAGTGAGGGTGAGGGATACAGGGAGAGGGTGAGGTTAGGGGAGATAGTGAGGGTGAGGGATACAGGGGGAGGGGGAGGGGAGGTAGTGAGGGTCAGGGAGAGGGTGAGGGATACAGGGAGAGGTAGGGGTTAGGGGAGGTAGTGAGGGTGAGGGATACAAAGAGATAGTGAGGGTGAGGGATACAGAGGGAGGGGGAGGGATACGGGGAGGGGGAGGTTAGGGGAGGTAGTGAGGGTGAGGGATACAGGGGAGGGGGAGGGTGAGGGATACGGGGAGAGGGTGGGGTTAGGGGAGGTAGTGAGGGCGAGGGATACGGGGAGAGGGTGGGGTTAGGGGAGGTAGTGAGGGTGAGGGATACAGGGAGAGGGTGAGGGTGAGGGATACGGGGGAGGGTGAGGTTAGGGGAGGTAGTGAGGGTGAGGGATACAGGGAGAGGGTGGGGTTAGGGGAGGTGGTGAGGGATACAGGGGGAGGGTGAGGGTGAGGGATACAGGGAGAGGGTGAGGATAGGGGAGGTAGTGAGGGCGAGGGATACAGGGAGGGGGTGGGGTTAGGGGAGGTAGTGAGGGTGAGGGATACAGGGGAGGGTGAGGGTGAGGGATACAGGGAGATAGTGAGGGTGAGGGATACAGGGGAGGGGGGGGATAGGGGATGGTGAGGGATACAGGGGGAGGGGGAGGTATACAGGGGAGGGTGGGGTTAGGGGAGGTAGTGAGGGTGAGGGATACAGGGGGAGGGTGAGGGTGAGGGATACAGGGAGAGGGTGAGGATAGGGGAGGTAGTGAGGGTGAGGGATACAGGGAGGGGGTGGGGTTAGGGGAGGTAGTGAGGGTGAGGGATACAGGGAGAGGGTGAGGATAGGGGAGGTAGTGAGGGTGAGGGATACAGGGATAGGGTGGGGTCAGGGGAGGTAGTGAGGGTGAGGGATACAGAGAGATAGTGAGGGTGAGGGATACAGAGAGATAGTGAGGGTGAGGGATACAGGGAGAGTGTGAGGATAGGGGATGGTGAGGGATACAGGGGGAGGGTGAGGGTGAAGGATACAGGGAGATAGTGAGGGTGAGGGATACAGGGGGAGGGGGAGGATAGGGGATGGTGAGGGATACAGGGGGAGGGGGAGGGATACAGGGGGAGGGTGGGGTTAGGGGATGGGCTTTATTCAGCCAAATAGCCATTTTTGTTCCTGAACTATTGAGATATTCTGTGAATCTCTAACAATACACCACACAGATTGAAAACACATGTTGTAATATTTATTCAACATATTTTTAGCCACAAGATTAACCTATGCTTTAAACATCATCCAGGAAGTGTGATTAGAAAGTTTGATGGTTCCGAGATTGGCAAGTTGCTCTGGCTCAGTCGCAGGATGAAGAATATCAACAATTGAAAACAGGGAGGGCATCTTGTATGGACAGGGAGTGAAGCTGTACCGTACGCACGGCGCAAACTGTACCGTATGCACGTCGCAAACTGTACCGTACGCACGGCGCAAACTACCGTACGCACGTCGCAAACTGAATAGTACGCACGTCGCAAACTGTACCGTACGCACGTCGCAAACTGTACCGTACGCACGGCGGAAACTGTACCGTACGCACGTCGCAAACTGTACCGTACGCACGTCGCAAACTGTACCGTACGCACGTTGCAAACTGTACCGTACGCACGTCACAAACTGCACCGTACGCACGTCGCAAACTGTACCGTACGCACGTCGCAAACTGTACTGTACGCACGTTGCAAACTGTACCGTACGCACGTCACAAACTGCACCGTACGCACGTCGCAAACTGTACCGTACGCACGTCACAAACTGCACCGTATGCACGTCACAAACGGTACCTGAATGGATTGACTATCGAAGTCAGAATCCGCAACATGATGCAGAACCAAATTGAGTGGTGGGCGGAGAAGGGGGGACGATGGGGGGGAAGGCAGGGAGTGGGGGGAGGGATGCTGACAGAAAGTGGGGTGGGAAGAGACTGGGTTGGTGGGAAATAGGGTTGGAATTTGGTAGTGACATAGTGAGGCATTAGGAGGCAGAGACACATGGCGATGCCAAGGGAGACACAGAAGAGTGAGATACGAGAAGACATATAGTTACAGAGAGAGAGAGAGAGAGAGAGTCAGACGCAAACGGGGGAGAGAGAGGTAGTGTAGGCACAGAAATCACACAGTAAAAGCATTGTTAATAAATGTATGGACGTTATAAATGCGGATTAATAGTAGCATTTGAGTGTTAACAATAATCCCTGATTCTAAAAGTTTATTAAAAACTGTAGACAAGTAATGTCTTAACCTTGGACATTTTAAAAATGGATAAAAGCCTCAAACTGTTTAGGGTGTTCGTCAATGTGAAGGAGCTGGATTAACGTCAATAGAAATACAGTCAGTAGCACAGGGTGCTGGGGGAGAGGGGTTACTGAGTGACAGTGTGAGGGAGCTGGATTAACATCAGTAGAGATACAGTCAGTAGCACAGGGTGCTGGGGGAGAGGGGTTACTGAGTGACAGTGTGAGGGAGCTGGATTAACATCAGCAGAGATAGTCAGTAACACAGGGTGCTGGGGGGAGAGGGGTTACTGAGTGACAGTGTGAGAGAGCTGGATTAACATCAGTAGAGATACAGTCAGTAACACAGGGTGCTGGGGGAGAGGGGTTACTGAGTGACAGTGTGAGGGAGCTGGATTAACATCAGCAGAGATAGTCAGTAACACAGGGTGCTGGGGGAGAGGGGTTACTGAGTGACAGTGTGAGGGAGCTGGATTAACATCAGTAGAGATACAGTCAGTAACACAGGGTGCTGGGGGAGAGGGGTTACTGAGTGACAGTGTGAGGGAGCTGGATTAACATCAGTAGAGATACAGTCAGTAACACAGGGTGCTGGGGGAGAGGGGTTACTGAGTGACAGTGTGAGGGAGCTGGATTAACATCAGCAGAGATAGTCAGTAACACAGGCTATGTTGAAAGTGTTTCAGTCTGGTTTGAGAGATCTCCATTAATTGGTTGTTTGTTCTGCTCTGATTATTATCTCGCAGATTCTGTACAGTATTTGCCAGCTGTAAAGTATTCTCAGGATGCCGAGTCAGAGTAAACAGCATGTATAACACACCTGAGATTGTAAACCCCATGCATGGGGCTTTGTTAATTATTCCTGAACCCTCAGTGACTTGAGAGCATGTCAGCCATAGCTCAGTCAGCTGCACTCTTTCCACGTCATCAGTGTCCCTGGCTTCAAGTCCTTCTCCATAGATTTAGAGCTATGTAACCCCACAGCGCAGGGTGCCAGCCAGTCCATCCAGTCGGTGCTAGCTCTGTGAAAAAACTTTTCAGAAAGTCCCACTCCCCCCACTCTTCCCCCACAGCCCTACAGGTTTCTCCTTTTCAACTACTTATCCAGTTAACTTTGGAAAGTTCCTGTTGAATCTGCTCCCTCCGCCCTTTCAGGCAGCACCTTCTAAATCACAACAACTCGCGGTGGAAAAAATATTTCTCATCATCTTCCTCTGGTTCCCTACCCTGCCACCATTAAAACCTTTCTCATTTTTTACTCCGTCAAAACCCCTCATCATTTTGAACTTTCTCTGCTCGGAGGAGAACCTTCCCAGTCTCCAGTTTCTCCCCATTCACTGAAGTCCCTCGTCCCTGGGGAACAATCCAGTAAATCTCCCTCCGCCCCCCCTCTCCGAGGCCCTGACATTCTTCCTAAAGTGTGGAGCCCAGAACTGGACCCAATCCCCCAGCTGGAGTCTCACCCGAGATTCAGAAAGGGCTCCTTTCACCTCTTCTATTTGTGTTACCCCTCGTGTTAATAAAGGCCTGGGATTCCCGATGAAACTATTCAGCAACCTTCTCAACCTGCTCTGCTCCTTTGAAGATCTGTGTACATTAACCCCCAGCTCTCTCTGTTCCCCTGCCCCTTTCAAATTGGTCCATTGAGTTGATTTTGGCTCTCCTCATTCTACCTATCAGATTGTACCACTCACTTTGGAATTCACCATCTGCACATCTCACTCTCGCAGGCGATCTCATTCAGATGAGGCGTTAAAACTGCGGCCGTGTGGTGGACAGACGCTCTGGCCACAATGCAGAGACACCCAGGCTCCAGCTCCACCTCTGGGTCCTGGTTAATGTTTAACCAGCAATCAACATCACCAAAAGAGTGGCGGATTTTTAAATTCACCCATGGGTCGTTTACTTGGCCAGCGTTCCGTACCCGTCGACAATTTCCCTTGAAAAGGTCAGCTGCTGCCTTCTTGAGAGGCTGTGAGGTGTAGGGGCACCCTTGATGCTGTGAGGAAGGAAGTTGCAGGATTGTTGCTTGTGCGGCCTTGCTGAGAGTGAATTGTTGGTGAGCTCTCTATGTTTGAGGACATTCCGCAGCGAAAGATGCTGTCTCAACCACGTTCTTTCTTTCACAGAGCATCAAGAGTGTGTTCGATGTTATCCACTGGAATCATTGCCCATCTGATGGGACAAAGGTTTAGTGTCTGTTTTCCAGTGGATCAGAGCAGGCAGTGCGTCACGTATAGGCGCAGCACAGCCTCTCATACCAACACAGGATGTCCGGAACACACAGAACACGCCAACCCAATAGCTTCCAAAACAGGAGATAAATAAATGCACCATTCATCGATGGCTAACCCCCACCACTTCCTGTGGAATGGGGGCTGATGTTGGGGCTGTTGGAAGGAGAGGCTCTAATTATTCACTTGTTAGCCAATCACCTAATACACAATCCTCACAACATTCCCCAACACTGCCACTCGTGGCTTCAGTCATTTCATCTGTTTTTGCTCCCCTCTTTAACCTCTCACTCACCCCCACTTAGCGTTTCAGCCTTCCTTCCCCATTCTTACCCCGCCCGTCCCACCCCCATCCCACCTCCCACAGTATTTAGGCGCTGGTTGAGGGTTGTGGATCAGTGTTCTGCTCCGGGACGGAACAGCAGCGATGACATTCAGGGTCCCCTCGCACCTTGGGTGATCCTGGGACTAGTTTTCCTGTGTGTGGATTCACGCACCAGCATTCGCCACGTTGCCCATTCAGAGACGTCTTACACTGTGAACCAAAGAGAACAGAGACCCAGGTCAGGCTTCGAGGAGTCACAAACAAACCAACAAAGACAATCTCTCCTGCACTGCCCACTCCCTCCCCCACCCATACAAATCACAGCATCCTTAACTATCCTCCAACACTCCCTCGAATTAATACTTACCTATACACTGTCCCCATCAAACACTCCCAGGGCAGGGACAGCACGGAGTTAGATACAGAGTAAAGCTCCCTCTACACTGTCCCCATCAAACACTCCCAGGGCAGGGACAGCACGGGGTTAGATACAGAGTAAAGCTCCCTCTACACTGTCCCCATCAAACACTCCCAGGACAGGTACAGAACGGGGTTAGATACAGAGTAAAGCTCCCTCTGCACTGTCCCCACCAAACACTCCCAGGACAGATACAGCACGGGGTTAGATACAGAGTAAAGCTCTCTCTACACTGTCCCCATCAAACACTCCCAGGACAGGTACAGCACGGGGTTAGATACAGAGTAAAGCTCCCTCTACACTGTCCCCATCAAACACTCCCAGGACAGGTACAGCACGGGGTTAGATACAGAGTAAAGCTCCCTCTACACTGTCCCCATCAAACACTCCCAGGGCAGGGACAGCACGGGGTTAGATACAGAGTAAAGCTCCCTCTACACTGTCCCCATCAAACACTCCCAGGACAGGTACAGAACGGGGTTAGATACAGAGTAAAGCTCCCTCTACACTGTCCCCATCAAACACTCCCAGGACAGGTACAGCACGGGGTTAGATACAGAGTAAAGCTCCCTCTACACTGTCCTCATCAAACACTCCCAGGACAGGTACAGCACAGGGTTAGATACAGAGTAAAGCTCCCTCTACACTGTCCCCATCAAACACTCCCAGGACAGGTACAGCACGGGGTTAGATAAAGAGTAAAGCTCCCTCTACACTGTCCCCATCAAGCACTCACTGGACAGGTACAGCACGGGGTTAGATACAGAGTAAAGCTCCCTCTACACTGTCCTCATCAAACACTCCCAGGACAGGTACAGCACAGGGTTAGATAAAGAGTAAAGCTCCCTCTACACTGTCCCCATCAAACACTCCCAGGACAGGTACAGCACGGGGTTAGATAAAGAGTAAAGCTCCCTCTACACTGTCCCCATCAAGCACTCCCAGGACAGGTACGGCACGGGGTTAGATACAGAGTAAAGCTCCCTCTACACTGTCCCCATCAAACACTCCCAGGACAGGTACAGCACGGGGTTAGATACAGAGTAAAGCTCCCTCTACACTGTCCCCATCAAACACTCCCAGGACAGGTACAGCACGGGGTTAGATATAGAGTACAGCGCAGCCAGGTTTACCTGTTTGATGTTATAACGTCCCTGCCAGTCACAGTTCGGGATGTGCAGAGAGTAAAGATGTTCCAGGGGGCCTCGCTCATTTGGGAGCCGCAGAGAGGAAATTCTTTCCAAGACCTGGTCCAACTCCACTTGGCAAGTTGTCTGTGCACAGGAGTCAGAATGTCAAGGGTTAGAATAAAGGATATCAACAGACCCAATTTGAAATGACTTCACTGCTACATGGGCCTTAATGATTCTCATCGAATAAACCAGAAAATACCTTTCAGCTTGTGCAGCATTCTGCTTTATCTTTTATAAAACACCTGCTACCCACGCAGACACGGGGAGAACGCACAGACTCCGCACAGACAGTGACCCAAGTCGGGAATCCAACCTGGGACCCTGGAGCTGTGAAGCAACAGTGCTAACTACTGTGCTACTGTGCCACCTTCATTCCGACTTTCCAGTGGGTGGCTCACCGAGCGACTTTCCATTGGCACAGGTGCCGCTGTGGGGGGGGGGTGGGGGGGGGGGGGTTTGCACCGTTGGCAATGAGTTGTCTTTTTTCTTTTCTGGTTGCTGCGACCCCTCTCTGCTGCGACCCCTCTCCGCTGCGACCCCTCTCCGCTGCGACCCCTCTCTGCTGCGACCCCTCTCTGCTGCGACCCCTCTCTGCTGCGACCCCTCTCCGCTGCGACCCCTCTCCGCTGCGACCCCTCTCCGCTGCGACTCCTCTCTGCTGCGACCCCTCTCTGCTGCGACCCCTCTCCGCTGCGACCCCTCTCCGCTGCGACTCCTCTCTGCTGCGACTCCTCTCTGCTGCGACCCCTCTCTGCTGCGACCCCTCTCCGCTGCGACCCCTCTCCGCTGCGACTCCTCTCCGCTGCGACTCCTCTCCGCTGCGACTCCACTCCGCTGCGACCCCTCTCCGCTGCGACTCCTCTCTGCTGCGACCCCTCTCTGCTGCGACTCCACTCCGCTGCGACCCCTCTCTGCTGCGACTCCTCTCCGCTGCGACCCCTCTCTGCTGCGACTCCTCTCCGCTGCGTCTCCTCTCTGCTGCGACTCCTCTCTGCTGCGATTCCTCTCTGCTGCGACTCCTCTCCGCTGCGACTCCTCTCTGCTGCGACTCCTCGCCGCTGCGACCCCTCTCTGCTGCGACTCCTCTCTGCTGCGACTCCTCTCTGCTGCGACCCCTCTCTGCTGCGACCCCTCTCCGCTGCGACCCCTCTCCGCTGCGACTCCTCTCCGCTGCGACTCCTCTCCGCTGCGACTCCACTCCGCTGCGACCCCTCTCTGCTGCGACTCCTCTCTGCTGCGACCCCTCTCTGCTGCGACTCCACTCCGCTGCGACCCCTCTCTGCTGCGACTCCTCTCCGCTGCGACCCCTCTCTGCTGCGACTCCTCTCCGCTGCGACTCCTCTCTGCTGCGTCTCCTCTCTGCTGCGACTCCTCTCTGCTGCGACTCCTCTCTGCTGCGACTCCTCTCCGCTGCGACTCCTCTCTGCTGCGACTCCTCGCCGCTGCGACCCCTCTCTGCTGCGACTCCTCTCTGCTGCGACTCCTCTCTGCTGCGACCCCTCTCTGCTGCGACTCCTCTCTGCTGCGACTCCTCTCTTTTCTCAAAGGTAGGGGAGTCTAAAACTAGAGGGCATAGGTTTAAGGTGAGAGGGGAGAGATTCAGAAGGGCCCAGAGGGGCAATTTCTTCACTCAGAGGGTAGTGAGTGTCTGGAATGGGCTGCCAGAGGTAGTAGTAGAGGCGGGTACAATTGTGTCTTTTAAAAAGCATTTAGATAGTTACATGGGTAAGATGGGTATAGAGGGTTATGGGCCAAGTGCGGGCAACTGGGACTAGCTTAATGGTAAAAACTGGGCGGCATGGACTGGTTGGGCCGAAGGGCCCGTTTCCATGCTGTAAACTTCTATGATTCTATGCTGCGGGCCCTCTCTGCTGCGACTCCTCTCCGCTGCGACTCCTCTCTGCTGCGACCCCTCTCTGCTGCGACCCCTCTCTGCTGCACGCCTCTCCGCTGCGACTCCTCTCTGCTGCGACCCCTCTCTGCTGCGACCCCTCTCTGCTGCGACTCCTCTCTGCTGCGACCCCTCTCTGCTGCACGCCTCTCCGCTGCGACCCCTCTCCGCTGCGACCCCTCTCCGTTGCGACTCCTCTCCGCTGCGACTCCTCTCCGCTGCGACCCCTCTCCGCTGCGGCCCCTCTCCGCTGCGACTCCTCTCTGCTGCGACCCCTCTCTGCTGCGACCCCTCTCTGCTGCGACTCCTCTCTGCTGCGACCCCACTCCGCTGCGACCCCTCTCCGCTGCGACTCCTCTCCGCTGCGACCCCTCTCCGCTGCGACCCCTCTCTGCTGCGACCCCTCTCCGCTGCGACCCCTCTCCGCTGCGACCCCTCTCCGCTGCGACCCCTCTCCGCTGCGACCCCACTCCGCTGCGACTCCTCTCCGCTGCGACACCTCTCTGCTGCGACTCCTCTCCGCTGCGACTCCTCTCCGCTGCGACCCCTCTCCGCTGCGACTCCTCTCCGCTGCGACTCCTCTCCGCTGCAACACCTCTCCGCTGCGACTCCTCTCCGCTGCGACACCTCTCCGCTGCGACTCCTCTCCGCTGCGACTCCTCTCCGCTGCGACTCCTCTCCGCTGCGACTCCTCTCCGCTGCGACACCTCTCCGCTGCGACTCCTCTCCGCTGCGACTCCTCTCCGCTGCGACTCCTCTCCGCTGCGACCCCTCTCCGCTGCGACCCCTCTCCGCTGCGACTCCTCTCCGCTGCGACTCCTCTCTGCTGCGACTCCTCTCTGCTGCGACTCCTCTCCGCTGCGACCCCTCTCCGCTGCGACCCCTCTCCGCTGCGACTCCTCTCTGCTGCGACCCCTCTCCGCTGCGACCCCTCTCTGCTGCGACCCCTCTCTGCTGCGCCTCCTCTCCGCTGCGACCCCTCTCCGCTGCGACTCCGCTCCGCTGCGACCCCTCGCTGCTGCGACCCCTCTCTGCTGCGACCCCTCTCTGCTGCGACCCCTCTCTGCTGCGACCCCTCTCCGCTGCGACTCCTCTCTGCTGCGACCCCTCTCCGCTTCGACTCCTCTCCGCTGCGACCCCTCTCCGCTGCGACCCCTCGCTGCTGCGACCCCTCTCCGCTGCGACCCCTCGCTGCTGCGACCCCTCGCTGCTGCAACCCCTCTCTGCTGCGACTCCTCTCCGCTGCGACCCCTCTCCGCTGCGACTCCTCTCTGCCGCGACCCCTCTCTGCTGCGACCCCTCTCTGCTGCGACCCCTCTCCGCTGCGACTCCTCTGCGACTCCTCTCCGCTGCGACCCCTCTCTGCTGCGACCCCTCTCTGCTGCGACTCCTCTCCGCTGCGACCCCTCTCCGCTGCGACTCCTCTCCGCTGCGACACCTCTCCGCTGCGACTCCTCTTCGCTGCGACTCCTCTCCGCTGCGACACCTCTCCGCTGCGACCCCTCTCTGCTGCGACTCCTCTCTGCTGCGACCCCTCTCCGCTGCGACCCCTCTCTGCTGCGACCCCTCTCTGCTGCGACTCCTCTCCGCTGCGACCCCTCTCCGCTGCGACTCCGCTCTGCTGCGACCCCTCGCTGCTGCGACCCCTCTCTGCTGCGACCCCTCTCTGCTGCGACCCCTCTCCGCTGCGACTCCTCTCCGCTGCGACCCCTCTCCGCTTCGACTCCTCTCCGCTGCGACCCCTCTCCGCTGCGACCCCTCGCTGCTGCGACCCCTCTCCGCTGCGACCCCTCGCTGCTGTGACACCTCGCTGCTGCGACCCCTCTCTGCTGCGACTCCTCTCTGCTGCGACCCCTCTCCGCTGCGACTCCTCTCCGCTGCGACCCCTCGCTGCTGCGACCCCTCTCCGCTGCGACCCCTCGCTGCTGCGACCCCTCGCTGCTGCAACCCCTCTCTGCTGCGACTCCTCTCCGCTGCGACCCCTCTCCGCTGCGACTCCTCTCTGCCGCGACCCCTCGCTGCTGCGACCCCTCTCTGCTGCGACTCCTCTCTGCTGCGACCCCTCTCCGCTGCGACCCCTCTCTGCTGCGACCCCTCTCTGCTGCGACTCCTCTCCGCTGCGACCCCTCTCCGCTGCGACTCCGCTCTGCTGCGACCCCTCGCTGCTGCGACCCCTCTCTGCTGCGACCCCTCTCTGCTGCGACCCCTCTCCGCTGCGACTCCTCTCCGCTGCGACCCCTCTCTGCTGCGACCCCTCTCTGCTGCGACCCCTCTCCGCTGCGACTCCTCTGCGACTCCTCTCCGCTGCGACCCCTCTCTGCTGCGACCCCTCTCTGCTGCGACTCCTCTCCGCTGCGACCCCTCTCCGCTGCGACTCCTCTCCGCTGCGACCCCTCTCTGCTGCGACTCCTCTCTGCTGCGACCCCTCTCTGCTGCGACTCCTCTCCGCTGCGACCCCTCTCTGCTGCGACTCCTCTCCGCTGCTACTCCTCTCTGCTGCGACCCCTCTCTGCTGCGACCCCTCTCCGCTGCGACTCCTTTCCGCTGTGACCCCTCTCCGCTGCGACTCCTCTCCGCTGCGACCCCTCTCCGCTGCGACTCCTCTCCGCTGCGACTCCTCTCCGCTGCGACTCCTCTCCGCTGCGACCCCTCTCTGCTGCGACCCCTCTCCGCTGCGACCCCTCTCCGCTGCGACTCCTCTCCGCTGCGACTCCTCTCCGCTGCGACTCCTCTCCGCTGCGCGCCTCTCCGCTGCGACTCCTCTCCGCTGCGCGCCTCTCCGCTGCGACTCCTCTCCGCTGCGACCCCTCTCCGCTGCGACTCCTCTCCGCTGCGACTCCTCTCTGCTGCGACCCCTCTCTGCTGCGACCCCTCTCCGCTGCGACCCCTCTCTGCTGCGACCCCTCTCCGCTGCTGCGACCCCTCTCCGCTGCGACTCCTCTCTGCTGCGACCCCTCTCCGCTGCGACCCCTCTCTGCTGCGACCCCTCTCCGCTGCGATCCCTCTCCGCTGCGACTCCTCTCCGCTGCGACTCCTCTCCGCTGCGACTCCTCTCCGCTGCGCGCCTCTCCGCTGCGACTCCTCTCCGCTGCGCGCCTCTCCGCTGCGACTCCTCTCCGCTGCGACCCCTCTCCGCTGCGACTCCTCTCCGCTGCGACTCCTCTCTGCTGCGACCCCTCTCTGCTGCGACCCCTCTCCGCTGCGACCCCTCTCTGCTGCGACCCCTCTCCGCTGCTGCGACCCCTCTCCGCTGCGACTCCTCTCCGCTGCGACCCCTCTCCGCTGCGACTCCTCTCCGCTGCGACTCCTCTCCGCTGCGACTCCTCTCCGCTGCGACTCCTCTCCGCTGCGACCCCTCTCCGCTGCGACTCCTCGCTGCTGAGACCCCTCTCCGCTGCGACCCCTCGCTGCTGCGACCCCTCTCCGCTGCGACCCCTCGCTGCTGCGACCCCTCGCTGCTGCGACCCCTCTCTGCTGCGACTCCTCTCTGCTGCGACCCCTCTCCGCTGCGACTCCTCTCCGCTGCGACCCCTCTCCGCTGCGACCCCTCGCTGCTGCGACCCTCTCCGCTGTGACTCCTCTCTGCTGCGACCCCTCTCTGCTGCGACCCCTCTCCGCTGCGACTACTCTCCGCTGCGACCCCTCTCCGCTGCGACCCCTCGCTGCTGCGAACCCTCTCCGCTGCGACCCCTCGCTGCTGCGACCCCTCGCTGCTGCGACCCCTCTCCGCTGCGACCCCTCGCTGCTGCGACCCCTCTCTGCTGCGACCCCTCTCCGCTGCGACTCCTCTCTGCTGCGACCCCTCTCCGCTTCGACCCCTCTCCGCTGCGACCCCTCGCTGCTGCGACCCCTCTCCGCTGCGACCCCTCGCTGCTGCGACCCCTCTCTGCTGCGACTCCTCTCTGCTGCGACCCCCCTCCGCTGCGACTCCTCTCCGCTGCGACCCCTCTCCGCTGCGACCCCTCGCTGCTGCGACCCCTCTCCGCTGCGACCCCTCGCTGCTGCGACCCCTCGCTGCTGCGACCCCTCTCTGCTGCGACTCCTCTCCGTTGCGACCCCTCTCCGCTGCGACTCCTCTCTGCTGCGACCCCTCGCTGCTGCGACCCCTCTCTGCTGCGACTCCTCTCTGCTGCGACCCCTCTCCGCTGCGACCCCTCTCTGCTGCGACCCCTCTCTGCTGCGACCCCTCTCTGCTGCGACTCCTCTCCGCTGCGACCCCTCTCCGCTGCGACTCCGCTCTGCTGCGACCCCTCGCTGCTGCGACCCCTCTCTGCTGCGACCCCTCTCCGCTGCGACTCCTCTCCGCTGCGACCCCTCTCTGCTGCGACCCCTCTCTGCTGCGACCCATCTCCGCTGCGACTCCTCTGCGACTCCTCTCCGCTGCGACCCCTCTCAGCTGCGACCCCTCTCCGCTGCGACCCCTCTCCGCTGTGACCCCTCTCTGCTGCGACTCCTCTCTGCTGCGACTCCTCTCCGCTGCGACCCCTCTCTGCTGCACGCCTCTCCGTTGCGACTCCTCTCCGCTGCGACTCCTCTCCGCTGCGACTCCTCTCCGCTGCGCGCCTCTCCGCTGCGACTCCTCTCCGCTGCGACCCCTCTCCGCTGCGACTCCTCTCCGCTGCGACTCCTCTCCGCTGCGACCCCTCTCTGCTGCGACCCCTCTCCGCTGCGACTCCTCTCCGCTGTGACCCCTCTCCGCTGCGACCCCTCTCTGCTGCGTCTCCTCGCCGCTGCGACCCCTCTCTGCTGCGACTCCTCTCTGCTGCGACCCCTCGCTGCTGCGACCCCTCTCTGCTGCGACTCCTCTCTGCTGCGACCCCCCTCCGCTGCGACTCCTCTCCGCTGCGACCCCTCTCCGCTGCGACCCCTCGCTGCTGCGACCCCTCTCCGCTGCGACCCCTCGCTGCTGCGACTCCTCTCCGTTGCGACCCCTCTCCGCTGCGACTCATCTCTGCTGCGACCCCTCGCTGCTGCGACCCCTCTCTGCTGCGACTCCTCTCTGCTGCGACCCCTCTCCGCTGCGACCCCTCTCTGCTGCGACCCCTCTCTGCTGCGACTCCTCTCCGCTGCGACCCCTCTCCGCTGCGACTCCGCTCTGCTGCGACCCCTCGCTGCTGCGACCCCTCTCTGCTGCGACCCCTCTCCGCTGCGACTCCTCTCCGCTGCGACCCCTCTCTGCTGCGACCCCTCTCTGCTGCGACCCATCTCCGCTGCGACTCCTCTGCGACTCCTCTCCGCTGCGACCCCTCTCAGCTGCGACCCCTCTCCGCTGCGACCCCTCTCCGCTGTGACCCCTCTCTGCTGCGACTCCTCTCTGCTGCGACCCCTCTCTGCTGCGACTCCTCTCCGCTGCGACCCCTCTCTGCTGCACGCCTCTCCGTTGCGACTCCTCTCCGCTGCGACTCCTCTCCGCTGCGACTCCTCTCCGCTGCGCGCCTCTCCGCTGCGACCCCTCTCCGCTGCGACTCCTCTCCGCTGCGACTCCTCTCTGCTGCGACCCCTCTCTGCTGCGACCCCTCTCCGCTGCGACTCCTCTCCGCTGTGACCCCTCTCCGCTGCGACCCCTCTCTGCTGCGTCTCCTCGCCGCTGCGACCCCTCTCTGCTGCGACTCCTCTCTGCTGCGACCCCTCTCTGCTGCGACCCCTCTCTGCTGCGTCTCCTCGCCGCTGCGACCCCTCTCTGCTGCGACCCCTCTCTGCTGCGTCTCCTCGCCGCTGCGACCCCTCTCTGCTGCGACCCCTCACTGCTGCGCGCCTGCCTGCTGCGACTCCTCTCCGCTGCGACTCCTCTCTGCTGCGACCCCTCTCTGCTGCGACTCCTCGCCGCTGCGACCCCTCTCTGCTGCGACTCCTCTCTGCTGCGACCCCTCTCTGCTGCGACTCCTCTCTGCTGCGACCCCTCTCTGCTGCGACTCCTCTCCGCTGCGACCCCTCTCCGCTGCGACCCCTCTCCACTGCGACTCCTCTCTGCTGCGACCCCTCTCTGCTGCGACTCCTCTCTGCTGCGACCCCTCTTCCCTGCGACTCCTCTCCCTTCTATGGCCTGAACCGCTGGCAAATTCCCAGTTAGAGAAGGGGTGCGGTGTCTCTCTCTCCTCCACTGTGACCCAAGTCGGCGAGACTTTTCCAGGTGGTCTGTGCTGCTCGTTCACACGCGTGCAAACTCCAAATGTCACGCACACGCAGTCATTCACACATACACGCGTTCACACACACGCAAACTCTAAATGTCACGCACACGCAGTCATTCACACATACACGCGTTCACACACGCGCAAACTCTAAATGTCACGCACACGCAGTCATTCATACATACATTCTTTATGTACGCACACGCTCGCTGATATGCTTGTCGTATGAGGAACGGTTGAGGACTCTGGGTCTGTTCTCGTTGGAGTTTAGAAGGATGAGGGGGGATCTCATTGAAACTTACAGGATACTGCGAGGCCTGGATAGAGTGGAAGTGGAGAGGATGTTTCCACTTGTAGGAAAAACTAGAACCAGAGGACACCATCTCAGACTAAAGGGACAATCACACTTCTTGGGCGATGTCGATGGCGGGGTCCTGGAACGCCGGGATCAGGGGGATGGATGAGTCCGGAAGGCAATCCGGTTTGAAGCAAGAAGACAGTGCAGGCCCTGGTGCGTGACATTGATCCCAAATGGGCTACCTGCTAACACCGTTGAAGAAATGCTTTCGCAGGTTGCTGATGCTTTTGTTGGTGTGGTGAGTGCTGCCTCTAACTGTTTGTTACTGTTGACCGTTTAATAAACAAAATATTCTCAAGTGGTGCTGCTGGCTGTAAATGCCTGGAGGCTGCTGCTGCTGTTTCCTTCCTTTCCTGTAGCCTGGAGTGAGGAAGGGTAGGAAATGAAATGAAAATCGTTTATTGTCACAAGTAGGCTTCAAATGAAGTTACTGGGAAAAGCCCCTAGTCGCCACATTCCGGCGCCTGTTCGGGGATGCTGGTACGGGAATTGAACCGTGCTGCTGGCCTGCCTTGGTCTGCTTTAAAAGCCAGCGATTTAGCCCAGTGAGCTAAACCAGCCCCAGATGGAAGGTGACCTGCTGCCTGGGCTGGAGAAGGGGAAGGGGAAGTGGAGCTCTGTCTCTCTTCAGGCAGGCTCTGGGCCCAGTGCGATTTTCCACTGTTGAGGATCTACTGCTGGGAGCTGCAAGAGAGGAGGGAGGCGGATTGATCCGAGTGAGCAACATGATGAAGATGTCAAAGAAATGCTTTTACAGATTGCTGGTGATTTTTTTTGTCAGTGTGGTGAGTGTTGCTGTCGACTAGCACATCACCCTAGAGATAGTGGATGCATTGCTGATCATTTTCCAACATTCCATAGACTCTGCAAGAGGTCCAATGGATTGGAGGGTAACTAATGCAACCCCACTTTTACAAAAGGGGGGAGAGATAACGGGGAATTGTAGACCGGGTAGCCTGACATTGGTGGTGGAGAAATACTGATGCCCGTAAGGCCGTAAGACGTAGGAGCAGAATTAGGCCACTCGGCCCATCGAGTCTGCTCCGCCATTCAATCATGGCTGATATTTTCTCATCCCCATTCTCCTGCCTCCTCCCCATAACCCCTGATCCCCTTATTAATCAAGAGCCTATCTATCTCTGTCTTAAAGACACTCAGTGATTTGGCCTCCACAGCCTTCTGCGGCAAAGAGTTCCACAGATTCACCACCCTCTGGCTGAAGAAATTCCTCCTCATCTCTGTTTTAAAGGATCGTCCCTTTAGTTTGAGATGGTGTCCTCTGGTTCTAGTTTTTCCTACAAGTGAAAACATCCTCTCCACGTCCACTCTATCCAGGCCTCGCAGTATCCTGTAAGTTTCAATAAGATCCCCCCTCATCCTTCTAAACTCCAACGAGTACAGACCCAGAGTCCTCAACCAATCCTCATATGACAAGTTCTTCATTCCAGGGATCATTCTTGTGAACCTCCTCTGGACCCTTTCCAAGGCCAGCACATCCTTCCTTAGATACGGGGCCCAAAACTGCTCACAATACTCCAAATGGGGTCTGACCAGAGCCTTATATAGCCTCAATTATTAAGGATGAAATAACTGAGCATTTGGAAAGTGGGGACAGGATTGGTCCCAGTCAGCAGGGATCCACTAAAGGGAAATCATGTTTGACAAATCTTCTGGAACTTTTTGAGGATGTGACCAGCAGAGTGGACAAGGGTGAACCAGTGGATGGTGTGTATCTGGACTTTCAAAAGGCTTTTAACAAGGTCCCACACAAGAGATTAGTCAGCAAAATTAAAGCTCATGGTATTGGGGTAATGTATTAATGTGGACAGAGAACCGGTTGGCAGACAGGAAGCAGAGAGTGGGAATAAACGGGTCCTTTTCAGAGTGGCAGGCAGTGACCAGTGGGGTACCGCGGGGTTCAGTGCTGGGACCCCAGCTCTTCACAATATACATTAATGATTTGGACGAAGGAATTGCAATATCTCCAAATTTGCAGACGACACTAAGCTGGGTGGCAGTGTGCGCTGAGAGGGGGATGCAGAGAGGCTGCAGGGTGACTGGGCAGGCTGGCTGAGTGGGCAAACACTTGGCCAATGCAATATAATGTGGGTAAATGTGAGGTTATCCACTTTGGTGGGTAAAACAGGAGGGCAGATTCTCTGAATGGGGGCAGTTTAGAAAAGGGGAAGTGTAACGAGACCTGGTGTGAAGGTGGGACAGTCGCTGAAGGTTGGCGTGCGGGTACAGCAGGCGGCGAGGAAAGCTAATGGCACGCTGGCCTTCACAGCGAGAGGATCGGAGTATCGGGGTAGGGATGTCTTGCTGCAGTGAGACAGGGCCTTGGTGAGGCCACACCTTGAGCATTGTGGCAGTCCTGGTCTCCTAGTTTGAGGAAGGACATTCTTGCTGTTGAGGGTGTCCAGCGAAGGTTCACCAGACTAATCCCCGGGATGGCAGGACTGACATATGGGGAAAGACTGGATGGACTGGGCTTGCACTGACTGGAGTTTAGAAGAATGAGAGGGGATCTCATAGAAACATCTAAAATCCTGATGGGACTGGGCAGGCTGGATGTGGGAAGAATGCGGGGCAGCACGGTAGCACAATGGTTAGCACTGTTGCTTCACAGCTCCAGGGTCCCAGGTTCGATTCCCCGCTGGGTCACTGTCTGTGCGGAGTCTGCACGTTCTCCCCGTGTGTGCGTGAGTTTCCTCCGGGTGCTACGGTTTCCTCCCACAGTCCAGAGACGTGCAGGTTAGGTGGATTGGCCATGATAAACTGCCCTTAGTGTCCAAAAAGGTGAGGAGGGGTTAGGGGGATAGGGTGGAAGTGAGGGCTTAAGTGGGTGGGTGCAGACTCGATGGGCCAAATGGCCTCCTTCTGCACTGTATGTTCTATGTAAATGTTCCCGATGTTGGGAATGTCCAGAACTAGGGGTCACAGCCTAAGAATAAGGGATCAGCCATTCAGGACTGGGATGAGGAAGAACTTCTTCTCTCAGAGAGGTGTGAAGTTGTGGAATTCTCTCCCACAGAAAGCTGCTGGGGCCGGTTCACTGGATATATTCCAGAGGCAGCTGGGCGTGGGCCCTTGCGGCAAACGGGATCAAGGGAGAGAAAGCGGGAGTGGGATAGTGAATTTGTCGTGATCAGCCACGACCATATTGAATGGTGGCGCAGGGCTCGAAGGGCCGAATGGTCTCCTCCTGCTCCTATTTTCTATGTTTCTAGGCGTCAGACACGCTGGATGTCGAGGCTGTTTTACTGCAGTTTGAACGGCTGTGGAACATGTGGATACCGAGCTTTGGCTCAGATAAACGTAGGCCGTATAAAGGGATTAAGGGTTATGGTATTCGGGCTGGAAAGTGGAGCTGAGTCCACAAAAGATCAGCCATGATCTCATTGAATGGTGGAGCAGGCTCGAGGGGCCAGATGGCCGACTCCTGCTCCTAGTTCTTATGAATAAGTTGACCTGTACAACGGAAGCTCATGGACAGAGCCGGATACGGAAAACGATCGAACAGCAAGGATCCTCCACTCTGTTGAGGTCTGCATGGGGGATATAGTGCATTTGGTTTTCTTTGTACAAATGAACTGCTGTAGATTATGTTTGTATCGATATTCTGTTGTGAACAGGTACTTGTGTCTGTGTGTGTGTGCTGTGTGCTGTGTGCTGTGTGCGTGCGTGTGTGTGTGTGTGTGCGCGTGTGTGTGTGTGCTGTGTGCGTGTGTGTGTGCTGTGTGCGTGTGTGTGCGTGTGCGTGTGTGTGTGCGCGCGTGAGGCACGGTGCCTTTTCTTTGTTGATTAATGGTTGGTGTGATCTGTGGTTTTCATTTTTTTTGCATACTGGTACTGTTGACTGTATAATAAAAAAAATATTCTCAAGTGGTTGCGTTTGCTTTTTGCTCCTGCTGGTGGCTGCAAGTCCCTGGAGGCTGCTGTTGCTGTTCCCTTCCTTTTCTGTAGCTTGAAAGAAGGACAACTTTTTCTAAGATACCTGGGTCCTGGAACGCCGGGATCAGGGGGATGGATGAGTCCGGAAGGCAATCCGGTTCAGAGCAAGAAGACGCTGCGGGACCTGGTGCGCGACATTGATCCAAATGGGCCACTTGATTACGCCGATGAAGAAATGCTTTTGCAGATTGCTGATGTTCTTGTTGCTGGTGTGGTGAGTGCTGCCTGTAACTGGCACGTCACCGCGGGTTAAACACACCGGAAGTCCAGGATGTTCACCTGCACCTTGAGGGCCGGTGGAATATGTCGGCTCCGGGATTTGATTGGGGTGAGATTGGGCTGTGTGGGAGGGGCCAGCGCAGCTGCGGCTCCTGGACAGAGAATGGCTCTGATACGTGGAACAAGTCACACATTGATGGACAGATCATTTCCCAGACAACGTTCCGAACATGATAACCCATTCCGGGGACTATCCTGTTTCTGTTGAGGGCTGATTCTGCGTGCTTGGTTTTCCTTTGTGAAAATGAGCTGATGCAGCTTTGTATCGGTACCAATACGGAACGGTGATGTTTCCTTGTGGTTTCATGGTTAGTGTGATTTGTGGAATGTTACGTTGGTGATTTTCAAATCTTTGTTATTGTTCACCGTTTTTGCCACGAAAATATCCTCAAGTGTCTCCTCCTTGGTTCAGTCACAGATGATGATTACTGCATTGCATTTCAATCAAACCTTCAAACCTGAACAGTTTGCTGGAACTGCAGCAGAGGCAGCAGCCAATAGTCAAACACTCCGGAGCCAGGCTTCAGCCCTGGGAATATCCTCGTGACCAAAGGGCCAGTGTGTGGATCAGGGGAGGGTACCTGAGCTCGGTCCCCCTAATGTTGCCGGCAGGGGCCCGGGGTCTAGGGGCCCTGCTGAGCCTGGGGTGAGTGTGCGGAGCGAGGTTTTCCAGCACTGCCTGCTCGCTGGATGGCACTCTGACAGAAGGCGGGACACGTAAGGGTGGGGGAGGCTTCGGGAATTTGAGGGTCCCGGGGTGGAAGGGTCTCTCATCTTCTCCAATTCCTTACAGATATAACAACATGGCTGGTTATGCCGGGCCCGCAGAGCCTGCCCTCAAGGTGCTGCTGGCAGACCATGCAGCTCGACGCTGGGGAAGGCGGCAGGAGCGACGCAGGCTGGAGGCACCGCCCCCTGTGCACGTGGCTGCCGCACACCCGGAAGACCCGGCCACCCATCGGGCCGAGGGTGAACCCAGAGGAGGGCACCAGTGATAGTCCAAGGTGTACAGGCGTCGATGGTCTTTCGGTGAGATGATGGACAACATTGTTCTGCAGGAGACGCCGACTCCATCTCAGCAAACAGACCGTGCAGCACGGATGCCCTGACACAAGGCTTGATCAACTTTGAGCTGAACCAGGCCCACCAAAATGCCCGGGCTGCAGGATTCTCCGCCACTGCACGGATGCCCCAGGTCCGGGGGGCAATTGATTTCACACATGTTGTCTTGCGCGCACAGGGGCATTAAGGAGTACCTTCATTAACAGGAAGGGGCTCCACTCCCTGAATTTGTGTCAAAAAATGGGTGAGATGCTAAATGAATATATCTCATCGGTATTTACTGTTGAGAAAGGCATGGAAGGGCAGCACAGAGGCACAGTGGGTTAGCACTGCTGCATCACGGGGCAGCACAGAGGCACAGTGGGTTAGCACTGCTGCATCACGGGGCAGCACAGAGGCGCAGTGGGTTAGCACTGCTGCATCACGGGGCAGCACAGAGGCGCAGTGGGTTAGCACTGCTGCATCACGGGGCAGCACAGAGGCGCAGTGGGTTAGCACTGCTGCATCACGGGGCAGCACAGAGGCGCAGTGGGTTAGCACTGCTGCATCACGGGGCAGCACAGAGGCGCAGTGGGTTAGCACTGCTGCATCACGGGGCAGCACAGAGGCGCAGTGGGTTAGCACTGCTGCATCACGGGGCAGCACAGAGGCGCAGTGGGTTAGCACTGCTGCATCACGGGGCAGCACAGAGGCGCAGTGGGTTAGCACTGCTGCATCACGGGGCAGCACAGGGGCGCAGTGGGTTAGCACTGCTGCATCACGGGGCAGCACAGAGGCGCAGTGGGTTAGCACTGCTGCATCACGGGGCAGCACAGAGGCGCAGTGGGTTAGCACTGCTGCATCACGGGGCAGCACAGAGGCACAGTGGGTTAGCACTGCTGCATCACGGGGCAGCACAGGGGCGCAGTGGGTTAGCACTGCTGCATCACGGGGCAGCACAGAGGTGCAGTGGGTTAGCACTGCTGCCTCACGGCGCCGAGGTCCCAGGTTCGATCCCGGCTCTGGGTCACTGTCCGGGTGGAGTTTGCACATTCTCCCCGTGTTTGCGTGCGTTTCGCCCCCACAACCCAAAGATGTGCAGGGTAGGTGGGTTGGCCACGCTAAATTGCCCCTTAATTGGAAAAAACGAATTGGGTATTCTAAATGTTTTTTAAAAGAGAAAGGCATGGATGTTAGGGAACTTGGGGGAATAAATAGTGATGTCTTGAGGAGTGTACATATTACAGAGAAGGAGGTGCTGGAGGTATTAAAGCGCATTAAGATAGATAAATCCCCGGGACCGGATGAAATGTATCCCAGGACGTTGTGGGAGGCTAGGGAGGAAATTGCCGGCCTTCCAGCTGATATATCTGAATCATCGACAGACACAGGAGAGGTGCCGGAAGACTGGAGGGTAGCAAATGTTGTGCCCTTGTTTCAGAAGGGCTGTAGCGATAAGCCTGGGAGCTACAGACCGGTTAGCCTTACTTCTGTGGTGGGTAAATCTGCATCAGCTCTGGGCGAACCTTGTCCAGAGGCTTGGCATCTGGCTGGGACTCAGCTGCGTCCGGAGATTTAGATTTAGATTTGATTTGATTTTTTGTCACATGTACCGAAGTACAGTCAAAAGTATTTTTCTGCGGCCGACGGAACGTACACAGTACGTACATAGCAGACAAGAGAATAATCGACAGAGAACATTGACAAATGGTACATCGACAAACAGAGATTGGTTACAGTGCGGAACAAGGGGCCAAACAAGAGCAGCATAGGGCGTGGTGAATAGTGTTCTTACAGGGAACAGATCAGTCCGAGGGGGAGTCGTTGAGGAGTCTTGTAGCTGTGGGGAAGAAGCTGTTCCTATGTCTGGATGTGCGGGTCTTCAGAATTCTGTACCTTCTGCCTGATGGAAGGGTCTGGAAGAAGGCAATGCCTGGGTGGGAGGGGTCTCTGATAATGCTGTCTGCCTTCCTGAGGCAGCGGGAGGTGTATACAGAATCAATGTGGAGGTGTAGACAGAATCAATGTGGGGGTGGCAAACCGCCCACTGCCGCCTCGGCAAACCTCCCACTGCCGACCCTGCAAACTTCCCACTGCCGACCCGGTAAACCTCCCACTGCCGACCCGGCAAACCGCCCATTGCCGCCTCGGCAAACCTCCCACTGTCGACTCGGCAAACCTCCCACTGCCGACCCGGCAAACCTCCCACTGCCGACCCGGCAAACCTCCCACTGCCGACCCGGCAAACCTCCCACTGCCGACCCGGCAAACCTCCCACTGCCGACCCGGCAAACCTCCCACTGCCGACCCGGCAAACCTCCCACTGCCGACCCGGCAAACCTCCCACTGCCGACCCGGCAAACCTCCCACTGCCGACCCGGCAAACCTCCCACTGCCGACCCGGCAAACCTCCCACTGCCGACCCGGCAAACCTCCCACCGCCGACCCGGCAAACCTCCCACCGCCGACTCGGCAAACCTCCCACCGCCGACCCGGCAAACCTCCCACCGCCGACCCGGCAAACCTCCCACCGCCGACTCGGCAAACCTCCCACCGCCGACTCGGCAAACCTCCCACTGCCGACTCGGCAAACCTCCCACTGCCGACTCGGCAAACCTCCCACTGCCGACCCGGCAAACCTCCCACTGCCGACCCGGCAAACCTCCCACTGCCGACTCGGCAAACCTCCCACTGCCGACTCAGCAAACCTCCCACTGCCGACTCAGCCAACCTCCCACTGCCGACTCAGGAAACCTCCCACTGCCGACCCGGCAAACCGCCCACTGCAGACTCATCAAACCGCCCACTGCCGACCCGGCAAACCTCCCACTGCCGACCCGGCAAACCTCCCACTGCCGACCCGGCAAACCTCCCACTGCCGACTCGGCAAACCTCCCACTGCCGACTCGGCAAACCTCCCACTGCCGACTCAGCCAACCTCCCACTGCCGACTCAGCCAACCTCCCACTGCCGACCCGGCAAACCGCCCACTGCCGACTCATCAAACCGCCCACTGCCGACTCAGCCAACCTCCCACTGCCGACTCAGGAAACCTCCCACTGCCGACCTGGCAAACCTCCCACTGCCGACTCAGCAAACCGCCCACTGCTGACTGCCTTGGATGTTCCTGCCTCCAGCTGATGTGCATCAGCAACAGTGTGCCCCAGGAGCTAGTCCCCGAATGTTGCCCAAGGCGCTGTGTGTTTCTGCACTGGAGGAAGATGTGGTGAAAGCTGTGACGCCTCACCGGTGTCGTCCTCGGGGCTCTCCTTCGAGGTGGTCTTTTGGGCGGGGGTGGCATTGGGAGGGGGGGGGGCAGCTCCAGATGGCCCAGTCTCATAATATGGAGATCCTGCGAGACAATGCTCATGTGATCAGAGGGAAGGATCATTTAGTCTGACTTGAATAACTCACTTGAGGCAGGTCACCTGGGTGAAGGGACAGTGGATCCTCACCTCTCTGGCTCTGGCCAACCTCGCTGTCGGTGAGTGTTGTCTCCTCGGACACGTCTCCGATCTCCAGGGCCCATTCCTCATAGGGTGAAGACTCGAATCTCTGATACCCTGCCACCTGTCTTGGCCCTTTCCCGCTTATTAGGGGCTATCTTCTTCTGTGGGGACAAAGGGAGGGATATGCGAGCCGTGTGCTTGATGGGTCAGGGAGGCCAATGGCAGGTGGCATGTGTTGGCACCTGAACTGGGTTTGAAGGGGTTGTGCTGGTGGGTGCCAGTGGGATCAGCAGCAGATGCACGAAGATCGGATATGGGGAGGGTGTGTCAGCCAGGGATTTGTGAGGGTGGGGGGGGTGGGGGGGGGATTGATGCCAGGAGAGATGTGGTAACTTCCCCTCACAGCTCGGTGGTGGTCGTTGGTGTTTCTCCTACATTGGATGCTGGTCCTCCTGGTCACACTGCCCACGCTGACGGCCGCTGTCCCTGCCTCCCAGACAGTGTTGTTGACCCTGCTGCTGGTTTCGCCCGACCGCCTCAGGGGAACAAGGTGTCCTCTCTCTCATTCGCAGCATCGAGAAGCCTGGCCAGGTTGGCATCCCCAAAGCGAGGAGCGGGACATGCAGTGTGTTGACTGGGAGTGACTGGTGAGGGCGAGATAGATCACTTGGGCGCATGGTGCACCGAAAACAACCTCTCTCTAAATGTTGGAAAGACCAAGGAACTGATCATCGACTTCAGGAAGCGCAGCTCGACACACACTCCCGTCTGCATCAATGTCTCCGAAGTGGAGATGGTCGATAGATTTAAGTTCCTGGGGGTCAGCCTCGGAGGTAAGAGCTGCCTTCTTGAAAGTGAATCCGCGGAAAGCGACGACCCCGACGGAGTCCCTGGGCGAGGACTCAGAGCCTGCACTGACCAGCTGGCGAGTGTACTCGCAGATATCTTCACCACCTCACTTCTCCGCTCTAATGTCCCCACCTCCTTCAAAAAGACCACCATAATGCCAGTACCAGAGAAGAACCGGTGGCCCTGACGTCTGTTATCATGAAATGTTTTGAGCGACTATTCATGAGACGGATCACTGCAGCCTCCCAGACAGTCTCGATCCATTGCAGTTTGCCGACCATGGCAATCGGCCCACAGCAGACGCAATCTCCCTGGCTCTACAATCAACACTCGAACATCTCGAAAACAAGGACACCTACGTCAGACTGCTGTTCATAGACTACAGCTCCGCCTTCAATACCCAACAAGACTAATAACCAAACTCTGCAATCTTGGACTTGACCCCTCCCTGTGCAGCTGGATCCTCGACTTCCTCACCAACAGACCACAATCTGTCAGGAGAGGCAACAGCACCTCCTCCACAATAGTCCTCAATACCGGGGCACCGCAAGGATGTGTGCTCAGTCCTCTACTGTACTCCCTGTACACACATGACTATGTGGCAACATTTAACTCCAACTCAATCTATAAGTTTGCGGATGATACGACTGTGGTGGGGCGTATCTCAAACAACGACGAATCAGTCTACGGAAGGGAGATAAATCACTTGGTTGCATGGTGTACCGAAAACAACCTCTCTCTGAATGCTGGAAAGACCAAGGAACTGATCATCGACTTCAGGAAGCGGAGCACGACACACACTCCCGTCTGCATAGTGGCTCCGAAGTGGAGATGGTCGATAGCTTTAAGTTCCTGGGGGTCACCATCACCAACAGTCTGTCCTGGTCCCCTCACGTTGTTGCAACAGTCAAG